>NC_091455.1:153898853-154559214 GCF_027789765.1 Dendropsophus ebraccatus
ATGTCTGCTAATGGTGTGTCTCATCATGTCAATAGAGAGACCAACTATTAATCTGGATCTTACATTTAATCAGTGCCGCACCAATACAATTGTTTATCAAGGCATAACATTATCTGCATAAAATTTCCATATTTCACTAAAGTTAATTGTTTAATTAAAGCTCAAGTAATTCTAGGAAGCTAGACAAGAATAGCGTATGGTTATTATTATGAATGCTTCAAAGAAAATATTTAAAGGGGAACTCCAGGTAGAGTTAAAAAAAAACCTGAAACTTCTGCGGAAGCATATAGCATTACTTACCTGTCTATCCCAGTTTTGAAACTACCAAAAATCCATTTGTTTGGGGGGGGATGTTGTTCTGTATTGTGTTTCTGTCCTTCCTGGTTGAGCAGTTCTCAGAATGCAATGCTTTCCCTCAGCTGATAATCACAGTCCCCCACCCATCACAATCAGTAAAATTAGTGCTGCACCTGCTTCTGGCCATTCAGAGATGGTGGATCACTCAGTGGATTGGGCAATACAGCTAAAACTCCTGTGAGATCACACCCTGTCCTCAGCAAACACACACACACAATGTGAGAAAGAGGCATGGAAGATTTGTCTCCTAAGGTGGGAGAGCAATGTGAGACAATGTGAATTGGCACAGGGGCCCTTTTTTTCACTTCCAGGATTTTTATCAGCTACCATTGTGGCAGAACTGCAAAGATACGGTAATACATTGTATAGACACATCTATATAACTTTTAATGAACGTTTAATAGAAAACAAGTTTTTCTTATCCGGAGTTCCCCTTTAAGTAAAATTCAGACATTAACCTCTTTTTAGGCCATTTTAATTTTTGCTTTTGCTTTTTTCCTCCTTCCCTTGTAAGGCTGGAATCACGCATGGCAGCATTTTGGAATACTTCCACTGCAGTTTTTATGGCAAAACCAGAAGTGGATTTAAATGGGATAAAAAATATAAACAGGAGACAGTTTTCTGTTGGAACCACTTCTGGTTTTGCCACAAAAACTGCAGTGGCAGTATTTGTCTCCTAAGGTGGGAGAGCAGTGGACATGGCTCAGAGGGGATGATTGACAGGCAAAGAGGTCAGTTACTGGGCTCACTGCCTGTCAATCATCCCGCCGAGCGCGCTGACAGGCAGAGCGTAGTGACTAGATACGAGCGGGGAGCCGCCCACCATGACTACTTACCCGCTTGTATCTAGTCACGAGTCGGGGAATAAAAGTCATTTTCTCCGTTATAAAGCAACTGCTGCGGCTGCGGCCGGTACATGCCGGGGCCGCTCCAGGTGCTTTATACAATGCTCAAGGGAACCATATCAGCCCAAACGGGCTGATTGGTTCCCTTTAAGTGGACAGCGGCATCTATATCCAACCCCCCCCCTGGCCATACACTAAAAATACTCCTAGCCCGAAGTACCCCTTTAAAGGCTATGTTCCCGCACAGTACTTTTGCTCAGTATTTTGGTCAGTATTTTGCAACCAAAACCAGAAGTGGATTGAAAACACAGAAAGGCGAAGTTCACACACTGTTGAAATTTTGTGGATGGCTGCCATTTAATGGCTGTTGTTTTAAAATAACAGCAATTATTTGCCATCAAATGAAGACCATAAACTCAATTTAGACAGTGTGTGAACATAGCCTTTCTGGCAGAGTTCATTCTGTGTGTGTGAATTCGGCTGAAAGAACCAGTCGACGCCTTATCTCTCTCTTACCTTATTCACTGGGAGCTGACACCCGGCTTTATGCCTTCTCTGATTCCTCTTATCTGTTGCTCGTGGTGTTAAAAGGGTAGTGCGGCGTTCAACATTTGGCTGAGCTCTTTTATGCTCAGCCAATCACGGCTTAGCAGCTGATGACGCGCTGGAGGGGGGCTTCCTGAAGATGACGTGTTCGACCCAAGTTGGCGGCAGTTAATTTGGTGACAGTGATTCGGTGAGTATAATGCACCACACTTCCGGGGTGGGGGGAACACGGGAAAGGGGGCCATTCACTTAAATAACACACATTACCAAGTTGTATATTGGTCCTTTTAGACGGAGCGATAATGCGCCCGATAGCACGATTAACGATTTTGAATGAACAATGTGTTTTTTATAACAATCAGTGTTTTGACGGAATGATACATCGTACGGAAAAATCGTTTTGCAATCGTTTTGCAATCGCTTAAGCCTATGTCACACATAGGTGAAATCGTTGAAAGACTGTTTACACTGAACCATCTGCAAATTTTTTGCGAACGATCAACCACAATTTGAGAACATGTTAAAAGAGCAAAATAAACGATTTCCCGCTCGTCGCTTGATCGTTCGCTGTGTTTACACTGAACGATTATCGCTCAAATGCGATCGTTATCGTGCAAATTTGAACGATAATCATTACGTCTAAAAGCACCATAACTTTGTAATGTACAGTGGGGAAAAAAAGTATTTAGTCAGTCACCAATAATGCAAGTTCCACCACTTAAAAAGATGAGAGGCCTGTAATTGACAGCATATGTAGACCTCAACTATGGGAGATAAAATGAGAAAACAAATCCAGAAAATCAGATTGTCTGATTTTGTAAGAATTTATTTGCAAATTATGGTGGAAAATAAGTATTTGGTCAGTAACAAAATTTTATCTCAATACTTTGTTATACAGTGGTACCTCGGTTCTCGAACTTAATTGGTTCCGGAAGGCAGTTTGAAAACCGAGCAGTGTCTTCCCATAGGAAATAATGTAAGTGTAATTAATTGGTTCCAGCAGCCACCAATAATCACCTACAATACTCATTTATTACACTGATAAGTGCTCAGTATAATCACTACAGTACAGTACAGAGCAGCACTATATACTGTACAGGACATTAAACATAAGAAATGTTCATCAGAACCAGCAATTATAGTACAGTAGTTACCAACTCCTCACCCATCTTTTACTGTATAAAGTGTCCCCCCCCCCCCCCCCCCCACCCAAGCCCTGTAATGTATGGGAGATGGTGGTGCACTGGCTGTACTACTACTGCACTGTATATGCACTCCAGCAGTCTTATACAGCACTGTACTGTATGTGAAGCCTCACCACTGCTTAACTTGCCAGGTACAACCCACCATCCACGGTCGCAAAAACGTTCGAAAAACCGAGCAAAGTTTGAATTCCAAACACTACTTCTGGGTAAATTTTCCTTCAAATACCAAGCAGTTCGAGTTCCAAAGCGTTCGAAAACTGAGGTATTACTGTATATCCTTTGTTGGCAATGACAGAGGTCAAACATTTTCTGTAAGTTTTCACAAGGTTGCACAAATAATCTAGAAGTATAACAAATCCTTTATTACCATATACATATACATATACATATTACCCTTGGGCTTGTGGGCCGGACGGGGGTAAGATCTCAGTGTGTGTGCGGTGCCTGGACGCTGGAATGTGGTCACATATGAACTGCAATTGTATATGGCGTTTTACTTTTGGCGCTCCTTTGTTAGTTGGTGGCCAGCTGAGGAATTACGTACCTGTTTTCCTCTATAGATTATATAGTACTGGTTTAGCTGTCCACTTCTATGTTGGGGTGTTCTAGTTCAACATTACTGCCTGTACTTTACTATTAGTGACCACCAGATGGCAGCGTTGTAATTGGCACATATTACACTATAGCACTTTAGCATATATATATATATATATATATATATATATACTTGGTTGGTTTACCGCACTGAGATCTTTCTCCCCCTCTGGCCTTAGTGTTATCTGTGTCATTCCCCATGGAAATTTTGAGTTTTTAATATTATGTATATGATGTATATGGTAATAAAGGATTTGTTATACTTCTAGATTATTTGTGCAATTTCTTTGGTTGTGTGTATAGGTTTGGTTGCACAGTAGATTTATTTAGGCAGGACTTTGTTTTGGGTTGTCTTTCACAAGGTTGGCACACACTGTTGTTGGTATGTTGGCCCATTCCTCCATGCAGATCTCCTCTAGAGCAGTGATGTTTTGGGGCTGTCGCTTGGCAACACGGACTTTCAACTCCCTCCAAAGGTTTTCTATAGGGTTGAGATCTGGAGACTGGCTAGGCCACTCCAGGACCTTGAAATGCTTCTTACAAAGCCACTCCTTTGTTGCCCTGGCTGTGTGCTTTGGATCGTTGTCATGTTGAAAGACCCAGCCACGTTTCATCTTCAATGCCCTTGCTGATGGAAGGAGGTTTGCACTCAAAATCTCACAATACATGGCCCCATTCATTCTTTCATGTACCCGGATCAGTCGTCCTGACCCCTTTGCAGAGAAACAGCCCCAAAGCAGGAGCCAGAAGCAACAAACTCTGCAAGCTAAGTACTTTTATATTGTATTGTGAGCGAGTTTTTGATCTAAAGTGTGTTTTTGTCTCAAGTGTGGGACTTTAATATTCTGGGACTTTAGATTCGGGGAGTTTTAGAGGAAAACAAATTGTTTATTTGCTTTTGAACACATTGTTTGCTTTTGTTGCTTGTTTGTTTTTTCTTTCTTTATACATAATATCCCCATATAAATGAGCGCCATGTTTGACAATGCGGCCCAATGTACATCTTGTGCGATGTATGCAATCCTTGATCAACCGATCGAGGGTGCATACCATTGTGGGAGATGTGTGCATGTTGCTGGTTTGGAAGCCCAGATCCTGGATCTAAATGAGCAGCTGCAACGATTGAGATGCATTGACAAACTGGAAAGGGGTCTGCTTCTCACTGAGCAAGCACTCCAAGAGGTAGATGGGGGAGAGTGTGATAGCATGGAGGTACAGGAGGAAGAGGCAGCTAGTTGGGTCACAGTTAGAAAAAGGGGTAGAGGGAAGAGTGTGAGGGAGGCCAGTCCTGATCTGGCACACCCCAACAAGTTTGCCAAATTGGTGGATGAGGGGGATGTTGATTCAGGGGTGGCATTGCTGCAGCAGGACACTGCCTCTGAAAGCCAGGGGGGTGTCTGCTCCAGTAAGGTGGGAAACAGGAGTTCAGGGCAGGCCAGGCAGGTACTGGTAGTGGGGGACTCAATTATTAGGGGGACAGACAGGGCAATCTGTCACAAAGACCGGGATCGTCGAACAGTGTGTTGCCTTCCTGGCGCTCGAGTTCGTCACATCGCGGATCGGGCTGACAGATTACTGGGAGGGGCTGGCGATGACCCAGTAGTCATGGTGCACATTGGCACCAATGATAAAGTTAGAGGTAGGTGGCGGGTCCTTAAAAATGATTTCAGGGACTTAGGCAGGAAGCTTAAAACTAGGACCTCCAAGGTGATTTTTTCCGAAATATTACCTGTACCACGAGCCACATCTGAGAGACAGCGGGAGATTAGGGAGGTAAATAAGTGGCTCAAGAGCTGGTGTACGATAGAGGGGTTTGGGTTCATGGAGAACTGGGCCGACTTCTCGGTCGGTTACAGGCTCTACGGTAGGGACGGGCTGCATCTCAATGGGGAGGGTGCAGCCGTGCTGGGGGAGAAGATGGCTAAGAGGTTGGAGGAGTGTTTAAACTAGGGACCGGGGGGGAGGGCAACTACAATATAGTAAGTAAAGACAGAGTAGATGGAGAGCTGGGCCTAGATTATGAAACTGGGGGTGGAGCGGCGGGAGGGGTTAGAATAGTCACTAGTGATAAAAGGAAAGGGAATATGGACAAATATATTAAATGTATGTATACTAATGCTCGAAGCCTCACTAATAAAGCTGAGGAATTAGAAGTCATAATGGTTGAAGAGAAATATGATATAGTGGGGATAAGCGAGACATGGCTGGACGAGACCTATGACTGGGCCGTTAATATCCAGGGTTATAGTCTATTCAGAAATGACAGTAAAAATAAGAAAGGGGGAGGGGTCTGTCTATATGTTAAATCCTGCCTTAAGCCTATTCTGCGGGAGGATATATGTGATGATAATGTGGAGTCTCTTTGGGTAGAAATAAGGGGAGGGACGAAGAATAATAAAATTCTTATAGGAGTGAGTTATAAACCTCCAAGTATAGTGGAAGAATCAGAAAATCTTCTTATAAGACAAATAGATGCGGCAGCGAAGCAGGGGGAAGTCATTATTATGGGGGACTTTAACTACCCAAATATCAACTGGAAAGCAGAAACCTGCAGCTCCAGGAAGGGAAGCGTGTTTTTGGAAATAGTAAAAGATAATTACCTTTCCCAACTAGTAGAGGAACCAACAAGAGGGGGGGCCCTTCTGGACCTGATCTTAACCAATAGGCCCGACAGAATATCAAAAATAGAGGTGGGGGGTCACCTAGGTAATAGTGACCATAACATAGTAAGTTTTCAATTATCCTTCAATAAAATGATTAGCAGAGGGGCTACAAAAACATTAAATTTCAGGAAGGCTAATTTCCAAAAACTAAGAGAGGACCTTGGGAACATAGACTGGGACAATGCCTTCAGAAATAAAAGTACACAAGAGAAATGGGACATATTTAAGAGCATCCTGGGTAAATTGTGTGAACGACACATACCATACGGGAATAAACGTAGTAGAAATAAGAGAAATCCAATGTGGTTAACTACAGCTGTAAGGGGTGCAATAAATGATAAGAAACAAGCATTCAGACAACTAAAACAAGAAGGTAGTGGGGAAGCATTGAGCAACTATAGACAGAAGAATAGAATGTGTAAAATACAAATAAAAGAAGCAAAAATAGCAACAGAAAGAAGGATAGCCACAGAAAGTAAAACAAATCCCAAAATGTTCTTCACCTATATAAATAACAAAAGACTTAAAACCGAAAATGTTGGTCCCCTCAAAAATAATCTGGGTGTAATGGTGGAGGGGGAAGAGGAAAAGGCCAATCTACTAAATACATTCTTCTCTACTGTATTCACAGTGGAGAATCCCATAACAGTCGATATGACTAGGGATAATGTTAATCCTCCCATAAATCTCACCTGCCTAACACAACAAGAAGTGGGGAAACGCCTTAAAAACATTAAAATCCATAAGTCACCGGGCCCAGAAGGTATCCATCCTAGAGTTTTGCAAGAATTAAATACTGTGTTGGACAGACCGTTATTCCTATTATTTAAAGATTCTATTACGACAGGGATTCTTTCACAGGACTGGCGCATAGCTAATGTGGTACCAATATTCAAGAAGGGGTCAAGGAGTGATCCTGGAAACTACAGGCCCGTAAGTCTAACATCTATAGTAGGTAAAGTATTTGAGGGGATTGTAAGAGATGCTATACTGGAGTATCTTAATGAAAATAATCTTATGACGCAGCACCAGCATGGATTTATGAGGGATCGGTCCTGTCAGACTAATCTGATCAGCTTCTATGAAGAGGTAAGTTATAGACTGGACCTGGGGGAGACTGTGGATGTTGTGTATCTGGACTTTTCAAAGGCATTTGATACTGTGCCGCATGAAAGGTTGGTCTACAAAATGAGGATACTGGGACTCGGGGAAAACGTATGCAAATGGGTAAGTAACTGGTTGTGTGATAGAAAACAGAGGGTGGTCATCGATGGAACATATTCAGATTGGGTTTTAGTTACTAGTTAGGTACCACAGGGGTCAGTGTTGGGTCCACTTCTTTTTAATATTTTTATTAATGATCTTGTAGAGGGGCTACAGAGTAGAATCTCCATTTTTGCAGATGATACTAAACTGGGTAAAGTAATCAGTACAGAGGAGGATAATATCATATTACAGAGGGATTTGGAGAAGCTAGAGGCTTGGGCGGAGAAATGGCAAATGAAGTTTAATGTGGATAAATGTAAGGTTATGCATTTGGGCCATAGAAATAATAAGTACAGTTATGTGCTAAATAATAAAACACTGGGTAAAACTACTTCCGAAAAGGACCTGGGGGTATTGGTGGACAGTAAACTCAACTTTAGTGATCAGTGCCAGGCAGCAGCTGCCAAGGCTAATAAAATAATGGGATGCATCAAAAGAGGTATAGATGCTAAAGATGAGAACATAGTTTTGCCTCTTTATAAATCACTGGTCAGACCACACATGGAATACTGTGTACAGTTTTGGGCACCGGTATATAAGAAGGACACAGCTGAACTAGAGCGGGTGCAGAGGAGGGCAACAAAGGTCATTAAGGGAATGGGTGGGTTACAGTACCAGGACAGGTTATCAAGCTTGGGGTTATTTACGCTAGAAAAAAGACGTCTTAGGGGCGATCTGATCACAATGTACAAATATATGAATGGACAGTACAGAGATTTTTGTAGTGGTCTTTTTACTCCTAGGTCTGTAACCATGACAAGGGGGCATCCTCTACGTCTAGAGGAAAGAAGATTTCATCATCAGCATCGACGCGGGTTCTTTATTGTACGAGCGGTAAGACTGTGGAACTCTCTGCCACATGATGTTGTCATGGCTGATTCATTAAATAAGTTCAAGGGAGGCCTGGATGCTTTTCTTGAAAAATATAATATTACAAGTTATGGGCATTAGATTTCTGGTGATACGTTGATCCGGGGATTGTTCTGGTTGCCATTGCAGTCGGGGGAGGGGGGGGAAGTTTCTCCCTGTGGTGGGGCGTTTGTCTTCTGCCCCATAGGGGTTTTTCGCCTTCCTGGATCAACACAGTAGGATTTTCCTAGGTTGAACCTGATGGACTCTTGTCTTCTTTCAACCTTATTTACTATGTTACTATGTTACTATGTTACTATGTTTCCACCCCCATGCTTTACAGTAGGTATGGTGTTTGATGGATGCAAGTTGTGTTTCTACCAAACAGTTCCACTTTGGTTTCATCAGACCATAGGACATTCTCCCAATACTTTTCTGGATCATCCAAATGCTCTCTAGCAAACTTCAGACGGGCCCGGACATGTACTGGCTTAAGCAGTGGGACACGTCTGGCACTGCAGGATCTGAGTTCCTGGCGGCGTAGTGTGTTACTGATGGTAGGCTTTGTTACATTGGTCCCAGCTCTCTGCAGTTCATTCACTAGGTTCCCCCGCATGGTTCTGGGATTTTTGCTCACCGTTCTTGTGATCATTTTGACCCCACGGGGTGAGATTTTGCGTGGAGCCCCAGATCGAGGGAGATTATCAGTGGTTTTGTATGTCTTCCATTTTCTAATTATTGCTCCCACAGTTGATTTCTTCACTCCAAGCTGGTTGCTTATTGCAGATTCAGTCTTCCCAGCCTGGTGCAGGGCTACAATTTTGTTTCTGGTGTCCTTGGACAGCTCTTTGGTCTTCACCATAGTGGAGTTTGGAGTCTGACTGTTTGAGGGTGTGCACAGGTGTCTTTTTATACTGATAACAAATTTAAACAGGTGCCATTACTACAGGTAATGAGTGGAGGAGAAGAGAAGAGAAGACTCTTAAAGAAGAAGTTACAGGTCTGTGAGAGACAGAAATCTTGATTGTTTTCCACCATAATTTGCAAATAAATTCTTACAAAATCAGACAATGTGATTTTTGGGATTTGTTTTCTCATTTTGTCTCTCATAGTTGAGGTCTACCTATGATGTAAATTACAGACGCCTCTCTCATCTTTTTAAGTGGGAGAACTTGCACTATTGGTGACTAAATACTTTTTTTCCCCACTGTATGCTATTTAGTGAATAAATGTTGAACGCCGCACTACCCCTTTAAGCCTTCAGGTGTTGCATCTGCTCCTCTGAATACTGGCTGCTATTGGTGTCTAAATGCTGCTGTCAGACTCCTTGCTCCTATCTGAGGCTGGAGCGGGAGTTCTGGCAGCATTTAAAGGGGTACTTCAGCTAGAGGTAAAAAAAAAACAAATATTCTGCAGAAGCATTGCTTACCTATGCGACCAAGCTCTGAAACTACCAAAAATGCTTTGTTTTGGGGGTTTTAGTTCTGTATTTTGTGGCTGTACTTCCTGCTTGAGCAGTTGCTCACTACTACAAGTTCCAGAATGCATTGCTTTCCCTCAGCTGTTCATCACAGTCCTCCACCCTGCCCACCCTGCTTTTGCAGAATATCTAGGCTTCTAGGTGTTCACACGTTGCAGTTTCAGGCTAGGTTCACCCTATGTAACTGTGCGGCTGTATTTTTTATGCGTCTGTAAATGTGCGGATGAAACTACGGCCGTGGGAAAAAATAGACATGCGGCTCAAAACATACGGTCATTTACTTGGAAATCTGGTTCAACTAAAAATAACAAATAAAATCTTAAGAAAGTGATGCAAACACCTCTGGATGCATCTGGGAAAGCAGGGAAACAGTTTACATGAATTGCTATTACCGGGGTTTGCGATCCTCTGCAGTATGCCGATGTCTCTTATGGTTAATATATTAAAATAATAAAACACATTTTCGTTGTAATAAAGTCCCTTTCGTTGTTCAATAATTAAATTTAAACTAATCCATCATTTTGCAATTAAATATACTGTTAAAATAAATATATATATATAAATAAATGTATATTTATATATATATATATAATTATTTTTTGACAGTATATTTAATTGCACAATGATGGATTCGTTAGAATTAAATTATTGAACAATGAAACTGATTTTATTTAAACGAAAATGTGTTTTATTAATTAAATATTAATTAGTACAGGAAGCTCCATAAGCCGCTAATTCATATTGCCGGCAAAAGAGCATTCTGTACTAATCATCACTTTACTTTAATGAAAACATCAAATGTTTCTTCTAATTATGTTATCACAATAGCATTATTAGAAGAAACATTTAGAATTATATGTGCGCTCAGCTGCTTGGCTGATCGGCTGAGCGCACATATAATTAGCGGGTCTGCAGCACAGTGACTTCATTGTGCTGCGGACCAGCGAAGAGACAACATCGGGGTGAGTATAGAGCTCTCCCCACCCCCTCCCCAGCACTGCACCCCTCCCAGCAAGGAAGGGGGGTCACTTAACCCCTTCCTTGCTGGGATGGGTGCAGTCTGACATCAGTCTGGCCCCCAAGGGGTTAAGGGGGATGCAATACATCCTCCCTTAACCCCTTGGGGGCCAGACTGTAAGCAGCGATCTGTAAAGATGCTGCATACTGTAAGGTGCACAACACCGCTCACAATGATGGGTGTTGTGCTCCGGTTTGTGTGGTTTTTGTGTGTTTCTCCCTTTTTGTTTTTCAGATATCGGTATCCTGGGGATTACATCGGATTCCGTGGACTACGTCGATGACCAGCGGTTGTTTGTTGTTTTTTTTTTATAAAACGGTCAATGAGGGGTGTGGGGGTGTTTTTATTTGAATAAAAAAATTTTTTAACATGTGTCTTCTCTTTATTTCTTTACTTTATAGACTTAGTAGTGGAAGCCGTCTAATAGACGGAATCCATTACTAAGTCGGGGCTTAGTGTTAGCCGGTATAAAATGGCTAACACTAACCCCCCATTATTACCCCAGTACCCAATGCCACCAGGGGTACTGGAAAGAGCCGGGTGCCAGTGGTCCCGGAGCGTCAAAATTGGTGCTCCTGGACCGGGCGGCAGCAGGCTGGTAAGATTTAGGCTGGGGAGGGCCTAAACCAATGGCTCTTCCCACCCTGGTGTTACCAGGCTGCTGTCGTTTGGTTTTTAACCCGGCTGGTTATAAAAATAGGGGGGACCCTATGCGTTTTTTTTTAATTATTTATTTATTTTAAAAAAACACGCATAGGGTCCCCCTATTTTTATAACCAGCCGGGTTAAAAACCAAACGACAGCAGCCTGGTAACACCAGGGTGGGAAGAGCCATTGGTTTAGGCCCTCCCCAGCCTAAATCTTACCAGACTGCTGCCGCCCGGTCCAGGAGCGCCAATTTTGATGCTCCGGGACCACTGGCACCCGGCTCTTCCCAGTACCCCTGGTGGCATTGGGTACTGGGGTAATAATGGGGGGTTAGTGTTAGCCATTTTATACCGGCTAACACTAGGCCCCAACTTAGTAATGGATTCCGTCTATTAGACGGCTTCCACTACTAAGTCTATAAAGTAAAGAAATAAAGAGAAGACACAAGTTAAAAAAATTTTTTATTCAAATAAAAACACCCCACACCCCTCATTGACCATTAAAAAAAAAACAACAAACAACCGCTGGTCATCGACGTAGTCCAAGGAATCCGACGTAATCCCCAGGATACCGATATCTGAAAAACAAAAAGGGAGAAACACACAAAAAACACACAAACAGGAGCACAACACCCATCATTGTGAGCGGTGTTGTGCTCCTTACAGTATGCAGCATCTTTACAGATCGCTGCTTACAGTCTGGCCCCCAAGGGGTTAAGGGAGGATGTATTGCATCCCCCTTAACCGCTTGGGGGCCAGACTGATGTCAGACTGCACCCATCCCAGCAAGGAAGGGGTTAAGTGACCCCCCTTCCTTGCTGGGAGGGGTGCAATGCAGGGGAGGGGGTGGGGAGAGCTCTATACTCACCCCGATGTTGTCTCTTTGCTGGTCCGCAGCACAATGAAGTCACTGTGCTGCGGACCCGCTAATTATATGTGCGCTCAGCCGATCAGCCAATCAGCTGAGCGCACATATAATTCTAAATGTTTCTTCTAATAATGCTATTGTGATAACATAATTAGAAGAAACATTTGATGTTTTCATTAAAGTAAAGTGATGATTAGTACAGAAAGCTCTTTTGCCGGCAATATGAATTAACGGCTTATGGAGCTTCCTGTACTAATTAATATTTAATTAACCCCTTCAAGACCAAGCCTATTTGCACCTAAAAGACCAGGCTCATTTTTCAAAATCTGACCTGTCTCACTTTATGCGCTTATAGCTCAGTGATGCTTTAACGTATGCTAGCGATTCTGAGATTGTTTTTTCATCACATATGGCACTTTATATTAGTGGCAAAATTTGTAAAAACAGTAAAAATGAAAAACTCAAATTTTTTCCAATAATATGTTCCTTTAGTTTGAAATTTTTCAATTTCACGAGGAACAAGAGAAAAAAAAAGTACCCCAAAATTTGTAACGCAGGTTCTCATGAGTACAACGGTACCTCATATGTGAGCATAAACCACTGCATGGGCACACAGCGGGGCTCAGAAGGGAAGGAGCGCCAATTAGCTTTTTCAATGCAGAGTTTGCTGAAGAAGTTTCTGAGCGCCAGGTGTGTTTGCAGAGCCCCTGTAGTGCCAGCGGAGTAAAATCTCGCCATAAGTCACCCCATTTTGGAAAGTGCACCCCTCAAAGAATTCATTTTGGGGTGTGGTGAGCATTTTGACCCCACAGGTATTAGAGGAAAGTATTCAAAAGTAGACAGTAAAAATGAAAAACTCGAATTTTTCCAATAATATGTTCGTTTAGTTTGAAATTTCTCAATTTCACGAGGAACAAGAGAAAAAAAGTACCCCAAAATTTGTAACGCAGGTACTCCTGAGTAAAAAGGTACCTCATATGTCGGTATAAACCACTGTATGGGCACACATCAGGGCTCAGAATGGAAAGAAGCGCCAATTAGCTTTTTCAATGCAGATTTTGCTGAAGAAGTTTCTGAGCGCCAGGTGGGTTTGCAGTGCCCCTGTAGTGCCAGCGGAGTAAAATCTCGCCATAAGTCACCCCATTTTGGAAAGTGCACCCCTCAAAGAATTCATCTTGGTGTGTGGTGAGCATTTTGACCCCACAGGTATTAGAGGAAAGTATTCAAAAGTAGACAGTAAAAATGAAAAACTTGAATTTTTCCAATAATATGTTCCTTTAGTTTGAAATTTCTCAATTTCACGAGGAACAGGAGAGAAAATTCACCCCAAAATCTGTAACGCAGGGTCTCCTGAGTAGAACGGTACCCCATATGTGGGCATAAACCACTGTATGGGCACACAGCCGGGCTCAGAAGGGAAGGAGCGCCAATTAGCATTTTCTCTGCAGATTTTTCTGAAGAAGTTTCAGAGCACCAGGTGCGTTTGCAGAGCCCCTGTAATGTCTACAGAATAGAATCCCCCCAAAAGTCACCCCATTTCGGAAAGTACACCCCTCAAAGAATTCATCTTGGGGTAGGATGAGCATTTTGGCCCCACAGGTATTAGAGGAAAGTATTCAAAATTGGCCAGTAAAAATGAAAAACTTGAATTTTTCCAATAATATGTTGGTTTAGTTTGAAATTTCTAAATTTCACAAGGAACAGGAGAAAAAATGTACCCCAAAATCTGTAACGCAGGTTCTCCTGAGTACAACGGTACCCCATTTGTGGGCATAAACCACTGTATGGGCACACAGCAGGGCTCAGAAGGGAAGGAGCGCCAATTTGCTGGAGCAAAACTGCAGCTAGTAACAGTTATTAGAATAGCGCAGTTACTAAAATACAATAAAAAAAATTAGATTACAGGTAATGTGGGGTGGTTACGGACAGTCTGGGGTGGTTACGGGTAATCTAGAGGTGGTTACGGGCAGTCTGAGGTGGTTACGGGCAGTCTGAGGTGGTTACGGGTAATCTGGGGTGGTTACGGATAATCTGGGGTGGATACGGTCAACATGGGGTGGTCACAGGCAACCTGCTGTGGTTACGGCAACCTGGGGTGGTTACAGGCAACCTGGTGTGGTTAGAGGCAACCTGGTGTGGTTAGAGGCAACCTGGGGTGGTTATGGGCAACGTGGGGTGAATATGGACAACCTGCTGTGGTTACAGACAATCTGGTATGGTTACAGGCAACCTGCTGTGGTTACGGACAATCTGGGGTGGTTGCGGACAATCTGGGGTGGTTGCGGACAATCTGGGGTGGTTACGGGCAACCTGGGGTGGTTACGGGCAACCTGGGGTGGTTACGGGCAACCTGGGGTGGTTACAGACAATCTAGGGTGGTTACAGGCAACCTGCTGTGGTTACGGGCAACGTGGGGTGGTTACGGACAATCTGGGGTGGTTACGGACAATCGACTTGGGGGGTGGGGGGACATCACTTTTTATCCCCTGTCACCAATCATTCATGGTGACAGGGGATAAAAATTGCCGGCGGCACATGGCACAAGCGATCAGCGGTATATAGTATATACCGCTGATCGCTTGTACCGGGACCCCACAGGGGGGGTCCCGATGACTGCCCCATGCTCTCCGCTACCTCCGGTGGCGGAGAGCATGGGGCTTTCATTTATTTTTCTTTTTTGATCACTGTGAACAGACATTAGTCTGTTCACAGTGATCGCGGCGGCCATCTTGGATCCGATGGCCGCCGCGGGAGGGGGGGTTAGTGACTGGGGCACTAGGGGCTGATCTGGGGTCTGATTTTTACGTATTTCATCTCCCCCCACCGTGGATTCACGGTGGGGGGAGATGAAATACAGCGGCGGCACCGCCCCATTAGTGACCGCCGTTTCGGCGGTCACTAAGGGGTTAATGGGGGTCAGCTGCGGAATTGCAGCTGATCCTCATTATCTCCAGTGTTGTACACAGATGAGAGCGGGATCGCTGTCCCTGCAGCGATCCCGTTCTCATCACAAAGCCCCCTCAAGTCAGGAACGTATATGTACATTCCTACTGCACGGGGCATGTGCAATAGGAACGTATATATACAGATGGCTGACGTGAAGGGGTTAATAAAACACATTTTCGTTGAAATAAATTCAGTTTCGTTGTTCAATAATTTAATTCTAACGAATCCATCATTGTGCAATTAAATATACTGTCAAAAAATAAATATATATATAAATATACATTTATTTATATATATATTTATTTTAACAGTATATTTAATTGCAAAATGATGGATTCGTTAGAATTAAATTATTGAACAACGAAACTGAATTTATTTCAACGAAAATGTGTTTTATTAATTTAATATATTAACTATTAGAGGCATCGGCATTCGGCATCATTGCCGGCTATTTTTGAAGTACTCCGTACGGACCGCCTGTCAATCCACGGCCGCGTTTCCAGCCGCAAACAATGGTCTTGTTCATTTTTTACAGGTCCGTTTACGATAGGGCCGTAGATTCATACATAGTGTGCACTGTGCAGCCGTATATCGTATACTTTCCAGCGTACGCATGAACCACCAAAAATACCGCCGCACAATTACAGCCGCAAATACAGCCGCACACTTACATAGTCTGAACCTGGCCTCATTGTGTTACTGAATTATTTCATTGCAGTACTTTATCATTTGCAGTCCTGCATCATTTCATTTCTCCTCTCCCAAAAAGGGGCTACTCAGTAAACTAGCTCTGATCAGCACTGAGTCAGGCACAGCAACAGAACACTAGGGGACAACACTGATTACGGTGAGACTGTCAGCTCAGTACAGAAGACTTCAGAAGGATGCAGGAAGATGCTGAGGGCAACAGAAGATCACCAGGACCTCACCATTAACTACCACTGACTGAATTATGTATGGCTCATATCAGCATGGACACTTCCCAGTTCACAAAACTAAACCACAATGTCGTAGGCAGAGTCAGTGTTTTGAGTGAACAATAAAGAAAAACCACAAATACAGAAGTAGGTGTAAGGATTTTAGCACTTTCTGGAGAATTTACATAAACAGCTTATGTGGGCGAGTCCCTAATTGGGTCACTCAGACAAGTACCAGTCAAGCAAGGGTAAAGATGGCTATAGTATTGCTAATGTGGGTACTATATCAATTTAATTGGCGCGCAGAGAAAGAGTTGCACTGGAGGACCAACTCTAATGGTACGTTTACAGGGAGCGATAATTCGCCCAATCATTAGAAAAATCGTTGAATTGGTTTTAAGATCACTTAAGCCATCTCTCACATAGGATGAATCTGTGAAAGACTGTTTACACGAAGCGATCTGCGAAGGATTTAAGAACAAGTTGAAAGATCACAATGAACGATTTCTCGCTCGTCGCTTGATCGTTCACTGTGTTTACACAAGCCGAATATTGCTTAAATGCAATCGGTATTGTGAAAATTCAAACGATAATCGTTTCGTGTAAACGCACCATAAGGGCCCTATTGCACGAAGCGATTATTGTCGTTATATTGTCGATAAAAATTGTTATATCGTTTGAATTTAAACTATAATAGCCCTGTGTAATTGCAGGCAACGATTGAAAAATCCTTTGTGTCATTGATTTAGATCCAACCCTAAAATCCTTATTAAGGGTATAAACCCACACACCGTATATGCAGCGTATTTACTGCTGCGATACGCAGCAAATTTGCAGCAAACTCGCAGCAAAATCGCAGCAGATTAGATCTAAATAACTGAACACAGCATCAAATCTGTACCAACAAATCTGCTGCGTATTTGTTGCATATCTGCTGCATATACGGTGTGTGGGTTTATACCCTAAATCTTTGCAGTTTGTCCACATTTGTTCGCTGTTGTTCCGCATTTGTTTACTAATCGTTCAGTGTAAGGGTCCATTTGCACAGAAAGATTATCTGACAGATTATATGATAAAGATTTGAAGCCAAAGCCAGGAATGGATTTAAAAAGAGGAAAAATCTCAGGCTTCCCTTTATGACCTGATCTCTGTTTATAGTCTGTTTCTGGCTTCGCCTCCAAATCTATGGCAGATAATCTGTCAGATACTCTTTCTGTGTAAATGGACCCTAATTGCACATTGTTCATTCTTTTGCTGGGATCAGATGATTTTAAAAATCGTAGTAACCATAGTAACTAACAACTCGTTCTGTGTAATATGGTGAACAAAATCTGGTTACCGATAAACAATCTAGTTTGCGATAGATTATCGTTAGTCGTTAATAGTTAAAGTGGTAAACGGACTGGCACCAGGGAGCCAATCAATGGATGAGTGCAAGTCCTAACAGCCCAAAATATACATATATGCCACAAGAAAAAAAAGACTGAAAAATTGGACTGTACCTCACAAACAATGCAAAATGATAGAAATTTTATTATACATAAATGCCGGGAACAAACAAAGACCATAAAAACAATTAAAAATACCACCAAACCACCGGCCCCGATACGGCCAGGTGGCACCCAGCCCACTGAAAAATGTATTAGGCGATGACCATACTCTTCATCAAGAAATGAATAAATAAATAAATAAATAGGTATATAAATAAATATGTGAATAAACAACTATATTGAAACAAGTAAATGTATACAATGACAAAACACAGTAATGTGTCAAATCCCCTGTGCCAAAACACACTAAATCACATAAATAAATACATCATAACAATGCAAGTAATCAAAGTGCAAGTGCAAGCAAAGTGCAAAGAAGAGGGGGTAAGTGTAATACAACCACTATGGCCATCACTCAGTGGGTAGGGGAAAACATCCCACGCGTTCCGTCACATGGACTTCCTCAGGGATGAATGCTATTGTCCCCAATGCTACTATATATAGGCAGTAAGATAAATCAATACATAATGAACAGGTGTATGGCTTAAACAGTACTCACAGACACATGTGGAAGACACAGATCGGCGGACCCCGCGTGAACCCGGCGCGATCTTGTTGCGGTCACATGATGTATCACATGACGGAATGATCACCTGATATCTGACGTAATGTACGGATGGTCAGGATGGAACATAGTCTAAGCGCACAAAAATGTGCACAGCGCATGCGCAACAAGGGCAGAGCTAGAGGCATATAAATAGACACAAACAAGTACCAATCAAAGTATATGGTGCCTGTGCATCCAACTAAAATGTAAGGATATATATATAGTATAACCCCTGGTGATGAGAATGGCACACAATACAAAAATAATAATGAAAATAATAATAAAAATAATAATAATAAATATAAATGTAAATGGAGCGCAATACCTAGTTTAGAGGCGCATATAAAAACAGCGCACAATATACACATATATACGACAGACGGCTCCAAATACATATAGATGCCCATAGTGGAAAACAGAAAAAAAAGGAAAAAATGAAAAAAAGGAAAAAAAGGAAAAAATTGGTCAGCTCTCCTAGAACACTGTTCACACTAGGCAGGAGCACATTGCCATGGCTGAAATTGCAAACACACAAAAACACAGAAAAATGCAACAGCTCACCGCAACAGCAAGATACAGACCCACCATAGACATGAAAATAATTAAAAGCAGCCCCCCCAAACTGCCCAAAAAATTCCCACAAAAATAATGAGTCTCTTGGTTACTATTTGCAAACAGCGTAAACTGCCTCACCACGATAAGGTGGACTCATATCGAGGCAGACCCTACACTGTATGTACACTATGGCCTCCTCTATTTGGTCGTGCACTCCACCTGTCTCACCCAGGTGATGCAATTATTTTTGCAGGTATTAGACGGATCTTGCATGCCCAGAGCATAGGCGTATTATACGCCATGGAGAGGCCATAGTGTACATACAGTGTAGGGTCTGCCTCGATATGAGTCCACCTTATCTTGGTGAGGCAGTTTACGCTGTTTGCAAATAGTAACCAAGAGACTCATTATTTTTGTTGGAATTTTTTGGGCAGTTTGGGGGGGCTGCTTTTAATTATTTTCATGTCTATGGTGGGTCTGTATCTTGCTGTTGCGGTGAGCTGTTGCATTTTTCTGTGTTTTTTTGTATTTGCAATTTCAGCCATGGCAAAGTGCTCCTGCCTAGTGTGAACAGTGTTCTAGGAGAGCTGACCAAATTTTTCCTTTTTTTTCTGTTTTCCAGTTGGGGGAGTGGCTGCCTCTATTTGGTCGTGCACTCCACCTGTCTCACCCAGGTGATGCAATTATTTTGCAGGTATTAGACGGATCTTGCATGCCCAGAGCATAGGCGTATTATACGCCATGGAGAGGCCATAGTGTACATACAGTGTAGGGTCTGCCTCGATATGAGTCCACCTTATCGTGGTGAGGCAGTTTACGCTGTTTGCAAATAGTAACCAAGAGACTCATTATTTTTGTGGGAATTTTTTGGGCAGTTTGGGGGGGCTGCTTTTAATTATTTTCATGTCTATGGTGGGTCTGTATCTTGCTGTTGCGGTGAGCTGTTGCATTTTTCTGTGTTTTTGTGGAGATGCCCATAGTGCATGCGCTAGCATAACCACCACAATGAATATGGAAATATGAAATTCATAAAAATAGATTCAATAATATAATAGAGAACCACATTCATTCGTGGTCATACATGCGCCTCCATCCACGTGATCAAAGCATACTCCATCACTTGCACACCATTACATAAATGTGGAAAGGTAATAGAATAAACTGTAAGAAATGAAAAATAAATAGAAAACCATACAAGATGGCGCCAGGTCCAGCGAGAGGAACACCAACTGAACATCCCACAAATGACATAGTGCACTATATGCAAATTATATACATATATACATGAGGCGACATATGAAAAGGCCTTTAGTAAACCAAAAATAGGGGTCCAGAATCCAGAGTCCGCACAAGGAACAAAAATTGGTTATGTTGTAATGGACATTCCCAAGAGGTAAAGTTCTAAAAAATTATATAATATAGGAGAAGAAAAGTCTCACTCCAAGTAAGATTAAGAGTATCCTCCGCTCCCCTGCAGAATTCCACCAAGGGAGAGTAGATAAGATTCCATGGGAGGACGGGAAGGGCGGTACAGTTCCAGAACAGAAGAGGGTCATTCTCATTGCCACTCTGGGAGGATCATTCTTCCACGTAATGACAGGGGAGATATGATGTTTCACACAAGAGATATATATATTCTGGAACATAGAAGATGTCATATTAGATGCACCAAAATCAAAATAATGGATCCGGTCAGAACCCTACTGCTGCACATGCCAGACCCCCCCCCCCCCCCCTCGTATCCCCCCCCCCAGGAATCCCAATACAAATGAAGTTGTGTGAAAAATAGAAATAAGGATAAATATAAAATATGTGTACGTGTGTAAAAAGGTCAGAAGACTCAAAAGAATATTAAAACTAGTGAATTAATGATGTACAAGATGTGTGAATATAAAAATATATATATATATATGTCCTGCGAGCCTGCAGATCGTATTAACACTTAATAACCAATATCTGATAAAATCAATTCATAGTGATACATACCTATCAGGTCACGTTTTGCACCATAAATGGGATTGGTTGATTTGGCGGGGGGGGGGGGGGGTTCCTGTGGGGTGTGTCCGGGGGGGTGGGGAAACGAGGGGGGGGTGTCTGGCATGTGCAGCAGTAGGGTTCTGACCCGATACATTATTTTGATTTTGGTGCATCTAATATGGAATCTTCTATGTTCCAGAATATATATATATCTCTTGTGTGAAACATCATATCTCCCCTGTCATTACGTGGAAGAATGATCCTCCCAGAGTGGCAATGAGAATGACCCTCTTCTGTTCTGGAACTGTACCGCCCTTCCCGTCCTCCCATGGAATCTTATCTACTCTCCCTTGGTGGAATTCTGCAGGGGAGCGGAGGATACTCTTAATCTTACTTGGAGTGAGACTTTTCTTCTCCTATATTATATAATTTTTTAGAACTTTACCTCTTGGGAATGTCCATTACAACATAACCAATTTTTGTTCCTTGTGCGGACTCTGGATTCTGGACCCCTATTTTTGGTTTACTAAAGGCCTTTTCATATGTCGCCTCATGTATATATGTATATAATTTGCATATAGTGCACTATGTCATTTGTGGGATGTTCAGTTGGTGTTCCTCTCGCTGGACCTGGCGCCATCTTGTATGGTTTTCTATTTATTTTTCATTTCTTACAGTTTATTCTATTACCTTTCCACATTTATGTAATGGTGTGCAAGTGATGGAGTATGCTTTGATCACGTGGATGGAGGCGCATGTATGACCACGAATGAATGTGGTTCTCTATTATATTATTGAATCTATTTTTATGAATTTCATATTTCCATATTCATTGTGGTGGTTATGCTAGCGCATGCACTATGGACATCTATATGTATTTGGAGCCGTCTGTCGTATATATGTGTATATTGTGCGCTGTTTTTATATGCGCCTCTAAACTAGGTATTGCGCTCCATTTACATTTATATTTATTATTATTATTTTTATTATTATTTTCATTATTATTTTTGTATTGTGTGCCATTCTCATCACCAGGGGTTATACTATATATATATCCTTACATTTTAGTTGGATGCACAGGCACCATATACTTTGATTGGTACTTGTTTGTGTCTATTTATATGCCTCTAGCTCTGCTCTTGTTGCGCATGCGCTGTGCACATTTTTGTGCGCTTAGACTATGTTCCATCCTGACCATCCGTACATTACGTCAGATACCAGGTGATCATTCAGTCATGTGATACATCATGTGACCGGAACAAGATGGCGCCGGGTTCACGCGGGGTCCGCCGATCTGTGTCTTCCACATGTGTCTGTGAGTACTGTTTAAGCCATACACCTGTTCATTATGTATTGATTTATCTTACTGCCTATATATAGTAGCATTGGGGACAATAGCATTCATCCCTGAGGAAGTCCATGTGACGGAACGCGTGGGATGTTTTCCCCTACCCACTGAGTGATGGCCATAGTGGTTGTATTACACTTACCCCCTCTTCTTTGCACTTTGCTTGCACTTGCACTTTGATTACTTGCATTGTTATGATGTATTTATTTATGTGATTTAGTGTGTTTTAGCACAGGGGATTTGACACATTACTGTGTTTGGTCATTGTATACATTTACTTGTTTCAATATAGTTGTTTATTCACATATTTATTTATATACCTATTTATTTATTTATCTATTTATTCATTTCTTGATGAAGAGTATGGTCATCGCCTAATACATTTTTCAGTGGGCTGGGTGCCACCTGGCCGTATCGGGGCCGGTGGTTTGGTGGTATTTTTAATTGTTTTTATGGTCTTTGTTTGTTCCCGGCATTTATGTATAATAAAATTTCTATCATTTTGCATTGTTTGTGAGGTGCAGTCCAATTTTTCAGTCTTTTTTTCTTGTGGTTAATAGTTAAAGATCGCTTTGTCTAATAGAACCCTAAGGCACTAAGCAACCTACTTTGCATATAATGTTTTGGGCCATCTTTAGGTAGCTGCTGTATTTGGCTATGTTCACACAACATCAAAAATAGTGAAAAGGTGTCTGCTTTTGCAATTTAAAAAGACGTCCATTATTGCCGCAATTTAGCTGATTGCAATGGAAATGCATTGAAGTCAATAGAAAGACGGATGTCCAATGACATCCAATCCATATTGAATAACAGACGTTATCACTGCAGACGTCAAAATAATGATCATGACAATTATTTTCGGACGTCTTTTACAAACAGCAGACATTTTTTATTTGTTGTTCACACAGTTTTTCTTTTGTCACGATCTGACTCCGTTTTTACTATTAAATTCAATGGACTTTTCAATTAAGCCACGCCCAAAGGCCAATTAGTAACCCCAAATAATGTACCAACAGCTGTCATTGCAGACGTATCAAACTCAGGCCCTCCAGCTGTTTTAAAGCTACAATTCTCATCATGCCTGGACAGCCAAAGCTAAAGCTTTGGCTATCAGGGCATGATGGGACTTGTAGCTTTGTAGCAGCTGGAGGGGCTAAGTTTGACATCCCTGCACTAAGTGGAGGCCAGACAGCTAAATGATGTCCCTTATTTTAGACTTAAAATGACAGACATCATTTTAAACAAAGCTGAAAAATGTTGTGTGAACATAGCCTATCGCTATCTTATGAGACTGATGCATCACCCATACAGGGCACCCAGGACGCCTGTCCTTGTGATCAGTAGGGTTCCAGCAGTCAGTTCCCTCTAATCACTTATCATCTATTATGCAAAATAGGTACTTCGCAATGTTAGTTGCAATTAAAGTGGTTTTATTCACATCGGTGGTAAGGCAGATGTACATCTGCCTTACCACCAATGTGAATACAATCACTTTAATTGCAACTAAGGGTGTGGAGTACCTATTTTCTATGCTTCTGTAGGCTTGACCCTTCTCCAGCACCACTTCACTATTGCTACTAGTACGTGGATCCATGACACACCATCACTAGAGATGAGCGAATAGTGAAATATTTGATAATACGAAATTCGATTTGAATAGCTCCCGATATTCTACTATTCGAACAAGTATCGAATCCAATTAAAGTCTATGGGAGAAAAATACTTGGGACCTGGAAATAAATATTCGACCAAGAGGAGGTCACCAAGTGCACAACAAAATCTCAAGAAATGATGCCAACACCCCTGGAATGCATATGGGACAGCAGAGGAAGCATGCCAGGGTACATGGACGTAAAGTAGAAGTAGAAGTGTCTAGCAGTACTTCCGTACGTATTAGGTGGTGCGTAATATTAGCGTTTGTTTGTTTTTTGTTTATTCAGTGCACTTCAGAAATATAACTGTTTGCAGAGTTATATATTGCCCAGCCAGTGATGTGAATTGCACTCCAAACACTCCAAACACAATATAACCGCTTTGTATAATGGAAAAAACACTCGGACAACTTATTTCCTCTACATTAGCGTGGACAGAAAGCCAAATATTGAGCAAAAGAAAATTTATCATGCAGCCATTTAAATCACAAAAAGCAAAGGTTCTCTCCCCATGCTAAACAGCAGTCCTTTTATTTTTTGAGGCAATGGAAAAGCTTGGAATACGTGGGAGCAGTCATCCCACCCGTCTCTTTGACTGCTCAAGTAAAGCCGGACCCAGGAAACAGCTAATGCAGTTAATAAAAGTGTCAATAACCTACAGTTAGTGTCTAAAGCTACCGGTTCACTTCACCAAGGCCAGTCACCTTGGTGACATGTATCTGTCCACTAAAATGACAAATAGTATCTTCTCACAAGGCCCATGAGGTGAACCCTCGAAAAATTAGCTTGAGGCCCATGAGATGAGCCCTCATAAAAAATTGTATAGAGGCCTATCAACTTAGACCTATGAGGTGAGCCCTCATAAAAATTGTATAGAAGCCTATGAACTTAGGCCCATGAGGTGAGCTCTCAAAAAATTGTATAGAGGCCTATAAACTTAGGCCTATGAGGTGTGCCCTCAAAAAAATTGTATATAGCCCTATGAATTTATGCCCATGAGGTGATCCCTCAAAAAAATTGTATAGAGGCCTAAGAAATTGGGCCCATGAGGTGAGCCCTTAAAAAAATTTTGAACATGGCTCTTCAGGTGAGCCTTGATAATTTTTTTTTTAAATGGCCCATTTCTATGGTAGTGGAGGAGGAGGAGGAAATGAACTAGAGCTGAAACATGTGACTTCACTTTTCGAGGCTTTCAACTGCTGGAGAAGCAAAATCTGGGTCTATCCACAGGGCTTTCATTTTGATGAGCATCAGCCGGTCAGCACTGTCAGTTGACAGGCGGCTGCACTAATCTGTGATGATGCCCATAGCTGTGCTAAAGACTCTGTCAGACAGAACGCTGGGCAGACCAGCACCTCCAAGGCATATAATGAGAGTGCGAGCCACGTGTCCAACTTGGAGACCCAATACGTGTAGGGCGCCGAGGGATCGGGGAGGACAGGGTTGTGGTCGGCCAGGTACTTCCTCAACATCTGTCGATACTTGTCCCTCCTGTTCGTACTAGGCCCTGCAGTGATGGAACTTTGGCGAGGGGTGTCCCATACTTTGGAGAGTGTTCCCATGGTGGCTGTGGACCTGATGGATGTTGTACGGCTTTGGGAGGAACTCTCTTCTCTGCTGCCAGGGAATATCTCCATCATATTCTGCAGCAGTTCTCTCTGGTACTCAAGGAATCTGGTGGTCCTCTCCTCTACTGGAATGAAAGAGGAGATATCATGTTTATACCGGGGGTCCAGCATTGCGAAAACCCAGTATTTTCGCTGCCCCCACCAGAAGGATCGCTCAATATTTCCTCCTTTTGGGGGGGCGTGGCTTGAGCATGGCCGGGTAGAGACGCACCTGACTGCAGCTCCGGGCCCCACACGCTGAACCAGGGACTTTACCTTCTATTACCGCCACACAGTTATGCCCATTGGGGGTAGGAAGACGCCCGCTACCCACTCGGCCACCCCACGGACACTCCTGCCACGAGCTGCTCGGGTGATCCCGAACGCCCCGCGGCTCTCTCCGTCCTCCTTGCATCCAGCCAAGATGGCCGCCGCACCAGCCACAAGGCGCGCTACACAGAAGGCCTCCCCGGCGTTCCCGGAGCTGAGCCAGTCGATACCGGGGATCCTGCGGACACCGCCGATGGAGGTAGGGCAGTCACCCACACCTTCTATGGTTACGGACCCCACGGTTGACCCGGCGCCGGCCTCGTTATTAACAGAGGTGAGGTCTTTGCTGCAGGCCCTCCCCACCAGAGCTGACCTGACCGCGCAGCTGGCACGCATGGATGAGAGACATGCTGGGGACATGGCGGAGCTGAAATCCTCCATTGCAGCCATCAGCTCAGCGGTCTCGGGTTTGGAGGCCCGCCAAGACGCGGCAGATCAGACCCTATCCGCCTTGACGCCCCGTTTAGACTCCCACGACACTCTACTGCGGGATCTCATCGCCCACGTGGACGACCTTGAGAATCGGGGTCGCCGCAACAACGTCAAGATCAGGGGTTTACCGGAGGACATTGGCCCAGACCGCCTCACCCGAGCAGTCAGGTACATCTTCAACAGGTACCTGGGGGACCCCACCGACACCCACATAGAACTAGATCGCACGCACAGGGTAGCGGGCCCACGGCTGACGGATCGGAACCGTCCACGTGACGTGCTTTGCCGGGTCCATTACTTCCAGCAGAAGGAAGCGATCCTCCAACGCGCGTGGGAGAGAGGACCCCTGGAATTTGAAGGAGCCGAGATTATCCTCCTCCCGGACCTGTCCAGGCGCACTCTGGCCATGCGCCGCATGCTTCGCCCCCTTTTGGATGCTATCCGAGAAACCGGGGCCTCCTATAGATGGGGGTACCCCTTCCACTTGATCATCCGACACGCCGGGACGACCTACCTTCTCCGCACCATGGCGGATCTACCGGGGGCTCTGCAGCTGCTTGGCCTCTCTTCACTGGATCTACCGGACTGGACGGAACCTGTGCTTCCACCCCCGCCTGCTGGCTTGGTATCGGGTGGGCGCTCCCCAAGACAGGAACCACGCAGGTCCCGTTCCCCGCGCCGGGGCAGCCCCCGCTCTCCACGTTCCCCGCGCCGCCGGGAACGCCGCTCTCCGCCCCATCGCCAGACGGAGACCTGTTGAGAGCAGATGGTACGACTCCGGGGATTGACCTCCGACAGAGGTGGCGAGTTCTCCCCCTCCAGCATGTGATCCTGGCTTTCGGGGGCGCGGACATTCGCCATTGTACAGGAGCACCGTGCAGGGTCCGCTCCAAGTAAGACTGCCTCGGTTCGTTGGCCCTGAACCCCTGGCTACACTGCGCCTCCTGGCGTCCCCTCTGGACAGCATCTTCCCCCCGGGACGGGACTCTGCCTCATCCCTGTACCCTCCCGCGATGCGCTTCTGGTTGACCCGCCTCCCAAACCCCTAACTCGCCCCTAACATCGGTCCACTCCACCACATGCCGGGGTCTGCGCACCGAATTGTCTGAACACCGGACTATCCGAGGCCCATAGTGACGCAAGGCCGTTCAGATACTAGGGACGGACTTGCTCACGCCTGTTGTGTGTTGATAATGTTCCCCAACTGCTCTCTGGTCTCCATCTAACGACGCTCCTCCCGGCCTTCCCCCGGTCTGTCCACCCCCATCCACATTACCCTCTTTTAGGTCCTGTTCCTGCCCATTCCTTAAGGTCCCCTCTCAGCTTCACTACGGTCCATTGGGCCCGGGCTGGGTCTCCCGGTCCGCTCTTCTACGCTTCTCTACCACCCCCTGTACAGGTTCTTGGACGGAGCTCTCTGAGACACCGTCCTCCCTAGTCTTCGGGAGGTTGTTGCCTCCCACCTCCCTCCCCCCTCTTTCTCCCCCCCTATTCTTACGCTCTTTACCCTCTTACCCTCTCTCCTCCCACCCGTCCCTTTCTTCCCTTCCCCTTCTCGCCCCACTACCCACGGCCTAGGCCCGCTCCTCACTGAGCCATGTCGACAGTGCTCTGTCTCTCGATTAACGCGCAGGGACTGAACATCCCGGAGAAACGCTCCTCACTGCTGCGTCTCCTATGGGCAAAACGAGCCTCAGTAGTCCTCATTCAGGAGACTCATTTTCGTAGGGACCATGTGCAGAGACTAACAGATCACCACTTTCCGGACGCATATCATAGCTGTTCGCCTGACTCCAAAACGAAAGGGGTGTCGATACTGGTTGCACGCTCGGCCCCATGGGAGTTTGTTGACCAGGGTTAAGGGTAAATTGGCTGGGGCTCTATGCACGTTTGGCACGGCGTACTTCCCCAATGTCGGCCAAGTCGCTTTCCTGGAAAAATGCCTCTCGGAGGTGGAGGATTTTGTGGAGGGAATGTCCATCTTCGGAGGCGATCTCAACATGGCTCTTGACCCTCTTCTTGACTCCTCCTCTGGCCATTCTTCTCTCTCCTTCTCTTCTCTGCGACGGGCGAAACATCTTCTACATTCCCACCAGCTAATGGATGCCTGGCGGCTATCTCACCCACGGGACAAGGACTACACGTTCTTCTCTCATCCCCACAATGTCTACTCGCGCATAGACTACATCTTTGTATCGCATGCCCACTTAGACCGGGTTTCTGCGGCTGTGATCGACCCCATCACTTTCTCAGACCATGCCGCGGTCTCTCTTTCTCTGCTTTTCTCCCCCCCCCCAGCCGAGGTCATGGCGCTGGCGTTTGAACGATACCTTGCTGAGGGACCCCGGGGTCCTTGCGGAGGCCTGAGCGGACCTATCTACCTACTTCTCCTCTAACGTTTCCCCTGACTCCTCTCCATTGATAGTGTGGGAAGCACACAAGTGTTTCATTAGAGGTACCTTTATCAAGTTAGCCTCTCGCCTTAAGAAGGAAAGGGCAGCCAAAATAAGATCCCTGGTCACGCAGATTGCGGATCTTGAAAAACAACATAAGAGGTCCCTCGCCCTGGACACGGGAGCAGAGCTTGCGATTCTGCGCGGCAAATTGCGAGATCTGACCTTTACCGCCGCCAAGGCCTCCTTGGCGCGGTGTCGCCGCCATTACTTCGAATTCGGAAATAAGCCGGGCAAGACGTTGGCTCGGGCTCTGCGTCAACAAAGGGCGCGCTCCTTCATCCCCCACATTTCCCCCCCTTCTGGCCCGAAGCGAACACTCTCCTCTCAGATAGCGGATTCTTTCCGGGACTATTATGTGTCCCTCTACGGCCTGCCCTCGGCCCCGACGACCCCCGACCCCCCACCTTTCCAGTCTACCATATCCTCCTACTTGACCGACTCGGGCCTCCCGGCCTTGTCTGACGGTGACGCGGCGTCCCTCGAAACTCCCATTACGGCTGAGGAATGGGACTGGGCGCTTAAGACGTCCCCCTCGGGCAAAGCTCCAGGCCCCGACGGACTTACACTGCCTTACTATAAAACCTTCGGCCCTCTATTACGAGACCACTTCTTATCGGCTTTTAACTCGGTGTCCACCGGCTCTCCTCTCCCCATGGACACCCTCCGCGCTCACATTTCCGTTATTCCCAAGGAGGGTAAAGACCCCTCTCACTGTCAAAACTATCGACCCATATCCCTCCTGAACCTGGACCTAAAAATTTTTTCTAAAATCCTTGCTGCCCGTCTCACGCCTCTGCTCCAAAATATCATCCACCCCGACCAGGTGGGGTTCATGCCCATGCGGGAAGCCCGCGACAACACCACGAGGGCCATAAACATAATCCACAAGATCCACTCCACAGGCCACCCCGCCATGCTCCTCTCAACGGACGCAGAGAAGGCCTTTGACAGGGTAGGCTGGCCCTTCCTTTTTGCCACCCTCAGACATATTGGCCTAGGCCCCAATATGCTGGAGTGGATTGGCTCCTTATACTCCCATCCCTCGGCCCAAGTGTCAGTCAACGGCCTTCTCTCCGCCCCATTTCCTATTTCCAATGGAACACGGCAGGGTTGCCCTCTCTCCCCCCTCATCTTTATCCTGACCCTGGAGCCCTTCCTCAGACAAGTGAGACGCAACCCGGACATAACTGGGGTCCGGGTGGGGCCGGTGGAACACAGAGTTGCGGCATACGCGGACGATCTTCTTTTTTTCCTCTCTCAACCCTCTATCTCGCTCCCTAACCTACTGTCGGAACTCTCCCGGTACCAGACGCTCTCTAATTATAAAATCAATTTGCAAAAATCCGAGGCGCTCAATATCTCTCTTCCGGAAACAGTGGCCGCCTCCTTGGAGGCGTCCTTCCCTTTCCACTGGTCCCGCACGTCCCTCAAATACCTTGGGGTGCAGCTCACACCCGTCGTCTCCAACTTGTATAAAGTGAACTTCCCACCTCTGTTGCAAGCGATCGAGAGGGACCTCCTCCGGTGGCACAGGGGCACCTTTTCATGGTTTGGCCGTTGCGCTATCTTCAAAATGAACGTTCTGCCACGCCTCCTGTATGTCTTCCAGGCCCTACCAATAGCGGTACCGATGTCATTTTTCCGGCGCCTGTCGTCCCTTCTCACCAAATTTATCTGGGCGCATAAACAGCCCCGACTGGCGAAGGTTGTCCTTTACCGCCCCAAATCTAGAGGAGGCCTTGGTCTCCCTAACCTCCATCAGTACTACGTGGCGGCCCACCTGACCAGAGTTTTGGACTGGCACCATCACGCCACCACAAAGCAGTGGGTGGGCCTGGAAGAAGCGTTGGCGTCGGTACCCCTGATGGCCGCACCCTGGCTACCGGACTCGGCCCGCCATATGAGCTCCCACCCCACCATTGCCCCGACGCTGCGGATCTGTCACAAACACCTCTCTGCTGGTTTCCTGGCCCCGCATCCTTCCCCCTTGTTCCCGATCCTGGGCAATCCGTCCTTTTCCCCTGGCATTGAGGACCCTGGCTTCCGCGCGTGGTTCCGGGCTGGGCACTTTCGAGCGCGCTCATTTCTCAGAGGTGGGACCTGGCCCGCATTGTCAGACCTCAACCTGTTGACAGACCCCGCTCCCCTGGGGTTCTGGAGGTCCCTCCAGCTCTACCACTTCCTCCGCACCCTTCCCATGCCATCATGTTTCGCCCGTTCGCCTACTCAATTTGAATCGCTCTGCTTAGGCCCCGGCCCTCTACGACACTCTCTCTCCACAATCTATGCCATGTTGGGCTCCCCTCCGGAGCAGCCACCTCCACCTTTTCTGGTGGCCTGGGAGGAAGATCTAGATACCTCCTTCTCGGCGGCCCAAACGGACAGAGTGTTCACATGCACGCACTCCTCCTCGATCTCCACCCGCATCCAAGAGGCAGGCTACAAGCTCTTATCGAGGTGGTATCGGGTTCCTACCCGTCTTCACCAGATCTTCCCAGAGGTGTCCCCGCTGTGCTGGAGGAATTGCGGGGAAGAAGGCTCCCTGCTCCATACGTTCTGGAGCTGCCCCAAGTTGGTGCCCTTCTGGCGGGAGGTGTGGCGCATCGCTTCCACCTTCACTGACTTCCCACTCCCCTTCTCCCCTGCTCTTTTCCTTCTGCACGTGTCCGACATCCCTCTTAGGAGCTATCGGTCCTCGGTTCTCCGGCATCTGGTCAATGCGGCCCGAGCCTGTATCCCGGCCCTGTGGCGACAGCCAGACCCCCCGAGCCTTGCTATGTGGTTCCGGAAAGTGGAAGAGATCAAACGCATGGAGGACCTTACTGCTCAACTCCAGGACCGTAACTCCCGGTTCTACCGGACCTGGTTCTACTGGGAACAATACGTTGACTCCCCTGACTATAAGGCTCTGTTGGCTCAGTGAGGAGCTACCGGCCCCCTACTCCCCTCCCGCTTACCCCTCCCTCCCTGCCTAGCCCCCCCCTCCCCTTCATTTTCCCCCCCATTCTCTCTCTCCCCCCATTTCTCCCTGCCTCTCCTCTGCTACCCTCTGGTACCATCCTGGTTGAGCGCTGGCCCGTCCCCTTCCTCATGGTGTATGTGTGCAGGTCTGGTCTACTATATAGGGATTGGGACCCGCCTACGCGGGCTTACTGTTTTCTCTTTTTGCTGTTTGTGTGTGGCTGCTCCCGCAGTCCAGTGTAAGTGACACGGCCCCAACGCCCTGCGTGACGCCAAGGGCCCTGGTTCACTGGTTTGTTTGTTAACATGGCCTATGTTGGGCTCGATATTACTCTGTTATTGCTCTGTTTTGTTGTGTCTATAAAATGAGAAAATTGAAATAAAATTTAGAATTCAAAAAAAAAAAATATTTCCTCCTTTGCCCCATCCTCGCTGGACCAATGGGACGCACACAACTGCACCGCTAGCCTCGCCGACAGTGTGGCCAACAGCCTCCTCCTCTTCTTCTTCCTCCAGGAATTGACGCTGAGAAGCTGACAGGAGTGTAGTCTGACTGTCTAGTTCCATCACGTCTCCTCCTATCCTGGCCTCCTGTGCGTGCAAGGTGTTCTCCCTGATGGCGATGAGGGATTCTGTAACAACGTATAGGAGTGGAATGGTTATGCTCACTATGGCATTGTCGCAGCTGACCCTCTTGGTGGACTCCTCGAATATCCTTAAAACTTATGGTCGGCAAACTGAGGCAGCTGAGTTAAAGGCACCCGTGGGTTTTGTAGCTGGTATTCCATGACAGCTCTCTGCTGCTCACACACCCTGTACAAAATATGATATGTAGAATTCCAGCGAGTGGTGACATGGCACAACAGCCGATGTTCGGGCAAATGCAGGTGTTTCTGTAGCTTTTTAAGGCTACAGTAGCAGCTGCCACAGTAGACTTCCGAAAGTGGGCGCACAGGTGGTTCACTTTCATCAGTAGCTCCGGCAGGTCAGGGTAGGTCTTCATAAAGCGCTGCACTATCAAATTAAAAATGTGAGCCAGGCATAGTACGTGTTGGAGTTCTACAAGCTTCAGAGCTGCCACCAGGATACGGCCATTATCACATACGACCATGCCTAGTCCCAGCTGCAGCGGCAACAGCCAAATTTCTGCCTGCTGCCAGATGGCATCCTTTAACTCTGGGGCGCTGTGCTTCTTATCACCCAGACTGATAAGCTTGAGCACCGCCTGCTGACGTCTCCCCACGCCAGTGCTGCAGCGTTTCCAGCTCACCACTGAGGAGGATTTTACGGAGGAGAGGGAGGGGTTGTCAGAGGCCGTGCTGGCAATCTTAGGCGGGGGGAGGAGGGAGTTTAGCACTGCTTGAGACCTGTTACCCCCCTCCACAACATTCACCAAGTATGCCGTCATTGAGATATAGCGTCCCTGGCCGCAAGCACTTGTCCACGCATAAGTGGTCAAGTGGACCTTTGCGCTAACCGCGTAACTCAGGGCCTGTCCAATGTTACGGGACACGTGCTGGTGCAAGGTGGGGATGGCACACCTGGAAAAGTAATGGAGGCTAGGGACTGAATACCGAGGTGCGGCAGCTGCCATCAGGTCACAGAAGGCTTAGGTCTCCACAAGCCTTAACCGTAACATCTCCATGGCCAGCAATTTAGAAATGTGGCAGTTTAAGGCTTGGGCAGAGGGGTGAGTAGAGGCATACTTACGCCTGCGATCAAATGCTTGAGTGATGGACAATTGCTGTGAAGAGTTGCAGGATGGTGCAGGCAAAGGGAAAGCTGAAGAAGGTCTCAAAGTGGCCGAAGCACAGGCAGATGGCAAGGTGTCCTGGCTGGAGCCCTAGGAGAGAGAACAAGGGAAGAGTCAGCAGTGGCAATGCCGGGCGCAGGTTTTCCTGAGTTTGCTCTTTCCCACTCCCACTCCCACTGAGCCAAGTGCTTTGCTTCCAGGCGACACCGCATGGTCGAGGTGGTCAAGTTGCTCTTCTCTGAGTCTCTACTCAGTTTGGAGTGACATAGCGTGCACACCATGCTCCATGCATTAAAAAAACCTCCACACCAAAGAACTGTGTGACCTTAAGGGGGGAGCTTGGTGTGACTGGCTGCTTCGGGGAAAAGCTGTGGCCCTGGTGACCCTGCCTTTGATGACTCGTCTGACTCTACTTCTGGACATCCCTCTGCCTCTTTGCTCCTTTTTTGGTGCTGCGTGGGCCTGCACACCTCCACTACTTTTCCCACTGGACATCACCCCTTGCCAGGTTGGGTCATTCACTTCATCGTCCAGCCCCTCCTCTTCTATCTCCTCACTTTGCTGCTCCTCCTGCACACTGTGCATGTCAACTGTTTGGCTTAACAGCAATAGGGTCTCCTCCTCATCAGTCATCACGATTTCAGGTTGGCGGTCCACAACAGCAAAATCAACTGGGCGTGGCGAATGCTGCAGATTTTGTGCATCGCTGCAGATAAAATCCTCAGGTAGCTCCTAGGATTCATCAAGTATTTGAACAGTGTCCAATTGGGGAAAAGGACCCGAAAAGAGCTCCTCGGAGTGGGCAAGGGTGGGATGACTATGATGGACTAGATGTGCAGGTTTAGAGACATGAGTGTCAGAGTCTTGGCTGGCCTCGAGACTGGAGTGAGTGGATGACTGGTTAATGGATAAATGACTAGAAGCAATCTCCGCCTTCCATCGTAACACTTGTTCACGCTGATTGGGCCTCGACAGTTGTGTACCCCGCCCCCTGCAAAGAGTCGGACTGGGCCACCGGAGGACCGGAGGATCCTCCGGTGGGCCCCTCCCCCACCCCCACTGAACGTCCTGCAGCTGGGGCCCCCAGAAAGCCAGAGAGTGAGGCTGCCTGTCCTCAGTGGGCCCCAGTATCGGACGCTGCCACAGATGTCAGATCTTCAGCAGCCCTGCTCCCTGGCTCCAGCCCCCACCTCATCCCCGCACATGCACGAATGACGTGCAGACATCACTCCAGCGCCGTAGAGGCCCTGCCGAATAGGAGTGGAAGGCTGATGGACTGCTTCAGCCCGCCAGACCAGGAGAGGTGGGTTGTATCAGCACCACAGTGATAGGGGGAGCCGCTTTCTGCCTTCTCCTTACTCGTAAGCTTCTGCTCTGCCTTCTGTCACAGCTGGACCTCCCCCCGTAGTTTTTCCAGGACTGTCACGATTCTGTGGAGACAGCCCCGGCAAAACCATGTTCCGGGTATGTCTCGGGAAGCTCCTTCCCCCGCCGCGGCAAGCCCCGTCCCCTGTCGGCGTGAGTGATGTCACTAATGCAGAGCGGGGAGAGGAGTCGCTGGGGGGCTAGAGGAACCATACAGGTGAGGTAAGTATAGCTTTTTTTGTTTTAAATATACATGGAGGGGCAGGAGAATGATAAGGGAGGTACTGGTATGCTGATGAGGGGCAAAAGGATGAGAAGGGTACTACTATGATGATGGAAGGGAAGGAGGATGAAGGGGGAAGGAGGATGATAGAGAGGTAGTAATATGATGGAGGGGCAGGAGGATGAAGTGGGTAGTAGTATGATAGGGTAGTAGAATGATGGATGGGTAGTAGTATGATGAAGGGGCAGAAGGATAAAGGGGAGAAGTAGTATGATAAAAAGGGGGTAGTATTATGATGGGGGGGCAGAGTGATGAATGGGTAGTAGTATGATGATAGAGGTGCAGGAGGATGATGATGGAGGTGCAGGAGGATGAAGGAGGTAGTAGTATGATGATGGAGGAGTAGGATGAAGGGGTAGTGGTATGATGATGGAGGGTCATCATATATATATATATATATATATATATATATATATTCGTACTGTTCTGGGGTCACTTCCACACACTGAGCCCCCACATAACTCTGATCTCCCACAAAGCCTCCAGTATACAATGTACCTAAGACCCTACAACTACAACAGCTGCAGGCACTACAACTCCCAGCATTTACTGATAGTCTGTATCCCTCAGGATATGTTTGGAGTTGTAGTACATATGAGCTGCCACTGTAAAAAGATATAGTGCTGGACCTTCAGGGCTGATAGTTGTAACAGGTTACAGCCACCAGAAGCTTCTGCACAACAATCAATTATAAAAGGTTTGTTCTCTCTGAAACAACAACTCCCAACATACCCATTTTTAAAGCTTCATAAGTGTAGGGTATTCTGGGAGTTGTAGTTCAACTGAAAACATGTCATTCACTAGGGAGTTGTCGCAGATTCAGATGGATCCAAGATAGGGCCGGGTCAGTATGTCGCTTTTTACCGATTCTTCTTTGGTGGGCCTCAAGGATCATTTCCTCTGGTGGGCCCCAGGTACCCCAGTCCGACACTGCCCCTGCAGAACTGTTCTATAAAGCCAGGGATGGTGGATGCGTGCAATACTGGACGACCCTCTGAAGCACGTGCTGTATCCCCAATCACTTGACCATGGCTTGAAACCTCAGCAGCATTTCCGTGTCCCTGTCATCTTCGCTTTGCACTATGCATTGTAGTAGCCGTTTAACTTTTTTGAATACAATTTAGCTTTACCAGATTATCCCACACACACAGTATACAGCCGTGTACTGGATATAGTATTGATTTTTAAAATAATAGAATGAAATAGCTGGTCAACTTTTTCAAAGGACGCAGACTGCGCAAATCAGTAGTAGCAAGATAACAGCCATTAATCCACACACAGAGTATAGAGACGTATACTGGATATAGTATTGCTTTTTAAATAGAATGAACTAGCTGGTCAACTCTTTCAAAGGATGCCGACTGCGCAAATCAGTAGTAGCAAGATAGCAGCTATTATCCCACACACAGAGTATGCAGCCATATACACTATCAGTGAGTGTATGAACACACTGCCTGCCTAGTTTTAGCTCTAACAAAGGCTTTTGGGGGTCCCTTCCTACCTAAGTTCACCTAAAAGCTTTCTCTCCCTGGTATACAGTCTGTCCCTCTCTAGCTCCAAACAGCAACTGACACAAATTTAAAATGACTATTCTATGATTCAGGAAGTCACATGGTTTAGCCAGCCAATGACAGTTAGTTTTTTTTTTTTAAATCCTGCCTATTCCTAGTGCCTGTCCCTCCCCCCTGCATGTTTATTGGCTGAAAAAAAGTGCCAGGAGATGTGAGAGGGCGTAATTTTTACTGCATTTTTGTTTGAATATTCGACCACAATCGAATAGCTCGAATAGCGTACTATTCGATCAAATATCTATTCAATAGAATACTATTCGCTTATCACTAATTATCACCTATTATGTGGATGGGTTATTAATTGTAATCTTGTAATAACCCCTTTAGGTGTTTTTATTGTGCAAAAGTAATAAATTAAAAAATATAAAGTAGCAAAAATATAGAAAATACCATTCCTTTTTAAATGAAAATTTGAATTTAAATTTATGGGGTGTGCTTTGCCCAAGTGGGACAAATGGGGCGCAGCATGTGATGCACTGAATTGTTTATGTGGGGTTTCAATGCTCACTACACCACAAAGGGTGGAATCACATGTACCGTATAGTATCGAATTTCAGGTTGCGAGTTTCACAGCAAAATCTGTGTGGGCAGTTCAAGTATTATCTTGTTTAACCCCTTGCCGCAAAATGACGTTTGGGAAACGTCATGTAAAGCAGGTAGTTCACGCAACATGACGTTTCCCAAACGTCATGGCTTCCCTGCCTCCCCCCGCTGTCCCTAATGGTGATCGGGCAGCGGGAGGAGGCTGTGTCACACAGCTGCCAATGCGACCGCAGCGTCTATGGGGAGATTCATGGCCTCCCGCCGATCGGGCGGCGGGGCCAGGCTGCAGAACGTTGCCTCCCCCCACCGCCACTACCAATATGTCCCCCGGCCCCCTCCCCGCGTCCCCTGATATCGGCGGATCGCCGCTATTACCGTTATAGCGGCGATCCTCCGATACCGGGCATTACCGGCGCCGCCGACAGCTTTCATCTCCCCCCACTGTGAATCCACAGTGGGGGGAGATGAAAATGTATCCCCCCAGACCCCAGATCAGCCCCCCTAGTGGGCGATCACTAACCCGCTCCCCTCCCCGGGCGGCCATCACATCCAAGATGGCCGCCCCCATCCCTGTGAACAAACGATGTTTGTTTGCAGGGATGGAAATGAATAAATGATCAAAGCCCCATGCTCTCCGCCACCAGAGGTAGCGGAGAGCATGGGGCAGTGATCAGGGACTGGTCCCGGAGCAGGCGATCGGCGGTATATACTATATACCGCTGATCGCCTGTTCCCAGTGCAAAGATGCACTTTTTATTCCGTCGCCATAAATCATTGGTGACAGGGGATAAAAAGTGTCAGTGTGTCACCCCCAAGTCGCCCCCCCACCCCCCCCCAGTCACCCCCGTCCCCCAGTCATCCCCCTTCCCCATATACATTACCTGATCCAGGGAGGTCTGTCCTCCTCGGCGTCCAGGCTGATTCTGAAGTGCGCATGCGCTCCAGAATCAGTTATCTCGGAAAATTTAAAGTGACAGAGACCAATTTGGTCTCTGTCACTGAACTATGATTACTGTGATAGAAAATATCACAGTAATCATAGTAATACAGTGAAAATGAATGTATAAAGTACAAAAAGTGAAAAACATACAAAAAAATAAAACACACACTTTTTATTATAGTAATTGCAGTTTACTCCCAAATTACCCCTACCCCCCCCCCCCCAGATTACCCGTACCTCCGCAGGTTGCCCATATCCACCCCAGGTTGCCCATAACCACCGCACGTTGCCCATAACCACCGCATGTTGCCCATAACCACCGCACGTTGCCCATAACCATCGCACGTTGCCTCTAACCACCGCAAGTTGCCTATAACCACCACACATTGCCCATAACCACCGCACGTTGCCTATAACCACCACACATTGCCCATAACCACCGCACGTTGCCCATAACCACCGGACGTTGCCTATAACCACCACACATTGCCCATAACCACCGCACGTTGCCCATAACCACCGCACGTTGCCTATAACCACGACACATTACTCATAACCACCGCATGTTGCCCATAACCACCGCACGTTGCCTGTAACCACCACATGTTGACCGTAACCACCGCGAATTGCCAGTGACCCCCTCCAGATGGTCCGTAATCAGCCCCGATTGCCCGTAACCCCCCAGATTGCACGTAAACCACCGCACGTTCCCTCTGACCACCGCACGTTGCCTATAACCACCGCACGTTGCCTTTAACCACCGCACGTTGCCTCTAACTCACACACGTTGCCAGTGACCCCCTCCAGATTGCCCGTAACCACACCAGATTGCCGTAACCACACAAAATTACATGTACCCACCCCTGATTACCTATAGGCACTTCAGTTTATCCGTAACCACCTCAGATTGTCTGTAACCACCCCATGTTGCCCGTAACCACTGCAGATTGTCTGTAACCACCCCATGTTGCCCCTAATCACACGTAATTCCCCCCAGATTGCCTCCGACCACCACACATTGCCTCCGACCACCGCACGTTTCCTCCGACCACCGCACGCTTCCTCCGACCACCGCACGTTGCCTCTAACCACCCCAAATTGCCAGTGACCCTCTCCAGATTGCCCGTAACCACGCCAGATTGCCTGTAACGACCCCAAATTACAGGTACCCATCCCAGATTACCTATAAGCACTTCAGTTTATCCGTAACCACCCCACGTTGCCCATTACCACCCCACGTTGCCCGTTACCACCCCAGATTGTCTGTAACCACCGCAGGTTGCCCGTAACCACCGCAGGTTGCCCATAACCACCCCAGGTTGCCCATAACCACCCCAGGTTGCCCGTGACCACCCCACATTACCTGTAATCTCATTTTTTATTGTATTTTAGTAACTGCGCTATTCTAATTACTATTACTAGCTGCGGTTTTGCTCCAGCAAATTGGCGCTCCCTTCCTTCTAAGCTCTGCTGTGTGACAATACAGTGGTTTATGCCCACATATGGGGTACCGTTGCACTCAAGAGAACCTGCGTTACAAATTTTGGGGTATTTTTTTTCTCCCATTCGTGAAATTAAGAAATTTTAAACTAAACAAACATATTATTGGAAAAATTCGAGTTTTTCATTTTTACTGTCTTATTTTGAATACTTTCTTCTAATACCTGTGGGGTCAAACCGCTCACTGCACCCCAAGATGAGTTCTTTGAGGGGTGTACTTTCCTAAATGGGGTGACTTTTGGGGGGGTTCTATTCTGCTGACACTACAGGGGCTCTGCAAACGCACCTGGCGCTCAGAAACTACTTCAGCAAAATCTGAACTGAAAATGCTAATTGGCGCTCCCTTCCTTCTGAGCCCTCCTGTGTGCCCATACAGTGGTTTATGCCCACATATGGGGTACCGTTGTACTCAGGAGAACCTGCGTTACAAATTTTGGGGTGCGTATTCTCTCATGTTCCTTGTGAAATTGATAAATTATAAACTAAACGATCATATTATTGGAAAAATTCTAGTTTTTCAATTTTACTGTCTTATTTTGAATACTTTCCTCTAATACCTGTGGGGTCAAAATGGTCACCACACCCCAAGATGTATTCTTTGAGAAGTGTACTTTCCAAAATGGGGTGACTTTTGGGGGGTTTCTCTTCTGCGGACACTACAGGGGCGCTGCAAACGCACCCGATGCTCGGAAACTTCTTCAGCAAAATCTGCATTAAAAAAGCTAATTGGCGCTCCTTTCCTTCTGAGCCCGGCTGTGTGCCCATACAGTGGTTTATGCCCACATATGGGGTACTGTTGTATTCAGAAGAACCTGCGTTACAAATTTTGCAGTACTTTTTTTCTCTTGTTCCTCGTGAAATTGAGAAATTTCAAACTAAACTAACATATTATTGGGAAAATTCAAGTTTTTAATTTTTACTGTCTAATTTTAAATACTTTCCTCTAATACCTGTGGGGTCAAAATGGTCACCATACCCCAAGATGAATTCTTTGAGGGGTGTACTTTTCAAAATGGGGTGACTTTTGGCGGGATTCTATTCTGCTGACACTACAGGGGCTCTGCAAACGCACCTGGCGCTCAGAAACTACTTCAGCAAAATCTGAACTGAAAATGCTAATTGGCGCTCCCTTCCTTCTGAGCCCTCCTGTGTGCCCATACAGTGGTTTATGCCCACATATGGGGTACCGTTGTACTCAGGAGAACCTGCGTTACAAATTTTGGGGTGCGTATTCTCTCATGTTCCTTGTGAAATTGATAAATTATAAACTAAACGAACATATTATTGGAAAAATTCTAGTTTTTCAATTTTACTGTCTTATTTTGAATACTTTCCTCTAATACCTGTGGGGTCAAAATGGTCACCACACCCCAAGATGTATTCTTTGAGAAGTGTACTTTCCAAAATGGGGTGACTTTTGGGGGGTTTCTCTTCTGCGGACACTACAGGGGCGCTGCAAACGCACCCGATGCTCGGAAACTTCTTCAGCAAAATCTGCATTAAAAAAGCTAATTGGCGCTCCTTTCCTTCTGAGCCCGGCTGTGTGCCCATACAGTGGTTTATGCCCACATATGGGGTACTGTTGTATTCAGAAGAACCTGCGTTACAAATTTTGCAGTACTTTTTTTCTCTTGTTCCTCGTGAAATTGAGAAATTTCAAACTAAACTAACATATTATTGGGAAAATTCAAGTTTTTAATTTTTACTGTCTAATTTTAAATACTTTCCTCTAATACCTGTGGGGTCAAAATGGTCACCATACCCCAAGATGAATTCTTTGAGGGGTGTACTTTTCAAAATGGGGTGACTTTTGGCGGGATTCTATTGTGCGGACACTACAGGGGCACTGCAAACGCACCTGGCGCTCAGAAACTTCTTCAGCAAAATCTGCATTAAAAAAGCTAATTAGCGCTCCTTCCCTTCTGAGCCCCGCTGTGTGCCCATACAGTGGTTTACGCCCACATATGGGGTACCGTTGTATTCAGGAGAACCTGCGTTACATATTTTGGCATGCTTTTTTCTCATGTTCCTTTTGAAAATGAAAAACTTTAATCTAAACATATATATTATTTGAAAATTTTAATTTTCGATTTTTTTTACGGCCTAATTGTGAATACTTTCCTCCAGCCCCTGTAGGGTTAAAATGCTCATGATACCCCTAGATTAATTCTTTAAGGTGTCTAGTTTCCAAAATGAGGTCACTTATAGGGGTTTCCAGTATACAAGCCTTCTAAATCCATTTAAAAAAAGAACTGTTCCCTAAAAAAAAACAGTTTTGGAAACTTTCACAAAATGTGATAATGTGCTAATAAATTTCTAAGCCCCATAACACCCTAAAAAAGTAAAATATGTTTCCCAAATTATGCAAGAATAAAGAGGATATATTGGTAATGTGATTTAGTAACGAATTTATGTGCTATGACTTCCTTTTTTAGAAGCAGAGAATTTCAGAAGTTCATAAAATGCAAAATTTTATAATTTTTCATGATATTTTGATGTTTTTCACAAAAAACACACAAAGTAGTGACCAAATTTTGCCACTAATATAAAGTGTCATATGTGATGAAAAACAATCTCAAAATCGCTAGCATACGTTAAAGCATCACTGAGCTATAGGCGCATAAAGTGAGACAGGTCAGATTTTGAAAAATGAGCCTGGTCATTAAGGCCAAAACAGGCTTTAGAGGCAAGGGGTTAAAGCCCGGCAGCTAATTTGGGTATAGTCTCCACAATGGGAACTTTTTTTCTTTGAGGGGGGGTTTGGCCCTTCAATTCCTTAGCGAATCCAACATGATTAGAGACGAGCGAACCTCGAGCATGCTCGAGTCGATCCGAACCCGAACTTTCTGCATTTGATTAGCGGTGGCTGCTGAACTTGGATAGAGCCCTAAGGCTATGTGGAAAACATGGATATAGTCATTGGCTGCATCCACGTTTTCCAGACAACCTTAGAGCTTTATCCAAGTTCAGCAGCGGATCGACTCGAACCCGAACCCCGGTTCGCTCATCTCTAAACATGATACATGAAAAACACTCTATTAAATAGAAGGCCCAAAATCCACACTTCCGAGGCCTGTGTGAGAGGCGAGGAGCGCACTAGGGTCACATATGCAATATCTCTGAAAACTGCAGAATAAAGGTAATAAATATAAATTAGAATTTTTCTGTTAATAAAAAAAAATCTTTACATTTTATTTACACTTTGCTTTCATTCCTGTAAACCACTTAAAAGGTTAATAAAGTAGGGCCTGGCTAGCTAATGACACTGAGAAACTGACATACTCTTAATGCTGTGTTTACACGGAACGATTATCGTTAGAAAGTTCGCGATAACTATCGCATTAGAGTGATAATCGGCTTGCGTAAACACAGCTAACGACCAAGGGACGAGTGAGAAATCGTTCATTTTGATCTTTCAACGTGTTCTCAAATCCTCGTTGATTGTTTGCTAAAGATTCACAGATCGCTTCATGTAAACAGTCTTTTAGCGATTTACCCTATGTGTGAGATAGGCTTAAGCGATTGTAAAACGATCGCAATAACGAATTTTCCAAACAATATATCATTCCGTCTAAACGCTGATCATTATAAAAAACACATTGTTACTTTGAAACTGTTAATCGTTCGATTGGGCAAATTATTGCTTCGTTTAAACGGACCATTAGGCTAGGTTCACATCACGATTTTGCAATCCGTTTCACTGCATCCATTTTGGAAAACGTACAGAAAAATGCAGTCAACCACGTTTTTGTTACAAAATGTAAAAAAAAAAAGAAAATGGATCAGTTTTTGTTTTTATAATGTAAGTCAATGGTAAATGGATCAAAACGTATGGCATGCAACAGCATCCGTTTTTTTCCATAGAACAGATAGATTAAACGGATAGCAAAAGTTTTTTGGAATGGGGGCCTTTTTTTGGCCCTCCCCAGCCTAATATTATTAGCCTGCTAATGCCCAGTCCAGGAGAGCCAAATATGACGCTCTGGGACTACTGGTATCCAGCTCTTCCTAGTACCCCTGGTGGCAGAGGTGTAGCTAGGCTTTTTTTTTTTTAATGAAGTTTAGATAAGCGATTGTTCAGATGAGCGATTCACTCATCTCTACTGGCAGCAATAGGGTGGTGTTCACAATATGGGATACATAATATCATATTTACTGTGTACCTGGAATGTTTTTTTTAAGAATAATTATCAGGCAGCTCTGGGCTCAATCAGCATTTTTTAAAGTACTTCCATTTTTCTTATTTAAAATTTGGTCCCTAAGTACCTTAACGGAGGCGCCGTTGTCTCGGCTCCCTGCTGTCTGTACCTGTGGGGGCGCCGTTGTCTCCGCTCCCTGCTGTCTGTACCTGTGAATTAGGACGTGAAGCTTCCTGATCTATCTCCAGTGTGACACCCAGTGTAATGTGACTCTATGGTGCCGTCTCCTAATGCACAGGTACGCTCAGCAGTACAGTTGATCGAAACTCGGGAAATCCTAGGTTAGATCGAACTCGAACATTCACGAACCTGCCACATTAGATTGCTGATGACTTCCGGTCCGTGGGGAAGGAGGAGACAGCCCGGGTACTGACTGGAATTTTGGGATTCAGCCTATTACCTAGGCTGAATCCCAGAATTCTAGGCAGTACTCGGACAGTCTCCTCCTTCCCCACGGACCAGGCAGGCATCAGCAATCAAATGCGGCAGGTTTGTGAATGTTCGAGTTCGATCGAACCTAGGATTTCCCGAGGTTCGATCAACTCCACTTAGCAGCGGAGACAACAGCAGCAATACCTCCATTAGGGTATTCCATCACCAAATTCAAAATAGAAATAATTTAGAAAAATTACTCTTGTATCATGGTCGCTGTATATACAGATACAGGTGCTTTATAGATTGGCGTAGGGAACCTTGGCTCCCCAGCTGTTGCAAAACTACAATTCTTATCATACATGGACGATCAAAGCTAAAAGTTTGGCTGTCCAGACATAATGGGAGTTGTAGTTCTGCAACAAATGGAGAGCCAAGGTTCCCTACCTCTGCAGATAGTAGGTGAGGTTTATATAATTGTGATATATATTTGGAAAGGGCAGTTATTAAGGGGTTAAGTATATAATAATGTACAACCAGACCAGACCCCTAAATAGACACTGGACACTCTCTTGTGTGTCTCCCCCCATCCCATCCTGTACCCCCCTTCCCCCCTCCTCACTCCAGACTGGGCACCCTTCACCCTCCTCCCCAGACTGGGCACCCTTCACCCCCCTCCCCAGACTCCTCCAACACACCTGTATTTTCTTTCTCCTTCCTTCATAGTGCAATGTACATACAGGACCTGCTGTGACATCATAGTCACATGTCAAGGTCCTTCACCATCTACACAGTAACTTTGCTGTACTGTCTCCTAGCTGCTGTTTAGCCCTGAATTGCGCAAAATCTCGGTAACAACGCAGCGATTTTGCGCAAATTATAGCTAAACAGCAGTCAGGAGACAATACAGTATGGGAAATACCTCCTTTGATCACGTTAAAATCATCTCCTGTCTCCCCAAACTGACAGAGGGCAGGACGCTTCCAGGCTGCCTCATCCACTGTGATCCTTTTCTCTCTGCTCCCTGTGATGGCGCCCCCCTGGTCTCTGCTCCGGGGCATCTGCCCCCCCTGCAACCCCCCTCCCTATGGCCCTGCATTGGGTAACGGGTGGAGAGTTAGTGTTTGCCATTTTATACCGGCTAACACTAGGCCCCGACTTAGATCCATCTATCAGACTGCTTTCAATACTAAGTCTGAAAGCAAAGAAAAATAAAACACAACACAATAGAGAAAATAATTTTTTTTTAAAAAAGAACACCCCCACAAGGCTTGTTGACAATTTTAATAAAAAAGCAACGCTGGTCATCAACGTAGTCCAACAAATCAGACAGAATCCACATCATAAAAATATCTGAAATACAAAATAGGCCAGGAGCATAACACCCATCATTTTGACAGCTATTCTGCACCTTACAGTAGGCAGCATCTTAGTAGATGCTGCTTGCAGTATTGCACATAAGGGGTTAAGTATGGATGCATGACTGTTGTGTGCCAGACTAATCAATGTGGCCCTCAAAGGGTTAAGTGAGGATGCATGGCCACCTCAATTAACCGCATGGGGGGGGCCACATTGATGTCACAATGTACCCACTCCAGCAAGGAAGGGGTTAATTGTTCTCTTCCTTGCTGGGATGGGTACAGTGCTGGGGTGAGAAGGAGAGACCCTATTTATACTCACCTCGATGTCTTCTATCTTCAGCAGAGCCTGGCACACTGAGATACAAGTGTGCCAGGCTCTGCCTCTTCAAAGATGCCGCCCTAGCATCACCAGCTGCAACTCTTTCCCCCGGTTCATCTAACCCCCTGTGGAACCGACTATGCCGTTATATGTTGAAAATATTGTATCCTGAGGCCATTGTAAGTTGAGGAATCACTGTATTCTAAAAAAAAAACGGTGACCATTGCTGCTAGGCAGTGTCGGACTGCAGTATCTGGGGCCCACCAGAGGAAATGATCCTGGATCCACCAATAAAGAACCAGTGAGAAACAACATGTCAGTCAATGTTAGTGCAGGTTCTAAAGCTGGGGGCCCACCAGAGGATTCTCTGATCCTCTGATGGGCCAGTCCGACACTGCTGCTAGGAGTAAGAAGGGCGGGGGAAGCAGCCAAAATATTTTACTGCCCATAACTTTATATTTATACACCGGAAATGGAACTCACTAATTCTTTTATAGGGGTATTTATTGTGTTTAAGAACAAAAAAAAAAAAAGCTTTTAAAATCAACAGTTTCATTTATATTTATTTGGATCACTATAAATCCCAAAAAGGCTCAGTTCAATGTCATCAATGCTCATCAATGGGCGTACGTGCTGCAAAAGATTGGAGCCCAAACCGGTGATCCAAAGTTGAAATAGGCTTCAGAAGCCTTAGGCTGCACTCGGGATTTCTGCATTGTATTTTCGGGCACAGACTATATCACCTCAAGCAGTGTACCCACAAGACTGACGTGATAATGCCAGGAAAGTAAGGGATGTGGTGGGGAGGGGATTTTAGAATCTTGGTCAGTAGGGGCACAACACAGAAAACGACTGCAGTCACGCTATCAGCACTTCACTAAAATGGAGTCACACTATCAGCACTAGGAATTACAGTGCTCCTATATACCATGTTTTACGGTAATAGCCAGGACTAGCTAGTTCCAGGCTTCAGAATGTGCCAGGAAGACCATAGGGTGACACCTACATGTAAGACTAACTAAAGAATGTCAACTCTTAACCCCTTCAGATCCATTCACCCACTGTTAACCCCTTCAGATCCACATTTGTTCAATTCCCCCACTGTTAACCCCTTTACATCCACTACAATCTAATTCATCCACTGTTAACCCCTTTCCACAACTCTTCAATTCATCCACTTTTAACCCCTTCAGCTCCAGGAATATTTAATTTTTTTCTAACTATATGTAATTTTTAACACCTGAAAACCAGGCTCATTTTAATTTATTTCTCTTATTTGTCTTAGATATAGAAGAATCATTTTTACTGTAGGGATTTGGATTAATGTGATGGTAAAATGTCTATTTGGGTCTATATGTCGCAATATTTAAAATCCAATAAAATTACGAAATCAAATTGTTATCCAATCACACTACCAAATCCTAGAAGAGCGCTTACTCTCGTACAGGTTCTGGAATTTTCAGACATTTTTACTGTAGGGATTCGGAGTAATGTGATGGGAAAATGTCTATTTGGGGCTATATGTTGCACTATTTAAAGTCCAATAAAATAAAAAAATCAAATTGTTATCCTATCACACTACCATATCCTAGAAGAGCGCTTACTCTCAAACAGATTCTGTGATTTTCAGACATTTTTACTGTAGGGATTTGGATTAATGTGATAGTAAAGTGTATATTTGGGGCTATATGCCCCACTATTTGAAGTCCAATAAAATCACAAAATCAAATTGTTATCCAATCTCGCTACGATATCCTAGAAGAGCGCTTACTCTCGTACAGATTCTGTGATTTTCAGACATTTTTACTGTAGGGATTCGGAGTAATATGATGGTAAAGTGTATTTTTGGGGCTATATGTCCCACACTTTGAAGTCCAATAAAATAAAAAATTCAAATCATTATCCAATCACACTACCATGTCCTAGAAGAGTGCTTACTCTTGTAAAGATTCTGAGATTTTTAGACATTTCTACTGTAGGGATTAGGAGTAATGTGATGGTAAACTGTCTATTTAGGGCTATATGTCGCACATTTTGAAGTCCAATAAAATAAAAAAAATCTAATTGTTATCCAATCTCGTAACTATTTCATAGAAGAGCGCTTACTCTCGTACAGATTCTGTGATTTTCAGAAATTTTTACTGTAGGAATTTGGAGTAATGTGATGGTAAAGTGTGTATTTTGGGCTATATGTCGCACTATTTAAAGTCCAATAAATCCAAAGAATCAAATTGTTATCCAATCACACTACAATAACCTAGAAGAGCGCTTACTCCCGTACAGATTCTGTGATTTTCAGACATTTTTACTGTAGGAATTTACAGTAATATGATGGGAAAATGTCTATTTGGGGCTATTTGTCGCACACTTTGAAGTCCAATAAAATCACGAAATCAAATTGTTATGCAATCTCACTACCATATCCTAGAATAGCGCTTACTCTCGTACAGGTTCTTTGATTTTCAGACATTGTTACTGTACAGATTCAGAGTAATGTGATAGTAAAGTGTATATTTGGGGCTATATGTCCAACTATTTGAAGTTCAAAAAAATCAAAAAATCTATTTTTTTTCCAATCACACTACCATATCCTAGAAGAGCGCATACTCTCGTACAGATTCTGTAATTTTCAGACATTTTTACTGTAGGGATTTGGAGTAATGTGATGGTAAAATGTCTATTTGGGGCTATACACCTGATAATTTGAAGTCCAATAAAATCACGAAATCAAATAGTTCTCCATATTGTTATTGTTGTTGGAGTGCTCTTGGTAGACTACTGTACTTCCAATCACAGGAGGGACCAGTTTCATGGCTGATGGAGGATAACCATTAAAGGGAATCCGTCAGCTCCTGGGCACTATCTAAGGTGCTGACAGTGTGCTGTAGCTGGCAGCCCCCAGTAAGCATGGTGCCTTTTTGGTAATATTCCGTGCAGCGGATTATGTACAATCTTATGTCTCCTACTGTCACAGAGCTCTTGTTCGTACCACACTTATCATGCATCCTCCTCCCTCTTCATGAATAATCAATGCTGCCCGGCCTCCTGCTGGCTCAGCTGTTAGATTGCAGATCAGTCCTCTGTAGGCAGGTTATGTCTGAAAGAATCTTTTGTCTATAATGTGTTGGAGCTGTGGTCTAGGGGTAACTCACCTGTCTAGTGACCTGCCAGCAGTTCATTCTCTGGTTCGAGTCCCCTGATGGAAATTAAATAGATGTCTTTTTTTCCTTATTATTGTATCATTTTTAAGGCTATGTTCACACACACAGTATTTTTGCTCAGTATTTTGCAACCAAAACCAGAAGTGGATTGAAAACACAGAAAGGCTATGTTCTCACATTGTTGAAATTGAGTGGATGGCTGTCATTTAATGGCAAATAATTACAGGGTTTTCTTAAAACAACGTCCAATATTTGCCATTAAATGACGGCCATCTGCTCAATTTCAACAGTGTGAGAACAGAGCCTTTCTGTGTTCTCAATCCACTCCTGGTTTTGGTTCCAAAATACTGAGCAAAAATACTGTGTGTCAACATAGCCTTAAAAATGATACAATAATGATAAAAAAAAGAGATCTATTTAATTTCCATCAGGGGATTCAAACCAGAGAGTGAACTGCTGGCAGGTTTCTAGACAGGTGAGTTACCCCTAGACCACTGCTCCAACACATTAGGGAGCAGAGATTCTTTCAGACATAACCTGCCTACAGAGGACTGATCTGCAACCAGCTGACAGCTGAGCGAGCAGGAGGCCGGGCAGTATTGATTATTCATGAAGAGGGAGGAGGATGCATGACAAGTGTGGCACGAACAAGAGCTCTGTGACCGTAGCAGACATAAGATTGTACATAATCCGCTGCACGGAAATTTACCAAAAAGGCACCATGCTCACTGGGGGCTGACAGCTACAGCACACTGTCAGCACCTTAGATAGTGCCCAGGAGCTGACGGATTCCCTTTAAGAGACTTTTTTCAGGACTGTTCTTCTATTCTAGTTTAATAAGTCTATGTTCCTTTTAAGTTTAGGTTAGGGACTTACAAGAGAATGAGGACCCTTGATGTGGGTTGTGAGCTTGTGATATTTCTTGCCTATTTTTTTCTTCTAGTTTTCAACAGTAAAAGATATCTACTAATACCTCATTGAAGATTGAACAACGAGCCATCAGGGAGCCCCACTAGACTAAAGCTGCTTTCACATGCTGCAGATTTTCAGCAAATTTTCTGCAGCAGATTGTCTGTTGCCAATCCAAAGTCAACAGGAAGTTTCAAATCTGCTGTAGAAAATCTGCATCAAATCCGCAGTGTGTGAAAGCACTCTCACTATTCTGCAAGTCTTCCCCAGTGTATTATAGGGCCATGCAGCTGCCACTGACTGACAGCTCCTTACCGCACCTTCCCTGTGCCGACTTCTATGCTTTTATAGAAGAAGTCTGGCTAAAACATTTTTGTATTGTTATTGTATTGTCACCCAACAGTTATAGAAATCCCCAATATACACCTATTACGGGAAATGCTTATAAAGTGCTTCACCATCACCATGTTATCCCGGAAGTGACATCACCATGTTATCCAGGAAGTGACATCACCATGTTATCCAGGAAGTGACATCACCATAATACCCAGGAAGTGACATCACCATGTTATCCAGGAAGTGACATCACCATGGTATCCAGGAAGTGAAGCCTTGATGCAGTAGTAAGTGCCAGTAGTGGGTGACAATACAATAACAATACAAAAATGTTTTAGCCAGACTTCTTCTATAAAAGCATAGAAGTCGGCACAGGGGAGGGGCATCAGCTGGCGCCAGCAGCTCACACAGGCCCCTCAGCACTCTTTATTAGGTGGCAGAGACAAGAGCGCTAGGGCGGTAAGCAGCTGTCAGTCAGTGGCAGCTGTATGGCCCTATAATGAACTGGGGAAGACTCGCAGAATAGTAAGGGTGCTTTCACACACTGTGGATTTGATGCAGATTTTCTACAGCAGATTTGAAACTTCAGGTTGACTTTGGTTTGGCAACAGACAATCTGCTGCAGAAAATCTGCAGCATGTGAAAGCAGCTTTAGTCTAGTGGGGCTCCTTGATGGCTCGATGTCCAATCTTCAATGAGATATTAGTAGATATCTTTTACTGTTGAAAAGTAGAAGAAAAAAATAGGCAAGAAATATCGTAAGCTCGCAACCCACATCAAGGGTCCTCATTCTCTTGCGAGTCCCTAACCTAAACTTAAAAGGAACATAGACTTATTAAACTAGAATAGAAGAACAGTCCTGAAAAAAGTCTCTTAATGGTTATCCTCCATCAGCCATGAAACTGGTCCCTCCTGTGATTGGAAGTAGTCTTCCAAGAGCACTCCAACAACAATAACAATATGGAGAACTATTTGATTTTGTGATTTTATTGGACTTCAAATTATCAGGTGTATAGCCCCAAATAGACATTTTACCATCACATTACTGTAAATTTCTACAGTAAAAATGTCTGAAAATCACAGAATCTTTGCGAGAGTAAGCGCTCTTCTAGGATATGGTAGTGTGATTAGATAACAATTTGATTTCGTGATTTTATTGGACTTCAAGTGCGAAATATAGCGCCAAATACACACTTTACCATCACATTACTCCAAATCCCTACAGTAAAAATGTCTGAAAATCACAGAACCTGTACAAGAGTAAGCACTCTTCTAGGTTATTGTAGTGAGATTGGATAACAATTGGATTCTTTGGTTTTATTGGACTTCAAATAGTGCGACATATAGCCCCAAATACACATTTTAGCATCACATTACTCTGAATCCCTACAGTAAAAATTTCTGAAAATCACCGAATATGTAGGAGGGTTAGCGCTCTTCTAGTATATGGTAACGAGATTGGATAACAATTAGATTTTTTTATTTTATTGGACTTCAAAGTGTGCAACATATAGCCCCAAATAGACATTTTCCCATCCCATTACTCCAAATTCTTACAGTAAAAATGTCTGAAAATCACAGAATCTGTACGAGAGTAAGCGATCTTCTAGGTTATTTTAGTTTGATTGGATAACAATTTGATTCTTTGGTTTTATTGGACTTCAAATAGAGCAACATATAGCCCCAAATACACATTTTAGCATCACATTACTCTGAATCCCTACAGTTAAAATATGTCTGAAAATCATAGAATCTGTACGAGAGTAAGCGTTCTTCTAGGATATGGTCGCGAGATTGGATAACAATTTGATTTCGTGATTTTATTGGACTTCAAATAGTGGGACATATAGCCCCAAATACACACTTTACCATCACACTACTCTAAATTCCTACAGTAAAAATATCTGAAAATCACAGAACCTGTACGAGAGTAAACGCCCTTCTAGGATATGGTAGTGTGATTGGATAACTATTTGATTTCATGATTTTATTGTACTTCAAAGTGTGCGACATATAGCCCCAAAAACACATTTTAGCATCACATTACTCCGAATCCCTACAGTAAAAATGTCTGAAAATCACAGAATCTATACGAGAGTAAGCGCTCTTCTAGGATATGGTAGTGAGATTGGATAACAATTTGATTACGTGATTTTATTGGACTTCAAAATGTGCAAAGTATAGCCAGGCCTGCTTTTAGAGTTCCTGCTGCCCTAGGCACTTTGCATGCTGAGCCCCCCCCCTCGGCACTGGCAGGTTACATGCAAGGAGTATACCCTGGCACAGCTGGCAGGCCGGCACCCCAGCACCCAGTACTACTGAGTGGCTGTCAGTAGTACTGGGTGCTGGTGAGGTGCCGCTGTGCTTGATGCCCGGCACTACAACTGCAGGCACTACAACTCCCAGCATATCCTGAATGCTGGGAGTTGTAGTGCATGCAGCTGTTGTAGTTTGGTCCTAGGTGCATTATACACTGGATGCTTTGTGGCATATAAGAATACATAGATTTGTGGGGGCTCAGTGTAGGGAAGTGACCCCAGAACATCCATAATAGGGATAGGGGGTAGATGTTTTTGTTCTATCCCCTATTAGTGCTGTTCTGGGGTCACTTCCCTACACTGAGCCCTCACAGATCTATGTATTCTTATATGCCACAAAGCATCCAGTGTATAGGACCCAACTACAACAGCTGCAGGCACTACAACTCCCAGCATTCAGGATATGCTGGGAGTTGTAGTGCCTGTAGCTGTTGTAGTTGGGTCCTAGTTTAAAAGTTTGCACTAGTGTACTGTAGTGACCGCGGGGCTGTCAGTACACTACCGCAAACACAATGGTACACAGGCTCTGCACACTGTAAAAGTGATTACAGTGCAGTTACTAATGACTCACAGGTGACGTTTTCTCCGATTGCCGTCGCTCACTTTTTGCTTTCTTCTCCATCTGGCGCAACCATCATGAAGACTTCTCCGACCACAACTCGTCTGCAGACAGGAAGGAAGCTGGGGGTGACTGGGAAAGGGAGGCAGCTGTGTGTGACTGGGGCAGGAGGGCAGCTGGGGGTGACTGGGGAAGGGAGGCAGCTGGGGGTGGCAGGGAGAGAACATGGGGCAGCTGGGATAGCAGGGGGAGATCATCGGGGGGCAGGGGGAGAAGATTAGGGGGCAGCTGGGATGGCAGGGGAGAAGATTGGGGGGCAGGGGGAGAAGTTGGGGGGCAGCTGGGATGGCAGGGGGAGATGGGGGGGCAGCTGGGATGGCAGAGGGAGAAGATGGGGGCAGCTGGGGTGGCAGGGGGAGAATATGGGGGGCAGGAGGGAGAAGATGTGGGGGGCAGCTGGGGGGGAAGATGGGAGGGTGGCAGGGGGAGAATATGAGGGGGCAGGAGGAAGAAGATGTGAGGGGCAGCTGAGGTGACAGGCAGGGGGGTAGGGGGATCAGCCGGGCGACAGGGATGGAGGCAGGCTTGGAAGTTCCTCCCTAATGCAGGTGTGAGCTCACAGTTGCGGCCCAGCGGCGCAGCGCGGGGGCGCAGCGCGGGGCCGCAGCTTTGAGCTTCCGGCGTGTGTGATACAGAGGCTGCCGGAAGCTCACCCCAGAGCTGCACTAGGGGGGAACTTCCAAGCCTGCCTCCGCCCCTGTCACCCGGCTGCCTCCCTGGCCGATCCATCAATCTCGGATAGGATATGGTACTGTGATTGGATAACAATTTGATTTCGTGATTTTATTGGACTTCAAAAATGCGACATATAGCCCCAAATAGACATTTTCCCATCACATTACTGTAAATCCCTACAGTAAAAATGTCTGAAAATGACAGAATCTGTACGAGAGTAACCGCTCTTCTAGGATATGGTAGCGAGATTGCATAACAATTTGATTTTGTGATTTTATTGGACTTCAAATAGTGGGGCATATAGCCCTAAATAGACATTTTACGATCATATGACTGTAAATCCCTTCAGTAAAAATGATTCTTCTATATCTAAGAAAAATGAGAAAAATAAATTACAATGTAAAATTATGTGGCGAAATTTAATGCATCACAAGAACTGGAACCCTATTGAACTTCACAGTACAAAGATTCACAGCGAATTTCCCTGCAAACTAGCAGTGTGAAAACCGCTGCGAATCCGGTACATGTGAAGCTACCCTAAGGCGGTTAAAAGTCCATGAATGAAGCAAAACACATTTATTTTCTTATAGGTGTTAATTAAAATAATAATAATAATAATAATTTTTTTATATAGCACCAACAGATTCCACTTTAAAATTTTAGGATGGTTCTACATATAGTTAGAAAAAAATAAAATATTCCTGGAGCAGAAGGGGTTAACAGTATATGAATTAAACTGTGGTGGATGTGAAGGGGTTAAAAGTGGATGAATTAAAGTGTTGTGGATCTAAAGGGGTTAACAGTGGATGAATTAGATTGTAGTGGATTTGAAGGGGTTAACAGTGGGGGAATGGATCTGAAGGGGTTAAGAGTTGACATTCTTTAGTTAGTCTTACATGTAGGTGTCACCCTATGGTCTTCAGGGCACATTCTGAAGCCTGGGACTAACTAGTCCTGGCTATTACCGTAAAACGTGGTATATAGGAGCACTGTAATTCTTAGTGCTGATAGTGTGACTCCATTTTAGTGGTGTTGATAGCGTGACTGCAGTAGAAAACGCCGCATATGCCACAATATTACACACAGACTGAAGACGCGGGAGTCCAAAGAACCATCGCTACTTCCTATAAGAAAAGGCACTCTAGTTTCTTGTCCTCATTCCAAATGTGCAGGCTGCAGGCTGCTCTTCAACAAAATGGCCGCTGTCTCCTGCGCATGTGGCATGCCCGTTATCCTCTAGTGGCCGCAGTGGCTTCTGGTTGCTATGGCGACGGGAGCGTTGTTCTGGAGATCACGTTTGTTTATTTCAGTTTAACCGAGCTTCGTTTAAGATCAGCTGGAGGTTCGGGCAGCTCGGGCGATCAGGTACTGTAATGATAGTGACCTATGGCATGGCACAGAGAATCGGGGTGCCCCCTCTTGCGGGTCGCTCAGCACTCTTCTATTAGTAGCCTTCTTATCTGCTTCTAGCTCAGCACCTGTGTCTAATACTCAGGTTGCCTCCGCCTCCTACAGAAAACATTACACAGACTTCTCATGGCTGTTCTGCTAGTAAATGATTCTTAGCTTCTTCCCTGGCTCATAGGTTTTCGTTCACATTCTTTTACAAAAGGTTCCTGTTGACAAGGAGCAGACTCATGGTGTGCACATTGCCGTATGGTGCGTTTAAACAGAGAGATTTATATGACAGATTTTTGAAGCCAAAGCCAGAATGTATTTGAAAAGAAAAATCTCAGTCGTTTCTGTATGACCTGTGCCCTGTTTATAGTCTGTTTCTGGCTTTGGCTTCAAAAATCTGTCAGATAAATCTTTCTGTGTAAACGCAAGCTTAGACCCCGCTCATGGTACCCCAGGCAGGGCAGGTTTTAGGCCATGTGTGGCCCTGGGCTCACATATTGCACTCAGATATTGCACCTTAAGGGTATGTGCACACTAGGGAACCTGTTTATTCTTTGGACAGATGGCGGAATCCACCCATGCATAGAATGGAGTCTATGACATGGGCGGAGGCGTGCAAGGCTGCCAGAGTCCGCGAGCAGGTGCGAGCTGCAGATTTTCCATCGCAATTCTGTAGTGTGCACCTACCCTTACTTATGGTTCGTTTACACAGAGAGATTTATCTGACGGGTTTTTGAAGCCAAAACCAGGAGCAGACTTTAAACAGAGAACAGGTCATAAAGGACAGACTGAGATTTCTTCTCTTCTCAAATTCATTTCTGGCTTGGACAGATCTGTCTGTGTAAACGCACCATTAGTCACAGTTAAATCAGAAAGTGGTCTGACGTTGCTAGGGTCTTAAAAGAAATATTCATATTTCCTGGTGTCAATACTTTATGTTAAACTGCGTAATAGGGCAGCTTAACATAAAGCATAGCACAGAGAACACGGCCAGCAGCTACCTGAGTGCCGGCCATGTTCTCTGTGTGCCGCCCCCTGCCCCCTAGTGTCACCTCTTCTGCCCACGCACTGTCCCCTCCCGGGGGTGCCAAATTCAAATAGCCGGCACTTAGCGATCGCTTGTGCTGGCTATTTCACAGTGTAGATGCCGCTGTCACACCTGACAGCGGCATTTAACCCCGCCAGAGCCGCTCCATATGCAGCAGGAGTCTGCTGCATATGGAGTGGCCCCCCCTGTTAATGACTGCAGCCCGCGATCCAGCGGGCAGCAGGTCATTTAACAATTGCCCAACTGGACCTGCTGAAAGTCCCCCCTGTTAAGCCCCCCTCCCCCCTGGGACCTGCCAGCGTAGCGATCCTCGATCGCAACCCCCTCCCCACCCCCCTCTCGGACCCACTGATGCTGCAGTCCTGCCAGTACAGTGGATTCTGTGTGTGTGTTGTCGGGGGGCTGCTGCAACTGCCAGTATATCTCCTTGTGCACTACAGCTTCCAGCATTCCCCCTTCTGCACAAGTAGGTATGCTGGGAGTTGTAGTGCACAACTAGGTATGCTAGGAGTTGCAGTTGTGCAGCATACCTCCCAGCATACCTCGTTGTGGACTAGAACTCCCAGCATACCTCCTTGTGCACAACAACTCCCAGTGTACCCTCTTTTGCACTACAACTCCCAACATACCTCCTGTGCACAAGGGGGTATGCTGGAAGTTTTACACAAGGAGGTATGCTGGGAGTTGTAGTTCTGCCGCAGTAGCCTCTCAACACAACAGCTCCCAGCCTACCTCCTTGGGCACTACACCTCCTAATATACCTTCTTTTGCACAACAGCTACCAGCATACCCCCTTGTTCACTACAACTCCCAGCATACCTTCTTGTGCACAAGGAGGTATGCTGGGTGTTGTAATGCACAAGGAGGTATGCTGGGAGCTGTAATGCACAAGGAGGTTTGCTGGCAGTTGCAGTTCTGCCGCAGTGGCCTCCTAACGCACAACAACAACTCCCAACATAACTCCTTGTGCACAACAACTTCTTGCATCATAGCCGCAGTCTGGGCGGGGAAGGGGGCATTATATTTGTATTTTTAAGCATTTTTTTCAAACTTTAATAAGTATCAAACTGGTATCGAGTATTGAAATAATAAGGCTGGTATCGGTATCAAACTCAAAATTTTGGTATCGTGACATCACTAGCCCCAAACATCCGTGTAGGTGAAAAAATAAAACGATTATAAGAGTCACAATAATTATAAAAAAAAAAAAAAAAAGTTCCAAAAATTAAAATTGGCCTTGTCATTTAAAGGGGTAGTGCGGCGGTAAAAAAATATTCACAGAATAACACACATTACAAAGTTGTACAACTTTGTAATGTATGTTATGTCTGTGAATGGCCCCCTTCCCCGTGTCCCACCACCCCCACCCGTGTACCCGGAAGTGTAGTGCATTATACATACCTGATCCGTGCCGACACGCGTCTGCCATCTTGTGCCAAACGTCATCTTCGGCCGGCCAGCCCGAACACCTCCGATCTTTCCAAGTGCCGGCCGTTTGGCACAAGATGGCGGACGCGTGTCGGCACGGATCAGGTATGTATAAAGCACTACACTTCCGGGTACACGGGTGGGGGTGGTGGGACACGGGGAAGGGGGCCATTCACAGACATAACATACATTACAAAGTTGTATAACTTTGTAATGTGTGTTATTCTGTGAATAATTTTTTACCGCACAAAAAGAGAGAAGGGGGGAGCTACTGAAAATCTCTAAATGGGATGCTGCCCATGTCCTTTAAACAGAACATATACCAAACCAGACAGAAAGACAAAAAATGGCGCACCCGCAATATAATAATAAATAAATTTGATATCTTTATTTTCAAAACACATAAACAAAACAGCAAATGAACATACACTTAAAAACACCTAAAAAACCCAATCCGGGTAAACCATCACAGGGAGTACTCGTAATAAAATACGTGTCCCTCTAACCGCAGCCCTGAATAACAATAAATATCAGGCCCTATATCCTATCTAAACAAATGAGTCAGGACCCTGACTATTCAAAATACATATATCCTAAAGTGCACATGCTCACAAAAATAACATGAACTAATAAATAAATAAGTAAACGATCATGTATGAAATATAAATACTGGAAATCCTAATACCCCCCCCCCCCACACACACACACAAAAAAGTGACCAAGTGCAAAACTTATCCTATCATATCAGAAGGTTAGGGTCGAAACCATAACAGAATAATCACATGTCACCCAGGGCTCTGAGATGGGGCTCCGGTCTGTAACCCTACGCGTATCGTCACCTCACGTGACTTCGTCAGGGGTAATGGTTCTACATTCAATACGTCCTTATATACCCATTTGCCCAAAGAAAAAAACATAAATCAAATTACATCCAGGTGTCCATTACCATATCCACTGAGGGAGAACATCCACTGGCATCCATTATGGTGGATAGCAGCGTGCGTGTCACCCGGTGCGCATGACCGGAAATGCGTTCCACCACGTTATCTCCTGAACTAGACCATCATGGCGGATAGCAGCGTGCGTGTCACCCGGTGCGCATGACCAGAAATGCGTTCCACCACGTTATCTCCTGAATTAGACCATGCGTTCCATTCTTATTTAACACACATTACAAAGTTATATAACTTTGTAATGTGGTTAAATAGCCGGTCTGGCCCCTGTGTCTGTGTTTTTGTTTTTTTTTTGGGGGGGGGGGTGTCCCACGGGAGTTGTCCTTTAATAATGTTTAAATGTCGCAGTCATAAAAAGGCAGGCAACGGAAATTGCTCTGTGCCAGCTTTTAGCTGCAGCCCTTGGCTGCTGATAGTAGCCAGGAGCTGCAGGGTATAGAGAGGGCTCAAGTCGTGAGCCCTCTCTATACCCACTTATCGATACTACAGCATAAGGCTATGTTCACACTACGTAAAAGTACGGCCGTTGTTGCCTATGGCAACCATGGCCGTACTTTTGGCAACTTTTGAACAATTCCTTACTTTCAATGGGATCCTGGCTGGAGCGTATACACATCGTATGCGCTCCGGCCGGGATCCCGTACGGGCCGCAAATAACTGACATTGAATTGCGGCCGTAGGAAACCCTGTCAGCTCACACTATGAAACGAGCGGCTCCGGCCACTCGCTCCATAGTGTGCAGGGGAAGCTCTGATGCGGGCGTGCGCTGATGCGTACGCATCAGAGCTTTGCGCCCGGAAAGATCATAAGGCCGGTACTTAAGTAACGGCTGGGATGATCCGGGCAGAGACCCGTGAACATAGCCTAACTCTACATTGAGGTGCAGGTAGGGGTTAAACATGACCTCCTTACTGATATACACACACTGCACTATACTATCCTAAAACAAATTCTACAAGTGATATCTTTATACAAGGCCGAAATAATACTGGTACACCATGACCTTATATAGTACATAAATTATATTACTGTTACTGAACCAAACAAAACAAACGGTATTACCCACCAATCTGTTAATAATAAATGAGCATATAAGGGTTTATAACAACCCCCTTTGTTCCAGCACTCTCTGAAACATTGTACCAGAGACAGCAGAACATTGCGTTTTTGCAATCCTTTTTTTCCCCCCATCTGTTTTATGCAAAATACGGATGCATTAGAGTGCATCCCTTCTGATCCTTTTTTCCATTTACTTCCATTATAAAAAAAACAATAAAAAAAGTATCAAAACGCATCAGTTTTTTTTTAGCGTACACAAAAACATGGTCAGCCACGTTTTTGTGTACCCTAAAAAAAAGTATGTGTTTTGATCCATTTTTTTTTATTCTTTTTTTTGTTTTGTTTAAAATGGAAGTCAATTGAAAACGGATCAGAATGGATGCACTCTAATGCATCAGTTTTTTGCATAAAACATTGAAAAAAAAATGCAGTGTGAACCCAACCTTAGACATGTATTCTACAGGCAGACACAACAGGCTGATTATTGCATGCAGACAGCAGAGAGGGTATGGTGCTTCCCTACCAGCACTCTTTCTGTCCCTTCCTATCATGTTATGGAACATTTCAAGGAGAGCCTCAGTTACCAGAGAATCTCTAGTTCTGATGTCTAGCAATCAGCCAATAGTGCTCAAGATTCCTTAATAACTGCAGCCGACATCTGGATTTCAGTCCTTAAGCCCTTCCGGGAAAAGGACGTGCCGTCACGTCCTGTGGGGGGTGGGAGAGTTCAGAGATGGGTCGCACCATGACCCTGCCTGAAACTGTCAAGCCGATCGCTGCACACGTCAAATTAACCGCTGCAACAAAGCTGACTGCTGCAATTAAATGTCTGTAAATAGCCATCCTTATAAAAAGTGATCTAAAAGTTGCAGATATGCAAGCAAGGTATCAATAGAAAGTACAGATCATGGCGCAAAAAATGACACCTCACACAGCCCCATAGAGAAAAAGTTTAAAAATCATAGGCTGACTGTGCATCCCTATGTGTAATAGTGATGCCTGACAATGAAGATGTATTCTTAGCTGTTCATGTTTCCCCCAGTGCCCTGCTGCCTTGTTCCGTTCACCGCAGCCGCTGCTGACAATTCCAAACCGGTCTCTGAAGCGACTTGTCTTTCAGCCAATCACTGACAATCAGAGACGGGCTCAGAAGTATCAGGATCGGCTGTGGTAAGCAGGAAACAGGCAGGAGGACACTGGAGAAGTGTGGACAGGTAAGTATAAAACATCTTTATTATCTTACCACTTCAAAGCAAGGGCTGCACGGACTTGGAGCTCACTCACTGCTAATGTCGGCCCCTCAAATATGGCCACAAATGGGGTCATGCAGCACCACCCTCTCTCTTCTGCTTCATCTGACTATGGGCATGGAGGTAATTCCTGATACTCAGCTGGTATACGTGTCCTAGTTTATTTAAAGGGGTATTCTGACAGAGGTATTCATAACAGAGTTTTTAAAATTTTCCTGAGGGTTCAACTGAAAATATAGAAATCCCATACTTACCTATTTTGTTTTCTAGAGGCTCTCCCAGCGATGTCTTATGATCCCCTGCTAAAAGCTCTGGCTGCCACCTCCGAGACAGACTTGTCAATGGTCAGCCAATCACTGACTGAGGCGGGACACTGCTACTGATGATTGGCTGAACAGGTTGTCACTGCTGAGGTAAGTCTGTCTCAGAAGTAGCAGCCAGAGTGTTCAGCAGGGACTGTAAGACATCACAGAGGGAGCCCCGATGGAGCGAGGTTACTTTTATAAACTTTATAAGACCTGCTGTTATGTTGCCATAGCACACAGGGTGCTGAGAAAGAAGGTATTTTTCTTTCCTTCATTTCTTTACTTGTTTCAATATGCAAATTAGGCAGTTTGGTGGACTGAGGGCAGGAGGCTGCGCACTGCAGTGATGCATTTTTCAGGAGAAGGGGTTGACCGGATCAGTGTACTGAGGGTAGTAGTTACACCCACAGTGCGCCAAACTGCTTAATGTGCATATTGAATAAGATTTACTGAAAACTACGCTGAAGGTGAAGGTAAAAAAAACCTTCATTTTCAGCGTCCCCTGCGCTATAGGGACATACCATTACCACATACTGTACCACATGGATAGAGCAGCGCCAGCATGGGGAAGCTGGTGCCGCAGTCTTTTTTTTTTTTTTTTTTTTTTTTTTGAACCGCGGCCTTTTTCCTGCATTTGTCAGGGGTGGCGCACCAGAGGCGAACCGGCCTGCTCCCAGTTGGAGGAAAAACCCGCCCCTCTATGATGCGCCTCTATTATTGCTGACGGGTTGATTCAAGTGACTGGCTGAATCAAGTGTATAACACACTGCACTAGGTGACTAAAATAATAATAATAAAAAAAAAAAGGCCACACGTATTCCAAAATGTAACAACAATAATAAGACCAACAATAAGCCCTTATATGGCTATGTCAATGGAAAAATAAAAAGGTTATACCACTTGGGAGGCAACTATGTTACAACAGAAAAAACAGTAAAGGAGTAGTACGGCAATTTACTTTTTACGCTTAAAAGGGTATTGCCCCCCCAAAATTATTTTTGCATTAATACAATGCCCACCCATAGCTTTCCATCTTTCCAATATCAATGTATTATGGATTCTGCACAGTTTTGCTGGTATCTAGATGCATTCACCCCTACCAAATGCATAGAATCATCAAATCTCAGCCCAACCCGACACCACTCCCTGCTCCTGGCCCCCACCCTCCGTGTCGGGATCACGTGTCCTCCGCCTCTTCAATGGGCTGGGTTAGTGCTTCTCAGTGTCTGCTGCTGATCACTGTCTCCCTCCCCTCCAGGTTACCCCCCCCCCCCCCGAGCTCACCTGCGGCCCCTACACTGTGCCCCCAGTGGCACTTCCCACCGTCACCTGCGGCACCCATCCCCCTCCCCCGGTCATCTGTGGCTCCGTCTCCCGCGGCTCACCGCCCCCCCCCCCCCTTATTCACCTGCAGCCCTGTCTGCGCCCCCCTACCCCCCCCCCTCCCCGAGGATAACTTCTGGCTCCCCTGTCACCTGCGGCCCCCGCCCCACTCGCCCACAGCCCCCCCCCCCCCCCTCTTAGTCACCTGCAGCCCCGTCTCCCGCGGGCCACCTGCAGGACATGCAAACCCCACTGCCCCCCCCCCCTGTTCATCTGCGGCCCCCTCTCCTACGGCTCACTTGCGGCAGCCCCCCTTAATAACCTGCAGCCCCCGCCTTGCTCACCCGCCAACTTGTGGCTCCCCTGTCACCTGTGGCCCCTGCCCCGCTCACCCGCAGCCCCTCAGCGGCTAACTTGCGGCTCCCCCATCACCTGCGGGCCCCGCTCACCCACTGCTCTCCGCGGCTATGCCACTCCCTCAACTATGTCAGTCACTCAACTCTGCTATGTCACTCACTCTACTCTGCTACATCATGGACCAATCAGACATAAGCATTGCATGATGGGAGATCTGATTTTCTGGCCGGCGCCATGTTGGATATAGATTGGCTTTTTAAAAAAAACTTGTAACTATGGAACAGAAGCAGCTAGAAAGACGGAGGATGGGAATTGGTGAGTAAGACCAGCTAGGTTTAGGGGGAATACCCCTTCAATTGACACACATTACAAAGTTTATATATATATATATATATATATATATATATATATATATGTATGTGTTAATAAGCTATCTGCCCCCAGGTTTTTTTTTTTGGGGGGGGGGGCAGAGTTCTTTAAGGTCCAGAAGGGAAAGGGGCTAAACACTTAGGGTGATGTCCATACTTGGTATGTGTCCCAGTGGTTTGGAGACTGATAACAAACTGGAGTAAGAGCATGAAGTGCACAGAGATGAACCTCTGCACAGACAGACCCATTGTGTACCGAGAATACAATTGGATATGACATGCAAAGCTTAGGGAACTGAACAATGTCTACACAAACCATGAGAAGGCATTTGTACAACACTGGGCTACCAGTTAGATGTCCAACTACAGGTATTTCACTGACCTCATGCAACTGTTTCCAAAGGCTATGCTGGTGGCTGGAATGGAGGTCTGTCCTCTTCAGTGATGGGTCCCACTTTTGTCCTGGATGCAACAAGACAAAAGCATCGGATTGGTCTGGAGCTAAATGAGGGAATATTACTCTGGTTTTACTCCCAGGATTTTGGTGTGTGGGGTATAATGTCTAGTAGCCACACACCTGGGGGATTATGGTGTGGGGTACAGTGTCCGGTCTTTATTATAGGTAAAGACCAGACATAGTATAGTATATTTCACTCAGTGGATAGTTGTTTTTTTTTACTGAAAAACTATTTTTGTTGAAATACATGATTGCTTGGCAATGGTGAGCATGCAGAATTCTCAGCTGATGTTCCAAACCAGAGCTGTTTGTTTTGGTATAATAGGCAATTATCAGTAAAGATCATCATTAGCTGTCATTTGTTCCATTGTGTCATTGCAGATGACTACGCCATAGTCACAGTAAAGCGCCCCCTAACTAATGCATATTATTACTACTGTATAATATGTAAATATTCAGTACTTTGGCAAGATATGTTGTTGTGCTCAGCAAACAGCATTGAAAATAACCTGTAAACAAACCAGACGTTCACTGGTGTAGACCCCGGGGACTATTTAGCACACATTGTTTACAAGCTCAGCTTCCCCAATGCTTTAGTTGTTTATAGCAAAATAACTTCTGTATCAGTGAGCCAGATCCGTTTTTTGTATCCGGGCAGCCCATAGCATATATGAGAGATCGTTGCTATATGAGTTGTTTCTCTTTCAACATGTTGAAAGACAAACGACTGATCGTTGCTCCCTATTACATGGGACAATTATCATCCGTAACGGCTGATATCTGCCAAATACAGCCGATAATCTTTCCGTGTAATAGAGCCTTAAAAGGTAGGGCTGGGTGATATTGGTCTAAATAAATACCACGGTTAATCCTACATGTAGCCGCGATAACGATAATTGACCAATATTTCTGACACTCCCCTTTTTTGTAAGCCACACCTCCTTGCAAGCCACACCCAATATTTTGATTCACAAAAGTGGGGAAAAAAAATATATAGCTCAGCAGCAACACAAGGCTGGGTCATATAGTATATAGTCATTATTTGTCATTATTAGGGGGTCTCAGTAGAGACGTGTATACACAGGTATACAGCTATGTACACATCACAGGACGTGTATACACAGGTATACAGCTATGTACACACCACAGGACATGTATATACAGGTATACAGCTATATATATCCTACAAATATAAGCATCCACCACAAAAATAAACAAAATTAGTAAACAATAATTCCTTTATTCAACAATAATAATAAGACATACAATATTAAAAATTGAATCGACATGCAGAAATAGCACAGGTAAACCACAGATCACACCTGGACAAACTATGTGTAAGAAGCATACAGGCAGGCAGCCACAATGGGTAAAATATAAGTAAAGTGCATGTGCAAAGTACTATACTGATGTGACTGACATGATATCTTGATGGTACTGGATGGAATCACTGGGGGTATGACCCTAGGTATGTAAACATATGAGATGCCCAGCTCCCACCAAAGTGCAATTTTGCACCACGTATACTGAGCACCCTGCAAAATTGCACTTTATCACACAAAGCAAATTTTCACATAAGAAATCACTGGTATGCAGACAATTGGTTCCACACCCCAAAAATAATGATTTATTATTCTGAATAACTTGTAAAACATATGAAACAAACATTCAGAAACAGCAGAATATTTGATATTATAAATTACTGTACAGTAATGGAGAGGATGGGAAACACAAGGGCTGACAGAGACTGCAGGGGGCATAAAGCAATGAGCAGGGCAGATGTGGGCACATACATGCAGCACTCTCTGTCCGGGGAGAGAGGGGTTACAGCTATGGAGAGATTACCTCCACAGTCCTGTAGCTGAAGTGGATCTGCTATGATTTGGAAGGTGAGGGAGACTTCCTGGGTCAGAGTACAGTGCTGTAGACCCCGCTATGCAGACCATGCCCCTCCTCCACTCGCGCTCCCACCCAGTACAGGGAGCTCTTAAACCAAAGCAATGCTCTTAAACCAAGTCACAATTTTGAAAAACTGTAAGCTCTTAAATCAAAACCCTTTTAAACCAAGTTACTCTTAAACCAAGGTACCACTGTATATGGGCACGGCGCAGTGTATGTACAGTATATGGGCATGGCACACTGTATATGGGCACGGCACACAATATATGCACAGTTTTGGGCACTCCTGCAGACACCAGGGGCAGGCTGAGGGCACACAACAGCTCCATCACCTGGGCACAGCGAAGAAGAAGAGAGTGTGCGGGGGCTGGCAGCTGCTTCCTTCCTCCAGGCTCCGGAGCAGGTGCAGCAGCTCCTTCCTGTGGGGTAGTGACAGCTCGGGGTCAGAGAACCTGTGTACATCCACAGGAAGGAGCTGCTGCATCTTCCACAGGTACAGCTGATAGTACAGGTTGCACGCTCTGATCGGCCGGGTGCGCGGGGGGAATGCTCTGACTGGGTTGGACGGGCCAGGTGCAGGGGTTTCATAGCGTTTCTGGTGCGGGGGAAATAGAAATATACCGCAGATACCTCAATGTTGAGGTCGGTTAACCAACGCCAGAGACGGTATCGGTATTTTTGCGGTATACTGCCCAGCCCTACTTAAAGGGGTAGTGCGGCGGTAAAAAATTATTCACAGAATAACACACATTACAAAGTTATACAACTTTTTAATGTATGTTATGTCTGTGAATGGCCCCCTTCCCCGTGTCCCACCACCCCCACCCGTGTACCCGGAAGTGTAGTGCATTATACATACCTGATCCGTGCTGACACGCGTCTGCCATCTTGTGCCAAACGTCATCTTCGGGCGGCCGGCCCGAACACCTTCGATCTTCCCGAGTGCAGGCCGCGTCATCAGCTGCTCAGCCGCGGTAACTGTGCTCGGCCAATCGCGGCTGAGCAGCTGATGACGCGGCCGGCACTCGGGAAGATCGAAGGTGTTCGGGCCGGCCGCCCAAAGATGACATTTGGCACAAGATGGCGGACGCGTGTCGGCACGGATCAGGTATGTATAATGCACTACACTTCCGGCTACACGGGTGGGGGTGGTGGGACACGGGGAAGGGGGCCATTCACAGACATAACATACATTACAAAGTTGTATAACTTTGTAATGTGTGTTATTCTGTGAATAATTTTTTACCGCCGCACTACCCCTTTAAAGGCTCTGCAAGCAAGCACCAATCTCACCGAGTCATGTAAAACAGACCTCAGTCCTAACCTACACTGGTCAGTTGTTACTATTATTTTCCACTCTCAATTTGGAGGGAGACTTTCACCTGGGAAACCTGGGAAACTGCTGACACAGTTGCATAGCTTTTTTACACAGAGAGTAAAAGTACTTTTACAGTTTATGTCCGTAGCTGCAATGCAAGAAAAAAATGCTTAGATAGCCCATCTAAAGGGACAAAGAGGCATGGCTACATCAAGTGTTCTGGCTGCAATGCCTAGCTTTCTTCACCGCTCCGTCCAGCTTCAAGTGAAAGGCAGGTTGGGGGAGCCCTGTTCTAATCTTACAGCAAGTGTGCTGCTGTGAGGGATCAGTCACACCTGCCTCTTGAGGGTATAAACCCACACACCGTATAAGCAGCGTATTTACTGCTGCGATACGCAGCGAATACGCAGCAAAAACGCAGCAAAAACGCAGCAGATTAGATCTAAATAACTGAACACAGCATCAAATCTGCACCACCAAATCTGCTTCAAATCTGCTGCGTTTTTGCTGCGTATCTGCTGTGTATACGGTGTGTGGGTTTGTACCCTCAAGGTGACCAGTTTTCTTTTAGAAATCCGTCAGCTCTATATGATGATTAGAGCTGTATGAGCAGATATTGTATGGCTGTTTGCAGAGTTATAAAATCATATTTTTCCTCTAAGCTCGAGACTTAACAGATGTTTATTTCTCCAGGAAAAGAACACAATGCGACAGCTAAGTAAAGAATCTTCTGGGCCACCCAACAGATATGCTACTTGTGGTAAGTTGTAGAAATGTAAACATTTTTTGAGAGATAATAAAAAAAACTTAGGGTACATCCACAGGGACAAAAAAAGTGTCCATGTGAAGCCAGCCCTAAAGCTCATATATACTTCAATGGGAACTTTAGCAGTTACCTGTGTGGAAATGAATTGACACCACTTATTTTTGTGCATTTCCATTGCTGCCATTAAAGGGAACCAATCATACAAAAATTGGCTATAAAGCTAAGGAAACGTGCTGGTTGATCAGCCAGCACGCTTCCTAACCATCCCCCTGTCCCCTCCATCCACTGTACATAGAGCCCGCAAAGTTAGTTTTAGTCTCCTGGGCTCTATGCAAATTACCTTGTAAGTAGTCACGGTGGGCGGGTGTCTTCTTCAAGTAGTCACTGTCCTGGGCCGACTCCGGCGCTGTAATCACGCCCCTCTGGGCGTGTGTAGAAAGCGCCGCATGGTGACGTCATTAGGGGGGCCTGGCCGACGTCTGTACTGAGCTGCGCATGCGCAGTACTGTGGGTGAAGCCGGCTGCACTGCGAATGCGCAGCTTAGTAAAGACGTCGGCCAGGCCGACGTGCAATGCCGCCCCCCCCCCCCTAATGACGTCACCATGCGGCGCTTTCTGCACACGCCCAGAGGGGCGTGATATCAGCGCCGGATCCGGCCCAGGACAGTGACTACTTGAAGAAGACATCCGCCCACCGTGACTACTTGAAGAAGCCGTCTGCCCACCATGACTACTTACAAGGTAATTTGCATAGAGCCCGGGAGACTAATAAACTAACTTTGCGGGCTCTATGTACAGGGGATGGAGGGGACAGGGGGATGGTTAGGAAGCGTGCTGGCTGATCTACCAGCACGTTTCCTTAGCTTTATAGCCAATTTTTGTGTGATTGGTTCCCTTTAAAGGGGTAGTTCAGCAGAAAGTAGTATTCTTTCCAGTCTGGAGAGCAGGAGAGGTTTTCTATGAGGATTTGCTACTGCTCTGGACAGTTCCTCACATGGACAGATGTGGCAGCAGAGCGCACTGTGCAGACTGGGAAGAATACACCACTTCCTGCAGGACATATAGCGGCTGTTAACCCTTAGAGGAACGGGGCAATTTCAATCTTTGCGTTTTCGTTTTTCCCTCCTTGTGCTTAAAAGGCCATAGCAGTTGCATTTTTTCACCTAGAAACCCACATGAGCCCTTATTTTTTGCGTCACTACTTGTTCTTTGCAATGACAGGCTGAATTTTTTCATAAAGTACACTGCGAAACCAGAAAACAAAATCAATGTGTGATGAAATTGAAGAAAAAAACGCATTTGGAGGGTATTTTTTTTTACGCCATTCGCCCTGGGGTAAAACTGACTTGTTACATATGTTCCTCAATGATATGATATGTAACATGCATAACTTTTATTTTATGTGATGGCTTGTAAAAAATGTAAACTATTGTTAACAAATATATGCTCCTTAAAATCGCTCTATTTCCAGGCTTAATGCGCTTTTATCCTTTGGTCTATGAGGGCTGTGTGAGGTGTCATTTTTTGCGCCATGATGGGTTCTTTCTATCGGTACCTTGATTGTGCATATGCGACTTTTTGATCACTTTTTATTACAATTTTTCTGGAATTGATGAAACCCAAAAATGCGCAATTGTGCGCCTTGGGTTTTTTTTGCGCTTGCGCCGTTTACCTTGTGCGATAAGGAATGTGAATAATTAATAGTTTAGGGCGATTACGCACGCGGCGATACCAAACATGTTTATTTATTTAATTTTATTTATAACATGGGAAAACTTTTATTAGGGGAGGGGGCTTTTTATTATTAATGACACTTTTTTTTTTTACTTTTACACTTATACTAGAAGCCCCCATGGGGGACTTCTAGTATAAGTACACTGATCTCTCATTACGATCTATGCTGCATAGATCGATGAGATAGGCACTCGATTGCTTCCGGCTGCTGCAACCGAATACCGAGTCGCGATCAGCGCCATTACGGCGCGGACCCTGGCCGGATGAAGACACGGATCTATATAACTTTCTGGCATCAGTTGATTTGAAAGAAAAAATTTTTTGCTGAACTACCCCGCAATATGACGTTCCGACATTGTCATGTAAAGCAGGTAGTTGCTGCAATATAACGTTCCCGGAACGTCGTGCTGTCCCTAGCGGCGATTGGGCAGCAGGAGACTGCTGCCTCACACTGCTCCCCCGGGCAGTTAAAGGAGAAATTCGACCAAAAGTATTTTTTAATATGTTATTACAAATTTAGACAAATTCCTATACAAAGTTAGACAAATTCCTAATGTACATTAATTATGGGAAGTGCACATGTATTGCTATTTCCCTTAATTTAGTAGATCATGGAGCCTTCAAATTCTCTCAAAAACCGTGAAGTCATGAATCAGGTAATTCCTGTGGAGTGTCCAGCAGGGGGCGCACTCCACATACATATATATATATATATATATATATATATATATATATATATATATATATATATATATATATATATATAGGTCAATGAGTACCATTGACTTCTATATATAGTGCGCCCCCTGCTGGGCACTCTATAGATTCAATGGAGGTCTATGTAACACATGTCTATGTATGCACATATACACTGTACTACTCCTTCCATCATCTGCTCATAGTATGAGCAGATGATGGGGGAGTAGTACCAGGGCTATCCCCATCACATGAACCTTCCCAGCCGATGCCGCTGACATTGCCGCCGCTGATGCACTTACATGCCCTGCCGAGGACTGACTGCAGAGCTCACTGCCGCCCCAGCCTCCTGCCAACTCATTCCCTGATGCCACCCCCAGCAGCTTGGGTGACCTCAGGAAGCGAGTCGGCAGGAGGCTGGGGCGGCGGTGAGCTCTGCAGTCTGTCCCCAGCAGGACATGTGAGTGCATCAGCGGCGGCAATGTCAGTGGCGGCAGCAGGGAAGGTGCATACGATGGGGATACTGGTACTACTCCCCCATCATCTCTTTATACTATGAGCAGATGATGGGAGGAGTAGTACAGTGTATATGTGTGCATATATAGACATCTATTGAATCTATAGAGTGTCCAGCAGGGGGTGCACTATATATAGAAGTCAATGGTACTTATTGACTTCTATATATAGTACGCCCCCTGCTGGATACTCCATAGGAATTACAACTGATTCGTGACGTCACGTTTTTTGAGAGACTTTGAAGACTCCATCATCTACTAAATTAAGGGTATGTTCACACATACTGGATCCGCAGCAGATTTCTCGAATCTCTGCCCAGTAAATTCTATGGGCAGACATCCCGTTGTGAGTATGTCCGCAGCCTGCCCCGTTAACCCCCCCATGCTATTTAAAAAATAGGCCCTGGGCATAAAGGCCAAAACAGGCTGTGGAGGCAAGGGGTTAAAGGGAATCAGTACCCTTCCTGTAAACGCCCCAGTACCTTATAGATTCCAGTCTGGGCAGCATTTTTTATACCCACTCTTGAGTACCCGGTAAGTAGGCATGGGGGTGGAACTACAGTGGCATGGTTGCTTCCACTGTCCTCCCAACCATTGATTGGCATCCTGAGTGCTGAGAACTAAAAGGGGTTATCCAGGTAAACAAAATAGATGTTTAATAATCCCCCTTTCAGGAGAATAACAGTGTGGTGAATATCAGTCTCCTTCCCTGAGTTCTGACTGTGCTGCCTTCTGCTGAAGACACAGAAAACTTTATCTATACACTCCTGTCTGTCCTGTGTCTGAACTCCTTTTCACCCTCCCTTCAGGGATGCTCACATGACCAGTGTCCCTGGCTGGTTGTCTCTGCACTTTCATGCCAGATGGCCCCGGGAGGGTTATTCAGGGGTCTGGCTTGCATCACAGAGTGAATAAACAGCTTTCCAGGGGCGCTGGTCACACACGTTCGTGAATGACACACAATTTTGCTGGAGCAATATCTGTTTTACAGACAAGTTATGCTGTCATACACCACCATGCTGTACATCAAACTCTCAGATTGTTTATTGTATATCATTTTCTACTGTTTCATTATGTGGTCAGTTTCATTTTTTTTAAAATCAGAACATTAGACGTGATAATATGCAGTTAACATGTTATTCTGTTTTACAGACTGGTTCTACCATGCACCTTTAAAACAAAATGAGAAGACAAGTAGAGTTGATATCCCCCCCACCTCACAAATTCCAGGACTGAGTGACCTTGCAGAACCCCATAATGAGTTAAAAAACGAAGGCCGCAGAAAATGGATCAAAGAAACTGACTCTGAGTATGTCAAACTGGCCAAACAAGGAGGTCGACCAGGTAAACAGTTGTCAGAGCCATTTTAAAAATACACAAATAGCAGTAATAACAAAGAGAATTCTCTATATACAGCTTTAGGCTGGGTTCACACACAGTATATTTCAGGCTGTATTTGGTCCTCAAGTCAGGTCCTCATAGCAACCAAAACCAGGAGTGGATTGAAAACACAGAAAGGCTCTGTTCACACAATGTTGAAATTGAGTGGATGGCCGCCATATAACGGTAAATAACTGCCATTATTTCAATATAACAGCCGTTGTTTTAAAATAACAGCAAATATTTGCCATTAAATGACGGCCATCCACTCAATTACAAAATTATGTGAACATAGCCTTTCTGTGTTTTCAATCCACTCCTTGTTTTGGTTGCTATACAGCCTCACAAATACAGCCTCAAATATACATAGTGTGAACCCAGCCCTAGGCTGGGTTCACACTACGTATATTTCAGTCAGTATTGTGGTCCTCATATTGCAACCAAAACCAGGAGTGGATTAAAAACACAGAAAGGATCTGTTCACACAATGTTGAAACTGAGTGGATGGCCGCCATATAACAGTAAATAACTGCCATTATTTCAATACAACAGCCGTTGTTTTAAAATAACAGCAAATATTTGCTATTAAATTGCGGCCATCCATTCAATTTCAACATTGTGTGAACAGAGCCTTTCTGTGTTTTTAATCCACTCCTGGTTTTGGTTGCAATATGAGGACCACAATACTGACTGAAATACACGTAGTGTGGAACGCAGCCCCACTATATTCTGCCACACTTTACAATACAAAGAGTAGAGTTCAGAGTAAAAGATTAGTGAACAATAGCTATTGTTTACAACATACAATCTACGTGAATATAGGCAAAAAAGTTATTCCATTAAGATAAACAAGGTTGTCAAGATAAAGTAGTACAGATGTGCATTGCATGGGATGAAAGGTAAAGGCCCTATTACATGGAATGATAATCGTTAGAAGGCAATGATCAGCCGACACGAACGATGTTGGTTGATCGTTGCAGTCGTTTGTTGAAAGACAAACTACTCAGATAGCAGCGATGGAATAGGAGCGGCAGCAACAGACCGTTGCCATATGCTATGGGCTGCCCGGACGATAAGCGATCACCTGGGCAGCCCCCACTTTCCCCCCAGCTCTCACCCGCTTGCTGCTGCGTGTACTAGCGACGGCAGCAAGCGGGGAACAAGGAGCAAAAGCTCATTTGCTCTTCTAGTCGCCACGTGTAATAGAGTATTTAAAGGAAGGCATGGTGGATAAGTTAGGGACAATAAACACGGAAGAGTTGGTTTGTGAAAGGCTTGCCTGAAAACGTGTTAGGTCATTAGTTTTCTTCAGTATATAGTTCTTACTGTACTGCACTCTCCCAATAGTTGGTCTCAAGTGGTCTCAATGAGGTTCCTCAACCCCTATCGTATAGTATTCAGATAATCACGGCACTCAGAAAAATGTAAATATTGGTATTTCTTCCAAAAGGTAATTAGACATGGTCCAACCAGACATGAAGAGCAATATCAAGATCATATAGAATCAAAACAATAGCTACGAATGGTGACAATTTAGTCAAACCTCAACTTTTTTTCAAGCCTGTGTAGCTCTGATGTCTCCTTTTGCTTCGTGTCTGGTTGTAGTAGGTCTAATTATCTTTTTAAATAAATCCCTATATTTGCATGCACATTACCTTCTGAGTGCCTTGATTAATTAGATACTAGTAGTCTTCTTGAAGGCAGGTTTCTCATAAGCTAGCCCTCCTCCTCCCCCCCGTAAGGAAGTATCTCCCACTGTAGGTAGTATGTGAACAGACACAAGAGGATTCTCTCCAGCTTTAAAGATTCTTTCTTAAAGGACAACTCCCACATTTTTTTAGCTTATTTAACACACATTACAAAGTTATATAACTTTGTAATGTGTGTAAATAAGCGGCCCCCGTCCTCTTCTCCCGGGCGCAATCTTGTGACAATGTCGTCAGAGCTGGGAGGCGGGCCAGGTCTTCTTCCTCCTCGGCATCTTCTTCTAAAGTGAATGGGAGAGGAAAAGGCTGCTGGTGCACTTGCGCACCAGCAGCCTTTTCATTGGCTGGAGCGCATCACATGGCTTCCAGTTTTGCTCAGCCCTGATTGGCTGAGCTTGCTGGAAGCCATGTGATGTGCTCCAGCCTATAAAAAGGCTGCTGGTGCGCAAATGCCCCAGCAGCCTTTTCCTCTCCCATTCACTTTAGAAGAAGACGCAGAGAAGGAAGAAGACCTGGCCCGCCCCCCAGTTCTGACGACATTTTCACGACATTACGCCCGGGAGAAGAGGACGGGGGTCGACAGTAATTCGGTATGTATACTTTATTTAACTTTTGGGAGGGGGGTTCGGGGTTGGAAAGCCTTTTCTCTCCCATGAACCCGAAAGTGAGGGAGATCGCAGGACGGCGGCTGGAGGTGACAGAGACGCGGACAGCGGGCGATTTAAGTAGCGATCGTCACCGGAATGATGGTGAATATGGAGTATGTGTGTGTCTGTGTTTTTTTTTTTGTTTTTTTTTGTTTTTTGCAGGTCCCACCAGAGTTGTCCTTTTAAGGGTGTCTTCACACACACCGGATCCGCAGCAGATTTCACACTGTGGATTTGCAGTGAAATCTGCTGCAAATCCAGGGTAAGTGTATCCCTATGAGAATACATACTCGCAGCAGGATCAACATCCCGCTGCGTGTATGTGAGTTAGCCCCCCCCCCCACGGCCGGAGCACACATTACCTCCTCCCCGCTCCGGCTTGCTTCAGGGGTTCCCGACAGGACGTCCCGCTCAGCCAATCAGTGGCTGCGGCGGGGCAGCACACTGATTGGCTGAACAGGACCAGCAGACGCCAGGAACTTCCGAAGTAAGCCGGAGCGGGTAGGAGGTGATGTATCCTTTGGCCGCCAGGGGCTAACTTAATCCCGCTGCGAGTATGTATTCTTATAGGGATGCACTGACACTGGATCCATGTGTGTGAAGGCTCCCTAAATCTTTATTTTCATGCTTTATAAAACACCAGTGTAGGTACTATCCCTCTGTAGGTAGGCCTCCTGCGGGTAGTATCCCCCTGTAAGTATTCTCTTCAGTAGTTAGCCCTCCCAGGAACCTTGCGCTTACATTATGGGTAAGGTGCAATACTGAGCTCGATATATATGATTTGGCATTTTAGATTACATTAGGGTATGGTAGCAGTATGTATAAATGTAGGATATTGAGTCTTAGATTGTCTTGTTGTTACTGGTTTCCCTATAGTGACATACTTATATCCTCGTTATCACAACATACATGACTATTAAATGCACTGTAATGTAGAAGTTGAAAATTTTGATATTTATGATACATGAGTTATACTTGTATACCCATAACGCAAGTTATACGATATATTGCTGGAGTAGTGTTTCCTTGTAATTTTATGTATTTTATATGAGATTTAATTAAAGCCAATGTTGTAGATATAAATTGGATTTGATCAGAAATTTTGTTTATGTGTAAATTGTATGGCACATGTGTAACGCATACGCTTGTGTGCACTTTTAGCCTTGTACTGTGTGTATTATACTTCTTTACCCAAGTAAGTGTTCAGCACTTATTGTAACTGTTCCTCGGTCTGCCCTACATTGCGTTATGCAATTTCTTGATAACTGATTGTGAATCTATTTTTAATCAAAAAACAGCTGTAACTCAGGGTAACTCTTCCTTCTGAGAGATATTCTGGGTTGGCTAATATTCCTCTCATGTTTGAAAGCTACTATATGGAGTCTCCAATATGAGGCACAAGAGAATACGCACTCTTTCTTCTGGACGAGGGCCACTTAGCAAAACTACTGCTGGCATCCAATAAATATAGTTATTGAAATATAAATTTTGAAAAAATTGTTTGCTCATTGTCAAAGGAATGTAATCAGCCAGAAGCATAAGCCGTATAACTAATTCTTGTTCTCTTGTGATTATCATTTGTGTATATTTTCAGATTTGCTGAAACAAAGTGATCCTCCAAGAAAAACACAGCCAGTTTCTTATGCATTCCCTGACTGGTACAGCCATGAGCCTTTAACACCACCATCAGAATCTACTGTGTAAGTTTTCATCTGGATATTACTTTATGATGAAACCCATAGACATGTCAGCAGCCCTCACCTCGCCCACCTTTAATTTGTATACAACAGCGCATCTCTGATTATGCTTCATTTACAGCACTATGCAAGGGCCAAATAACCTCTAAATCCCTTGCCCACATATATTGAATCTACTCCACAGACCAATATAACCAATATTCCCCCCATAGAGTGGCCATACAGTAAAAGATACCAGTATAGCAGAGGCTCTGCCGCATGTAGAAGTGATTCCTTATACTGGTTACATGCCATCCAGTGACTTGTCCTTTCCGATTGGATTGGAGTTTCTATTTTCTAACTGCAGCTTGTCTCTGCAGAGTATTTGTTAGTGTACCATACGGTAATAATGCCCCTACTGTGGTCATATTCACAATAATAATGGGCGGAGGAACTGGCAAATGCGAAGGACCGGTGTCGCTGCAACGGCGGGTCCTGGAGGAAGGGGGGATGAGTGGGATCGCGGGCTGCAGTCATTAGCAGTCGGGGCCGCTCCATATGCAGCAAACTCCTGCTGGATATAGAGCGGCTCTGGAGGGGTTAAATGCCGCTGTCAGGTGTGACAGTGGCATGTACCCTATTTGAACTTGGTGCCGCCAGGAGCGGACAGTGCACAGGCTAAGGAGGTGACACCAGGGGGCTTGGGGAGGCACAGATAACAAGTCTGCTGCTCAGCTAGCCACCGGCCATGTTCTCTGTGCTATACTTTATGTTAAGCTGCACTATTATGCAACTTAACATAAAGTATCCAATACCAGGAAATCCTAGTACTGAACCGTTTTGTTGCCCGGAATATTGATAGTTGTATCGATATTTCGGTGCATCGTGCATCACTACCGTGTACACAGCTGTACCTGTCACCAGTCAACCGGTCTTGGCCTTATTCAATGTTTAGAACTGATCCCATCCCTGGAGAGTATTCGGTTGGAACATCCCAGCATGGAAGCGCTTGACTTTAACCCTTTTATGTCAGCCAATTTTAATTTTGCACTTTAGTTTTTTCCTCCTTGTGTGTCTTAACACTTGTCCATAGCACTTGTATTTTTCCACCTACAGACCCACAAAAGCGCTTATTATTTGCGACACTCATTGTACTTTGTAATGACATATTTAGTTTTTTCCATAAAACATGCTATGAAACCGTAAAAACACATATATACAGTATGGGGGCCAAACTACAGAGAAACTTTTATTATAGAAGCCTAACAGCAGTGGTACATACAGTATGGCGGCTAACTACCGTGTAGAATGGAGCTACAGTGTAGGGTCATACTGCGTGGACAATAACACCTACCCCCAAAATAAGCCCTAGCCTTTTTTTTTTTTTTTTTAACAAAAAAAACCCAAAACAATATAAGACCCTGTGTTTTGTGGGAGAAACATAAAAGATGAAAAAATGAAACCTTGATATAAAAATATGTATTTATTAATAAATGAGTAAATTGCAAAAGATTTGTGAGGATGGGTGGTCAGCTACTGATGGTCTGGTAAACTGGGGTCTTCTCTCTGGATGAGTCTTCATGAGTCTGTTAGGCTCGTTCACACTACGGAATTGGCACCGAGTCCTGCCTTCTATCTGTTTGAATCAGAGGGCTCGCGGACCTTTGGCTTTGGCTGTCCAGACATGACGGGAGTTGTAGTTTTGCAACAGCTGGAGCGCCTGAGTTTGACACCTGTGTTTATAGATGGTCTTCTCTCTGGATGAGTCTTCAGGAGCCTCAGATGTTATAGACTGTCTCCTCTCTGTCAGAGTCTTTAAGAGCCTCAGATGTTATAGAGGTTATTGGGAAACTGCAAAAAAATCAGAGAAATAAATAAATGAGTGAGAAAATGAACATTTTGTCTTCGTACGGTTGTAGAACAGTCAGAGATTAGAGGGTTGTCACTGTCAGGCTTTCACCTCTAGATGAGTCCCAATAGATGTTGCTTGTAGGCAGATTCTCCATCTCCACATCTGCAGCCTTCAGTCCACCTCCATATCCTCCACCGAGTTGAGTTGTGGAAAGCTTTCTCCTCTTCGACACATCCACCATCTCCACATCGTCTAGAAATTGGCGTCCTCCAACCTCCATGGGCTCGCATATTCTCTTGCATGCCCTCTCGAGTATGCGAGCTGATCTTGCTGGCTGGGGCGGGGTGGCATGGGGCAAGGTTTGGTGGTGGGGCAGAGTTGGATGGGGCAGAGTTTGGTGGTGGGGCAGGGTTTGGTGGCTGGGCCTCAGTGACCTGAATAGTATGTCGAAATCGGTTTCTCTTCATCCTAAGACACTCCAACACTCCAACCCCAAGAAATGTTAGCCTGGACTAACACAGCTGTCAGGGTGCAGCTTGGTTTTATTGCCACAACCAGGTTCTATTGTGACATCATCCTTATACCTGATGTCATGACATCACAAGCAGTGGGTGTGGCCAGAGCACACAGAGGTGAGTACTATATGTACCTGCACTGGACTTCTACAATGTAACATTACAAAATTTGTTCTCTGCTCCACTTTTAGTACCATTAGTAAATAATAGTAATAAACAGTGTTTTCTCTGCCTGGTAGTGCAGGACAGGGTCTATAGAGGGGCTTTATGTAGGGTAATAATTTGTTTATTAGGAATACACCCCTTCCCAGGTTGGATGCAAGTTCTTCTTGCAATTGACATTATGCTTTATGGTATATGCTGAGTGTTGTCCTAACCTGATGGGTACATCATAATGAGTTCCCAATATATCTGCTAGATGGATGCTATGTTATGGATGGCAGATGTCACTGTTAGGCGTCTCAAAACCTCCCCAGCATATATTTACATGGAAGCTTAGAAATAGTGTTAAAGTGTAACTGTAATTTATAACTTAAGGAGGTGGAGGGGCAGAGGGGGATGATTGAGCAAAAAGAGCAGACAAGCAGCCCTTCAGTTTGGAGATTGTCTGGGCACAGAAAACGCTGGATTCACAGGTCAGACTCCTCAGCGCTGACTCCTGCAGCCACTGCTTCTCTCCTCTCCCCTCCTCACTCATCCCTTCCAGCCCCTCCCTCCTCCATAAGTTATAATGGACGCAGCAAACCTGCCTTCACTTTCCTGTTCTGCAACAGGTAAAAAGTGTGTTACAGGGCGCGGGGGGATGTCAGGTGGTCGGGCTGCAGGGAAATTGCGCGTGGAGGGGGCTGCGCTCACCGGGTGAGCTGCAGGCGGGGGGAGGTGGCGGCTGCGGGGCCAAGACATCGTGCGCCTGGGGGGGGTGGGTCTACACACTCACCGGGTGAGCTGCAGAGGCGGGTGGCGGGCGCCGCCGCTGCCTCTACTAAGAGGGGGAATGGGGGGGCCACGGGCGGCCACCAAGAGATCGCGCCGGGGGAGGGGGGGCTGCACTCACCGGGTGAGCTGCATGGGCGGGTGAGCTCCGGCCGGGGGGGCGGATGGGGGTGGTAGCCGCGGGCTCTACTGAGGGCGGATGGTGGGGCCACGGGCGGCCACCGGGAGATCACATGCTGGGGGGGGATACAGGGTGTGTGGCGGATGAGCTCCAGGGCGAGGGGGGGCACACAGTGGGGTGAGCTGTGGGGAGAATGGGGTTACACTCTGCTGTCAGAGAGGGAGACAGTGCTCAGCAGCAGTGGTCAGTGTCCTCCCTCACTTCAGTTGACTGGGTTAGAAGCGCTAACCCAGCCCATTGAAGAGACGGAGGACACGTGATCCCGACACAGAGGGTGGGAGCTAGGAGCAGGGAGTGGTGTCGGTTTGGATTGAGATTTGATGATTCTATGCGTTCAGTGGGGGTGAATGCATCTAGATAACAGCAAAACTGTGCAAAATCCATAATAAATTGATATTGGAAAGATGGAAAGCTATGGGTGGGCAACATATTAATGCAAAAATAATTTTGGGGGGAATACCCCTTTAATAAGGTTAAGGAGGGGTGTGTTTTTAATCCAAAACCGAAGGGGTGCATTTTTAGCGAGCGCATCTGTGTGCACCCGCATCCCAATTCACCATAGCCGACAATGGAGAGTGCGGCCAGAGCCACACTCTCAATTGTGTGAGCTGTCAAGGTTGTGCAGCCACTGTTTAATGAATAACGGCGCACAAAAATCCCGGCCTGAATTCCCTCTGACTCACTGCCTTTGTTGCAAATTGGCAATAACGGCCGTGATTAATACAAAACTTACGTTGTGCTGCAGTCAGACGGAATTCAGGCCGGGAATATTTTGTATGCTGTACCATGTCATGTTATAAGACGTCTATTACCTAGGGGCTGTATATTTATTCTGCTTTACCATATTATGCCATCTGTTTAGTAACTTGATTGCATATTTCTCATCCCTTACCATGTCAGTGCACCAATACGAAACATTCCAGACTACATGATCCATGAGGAGTTTGATGAGGACAGAAATGACCAAAAGTATGAGACAAGAAGAGGCCCATTTGATTTTGACCAGAAAACAATTTGGCAGCGTGATGTGGAGGAAAATGAGAAAGAGAATCAATATGACAAAAAGGTAATTGATCTTTTTTTTTTCTTTTTTATCATTACACAAATATTACAGCTGTACTGTAGATACAAAACAGTGGTTCCCAGACTTTCCGAGTCCGGGATCTGAGACCTTTGTCTGAAACCCCTCCCATCAGGGGCGTAGCTAGGGGTTCAGCCTAGGGGGGGGGGGCGAGTGAGTCTGAGTGGGCCCCCAACTGATTATGTTACCCATAGGGAACCTTGGCAGACGACAATGTTTTCTGAATAACAAAGGCTATCTATCTATCTATCTATCTAAGCCTCCGTCTAGAGTGCACTCTAAGTACTGGTGTAGGAGTGCCAGCAACGGAGATTGGATAAAATGTCTCCTCTTCAATAAAATTCAAGAAGTCGCAGCATATCCAAATCGTGCAAAATCCGTGTATTTATTTCATGGTAACAAAATTAGCCAGTGCAACGTTTCAGTCTCAAACGAAACGAAGCGAGACTGAAACGTTGCACTGGCTAATTTTGTTACCGTGAAATAAATACACGGATTTTGCACGATGTGCTGCGACTTCTTGAATTTTATCTATCTATCTATCTATCTATCTATCTATCTATCTATCTATCTATCTGTGTATGTAAAATAGTGGGTGGCAAAATCCAGCACACCCAACCCTTATCTCTACCTACTTTATCTGTTGTTGGACAGTTGGGAGGCTGCCATATACCCGGCTGGGACACGGAGCGGCCGGTCTCTGAAAGGTTCATCCCGGATGATCTTCAGCGCCGCAGAGTTCTGATTCGGGCGCATCAGTGCGCGCCCGCATCAGAACTCTCCACAGCACACTATGAAGCGTGCGGCCAGAGCCAGGTGCTCCATAGCGTGCACTGACAGGGTTTTCTGCAGCCGCTATTCAGTGAATAGCAGCTGCGGAAAACTGACATGTCAGTTTTTTTATGGCGCCGCGAGAGATCCTGGCCGGAGCGTATATGATGTGTATACACTCTGTCCGGGATCCCTTCAGCCTGCCGCACTACATAAGTTCCGTGGAAATCACGGCCGTTGTAACAATGGCCGTGATTTCCATGGGACTTACGTAGTGTGAACATAGCCTAAGGGGAGGTAAAAGAGGGAGATAACACACAGGAGGTGGCACTGTTGGGGCACAGATAGGACACATTGTATGTTGCTGTTTAGGGGGGTAGATAATAAAAGGAACCACCATGCTGCACTGAGCTCTGCACAGGGGAGGGGGGCAAAGTTATTGGCAGAAACAAATAAACTTAGAACCAGTTCAGGGAAGCTGCTGCCTGTACAGAGGTGTACAGGAGGGGCTCTCTGTACTTCCCCTCACTCAGTCTGCCCTCTACCACCTACAGCACACAGCAGCAGCCTGACAGACACACAGATGATGATGGTCACTCACTGTCAGCTGCTGCTGCTCCTCTTCAGTCAGCCATACACCTGCTGGCAGCCATCCAGTAGCAGAATCTCTCGGCTCCTCTCCTCACATGGCTGCCCCTCCTCCCCTCCTCACACACAGGACTATGCAGAGCAGTAGCTGAGGGGGAGGAGCTACAGCGCGCTGGGCTGCAGCGGCTGAGATCTTCATCACCCAACCACCTCCAGAAGCGGGACCCGGCGGGATTAGGTGAGTATAGGGGGCTCTAACGGGGGGTCGGGAGCCTGTCACCCCGGCACGGGGGGTGACAGGTTCCCTTTAAATATACTTTACCAGGGAACAGGTATTTAAACATATTTACAATATACATGCCATTAAAATAATGTCCCATTCAAAAGATAGGCACCTTTGTTAGCAGGGATGGCACTGCTGTTTCTAGTAAAGGATCCTCTGTCCATCCATGTAGGAGACTTTCTGGCCAAGCATGTGGCCGGATTTACATTAAGCCACTAAGGAGCTGGGAGCCCTTCAGTTTGTGCCTGTTTCCCTGGAGGATCTTTGTGGGGTCTGTCACATAGCGTATACAGACCCCTGCCACTACAGGGAGCCCGCAGCTGCATGTACTTGCACAGCGACCCCAACTAAGAGGGAATACCTGGTTGCTGCTTATTATATGCAGTATTCCCTTCTCATCTGGGGGCACTGTGCCGGGACTATATCTATTAGGGTGCGTTCACACCTACCGCATCCGCAGCTTATTTTTCTGCGGAAATCCGCAGGTCTGGTAGTGCAGATTTTAACCTGCGAGAAATCCGCATATGTGTGCATTTTGCGTTTTTTCTGCAGCAAGTTTATCGCAACTGAAATGTCAGTTTAAAATGTCTCTCATTCTAAACGGACATTTCAGTTGCAATAAACTTGCTGCAGAAAAACCGCAAAACGCACACATATTCGGATTTCTCGCAGGTTGAAATCTGCACTACCAGACCTGCGGATTTCCGCAGAAAAATAAGCTGCGGATGTGGTAGGTGTGAACGCACCCTTAAGCTGCCGAGTGACTGTGACAGCTGGGGGGGGGGTATCCTGTGGTTGTCAGGCTATATATGCAATCTAAGTATACAGCGTGCCCCCAGCTGTCACAGTCACCCAGAAGCTTAATAGATATAGTCCCAGCTTAGTACCTACAACTGAGAGGGAATCCCCGGTTAGGCATTCTCTATCGGAACACCCTGTGGCTGCCAGGTTATATATGCTATTTAACTATAATATAGCTTGCCTACCACATGGTAACCCCAGCTGTCACAGTCACCTGGAAGCATAATAGATAATTGTCCCCACACAGCGCCCCAGCAGAGACCGAGAATCCCCAGTAGAATCTATGATGCGTCTGGGAATTCCCTCTCAGCTTGGGCGCTGTGCTGGGACTATATCTATTATGTTGCCGGGCACAACGTCTACTTTCTAGCTTGCTGGGGACAGCTCACCTAAGTCTGTGCCCTCACTGAAGGCTGTGCTGACTGAAGAGAGGCATCTGTTCAGCTCAGCTTTATTAGTGGAGCAGCTGCGACTTAATGATCCCCCCAGCAGATCGGTCAAATATACTGATAATTGATTTGTGTGATAGGACCTCACCTCAGATACATAAATAGATAATCTATATAAAGATGTATGATTATATAGCTTTATGACTGAGATAGATAGATAGAACTATACATCTTTCTTTGTATTATCTATCTATCACTCATATTTACTTCACTATCCATTCAGTTAAATTAAAGAACGCTTTAATGGCACGTCCAAATTAAATATTTAGCATTGCCTAAGCAAAAAGAGTATAACAAATTAGGGTTTGGGGTTTTTTTGTGGGGGGAAAAAGGAGTGGATATGGTGTTAGAGGGGCAGGATTGGGGGTATAATAGTCTGGTGTCTTGTGTTCTTCTCAGTTGGTGTGGTTTGGAGGCATATAGGGGCAGTAAGGGGTTAGGGTTATCTATGTTTCTATCTAATGTATACCCTGAGGAAATTATAAACCATTGCACTAGTAGTCAGATCACTACAGTTGTGTGTATGGGTTATGTGTCTATAGCTTCACACGTAACGAATTTGCAGCTAGTTTGCAGCGAAATCAGCTGCAAATCCTGCTACTGTGATTTTCAATGAGGTTACATACCCGAGCAGGTAATGTATGCACTGGGCAGCGGCGGGTTAAATGGGCCGGAGTCTACAGACTTGCAGCAAAATAAAAATTCTGCTGCGGGTATGTAACCTCACTGAAAATAACAGTAGCAGGATTCGCAGCGGATTTCACAAACTGGCAGCTACCCTACAGAACTATTTTTTTATGTAGATTATGTCAGTGGAAGAAAACAAAGCACCTGTTATCTGGTATCTATGGTAACAAAGGTCAGGTTGCAGTGCACTTCTGGGAAATACAGAAGCCTCCTGGTCTCATTGTTAACACTGCAGTACACATACCAGAGCAGGAGAGAGGCTAAGGGCCCTATAACACAGGACGATTATCGTAGGAAAAATCGTTATATCATTCAAATTCAAATAATAATCGCTTTGTTGATTGCATCTTCTTAGCTGACCCTAAAATCATCGCTAATCGTTTGCTAAATATTCGCTAAATGTACACATCGTTTTTTCTTTTGCTGGGATCAGAAGGAGTAGACGATCATTGTAATGATCGCGAATAACAACTATCGTTCTGTAAATGGATGCAGGTTGTTCCCAAAATCTCTATTTTGCAATCATTTATCATTAAAAACCACTGGGGAGCAGCTTTTTTTACATGGATAGTGTTAAAATTGTGGTAGGTATTACTCCAAACATTATTTTGTTTTGTTTTGTGGCAGAACCCCTTTGAGTGTCCAAATTATAAATGTAGGAGTAACAAAAAAAAATAAAAACAGAAAACACTATAAATAAAATAATTAGTTATTGCATAATAAAATGTCATAATGAAATTTCTGCTCACTCCTCAATAAAAAATACACCTCCGTAGTAAATATAAATTGTGGCCAAACAAAAAAAATAAAACTGTATAATAAAAAAAGAGAGACAAAAATGGTACTGGTGGTCTTTGGCAGTAAAAAATATCCACCTGATATAATTACAAGAAGCAACCAAAATAATTTTTTTTATTTAAATCTGTAGGGTGGTGATTCACTTCTTTTCAATTTGAGCAAGGTGACTCATGATTCCTCCACCCCACACCCACCAGTTGCCTATTCATACACCATCAATGCCCATATTTCTAAAATTGGAGGGATTATTTGGCTGGCACTTCCTAAACTGGCACTTGAATAGCAGAGTAAGTTTTGTACAGTTCAAAGATAATTTACACCTAATGTCCTTGATATGTTCCGTGACCCTAGATTTCAGTTGTCGCAAAATTATCCCATCATAGTTCAGACCACTGTTGCACAATATAGGCCAATATTACTCCAACACCTCAGCCATTTCTCTCTATTGTAAGTGATAACATGTGATGAGTTTGGTGTTTGTGACAAGTTCTGCTGGTTCCTAGGGGTCAACATTTTTGTATCAATAAAGGAAAACTAACAGCAGGGTAAAAGATCCTAACCTGCTGTTACATTCCAGTAGGGCAGGGGACGCTGAGGAAGAAGACTGTTTAGTTACCTTCATCCCTAGTGCTGTTTTCCTTCAATCTACCATTTTATTAACATGTTAATTAGGTGGTTTGGTGCACTGGTGGAGTTAATACAGCACTGCACCCCTCTGATCCACCTCTCCCGCTTAATGCGTCTTACTGAATATTGAGGCGGCGCTCTGCAGTGATGTCACTTTGGCTGCTCATCACTGATGAGCACTGGATGAATATTCGTAAAGAGGGGCAGGTAGGTGGGTGGATCGGTGCACCAAATGATGTAGCCCGACCCCAGTGCACCAAAACTGCCTAATTTTAAGGGGTTATCCAGCGTTAGAAAAACACAGCCACTTCCAGAGACTTCCCGTTTCTTATAGTATGTTCATGTCACTTGTTTGAGCGGAGATCGGCGGCAGCGGAGGAGCGTACGCTCTTTCATAGACAGGCTATGGCACACTGAGGCAGGCAGGATAACTTTCTGACGTGGAATTACGCCTGATCTACTCAGTGTGAACATACCCTTCAGGTGTGGTTTGCAGTTAAGTTCCATTTACTTTGATGGAACGGAGTTGTAAAACATCACCCAAACTAGCGGCCAAGAGTCGGGCTGTCTCTGTAAGAAAGTGGCCATGTTTTTCTAACACTGGATAACCCCTTTAACTTATTAAAAAAAACTAGGAGATTGAAGGAAACAGACTTAAGGATAAAGGTGAAAAAACTCCCTTATTCCTAAGCATCTCCTACTCTATGGGAATGTAAGAGCAGGTTACATGAGGAAAAACATTCCTCTCCCATTGTCCCTAAAATAAATTTGCATAGGAGGGTGCACCTTTGTCTTCTATTGAAACTGTGGATGGGTGCATGGAAGATTAAACAATCTTCAGAGATGAAATAATTGTGGGTCAGAGCAAATGATAGTACTGTAATCTTAAGAGTAACTCCTTCAGGTCTGGATCCATGCCTTGCATGTCGAGAAAGAACCAGGTGGCAGTCATTCTTTTTTTTTAGGTTGACCAACACTGACAACAATGAATATGCTTAAAGTTGTTGTCTGGTTGAAAGACCCATTTTTTTATCTTACTGTGTGGTGCCTTGAAATATTCCTTTAACATCTCCATGTAATTTTTCTTAATCATAATGCCATCTATTTTATGAAGTACACCAGTTTCTGCTAAAGCAAAGCACCCCAACATGATGCAACTACCCCTGTGCTGAATGATTGGAGTTGTGTCCTTTGGCTTGCAGGTTCCCCTTTAATTTATTATTACAATATAAATACAACATAAATATTTCATTTGCCACTAAATGATGGTCACCAATGGCCATTCAGGTACATTTGCTTTAAGTTCTTCCCATAGATAAAACGTCGCCGGTGCCGCAGTCCCTCTATGACGCAGCTCCATTAGAATCAATCGACTGAACACAGGAAGTCTTGGTCATCTGCATGCTCACAGAGAAGGCAGTCGGTACTGTCCAGGACTTCCTGCGTTTAGTCTTTAGATTTAGATAAGGGGATTTCTGATACTTTAATCAAAAAAATAAAAAAATTAAAGTGTCAGTGTGTTGGTCTATCTATCTACAGTATATTATTTTTTAAATAAAGTTATTTATATTAAAGAAATGATAAAATAGTGTTGATGGTTCTATCACCAGAATACCCCTTTTAATAAGGGATTTAGGTTTCTTCTGTCCTTCCTCTTAAACTTCAGTGGACAGAGTATGGTCTACTAGTAACTACATCAGGTCCTTTTCAGAAAATAAATTATGTTCTAGGACCCTTAAGCACACTTAAGGACTCAGAAGTCACTTAAAGGTTCAACAAAAGAGTCATATACACATGGAAATGTACCAAACGTAGACAAGCGCAAACGGTGTTTGGTTTATTGAGCTCAGTGGGCCCAGTGAGTGTATGCTGCAGTGTATGTCCGTATACCATTCTGCGGGTATGCAGAGCTGTACCCCAAATGCAGACTATTTATCAAGATGTAATGTGTCGTGCCTAGTGCATCTCTTGTAGACAAGCTGCCTCCAGTAGATGGCCTTACAAAGACAACTTCCTTCTGGAGGAGAGCTATTACATGCCTATAGCGGAGCCTAGTGGGGTGATGAATGACACATTCTGCTTTAGGCATTCTTTCAGTCCCTATGTCATGTATCTCCTTTTCAAGCCATTCGGCACTCTGGACTACACATAACACATTATTTCAGTTTTGTCTGCTGTGTTCTTATACATTAACACACAGCACATGTTTCTGTTACTGCAGTGCGATTTAGGGTTTATAGTAGTTCTTCAGTATTCTGTTTTTTTATACAATTATTTTTTCATGCAAACATGACTCAATATTTGTTGTTGTTAAAACGTTCCTCGGTGCTCTCAGACCTTTAGTGTACTGTTTTCAGTTGTCAGTTGTTGTTTTTTTTTTTTTTTTTTTTTTTTTTATGAGTTTCAAGAATTACAGGATGTCAATATAGGATGTGTGCTTCTTCAAACAATAACCTTCATAATATAGTAATTGCATAAGCATCTTCAGACAATAATCTGAATGTACAGGAGGAAGTATTTTCAGAAACAGGAAGACTACAAATCATACTGTCTTACTAAGGTGCAAACTGTGTCAGAGCAAGTCATACATGGACTACAGGATTTAGCTCTTTTCTGTAAATCAATACTACCATGCCTAGGAGAAGGACTATGGAAACAACTTACCTCTCCTTGTGCCCGCGGTGAGCGGCAGGAGCAAATGAAGTACTCCATAGCGTATATCTCACATCAAGCAGATGATATAGAACCGCAGCTCCTTCTGTGCATTTCACCAAGGGAATTGGACAGCAAGGGGCACATTTTTCTAATATGCACCCCTGACGTATGCCAAGTAAAAAGCACAGGTTTTTGTCTTTTCCGTGACGTACGCCAGGCACAAACCTTGCACTCCTGAAGAGCAGGCAGGGGGGCACAAGGTAGGGTGGAGGCCTCCTCCTGTGTCAAATTTATCATGGTTTACAGGCTCGGACTGGCCCACTGGGGCCTCCCTGTTTGGGATCTTCAGGCCCGACATGAATTCCCCCAGCATGCTGCACATTTCTGTCACCCTGGTCACTCACTGCCTCTATATAGTGAGCTGGGGTTTCAGCTTATTGAAAAGAAGCAGGGAGTGACCAGGGTGGCTGGCAGCAGCATGTAGTCCAGGCCCTCCCCCTGCACTCTCGGTGGACGGCCTTCCTCTTTTGGCAGCATGTAGTGCAGGCCCGACCTCTCCCTTTGCACTCTCTGTGGACGAACTCCCTGCTCATAACAGGCACAATCTATCTTCCTACCTGTCGCCAGGGTGCCCCCCCCCCCCAAGTGAAAGACAGGAAGATGCAGAAAGAAGCAGCAGGGCCCCTCTGCATTAGGCCTGCAATCTGCAAGTGATCAGCTGTAGCCAACAATGTCACATTTCAATGCACGCAGCATGATGATGTCATCACACTGCTTGCACTGGGTCTGTCCAGCAGGAAGAAGAGCCCCAGCATGAGAGCTGGGTTGGGTAGAAGATGTTTATTTAAAGGGGAAACCCAGCCCTTAAGAATTTTTTATATACCGCTGGCTTTACATAGAACATAGTAACAATCCTAATCTTACCTAACCACACTCCCCCGGGGTCTTCCTGCAGCATCTTTGGGTCTCCCAGCTGAAAGCTCCCTCTTCCACTTGAGACTGACAGTGACAGCCAATTACTGACCGAAGCAGGAATTCGTTGCAGCTAGGGATTGGCCTAGGGGGCTGTCACTGCCGAGACAAGAAGTGGTCGGGGGGGGGTTTCAGGAGGACCCGGGGGAGCATGGTTAGGTAAGAATAGGAGTTTTAATACTGTATGTTCTATATATATATATATATATATATATATATATATATATAGGAAGCAATGTACAAAAAATGTAAAGGACTGGAGTACCAGCTAAGTACTGTATGAGGAGATTATTTAACTACTTTATGGAGGCACTTTTTGCGTAAATACTTTGTGGGAGCACTATTAGGGGGGTAAATGCCTGACATGATAACATTTTAATGACCACTGATGCCTTTCACAACGGTCATTAAACAGCCTTATTCTAGCCCAACACCTTGATGTGGCTAGGCTAGAATTAACAGTCATGGATCTCCTCACCTCTGCTGTAATAGAAGAGCAGACTAGATGGACCAGGTGGTCATTTTCTATGTTTCTAAGGCTGTGTTCACACATGGTGCAATTTTAGTGAAATTTCTACATAAATGGTACCACAGTTTTGCACATTGGGATACAATAGCACCATTTTACTATGATATAGCTAAAAATGTGTCAGTCACATGAATAACTTAACCAAAAATGTGATGTGTGAACACAGCCTAAGTACTTGGAGAATTCTCTATACCTGGAAGTTTATTGCAAAAAATAGGGGCTCCTGTCGGGTTGATAGGACTCCCTGCTTCACTTTAAAAATGTAAGTGGCACACTTTGCTTTTTATATATGATGCCTTAAAAATATTGTATAAGTGATACTGCTAGTATTGCTGGTCACATACACAGTTCTAAGCAAAGTAGCTATATTAACATGAAATAATTGTGATTATATCTGTGTATGTAGGTTGGGCCCTTAGCATCAATTTCTTTGGTGGGGCCAAAGACCCCCAGTTTGACACTGATAGTTTACATCTGGAAACAGGCGTAAACCATGGCAGAAATCTACAATTTTGTTTACGCTGTTCATCGTGCGGGAACAATAATGTTATATTTTAATAGATCAGACAATTCTGCACGCTACGATATATAATATCTGTGTTTATTTATTTTACATAATATAATTTTTATAATAGGCGAGGAGGGGTTTTAAACCTTTATTGGGGGGGGGGGGGGTTTATATAAAAGGTAAAAAAAAAAAAAAACAACACTTTTATTTTACAGTAAAACATGTAATCATTAGATTGCTCCTACTGATCTATGCTATGGCATAGGATAGATCAGTGTTACTGGCGATCTGTGCATAGAGTCTGCACTCGGGACACTGATGTGTGCGGGACCACTCTCACTGCAGCGGTCCCACACACATCAAACCCCTCACAGTCAGGAACATATATATATACATATATATACATATATATATATATATATATATATATATATATATATATATATATATATATATACGCTCCTGCTCAGGGGCAGCTTAACTTTACCATAGGCCCCGGGTTGTTTACCAATCCTGGGCCCCCCTACCCTACTGTACATATGGCAGCACTAGCGTGGTGTTCATAGTACAGGATAGATAATGTCATGCTGCACTGATCTCTGCAAAATTGTGGTAAAAAAGCATGCATTTTTGCTAATCATGGCAAAACTGTAGCCAGGGACAATACTCAACTTAAAGTATAAGTCTGTTTGGATGGCCATGGGCCCCCCAGGAACTCAGGGCCCCGCACCCAAAAAGGACCTATTATAATCCGCTACTACTCCTGCTGCACTGGGTATGAGCAGGAGTAACGTATATAAACATATTGCTGATGTGAAGGGTTAAAATTTGTATCCCACAATGCATCGTGGCTAATACTATTGCCACCTTTCAGAGAATTCTGTAAGTGTCCATAGAGACTTCTGAATTCTGATTGTGAAACTCCATGCTATATGCTATGTGTGTTTGTGTATGTGTGTATATATTTATATAGGTATTTCTATTATTTCTAAACAGGTTAAACTGCCAGCAATAAATCCTAAATTTATGAATGATAACACTGTAACTGCATCTGGAAAAGGACCTCCTTTGACAAGAGCCAAGGATGCAAAGCTTGGAAAGAAATGTTTCTTTCCACCAATGTAAGTATAGAGCAGTTTTAAGAAAACTGTGTTTTAAAGAGGTTTTGTCTACATCTAGAATGATGCATTGTGTGAAATTAAACATATTTCAAATGTACAAGCACTACTGAAAATGTCCTGTTTTAGAGTTATAGACTTAATAATCCCCCATGATTTGCATTGTCTTGATTTGATTTGCCCTTGTTACAACCCACTAAAGGCCCTATTCCACTGAACGATTATCGGCCGTTACGGACGATACTCGTCCTGTGGAATAGAAGGCAACGATCAGCCGACATCATTCATGTCAAACATGTTGAAAGACAAATGACTGTGATAGCAGCGATCTGCTGTCGTCGCTCCGTGGAATAGGAGCAGCGGCAGCAGACAGCCACTATCCTCTATGGGCTGCCCGGACAGTCTAGAGATCACCCAGCCAGCTGTTTTTGTGCAACAACTCCTATTAACACAACCAAACTGCGTGTTGCCATTTTACTAAGCATTTTTGGATGTATGGCTGCTACAAACCACCTATAGGAGTAATATAGCAAAAAACACTTTCTCATCTGCACAACAGCAGATGAGAAAAGCACTCTATAAAAAAAACATTTTAGGAACTAAGACAAATGGCATGCAAGCTCTAGGTACAGACCACATTATTTCCAGATGCATATTTACCTAGAAAATATTACATGCAAAATTGTAATAGTAAACATTTACCTGCACTTTTTCTACTTGCTGATACTGCAGGCCAGGGAATAAAAGTGACTCGGTTAATTTTGGCAAATTGCTTAGCAACGGATATGGAGATGAATGGTATCGTCAGCATGAACAAGATAAAACACCTGTACAGAAGGGCAAAATGAAAGGTAAATTACTGAGACTGAAATGTGGTTTCTTTTTACGTGAAATCATTTTGTTTGACATTCATGACAAAGGTATCGAAAAACACTGCTTTTATCGCTTACAATGTGTTTACTAAACCCAGAAATTATACGCAGTTGTTTTTATTATTTTTATTATTATTATTACTACTACTACTACCGTACTACTATACTACTAGGGATGAGTGAACTGGCTGAGGTTCGGGTTCGTATGAACCTAAACCATCGGTTTCTGATTCCCGCTGTCTGCCCGCTCCGTGGAGAGTGTGGATACAGCCTGAGGACCTCCTAGAAAACTGGGATAACATTGTTGTATCCCAGTTTTCTAGGCGGTCCTTAAGGTTGTATCCACCCTCTCCACGGAGCGGGCAGACAGCGGGAATCAGAAGCCGATAGTTCAGGTTCATACGAACTCGAACCTCAGCCGCTTCACTCATCTCTTTATACTACTACACTACTACTACTACTACAGTCTTTCCTTTTTTTCTTTTTTGATACCACAGATATTTTGTTGAAGTTTATTTACTGTGGATGGCCAGTGTTAGAATGTTATTAGTTAAAGGGTTGTCCAGGTTAAATGTAATAAACATGCTATACTCACCTCTTCTGGTCCCTAGCAGCTGCCATGGCATTGGCTGAACAAATAGGTCCGGTGGGGTCAGATGACATTGAGCCTGAAAGAGGCATAAACCAGTAGGAAATGGAAGCATTGGTTTGGCAGCTGCAGAAATCAGTAAAGTGAGTATAGCGTGTTTATTATTTTTACGCCTCCCCCAGCCACTGATAAAATTTGTGTTTTCCCCAGACAACCCCTTTAGGCATAGACAATATTTAGCTATTTCAGTCCATCCAAAAACCTGTTAAAAATCAATTACCAACTCCATTACAAGCCATACACAAGGAACTATTAAGGGAGTCAGTCTTGGGGGAAGTGAATATCTCGCTGCAGCCAATGCTGATGATGTCCTTCTAATGATCTCAAACACTTTCCAGGCTCTTTCCGCCATGCCATCACTTCTCAAAAAGTTCAGAACCCTCTCTAATTTTAAAATATAGAGGGGAAATTCTCAAATCTTTCAATATACCACCCCTGTTCCGATCCTGTTTAGACAACTTTCACCATTTCATTCGTCTGCAGCACATCTTAAATACCTAGACATTAAAATAGCAACTTATCACAACTTTGTGCTTTATAATAGACCCTTCTTGTAAAATACCTTGCTGAAACTAGAAACATTAGCCCCTTAATGACCCAAGACATACCTGAAGTAAGCCCTCTCTGTACTGTGCCACTCCTGGCTGCGGCTCTTACCCCTTTTCCCTGTGTCGGCTAGTTAACCCTTTAATAGGGTATTCCAGGCAAAACATATTTTTAAATATGTTATTGCATAAAGAAAGTTATACAAATTCCTAATATATACTAATTATGGGAAATGCACATATAGTGCTATTTCCCTAAACTTAGTAGATCAGGCAAGCTCACTTCCTGAAAAAAACGTGACGTCACGTCTCAAGTGTAGGGTCCAGCAGGGGGCGCATGTAAATATATAGAAATAGATTAGACGTCTATTCTCCCTCCCTCTGTCCCACCCCCTGCCCCGTCCTATTACAGCTTCTGCAGTGGGGTGAGAGCTCCATATCTGATGCTCACCCCAACTAGCCACCCCCACTAAGCCAGTCTCCCCCCTGCGCCTCAGCGCTCACCCCGCCGCCCGATCCCGGCGGGGTGAGCGCTCCTCCTCCTTTTACCAAGTTCTCTCCCGTGCTGCCCACTCTCCCGTGTCGTCCGTTCTCCCGTGCACGAGTGCTCACTCGCCGCCGGGTCCTGGCGGGTAGAGCGCACCTGCACCTTCTTCCAAGTTCTCTCCTGTGCTCCTGTGCCTTCTCTCCCGTGCTGCCCGCTCTCCTGTGCACCTTCTCCCATGCACGAGCTTGGGAGAAGGTGCTTGAGCGCTCACTCCGCCGGGACCGGTCAGCGGGAGAGCGCAAGCAATTTGGGAGAAGGTACGGGAGCGGGAAGCACGGGAGAGCAGGCACAGGAGCACGGGAGAGAACTTGGTAGAAGGTGCAGTAGCGCTTACCCTGGCGGCGGGTGAGCGCTAGTGCACAGGAGAGCGGGCAACACGAGAGTAGGTGCATGGGAGAGCGGGCGACATGGGAGAGTGGGCAGCACGGGAGAGAACTTGGAAGAAGGAGCGCTCACCCCGCCGGGACCAGGCGGTGGGGTGAGCGCTGAGGCACAATGGGGGAGACGGGCTGACATGAAGCAAGCTGCTTTGGAGAAGGTGCAGCTTGCTTGTGAGGAGGTGCATGAGCGCTCACCCCGCAGGGGGGAGACTGGCTTAGTGGGGGCGGCTAGTTGGGGTGAGCATCAGATAAGAAGCGCTCACTCCACTGCAGAAGCTGTAATAGGACCGGGCAGGGGGTAAGACAGAGGGAGGGAGAATAGACGTCTAATCTATTTCTATACTTTCACATGCGTCCCCTGCTGGACCCTACACTTGGGACGTGACGTCACATTTTTTTTTTTCAGGAAGTGAGCCTGCCTGATCTACTAAGCTGAGGGAAATAGCACTATATGTGCATTTCCCATAATTAGTGTATATTAGCGATTTGTATAACTTTTTTTATGTAATAACATATTTAAAAGTACATTTTGCCCGGAGTACCCCTTTAATTGCTGCTGTCAAAACTTCAGCACCCCCTACCCCTACACTCACACACTGCTCCCCACTCGCTGCCTGTGCCTGTAATAGGATAGACAGCAAGTGGGGAACGAAAAGAAAGCAAACGCTAACCTGACAGGTCGGCGCTTGTTTTCTTCTCTTTAAGTGTCACTGTCGTCATATCTTTCAAAATCTTAATCAACAGTATATGTGATATAAAGCAAGTTTGCAATATACATTCATTATTTTTGTTGTTGTTATCTTGCTGTAAAACAAAGCTGAACCACAAATCCAGGTCACGGCTCAATGTGTCCATCAATCACACGACTACCTTCTCTCTGTGAGCGCTGAGATGGCCTGGGATACACAGGACTTCCTGCTTTCTGACTGTTTCCTGTTTTTTGAGAAAGCAGGGAGTGCCTTGTTTTCCATGATAACTAAAAAATAATTAATGAATGTAAATTGCAAACTTGCTTTATATCCTATCTACTGTTTATTTAGATTTTGAAAGTTATAACGACAGTGACATTTTAATTGTTAGAAGATCCAGGGCAGAAGATTTTCTACCACTAAAACACTAAATATTGAAGAGCAAACCCATGTATATGAGTCTCACATACACCAGGCTGGGTTTGCTCTTCAATTTTTCATACAGCTATGATTTATCATAGTGATTTTGTTCTGCATTCTCGTGTTACTAATTCATGCATACCTTATTGTAGCATGTCGGGCATTCACCCACCTTAATGCTTTGCTGGTGCATTTTGTGATCCTAGATATTTTGGGGGTTGACAGGCATTTACTTGGACCATGTTTGGTCCGTTTTTTAAGTAGCTTTAACATTTTTTGTAATGTTGTTTACGATTCTAATAGATGATTTTCTATATTCTTCATTATAGGAGTGTGCATTTCTGTTTTTCATATGGTCTCTTTTTTAGTTGGTATCTCTATAATATTGCTAACTGTGACATCTGCTGGAGGTGTAGAAAAGAACGTAGAACATTTCTGCACATTTAGTGATCTGTACACAACTTGTCGCCTGGTGGTTCCATGACTTCCAAATATGTAACACTCCCATCCTTAGAAGACGCTGTACTCACACTACCAAACTCACTGACACAAGGGTTTATTCCAGTTTCTACTGGCAGCTGCTAGACTGATCATCCCCATTAACGGGTTAACCACTGACATACACTCAATTGATACCTGTAAACCACTTTGGATACACTGCAGATACTAGACATCATGTTTGGGAAGGGATATACTGTATATGGGAAATGACAGGAACTAAGCGCTGGTGAGCAGAAGGCTTCAACCGTATTCTGCTTCCTGGACAACCCCTATAATGCTGCGCCTGGCAAAAAGTCACAGATTTTATGTGCAATTCACCTGCTTTGGCAAAATGTCACAGATTTTTGTGCAATCTACGGTGCTGAGGGGCGTGCCCTCCTGTATACGATTTACAGCTGCACACAAGCGGAAATCATGCGGAAATCTACACCTGCTTGAAGCAGCAGATTCAGATGTGCCAGATTTATGATGTTATTAAAAATGTTGAATTTGAAAACCTTTCTTGACCTGTGAAGAATGAACTATTTGAGTATTAATACACTTTTTTTCTGTGTTTTACAGGTTCTGATTAACAAATAGAGGGGAAGCCTATAACATCCATACAGATTCACACTGGATGCTTAGGAAAAATAATAGAGAAAAACACAATAAACCTTAATAAACAGCACCTCTAAGAAACTGACTAAATGACTAGTAATAACATTTTGTTTACCTAAGTTTGAAAATAAGATAAAAAAAATAGTTCTTACCCATTTTTTTATCAATTTAGTAAAATAAAAATCTGTGCAAATAAGTGTGTGATTTGATATATATTTGATTCGTTGTGCAGTTGGAAAAGACAAACAGTAGTTACAGATCCTGCAAGGCTTAAAGGGGTAGTCCACCCAAATTTTTTTTCTTTCAAATCAACTGGTGCCATAAAGTGCCAGAGATTTGTAATTCACTTCTATTAAAAAATCTTAAGTCTTCCAGTACTTATCAGCTGCTGTGTGTCCAGCAGGAAGTGGTGTTTTCTTTCCTGTCTGACCCAGTGCTCTCTGTTGCCTCCTGTGTCCATGTCAGGAACTGTCCAAAGCAGGAGCAAATCCCCATAGAAAACCTCTCCTGCTCTCCAGACTGGAAATAATACAACTTCCTGTTGGGCATACAGCAGCTGATAAGTACTGGAAGGCTTGAGATTTTTTAATAGAAGTAAATTACAAATCTCTGGCACTTCATGGTAGCAGTTGATTTGAAAGAAAAATTTTTTGGGTGGACTACCCCTTTAAATGGGTATTCCAAGAAAAACTAACTTGTTGCCTATCCACAGGCGATTATTGGCCCGATCGCACGATTAACTATTTCGAAGTAACGATTTTTTTTTTTATAACGATCAGCGTTTAGACGGTACGATAAATCGTACGGAAAAATCGTTTTGCGATCGCGCGCCCGCAGCCCGGCCCGCCCGCCCGTCAGTCAGCCTAATAACAATCACACCTAATTCTGATTGGCTGGGATTGGTATGGCCTCTGCCGCAGCAATGTCATGAAGAAGCGCCGAAATGCCCCCAGCAACCAGGCCGGCACCTAAGGTCAGCACTGCCAGAGAGCCAGCCGCATGTTCCGGCTGTGCAGGGAGCTGAGCGCGGCCTGGCTCCTGACACACAGGTACAGCACGTGACCCGCAGCTCTATTTATTCCTATGGAGCCATTGGAAAGAGCCAGGTGTTGTACTCTGTTCTCTCTGGCGGCTCCATAGAGAATGAATGGAGCCAAACAAACCAAACATATTAAAAAGAATAGGACCCAGAACAGACCCTTGTGGCACACCACTTGTAACCAGTCTCTGCTCAGAATACACACCATTAACAACAACCCTCTGATATCTATCATTTAGCCACCCACTATTCTACTGAACTATCCAGGAATTAAAATGGTTCTCCTTTAAAATAATTTTCCTTTCAAATCCACTGCTGACAAAGTTTTATAGATTTGTTATTTACTTTTTTAAAAATTTGTTATTTACTATTTAAAAATCTTTCTTCTTTTAGTTCTTTTAGTACTTATCAGCTGCTGTGTGTCCTGCAGGAAATTGTGTCTCTGACACAGTGCTCTCTGCTGCCACCTCTCCATGACAGGAACTGTCCAGAGCAGTAGCAAATTCACATTGAAAATCTTTCCTGCTTTGGGCAGTTCCTGTCACGGACAGAAGTGGCAGCAGAGAGCATTGTGTCAGACTGGAAAGAAAACACCACTTACTGAAGGGCGTACAGCTGCTGATAAGTTGTAAAAGACTTAAAGGGGTTGTCCGGCGCTAAAAAATTATTCACAGAATAACACACATTACAAAGTTATACAACTTTGTAATGTATGTTATGTCTGTGAATGGCCCCCTTCCCCGTGTCCCACCACCCCCACCCGTGTACCCGGAAGTATGGTGCGCTATACATACCTGTCACGTGCCGACCACGGTCTCCGATCCTCAGCAGTGACGTCTTCTTCGGGCGGCCGGCGGATCTTCCCGAGTGCCGGCCGCCCTCTGCAGCGTCATCCGAAGCTCAGCCGCGATTGGCTGAGCATAACTGTGCTCAGCCAATCGCAGCTGAGCAGCTGATGACGTGACCGGGTCATCAGCCGCAATTGGCTGAGCACAGTTATGCTCAGCCAATCGCGGCTGAGCTTCGTATGACGCTGCAGAGGGCGGCCGGCACTCGGGAAGATCCGCCGGCCGCCCGAAGAAGACGTCACTGCTGAGGATCGGAGACCGTGGTCGGCACGTGACAGGTATGTATAGCGCACCACACTTCCGGGTACACGGGTGGGGGTGGTGGGACACGGGGAAGGGGGCCATTCACAGACATAACATACATTACAAAGTTGTATAACTTTGTAATGTGTGTTATTCTGTGAATAATTTTTTAGCGCCGGACAACCCCTTTAAGATTTAAGAGAAGTAAATTACATATTTATATTACATATTTATATTCATCAGTATATTTGAAAGAAAGAAAATTTGCTGGAGTATCCCTTTAAGCCCAAACTTCTCTATCTCAGCTTTTTATGGAGAATTGTATCAAAGGCTTTGCTGAAGTACAGATTAGCAATATCCACGGCACCTTCTTCATCCAAAACTTTTGTGACATAATCAAAGAAATCAGTGAGATTAGTCTGACATGATCTGCCTGCAGTAAAGCCATGCTGGTTTGTATCTATCAAACTGTTGATCCTTAAGTGATTCATTATCTTCTTTTTTAAGAAGTGTTTCTATAATTTTTTACTAGCTCAGGAGCTGAAAGTGCGTACCTCACTGTTCATGAGGGGCCGTCGCAATCCTGTGGACACCCGCCATTAACCCTTTTAATGCCGCATTAAAATGTCTGTGACAGGAGTAGGGATGGTCCGAACATAGTTTGGTTTGGGTTCGTACGAACCCGAACTCTCGGTAATGATTCCCGCTGTCTGCCCGCTCCGTGGAGAGGGTGGATACAGCGGGAGGACCGCCTGGAAAACTGGGATACAGCCATAGCCATAGGCTGTATCCCAGTTTTCCAGGCGGGAATCTGATGCCAAGCGTTCGGGTTCATACGAACTCGAACCTCGGCAGTTTCTTAAGAGGGGTTTGGTCCGTTGATCTTGGCTTCAGATTGTTCTTTTTATTTGTATGCACCACAAGGCGTGTGGTGGCATGTGAAGCTGCAGCGGTGACCTTCCTATTGCATGCGCATGATAGTGTTGTACCTATTGTTAGTACAACCATCCCAGGTAAGTGGTTATTTGCTTACCCACCCTGTGTCCCTGTGCCATTTTTATATTACTATACCAGAAGGCGCCCTAGTGTCTTTTTTTTCTGTTTGTTAAATGTAATGCATGCATGTTATAGTCCCATAAAGAGACTGAACCCTTTGAAGACCAGGCCAATTTTCATTTTTGCGCTTTAGTTTTTTCCTCCTCACGATTAAAAATCTGTAGCGCTTGTATTTTTTTCATCTACAGACAAAAATGATCCCCTATTTTTTGCACCACTAATTCGCAATGACTTAATTTTTTTCTGAGAAACAAAATTATATGGGCAGCAAAATTGAAAATAAAACAATTTTTTTTTATTTTGTGGGGGGTCACATTATATATATGTTTCTCACGTCTGTATGTTTACAATTACAAGCAACTTGTATAACTTATTTTATTTGACAGCTTTTAAAAAATTGTAATCATTTAAAAACTATGTTCCTTAAAATTGCTCTATTACCATCCTTATAACGCTTTTATTAATTGGTCTATAGGGTTGTATGAGGTGTTATTTCTTGTGCCATGATCTGTACTTTCTATCGGTACCTTGTTTGTGTATATGTGACTTTTTGATCACTTTTTATTACAATTTTTCTGGATTTGATGCAACCAAAAATACCTAATTTTGCACTTTGGGATTTTTTTGCACTTACGCCGTTTAGCGTGCATGATCAGGAATGTGATAATTTAATAGTTTGGGCAATTACGCACGCAGCAATACCAAATATGTTTGTTTCACTTATTTTTATTTTTAAATTTGGAAAAGGGGGGTGATTCAAACTTTTATTAGGGGAAGGGGCTTTTTGTTAATGAAATCTATGTTGTTGTTTTTTTACATACAATAAATACCAGTCAACCTGGGGGACTTCTAATACAACTAAACTGATCTCTCAAAGATCAGTGTAGTATACTTTTTACAGCACTGATCGCTGAGACCACCATCATGTTTGACAGCTGCATTTGTCTTAATTAGCAGGCACAGCGATCGGACCATGCCCACTGATAGCAGCAAGGAGTTCAGAGTGGGGTCTTGGCGCAGCCCCCCTCTGAACTCCCCTAGCGGTGCCAGGACCTACATTTACATCCTGGGTCATCAGGAGGTTAAAAAGTGTGATAAAAATAAAAAAAAAGTTTGTAAAAATATGCCAAAGCCCCTCCAATAAAAGTTGATATCCTTCCTTTCCCATTTTATAAATAAAACACAAAAATAATAAAACAAATAAATATATTATATAGTGTGCCTAAGTGTCCATTCTATTAAAATAAAGCAATGTTGTTCTCGCACGGTGAACAGGCTAAAAAGAAGAGAGAGGCGCCATAGGGTAATATCATCAGAGATTGGGTAAAAAAGGGGAGCACATATGGTTATGCTCACCTTTATGTGTTGTACGAAGAGTATAACACCTTGTAGCGCTATCAGTGAAGATAGTATGGATGTCCACAGCAGCCAATCCAAGAGTATGCTGTAGATCTTAAGCCACGAGATCCCCGTTGCCAGAGAGTAGTGATGTGTCACAGCCACGGGATTTAGCCGGGCTGAAGCAAAAAGGACCTGGTTCGGCGCTGGACGGTATTATGAACAATATGATAAACTGCGAAATAATTTATTGTCTCATAAACAACGTGTTTCGAGGTGTAGTACTAACAAAAAGCGGTAAAAAACACCGGTATTGCTGAATTTTTATTACATTTTATGTATAAAAAAATTTATCAACAGATCAATGTGTCAGATGCTTACAAATATGATATTAATAAAAACTAGAGATCATGGCGCAAAAATTTCCTGTTACAAACATCAAAGAATAGAAAAGCTATAAAAAAAAAAGCATACCACTGTATTCAGACTGACCTATAGAATAAAGAGAACATGTAATTTTTACCCTAAACTGCAATACGTAAGCATGGAAACCCCTCAAAATTGGCAGCATTGCATTTTCCCCCAAACTTAACCCCATAAATAATATTTTGGGGATTTCGTCATTCATTTTATGGTAGACTGGAAAGCGCCATTACAAAGTACACCTGAAAAAAAAACAAGTCCTCACATGGCCCTGTAGATAGAAAAATAAAAGAGTTATAGGTCTCATAAGGCAAGAAGGAAAAACGAAAACGCCAAAATGAAAATTGTCAGTCATTAAGGCTATTTTAGGCTCTGTCCTTAAGGGGTTAAGAACTCTAAGGCTGCATTCCCACGTTCCGTGATCCTGACGGATCACGGACGTGGAATGCATGTATCGGAGTCTCCCCGCACCCGGACAGCATCTGTAATTAGATGCTGGGAGCGGGGGAGACTGTATTCATAAGCGCTGCGCTGTAATGAATCAGCCGCGCGATGCTGTTACTACAGCGCGGTGCTTATGAATACAGTCTCCTCCGCTCCCAGCATCTAATTACACATGCTGTCCGGCCGCGGGGGGACTCCGGTACATGCATTCCACGTCCGTGATCCGTCAGGATCACGGAACGTGGGAATGCAGCCTAAGATGGACACCATCTGGACATACCGGCCTTATTTATTAACAATGCGTCAATTTTAAAGGGGAACTCCGGATAAGAAAAACTTGGTTTCTATTAAAAGTACATTAAAATTTAAATATATGTGTCTATATAATGTATTACCATATCTGTGCGGTTCTGCCACACTGGTAGCTGATAGAAATCCAGGAAGTGAAGAATAATGGCCTCTGTGCAAATCCACATTGTCTCCTGCTCCTTCTGCTCCCCCTTACTCCTCCCCCTTAGGAGACAAATCTTCCATGCCTCTGTCTCACATTGTGTGTGTTTGCTGAGATCAGGCTGATGATGTAGACAGGGGGCAGGGCGTGATGTCCTAGGAGGCTTGGCTGGATTACCCAATCCCCTGAGTGATTCACCATCTCTGACTGGCCAGAAGCAGGTATTGCACTGATTTTTCTAATTGTGCAGTGAAATTAGGGCTGTGTTCACACATTTTGGAGTGTCATTGCATTACTGCAGCGTATTCACAAAAATGATGCAGTAACACAAGTAAATGATGCTAAACGGCAGAGAGGATCAGAGCCTTATTGTGGGGCTCAACTTCAAAGATAACTGATGCTTGATCATAATATGTGCGTGGAAATGAAAAGAAAAGAAAATTACAGGTAGAGAATACAGTGTGCTGTGTGGTGTTACAGGTAGAGAATACAGCGTGCTGTGTGGTGTTACAGGTAGAGAATACAGCGTGCTGTGTGGTGTTACAGGTAGAGAATACAGTGTGCTGTGTGGTGTTACAGGTAGAGAATACAGCGTGCTGTGTGGTGTTACATGTAGAGAATACAGTGTGCTGTGTGGTGTTACAGGTAGAAAATACAGTGTGCTGATTGGTGTTACAGGTACAGAATACAGCATGCTGTGTGGGTGGGACCACAATAAAATCATAAATTACTGCAAATAATTCAGTAACACAATGAAACTGCAATGTGTGAACACAAGATCTTCTGCAACAGCTTTGGGTGGGGAATAAGCAGGGTGGAGGACTGTGATGAACAGCTGAGGGAAAGCATTGCATTCTGGAACCTGTAGTACTGTGTACAACTGATAAACCAGGAAGTGCAGAAACGCTAAACAGAACAAACCCCCCAAAACAAATGGATTTTTGGTCGTTTCAAAACTGGAATAGATAGGTAAGTAATGCTTTATGCTTCTGCAGAAGTTTCATTTTTTTTTTTAACCTGTACCTGGATTTCCCCTTTAACCCTTTGAGGACCAGGCCCAAAATGACCCAGTGGACCGTGCAAATTTTGATCTTAGTGTTTTTGTTTTTCCCTCCTCCCCTTCTAAGAGCTCTAGCACTTTCAGTTTTCTATCTACAAGCCATGTAAGTGCTTGTTTTTTACAGGAATAGTTGTACTTTGTAATGGCGTCTTTCATTTTACCATAACATGTATGATGGAAGCCCAAATATATTATTTATGAAGATATAAATTGGTGAAATCGTAAAAAAGAATGCAATATGGTAACCTTTGGGGGGTTCCTGTGTCTACGTAATGCACTATATGGTAAAAGCGACATGATACAATTATTCTATAGGTCAGTCCGAACACAACCATATACAGGTTTACGCATATATTTTTTTTAATGAAATCCTTTTTTTTTGGCAATTAATTATAAATAAAATGGGACTATTGTGACGCTTATAACAGTTTTATTTTTTCACCTATGAGGCTGTTAGGGGTGTCATTTTTTCCGCCATGATCTCTAGTTTTTATTAATACCATATTTGTGAAGATTGGACGTTTTGATCACTTTTTATAAAAAAAATTTCATATATAATGTAACATTAAATCGGTAATCTGCGCACTTTTTTCCCTCTTTTCGTCTACACCATTCACCGTTCGCAATGACGCTTGTAATATTTTAATAGATTGGACAATTACGCACGCTACGGTATATTATATGTTTATTTATTTTTATATGTTTTATTTATATAATGGGAAAGGGGGGTGATTTCAACTTTTTTGGGGGGAGGGGTTTTGGGGCAGTGTGTTAGTGTTTTAAACTTTTTTTTTTTTTACACATTTGAAGTCTCTTTGGGGGACTTTTACATACACTAGTGTGATTACACACACTGATCATTGCTATGCCATAGGCATAGCATTGATCAGTGTTATCGGCGATCTGCTCATTGAGTGCAGCAGATCGCCGATCGGACCGCACGGAGGCAGGTGAGAGACCTCCGGCGGTCCATTTTACCGATCGGACCCCCGCAGTCACACTTGCGGGGGTCCCGATCGGTAAGTGACAGGGGACTCCCCCTGTCACTTACACTTAAACGCAGCGGTTGCGGCGTTTAAGGGGTTAATGACACACGGCAGCGTGATCGCTGCAGCGTGTAATTTCCAGTGAGGTCTCGGCTGATGATTGCAGCAGGCCCCCACCTGCTATGAAGCGTGCTCATAGCGGGAGAACCACCCAGGACGTACAGTTACGCCCTAGGTCTTCTGGGGACAGACTTCCATGGCGTAACTATACGCCCTGGGTCGTCTAAGGGTTAAAACGCCTGCTTCTGGCCGGTCAGAGATGGTGAATCACGCCCTGCCCCCTCTCTGCATCATAAGCCTGTGTCTGGCAGACACACACAATATGAGACAGGCATGGAAGATGTGTCCACTAGGGGGGATAGCAGAAGGAGCAGGAGACAATGTGGATTGGTACAGAGGTCCTTTTTTTTTACACTTCCTGGATTTCTATCAGCTACCAGTGTGGCAGAACCGTACAGATACAGTAATACATTGTATAGACACATCTATATAACTTTTAATGTAATTTTAATAGGAAAAAAGTTTTCATTATCCGGAGTTCCCCTTTAACTTGTGCAAAAGTCTACAGAGAAATTAGGGCTGTGTTCACATATGTTGGAGTGTCATTGCAGTACTGCAGTATCTGCACAAAAATGATGTAGTAACACAAATAGATAATGCTAAACAGCAGAGAGGATAAGAGCCGACACTGCCAATCACACCTGCACAAAAAACAAGGCATAAACAGTATATCCCATGTAAGATAATATCGGATAGAGTCCTTTTTGTGGGAATCAACTTCAAAGATAAAAGATGCTTGATCATAATATGTGTGTGGAAAGGAAAAGAAAAAAAAATAGTTTAAAAAGTTCTTTGCTTTATTCAAATATCAGCATTACAGGTTGAGAATACAGCCTGCTGTGTGGTGTTACAGGTAGAGAATACAGTGTGCTGTGTGGTGTTACAGGTAGAGAATACAGTGTGCTGGGTGATGATACAGGTACAGAATACAGCGTGCTGTGTGGGTGGGACTACAATGAAATGATAAAGTACTGCAAATAATTCAGTAACACAATGAAACTGCAATGTGTGAACACAGGCTAGGTGTTCTGCAACATATTTGGGCGGGGAATAGGCGGGGTTGAGGACTGTGATGAACAGCTGAGGGAAAGCATTGCATTCTGGAACCTGTAGTACTGAGTACATCTGCTCAACCAGGAAATATAGAAACACAAAACAGATGGATTTTTGGTAGTTTCAAAACTGGGATAGACAGGTAAGCATTGTTATATGCTTCTGCAGAAGTTTCATTTTTTTCTACCTCTACCCGGAGTTCCCCTTAGATTCTTCACAACTCACATTTAATGGCCTCCTTTTGTATTTGAGATGAGGTTGTGTCATCTGTGTGATGTGCATCAAAGGTGTGAATAGATTCGTGATGGATAAGTCACCGTATACCGGTGCGTGGTCTGAATGAAGGATGTTACCAATGGATGAGGAGAGCACTTGAGATAAAACATGATTATGCACAAAAATATAGTCAATTCTACTATAAAAATTGTGGGAGTGAGAGCAAAAAGAACTAGATTTGCATTTCCAGAAAAATACATAGTGCTTGAAAAGAGCGCCCCTTTACCAGAGACTTCCCTTTAAGAGAAACTTTAACCCTGGGTGCCATCCCTTTAAAAGCGACTTGGGTCCCGTCCCTTTAAGAGCGACATGGGTCCCATCCCTTTAAGAGCGACTTAGGTCCCTTTAAGAGCGACTTGGATCCCTTTAAGAGCGACCTGGGTCCCCTAAAGGGACCCAGGTCGCTCTTAATGGGACCCAGGTCGCTCTTAAAGGGACCTATTTCGCTCTCAAAGGGACCCATTTCGCTCTTAAAGGGACCCAGGTTGCTCTTAAAGGGACCCATTCCGCTCTTAAAGGGACCCAGGTCGCTTTTAAAGGGACCTAGGTCGCTCTTAAAGGGACCAAGGCCGCTCTTAAAGGGACCCAGGTCGCTCTTAACCCCTTGCCTCTAAAGCCTGTTTTGGCCTTAATGACCAGGCTCATTTTTCAAAATCTGACCTGTCTCACTTTATGCGCTTATAGCTCAGTGATGCTTTAACGTATGCTAGCGATTCTGAGATTGTTTTTTCGTCACATATGACACTTTATATTAGTAGCAAAATTTGGTCACTACTTTGTGTATTTTTTGTGAAAAACATCAAAATATCAAGAAAAATTTGAAAATTTAGCATTTTATGAACTTCTGAAATTCTTTGCTTCTAAAAAAGGAAGTCATAGCACATAAATTAGTTACTAAATCACATTACCAATATGTCCTCTTTATTCTGGCATAATTTGGGAAACATATTTTACTTTTTTAGGGTGTTACGGGGCTTAGAAATTTATGAGCAAATTATCACATTTTGTGAAAATTTCCAAAACTGTTTTTTTTTAGGGACCAGTTCTTTTTTTAAATGGATTTAGAAGGCTTGTATACTGAAAACCCCCATAAGTGACCCCATTTTGGAAACTAGACACCTTAAAGAATTAATCGAGGGGTATAATGAGCATTTTAACCCTACAGGGGCTGGAGGAAAGTATTCACAATTAGGCCATAAAAAAATCTAAAATTTTAATTTTCCAATAATATAAATGTTTAGATTAAAGTTTCTCCTTTCCAAAAGGAACATGAGAGAAAAAGCAGGACAAAATTTGTAACGCAGGTTCTCCTGAATACAACGGTACCCCAGATGTGGGCGTAAACCACTGTATGAGCACACAGCCGGGCTCAGAAGTAAAGGAGCGCCAATTAGCTTTTTTAATGCAGATTTTGCTGAAGAAGTTTCTGAGCGCCAGGTGCATTTGCAGAGCCCCTGTAGTGTCCGCAGAATAGAATCCCCCCAAAAGTCACCCCATTTTCGAAAGTACACCCCTCAAAGAAATCATCTTTGGGTAGGATGAGCATTTTGACCCCACAGGCATTAGAGGAAAGTATTCAAAATTAGACAGTAAAAATGAAAAACACGAATTTTTCCAATAATATGTTTGTTTAGTTTGAAATTTCTCAATTTCACGAGGAACAAGAGAAAAAAAGTACCCCAAAATTTGTAAAGAAGGTTCTCCTGAATACAACGGTACCCCATATGTGGGTGTAAACTACTCTATGGGAACACAGCCGGGCTCAGAAGAAAAGGAGCGCCAATTAGCTTTTTCAATGCAGATTTTGCTGAAGAAGTTTCTGAGCGTCAGGTGCATTTGCAGCGCCCCTGTAGTGTCCGCAGAAGAGCAACCCCCCAAAAGTCACCCCATTTTGGAAAGTACACCCCTCAAAGAATTCATCTTGGGGTGTGGTGACCATTTTGACCCCACAGGTATTAGAGGAAAGTATTTAAAATTAGACAGTTAAAATGAAAAACTTGAATTTTTCCTATAATATGTTTGTTTAGTTTGAAATTTCTCAATTTCACGAGGAACAAGAGAAAAAAAGTACCCCCAAATTTGTAAAGAAGGTTCTCCTGAATACAACGGTACCCCATATTTGGGCATAAACCACTGCATGACCACACAGCCGGGCTCAGAAAGAAGGGAGCGCCAATTAGCATTTTCAGTTCAGATTTTGCTGAAGAAGTTTCTGAGCGCCAGGTGCGTTTGCAGTGCCCCTGTAGTGTCCGCAGAAGAGAACCCCCCCAAAAGTCCCCCCATTTTGGAAAGTACACCCCTCAAAGAATTCATCTTGGGGTGTGGTGACCCTTTTGACCCAAAAGGTATTAGAGGAAAGTATTCAAAATAAGACAGTAAAATTGAAAAACTAGAATTTTTCCAATAATATGTTCGTTTAGTTTGAAATTTCTCAATTTCACTAGGAACAGGGGAGAGGCTGCATGCCCAAATCTGTAACGCAGGTTCTCCTGAGTAGAACGGTACCCCATATGTGGGCATAAACCACTGTATGGGCACCCAGCTGGGCTCAGAAGGGAAGGAGCGCCAATTAGCATTTTCAGTGCAGATTTTTCCGAAGAAGTTTCTGAGTGCCAGGTGCGTTTGCAGACCCCTGTAGTGTCAGAAGAATAGAACCCCAGCAAAAGTCACCCCATTTAGTAAAGCACACCCCTCAAAGAACTCATCTTGGGGTGCAGTGAGCGGTTTGACCCCACAGGTATTAGAGGAAAGTATTCAAAATAAGACAGTAAAAATGAAAAACTCGAATTTTTCTAATAATATGTTTGTTTAGTTAAAAATTTCTTAATTTCACGAGGAACAGGAGAGAAAACGTACCCCAAAATCTGTAACGCAGCTTCTTCTGAGTAAAACGGTACCCCATATGTGGGCATAAACCACTGTATGGGAACACAGCCGGGCTCAGAAGGAAGGGAGCGCCAATTTGCTGGAGCAAAACCGCAGCTAGTAATAGTTATTAGAATAGCGCAGTTACTAAAATACAATAAAAAATGAGATTACAGGTAATGTGGGGTGGTCACGGGCAACCTGGGGAGGTCACAGGCAACCTGGGGTGGTCATGGGCAACCTGGGGTGGTTATGGGCAACCTGGGGTGGTTATGGGCAACCTGGGGTGGTTACAGAGAATCTGGGGTGGTTACGGGCAACATGGGGTGGTTACGGGCAACGCGGGGTGGTTACGGGCAACGTGGGGTGGTAACGGGCAACGTGGGGTGGTTACGGATAAACTGAAGTGCTTATAGGTAATCTGGGATGGATACCTGTAATTTGGGGTCGTTACAGGCAATCTGGCGTGGTTACGGGCAATCTGGAGAGGGTCACTGGCAATTTGGGGTGGTTAGAGGCAACGTGCGGTGGTTATAGGCAACGTGCGGTGGTCAGGGGCAACGTGCGGTGGTCAGGGGCAACGTGCGGTGGTCAGAGGCAACGTGCGGTGATTAGAGGCAACGTGCGGTGGTTAGAGGCAACCTGCGGTGGTCAGGGGCAACGTGCGGTGGTCAGAGGCAACGTGCGGTGATTAGAGCCGACGTGCGGTGGTTGGAGGCGACGTGGGGTGGTTAGAGGCAACGTGCGGTGGTTAGAGGCAACGTGCGGTGGTTAGAGGCAACGTGCGGTGGTCAGGGGCAACCTGCGGTGGTCAGAGGCAACGTGCGGTGGTTAGAGGCAACATGCGGTGGCTAGAGGCAACGTGCGGTGGCTAGAGGCAACGTGCGGTGGTTAGAGGCAGCGTGCGGTGGTCAGAGGCAGCGTGCGGTGGTCAGAGGCAGCGTGCGGTGGTCAATGGCAACGTGCGGTGGTCAGAGGCAGCGTGCGGTGGTCAGGGGCAACGTGCCGTGGTCAGAGGCAACGTGCGGTGGTCAGAGGCAGCGTGCGGTAGTTACGGGCAATCTGGAGGGGGTCACTGGCAATTTGGGGTGGTTACGGTCAAGATGTGGTGGTTATGGGCAACGTGCGGTGGTTACATGTAATCTGGCGTGTTTACGGGCAACCTGCGGCGGTTACGGGCAAACTGGGGCGGATACGGGCAACCTGCGGTGGTTACGGGCAAACTGGGGCGGATACGGGCAACCTGCGGTGGTTACGGGTAATCTGGGAGTAAAACGCAATTATTACTATAATAAAAAGTGTGTTTTATTTTGTTTGTATGTTTATCACTTTTTCACATTTACACTTTTTCACTTGTACTTTTTTCACTTTCATTTTCACTGTATTACTATGATTACTGTGATATTTTCTATCACAGTAATCATAGTTTAGTGACAGAGCCCAAATTGGTCTCTGTCACTTTAAATTTTCAGAGCTAACTGCTTCTGACGCGCATGCGCACATCAGAAGCAGTCAGGACGTTGAGGAGGACGGAGCTCCAGGATCAGGTAACGTATGTCCGGAAGGGGGGGTGACTGGGGGACGGGGGTGACTGGGGGGGTGGGGGGCGACTTGGGGGGGGGGCACGGTGACACTTTTTATCCCCTGTCACCAATGATTTATGGTGACAGGGTATAAAAAGTGCCAGGCAGCAATGGGAACAGGCGATCGGCGGTATATAGTATATACCGCCGATCGCCTGTTCCGGGACCCCACAGGGGGGTCCCCGATCACTGCCCCATGCTCTCCGCTACCTCCGGTGGCAGAGAGCATGGGGTTTTCATTCATTTTTTATTTCCATCGCTGCGAACAAACATCGTTTATTCGCAGCGATGGGGGCGGCCATCTTGGATTTGATGGCCGCCCGGGGAGGGGGGGGGGGTAGAGATCGGCCACAAGGGGGCTGATCTGAGGTCTGATTAATACTTATTTCATCTCCCCCCACCGTGGATTCACGGTGGGGGGAGATGAAATGCAGCGGCGGCGCCGGTACTGGCAGATCGCCGCTATAACGGTAATAGCGGCGATCCGCCAGTACCGGGGGAGACAGGGAACTGCCGGGGGAGGATCTGTAGTGGCGGCGGGAGGAGGCAACATGCCACAGCCCCCTCCCGCCGCCCGATCGCCTCCCAATGCAAACATATCCCCATAGACGCTGCGGTCGCATTGACCGCGGCGTCTATGGGGTTAACTGCCCGGGGAGAGCGCGGCTCCCCTCCGGGCAGAGGCAGCGGGAGGAGGCTATGTGACATAGCCTCCTCCCGCTGCCCGATCTCACCTCGGGACAGCGGGGGGAGGCAGGGAACACATGACGTTTGGGAAACGTCATGTTGCGGGAACTACCTGCTTTACATGACGTTTCCCAAACGTCATTTTGCGGCAAGGGGTTAAAGGGACCCAGGTCGCTCTTAAAGGGACCCATTTCGCTCTTAAAGGGACCCAGGTTGCTCTTAAAGGGACCCATTTTGCTCTTAAAGGGACCCAGGTCGCTCTTAAAGGGACCCAGGTCGCTCTTAAAGGGACCCAGGTCGCTCTTAAAGGGACCCAGGTCGCTCTTAAAGGGACCCAGGTCGCTCTTAAAGGGACCAAGGTCGCTTTTAAAGGGACCCATTTCGCTCTTAAAGGGACCCATTTCGCTCTTAAAGGGACACAGGTTGCTCTTAAAGGGACCCAGGTCGCTCTTAAAGGGATCCATTTTGCTCTTAAAGGGACCCAGGTCGCTCTTAAAGGGACCAATGTCGCTCTTAAAGGGATCCATTTTGCTCTTAAAGGGACCCAGGTCGCTCTTAAAGGGACCAAGGTCGCTCTTAAAGGGACCCATTTCGCTCTTAAAAGGACCCAGGTCGCTCTTAAAGGGACCCATTTCGCTCCTAAAGGGACCCAGGTCGCTCTTAAAGGGACCCATGTCGCTCTTAAAGGTACCCAGGTCGCTCTTAAAGGGACCCAGATTTCTCTTAAAGGGACCCAGGTCGCTCTTAAAGGGACCCATTTCTCTTTTAACCCTTAGACGACCCAGGGCGTATAGTTACGCCATGGAAGTCTGTCCCCAGACGACCTAGGGCGTAACTGTACGCCCTGGGTGTTTCTCCCGCTATGAAGCGTGCTCCGGAGCGGAGCGCGCTTCATAGCAGGTGGGGGCCGGCTGCAGTGAGCAGCAGGGACCTCACCGGTAATGACACGCTGCAGCGATCGCGCTGCCGCGTGTCATTAACTCCTTAAACGCCGCGATCGCGGCGCGACCGCGGCGCGACCGCGGCGTTTAAGTGTAAGTGACAGGGGGAGTCCCCTGTCACTTACCGATCAGGACCCCCGCAGTGTGACTGCGGGGGTCCCGATTGGTAAAACGGGTCGCCAGAGGTCTCTCACCTGCCTCCGTGCGGTCCGATCGGCGCTCTGGTCACTGAGCCTGCACAGGCAGGCTCAATGAGCAGAGCACCGATAACACTGATCAATGCTATGCCTATGGCATAGCATTCATCAGTGTACAAATCAAACTAGTGAAAGTAAAAGTCCCCCAAAGGGACTTCAAATGTGTAAAAAAGAAACAGTTAAAAACACTAACACACTACCCCAAAACCCCTCCCCCAATAAAAGTTGAAATCACCCCCCTTTCCCATTATATAAATAAAACATATAAAAATAAATAAATAGATAAACATATAATATACCGTAGCGTGCGTAATTGTCCGATCTATTAAAATATAACAAGCGTCATTGCGAACGGTAAACGGCGTACACGAAAAGAGGGAAAAAAGTGAACGGATTACCGATTTTATGTTACATTATATATATAAAAAAATTAATAAAAAGTGATCAAAACGTCCGATCTTCACAAATATGGTATTAATAAAAACTAGAGATCATGGCGGAAAAAATGACACCCCACACAGCCCCGTAGGTGAAAAACTAAAACCGTTATAAGCGTCACAATAGTCCCATTTTATTTATAATTAATTGCCAAAAAAAAGGATTTCATTTAAAAAAAATATATAACATTAGAGAATTTGCGTAAACCTGCATATGGTTGTGTTCGGACTGACCTATAGAGTAATGGTATCATGTCGCTTTTACCATATAGTGCATTACGTAGACACAGGAACCCCCCAAACGTTACCATATTGCATTCTTATTTACGATTTCACCTATTTATATCTTCATAAATAATATATTTGGAATTCTATCATACATGTTATGGTAAAATGAATAACGCCATTACAAAGTACAACTATTCCTGTAACAAATAAGCCCTTACATGGCCTGTAGATAGAAAACTGAGAGTGCTGGAGCTCTTAGAAGGGGAGGAGGGGAAAACGGAAACACTAAGATCAAAATTTGCGCGGTCCACTGGGTCATTTTGGGCCTGGTCCTCAAAGGGTTAAAGGGACCCAGGTTGCTCTTAAAGGGACCCAGGTCGCTCTTAAAGGGACCCAGGTCGCTCTTAAAAGGACCCAGGTTGCTCTTAAAGGGACCCATTTCGCTCTTAAAGGGACCCAGATCGCTTTTAAAGGGATCCATTTTGCTCTTAAAGGGACCCAGGTCGCTTTTAAAGGCACCCATGTCGCTCTTAAAGGTACCCAGGTCGCTCTTAAAGGGACCCAGATTGCTCTTAAAGGGACCCAGATCGCTCTTAAAGGGACCCATTTCGCTCTTAAAGGGACCCAGGTCGCTGTTAAAGGGTCCCATTTCGCTCTTAACTCCTTAAGGACTGGGCCTGAAATGGCCTTAAGGACCGGAGCAAATTTTATGAATATGACCTGTGTAATTTTATTCATTAATAACTTCGGGATGTTTTTACCTATCCGGCTGATTCTAAGATTGTTTTCTCGTGACATATTGTACTTCACATTTCTTGTAAATTGGAGTCAATACTTATAACAAATCTTTATGAAAAAACCCAAAATAAAGTAAAAATTTTTTCTTAAAAAAGCATTTTTCCAACTTTAAAACTTTTCTGCTTATACAGAAAATGGTTATACCACATAAATTATGTATTAAACTAGAAAATGTACCCGGCGCTGCCCGGGTATAAAGTGTCAGTGTGTTAATTAGATTTGTTCTAAGGTGCCCAGGAGGCCAAGCTAAAGGTATTGTTTCATCTGAGTTAATCAGTGGAATTAGTGTATACCTGTAGTGCATAGTTGGAGGGGTTCTGTATACCCACAATGTATAGTTTTTAGGGGTCTCGCATATCTGTAGTGCATAGTTGGGGGGGCTGTATACCTATAGTGTATAGTTGGGGGGGTCCTTTATACTTGTAGTGTGTAGTTGGGGGGGGCTGTATACCTGTAGTGTATAGTTGGTGAAGGTCCTGTATACCTGTACTGTATAGTTCGGGGGTCCTGTATACCTGTAGTATATAGTTGGTGCTGTATACCTGTAATGTATAGTTGGTGGAGGTCTTGTATACCTGTAGTTTATAGTTTGAGGGTCCTGGATACCTATAGTGTATAATTGGTGGAGGTCTTGTATACCTGTAGTATATAGTTCGGGGGTCCTGTATACCTGTAGTGCATAGTTTGAGGGTCCTGAATAACTATAGTATACAGTTGGTGGAGGTCCTGTATACCTGTAGTGTATAGTTTGGGGTCCTATATACCTGTAGTATATAGCTTTGGTGTCCTGTATACTTGTAGTATAGAGTTAGTGAAGGTGCTGTATACCTGTATTATAGAGTTGGTGTAGGTCCTGTATACCTGTAGTGTATAGTTTTGAGGTCCTGTATACCTGTAATGTATAGTTTGGGGTCCTATATACCTGTAGTATATAGTTGGTGGAGTTCCTGTATACCTGTAGTGTATAGTTTTGGGGTCCTGTATACCTGTAGTGTATAGTTTGGGGTCCTGTATACCTGTAGTATATAATTGGTGGAGGTCCTGTATACCTGAAGTATATAGTTGGTGGAGGTCCTGTATACCTGTAGTGTATAATTTTGGGGTCCTTTATATGCCTTGAAGCGATTCAGTATGCAGAGGCCAGGGTGATCAGGACAGGTGGCACACTGGAAAATTGCGTCCTTCCTGATCCCCCTGTTACGCCACACTCTGCACTTCTTCTGGGGTCTCCTGTTTTCCAGTGTGGGGAACGTCACCTGGAAAATTTTGCCCTTCTGCGATACGAGGTCCTTCATATCCAGAAGCGCTGGGTCCGCTCCATGGCTGCTAAATGTTAGAGCTTTATTACTACTTCTGATATTTTCGGATCGTGCCGCAAGCTACAGTAGCTCGGGCAGCGAGGGACCGGAAGAGGGGGTGCTGGTATAAAAGTTATTCCCATACAGGTGGTAACCTTTATCCAGCAGTGGGAAGATCAGTTCCCGAACGATCTTCCCACTAACCCCAAGGATGGGCGGGGCATCTGGGGGCTGGATTTGGGTGTCCCTTGCTTTATACACTCTAAGGGTACGTGCACACTGCGGAATGGAGAAGGATAACCCTTTGTGCATTCCGCAGCTGGCACCCACCGGCAGACTGAAGCTGGCGCGCGTCTCCGTCCGTGTCATAGACTCCATTCTATGCACGGGCGGATTCCGCTCTCCGTACAATCTGTTCATTCTTTGGACGGACGATGGAATCCGCCCATGCATAGGATGGAGTCTATGACATGGGTGGAGACACAAGCCTGCATCAGTCCGCCGGCGGGTGCCAGCTGCGGAATGCACAAAGGGTTATCCTTTGCCATTCCGCAGTGTGCACGTACCCTAAATCTGTAAGTGTACCCAGAGGTACTCTCACAGAGTTTGTAGAATTTCACGCCATACCGTCATCTCTTATTGGGACGATACTGGCGGAAAAGACGTGTTTGGGGGGCAGCGTACGCTACACTACCCCCAGACACGTCACTGGATGATGCGGATGAGGATGAATGGAGGAAAGCAGGATCCCCCCATTAATCCTCACTGGCTGTTTCGGTGTCGGAGGCAATAATAGCGTATGCATCCGACAACGGAAACGCTTTGGGGGCCATTTTTATATAGTTATTGATATATGGGGTATGTATTGGTGTAGTGTAAAACTTTATTCAATGTAGTGTAGTGTAGTGTAGTGTAATGTAGTGTTTTTTAAGTTTTTTTTTTTACATTCAGTATAAAAAAAAAAAACCTACGCCAAAAATGGTGTTGTTGATAAATGCCGCACTTATGTGCAGCACCTATCGGCAGACCGTGGCAGTAGGATATAGAAAAAAAAATCCTACGCCAAAAAGGAGGAGTTGCTGATTAGCAGAGCATTTACTTGCGATGCAGATCAACACTCAGCGGCGTAAGGGTGCGGAAAATACAAAAAAAAAAAAAATTGAAAAAAACAAAACAAAAACATTTACTACATGCTGAACATCCCTATAGCTGCTGATAAGTGTATTACACTTTTCAGCCGCTAGAGGGCAGCAGAGCGCTGAAAAAAAGTCGAGGACATCCGAGAGGCCAACGGAAAAGGCTGAAGACGCGAACGGAAGAAGATGACGTCACGGAACCCGGAAGACACCGATCGGGACCCCGGGATCCGGTGAGTATGGCCAAATACCTGCTCTGGACCCCTCAGCTACCTTGCTGAGGGGTCCAGAGCAGGTATTTATCATTTTTGGGGACTTTAATCGCCGTGATCGGCCGGCCGGTACCGGCCGGCCGATCACGGCGATCGGGAAGTGGCACCGTGGCCACCATTACTTTTAACAGTAATGGCGGTCGGTGCTGTCTCAGACAGCATCGGCCGCCATTATTTTCCGTGTCACCCATGGCCCGGAATTATTTTCCGGGTCACCAATGGCCCGGAAAGGTTCTGATAGCCGCTATTGGCTGATCTGAACTGATCAGCCAATAGCAGCGATCGTCGGCATGGGGGGGGTTTAACAACCCCCCATGCCGAAAGGGAGAGATGGCCTGCAGTGTATTTCAGCAGGCCATCTCCCCCGATCGCATGCAGCCGGCCTGCCCTCTTAAAGGACCCTCGTACCGGTACGTCATGGGTCCTTAAGTGACAGTGATCCATGACGTACCAGTACGTCATGGGTCCTTAAGAGGTTAAAAGGACCCAGGTCGCTCTTAAAGGGACCCATTTTGCTCTTAAAGGGACCCTGTTCCCTCTTAAAGGGGCCCATTTCGCTCTTGAAGGGACCCAGGTCGCTCTTAAAGGGACCCATTTCGCTCTTAAAGGGACCCATTTCGCTTTTAAAGGGACCCAGGTCGCTCTTAAAGGGACCCAGGTGGATCTTAAAGGGACCCAGGTCGCTCATACAGGGACCTATTTCGTTCTTAAAGGGACCCATTTCGTTCTTAACCCCTTACCGACATCGGGCGTAAATTTACGCCCTGATGCCGGTAAGGACGTTCAGAGCGGGGCCACGCGGCGACCCCGCTCTGAACCGCGGCGGTCCCGGGTGCTGCTTGTAGCCCGGAACCGTAGGTATTAGCGGGCACGGTCCGATCGCCGTGCCCGCTAATACAGTAATCAGATGCAGCTGTCAAACATGACAGCTGTATCAGATTACCGGATTCAGCCGTTCCCTGGTGTCTAGTGGCGGAGATCGCTCCCCCAGGATGTTATCCCGGAGGAGCGATCTCCGTTTCTGAAGCCGGCTGGGGACCGCTCCAAGATGGCGCCGTCCCCGGCTCGGCACTCGTTTACTTCCGGCTGCAGCAGCCGGAAGTAAACGAGTGCCTATCTCATGGATCTCTGCAGCATATCTATGCTGCAGAGATCTCTATGAGAGATCAAAGCACTTATACTAGAAGTCCCCTAGGGGGGCTTCTAGTATAAGTGTTAAAGTAAAAAAAAAAGTGTTGTTAATAGTAAAAAGCCCCCTCCCCTAATAAAAGTCTGAATCACCCCCCTTTTCCCAGGTTATAAATAAAAGTAAACAAATAAATAAACATGTTTGGTATCGCCGCGTGCGTAATCGCCCAAACTATTAATTAATCACATTCCTGATCTCGCACGGTAAACGGCGTCAGCAAAATTGCGCATTTTTGGTGGCATCAAATCCAGAAAAATTGTAATAAAAAGCGATCAAAAAAGTCATATATGCACAATCAAGGTACCGATAGAAAGAACACATCATGGCGCAAAAAATGACACCTGACACAGCCCCATAGACCAAAGGATAAAAGCGCTATAAGCCTGGGAATGGAGCGATTTTAAGTGACGTATATTTGTTGACAATGGTTTAAATTTTTTACAGGCCATCAGATACAATATAAGTTATACATGTTACTTATCGTTTTAACGACTTGAGGAACATATATAACAAGTCCGTTTTACCCCAGGGCGAATGGCGTAAAAACACATTTCCCCCAAATAAACAAAATGCTTTTTTTTTTTCAATTTCACCACACTTTGAATTTTTTTCTGGTTTCACAGTGTACTTTATGCAAAAATTCAGCCTGTCATTGCAAAGTACAATTAGTGACGCAAAAAATAAGGGCTCATGTGGGTTTCTAGGTGGAAAAATGCAAGTGCTATGGCCTTTTAAGCACAAGGAGGAAAAAACTAAAACGCAAAAATCGAAATTGGCTCTGTCCTTAAGGGGTTAAACAGACCCAAGTCACTCTAGCGACATATGGTCCCTGTAAGAGCGACATGGGTCCCTTTAAGAGCGACTTGAGTCCCGTCCCTTTAAGAGTGACATGGGTCTCTTTAAGAGCGACTTGGGTCCCGTCCCTTTAAGAGCGACTTTGGTCTCGTCCTTTTAAGAGCGACTTGGGTCCCGTCCCTTTAAGAACGACTTGGGTCCCTTTAAGAGCTACATGGGTCCCTTTAAGAGCGACCTGGGTCCCTTTAACAGCGACTTGAGTACTTTTAAAGATCATTGCTCGGTTACCATGACAATCTTAGTGACAATCTTTTGTCAGTGAGACAAAATCGTTAAGGACCTTCCATATATTACATCTTCTATTGGCCAATAGTGGACATGTGACTGTGGATGTTGTAATACATGCCTGACAAGACCTTAGAATTCCTATTGGCTGCTATATTTCAGCTATTTGCATATGTGCTGTGATTGGCTGTTAGCGGTTAGAGTGTGGCCATTATTTCCAATGGGCCATTATTTTCTATGGCAAATTAGTGGTCTTTAAACGAAAAATATATAGCACACCTCACACTGCCGAGGGCTTCGAAACGCAGTTTGAACAAAAATGGCTGCAAGAAGAAGAAGAAACGGAAGAAGAAGAAGAATACGGATTACTATATAGTGCTTTTCAAGCACTATAATAATTGCAATAATCTGAATGTGGGATTCTCCACGTGTCACATAGCTGCATTTGATGTCAGAGGTTTTTATAGTGCTTAAAAAGCACTATATTGTATTCTTCTTCTTCCATTTCTTCTTCTTCCAACCATTTTTCTGCGCGTAATACAGCCCGAACAGCTTTGCGCACACACTCCGTTCAAACTGCGTTTCGAAGCCCTCGGCGGTGTGAAGTGTACTATCTACTTTTCGTTTCGTTCGGATTTGTCGTTTTTTACGAAATTTACGTTTAAAGACCCCTAATTTCCCAAAGAAAATAATGTCCCATTGAAAATAGTGGCCACACTCTAACCGCTTACAGCCAATCACAACACATATGCAAATAGCTAAAATATAGCAGCCAATAGGAACTCTAAGGTCTCGTCAGGCAATGTATCACAACATCCACAGTCAGATGTCCACTATTGGCCAATAGAAGATGTAATATATGGAAGGTCCTTAACAATTTTGTCTCACTGACATGAGTAAGATTGTCATGGTAACTGAGCAATGATCTTTACCATTATAAGTACCTAAGTCGCTCTTAAAGGGACTCAGGTCGCCCTTAACCCCTTTACGCCCTCGTGCCCTGGTACTTAACGCATCAGGGCGTAAATGTACGCCCGCGGTTTCCTCGATCGCTGTGTGTAAACATGTAAAAAACACTACATTACACCACACTACACTGAATAAAGTTTGACACTACACCACTACATACCCCATATACCAATCTCCATATAAAAGTGGCCCCCTGGCGTGTTTTTGGTATCAGACGCATACGTTATTATTGCCTCGGACACCGAAACAGCCAGTGAGGATGAATGGGGGGGATCCTTTTTTCCCCCCATTCATCCTCATCATCCAGTGATGTGTCTGGGGGTAGCGTAGCGTACGCTGCCCCCCAGACACGTCTTTTCCGCCAGTACCGTCCCAATAAGAGATGATGGTATGGCGTGAAATTCTCCAAACTCTGTGAGCGTACCTCAGGGTACACTTACAGATTTAGGGTACGTGCACACTGCGGAATGGCGAAGGATAAACCTTTGTGCATTCCGCGGCTGGCACCCGCCGGTGGACTGATGCGGGCACGCATCTCCACCCATGTCATAGAATCCATCCTATGCATGGGCGGATTCCATCGTCCATCCAAAGAATGAACACATTGGACAGAGAGCGGAATCCGCCCGTGCGTAGAATGGAGTCTATGACACATGTGGAGACACGCGCCCGCATCAGTCTGCCGGTGGGTTCCAGCTGCGGAATGCGTGAAGGGTTATCTGTCGCGATTCCGCAGTGTGCACGTACCCTTAGGCTGCGTTCCCACTACATATATTTCAGTCAGTATATGTATATTTCAGTCAGTATATTTCAGTCAGTATTGCAACCAAAACCAGGAGTGGATTAAAAACACAGAAAGGCTCTGTTCACACAATGTTGAAATTGAGTGGATGGCCGCCATTTAATGGCAAATATTTGCTGTTATTTTAGAACAACGGATGTTATATTGAAATAATGGCAGTTATTTAACTGCGGCTGCGTTCACACTACGTATATTTCAGTCAGTATTGCAACCAAAACCAGGAGTGAATTAAAAACACAGAAAGGATCTGTTCACACAATGTTGAAATTGAGTGGATGGCTGCCATATAACAGTAAATAACGGCCATTATTTCAATAAAACAGCCGATGTTTTAAAATAACAGCAAATATTTGCCATTAAATAGCGGCCATCCACTCAATTTCAACATTGTGTGAACAGATCCTTTTTGTGTTTTAATCCACTCCTGGTTTTGGTTGCAATACTGACTGAAATATACATATACTGACTGAAATATACGTAGTGTGAACATAGCCTTAGAGTGTATGAAGGAAGGGACACCTGAATCCAGCCCCCAGATGCCCCCCCCCCACCATCCTCCGAGTTAGTGGGAAGATTGTTCGGGAACTGATCTTCCCACTGCTGGATAAGGGTTACCACTGGTACGGATAACTTTTCTACCAGCACCCCCTCTTCTGGTCCGTCGCTGCCCGAGCTACTGTAGCTTGCGGCACAATCCGAAAATATCAGAAGCCGTAATAAAGCCCTAATATTTAGCAGCCATGGAGCGGACCCAGCGCTTCTGGATATGAAGGACCCCGTATCGCACCAAGGCAACATTTTCCAGGTGACGTCCCCCACACTGGAGAAAGGGAGACCCCAGAAGAAGAGCAGAATGTGGTGTAACAGGGGGATCAGGAAGGACACCATTTTCCAGTGTGACACCTGTCCTGATCATCCCGGCCTCTGCATACTGGATCGCTCCAAGGCGTACCACACGTCATCGGAGTTCTACATTATCTAAATTCTGTCCCTTATTCCTATTTCAGGGGTCACGTTGATCCAGGGAGCACTCTGATTGCCATTATGGAGTCGGGAAGGATTTTTTTCCCTATGATGAGGCTACTGTCGTCTACCTCACAAGGGTTTTTTGCCTTCCTCTGGATCAACACAGGTTGAATTTGATGGACTCCTGTCCTTTTCAACCTTATAAACTAATAATTGGCCTAATACCCCCAAATAAATTAGAATGGTCCCTTTTTCCCAGCTAAATAGGTATGGCCACCATTCCCATTAGAGAATGCCATGATGCAATTACAAAGCCTCTGTGCGGCCAGGACAGTAGAAACCCCCCCAAGTGACCCCATTCTGGAAACTACACCCCATAAGGAATCTAACAAAGGGGCAGCGGGGATATGGCCCCCTAGTGACGGCCACATGTGGGAAGTGAAAATGAAAAAAATGATATTTTTTATTTTCACACCTAATACCCCCAAATAAATTAGAATGGTCCCTTTTTCCCAGCTAAATAGGTATGGCCACCATTCCCATTAGAGAATGCCATGATGCAATTACAAAGCCTCTGTGCGGCCAGGACAGTAGAAACCCCCCCAAGTGACCCCATTCTGGAAACTACACCCCATAAGGAATCTAACAAAGGGGCAGCGGGGATATGGCCCCCTAGTGACGGCCACATGTGGGAAGTGAAAATGAAAAAAATGATATTTTTTATTTTCACACCATGTTTATGTTCTACATAAGTGCCCGTCACCAGTGGGGTCCATATCCTCACTGCACCCCTTATTAGATTCCTTATGGGGTGTAGTTTCCATAATGGGGTCACTTGTGGGGGGTTTCTACTGTCTTGGCCGCACAGGAGCTTTGTAATTGCGACATGGCCTCCATCCTCCATTCCGGCCTCTAACTGGTGCTCTGTCCCTTTGGTGGCTTGCCCTGTGCCCATATGGCACATTATATCCACATGTGGGGTATTTTTGTACTCAGGGGAAATTACCCTACACGTTTAGCATTTATTTTCTTTTTTAACCCCTTGTGGAAATGGAAAAAATCAAGGCTAGACCAACATTTAGAGTATTTTTTTAAAAATTTTTACTCTAAATCATTGATCTTGTCATGATTTTTTCATTTTCACAAGAAGCTAAAAGATGAAAAAAAACAAAACACAAAATGTGTAGAGAAATTTCCCCTGAGTATGGAAATACCCAACATGTGGACATAAAGCGCCATGCGGGTGTAGGGTAAGCCTCCAAAGGGAAGGAGCGCCATTTGGCTTTTGGAGGCTGGATTTGGATGGAATGGATTTCGAGGGGCCATGTTGCATTCAAAAGGCCCCTGTGTTGCCAAGAAAGTTGAAACCCCCCACAAGTGACCCCATTATGGAAACTACACCCCTCAAGGAATGTAACAAGGGGTGTAGTGAGCATTTTTTACACTATAATGTTGGTTTAGCCTTGAATTTATCATTTTCACAAGGGGTTAAAAGAGAAAAAAAAAATGTGTAGAGCAATTTCCCCCGAGTCCGTAAATACCCCACATGTGGACATAAAGTGCCATGTGGGCGCTGGGCAAGCCTCCGAAGGTAAGGAGCGCCATTTGGATCTTGGAGGTTGGATTTGGCTAGAATGGATGATGAACGCCATGTCGTATTTACAGAGCCCTCATGCTGCCAAAACACTGTAAACGGCACTGTAAAGGAATCTAACAAGGGGTGCAATGAGGATATGGACCCCTTGATGACAGGCACATTTGTGCCATGACAGTGAAAAAATGAAAATTTTCACATTCACGTCACATTATTCCACATTAGTGCCCATCACCAGTGGGGTCCATATGCTTACTGCACCCCTTGTTAGATTCCTTAAGGGGTGTAGTTTCCAGAATGGGGTAACTTGTAGGGGGTTTCCAGTGTCTTGGCAGCACGAGGGCTCTGTAAATGCAACATGGCCCTTGAAATCCATTCCAGTAAAATCCAGCTTCCAAAGCCAGTTGGTGCTTCTTCCCTTTGGAGGCTCGTCCTGCGCCCGCTTGGCACTTTATGTCCACATGTATTTCTGTACTCGGGAGAAACTGCGCTACACGTTTTGTGGTTTTTTTTTTTCCTTTTATCCCTTTGTGAAAATGAAAAATTGAAGGCTAGAACAACGTTTTAGTGTAAAAAATATTTTTTTCTTTTTTCATGCCATATTGTTCGGAAAATCTGTGAAGCACCTGTGGGGTCCAGATGCTAACCGCACCCCTTGTTATATTCCTTGAGGGGTGTAGTTTTCTAAATGGTGTCCCTTTAGGGGTGTTTTTTATGTTTTGGCACCCCAGAGCCTCTGCCAACCTGAAGTGGTACAGTCAGAAATGACCAAGTATAACAGAGGCGTTGAAATTCACTAGGCGCTCCTTTGTATCTGAGGCTTGTGGTTGTGTCAAATAGCGCAATAGGGCCACATATGGGATATTTCTATAAACTGCAGAAACGGTGCAATAATTATTGGGGTGCATTTCTCTGGCAATAGGTTTATAATTATGAAAAATATTGGATTACAATAAAATCTCTGCACAGAAAATTAAAATTTTCAAATTTCTTACACACTTAGCTTTTATTTCTGTGACTCCCCTAAAGGGTTAAAACACTTTCTGGATGTGCTTTTGCAGAGTGTGGGGGGTGCAGTTTTTTAAATGGGGTGCTTTGTGGGGCTTTATAACATACAGGACCCTCAAATACACTTTAAACCTGAACAGGTCCCTAAAAATATCTGATTTTGAAATTTTACTGAAAATTTGGAAATTTGCTGCTTATGTTTTAAGCTTTCTATTGTCTAAAAAAATGAAAGATAGTTTAATAAATGCCGCCAACATAAAGTAGACATGTTGCTAATACTATTTAATATATAATTCATGTGGCATAATCATTTTCTGTATAAGCAAAAAAGTTTCAAATTTGGAAAAATGCATTTTTTCCCAATTTTTTACGTTATTTTGTTTTTTTTTTATTGGAGTCGATACTGGATCGCTTCAAGGCGCACCACACGTCACTGGGGTTCTACATTATCTAAATTCTGTCCCTTATTTCTATTTCAGGGGTCACGTTGATCCAGGGATTATTCTGATTGCCATTATGGAGTCAGGAAGGAATTTTTCCCAGTGATGAGGCTACTGTCATCTGCCTTACAAGGGTTTTTTGCCTTCCTCTGGATCAACACAGGTTGAATTTGATGGACACCTGTCATTTTCAACCTTATAAACCAATAGTTGGCCTAATACCCCCAAATAAATTAGAATTCTCCCTTTTCCCTAGCTAAATAGATATGGCCGCCATTCCCATTAGAGGATACCATGATGCAATTACAAAGCCTCTGTGCGGCCAGGACAGTAGAAACCCCCCACAAGTGACCCCATTCTGGAAACTACACCCCATAAGGAATCTAACAAGGGGGGCAGCGGGGATATGGCCCCCTGGTGACGGCCACATTTGGGACGTGAAAATGAAAAAAATTGTATTTTTTATTTTCACGGCACATGTTCTACATATGTGCCTGTTACCAGTGGGGTCCATATGCTCACTGCACCTCTTGTTAGATTCCTTATGGGGTGTAGTTTCCAGAATGGGGTCACTTGTGGGGGGTATCTACTGTCCTGGCAGCACAGGAGCTTTGTAATTGCGACATGGCCTCCATCCTCCATTCCAGCCTCTAAATGGCGCTCTGTCCCTTTGGTGGCTTGCCCTGAGCCCATATGGCACATTATGTCCACATGTGGGGTATTTTCGTACGCAGGGGAAATTACCCTACACGCTTTCCGTTTATTTTTTATTTTTTAACCCCTTGTGGAAATGGAAAAAAATCAAGGCTAGACCAACATTTAGTGTAATTTGTTTTAAATTTTTACTCTAAATCATTAATCTTGTCTTGATTTTTTCATTTTCACAAGGGGCTAAAAAAAAAAAAAAATTTGTAGAGCAATTTCCCCTGAGTATGGAAATACCCCACATGTGGACATAAAGCGCCATGCGGGTGCAGGGTAAGCCTCCGAAGGGAAGGAGCGCCATTTGGTTTTTTGAGGCTGGATTTGTCTGGAATGGATTTCGAGGGGCCATGTTGCATTTAAAAGGCCCCTGTGTTGCCAAGACAGTTGAAACCCCCCACAAGTGACCCCATTATGGAAACTACACCCCTCTAGGAATGTAACAAGGGGTGTAGTGAGCATATGGACCCCACTGGTGACGGGCACAAATGTGGAACAATGTGGTGTGAAAATGAAATATTACATTTTTTACACTATAATGTTGGTCTAGCCTTGAATTTATCATTTTCACAAGGGGTTAAAAGAGAAAAAAACACACAAAATGTTTAGAGCAATTTCCACCGAGTCCGTAAATACCCCACATGTGGACATAAAGCGCCATGTGGGTGCAGTTCAAGCCTCTCAAGGGAAGGAGCACCATTTGGATTTTGGAGGTTGGATTTGGCTAGAATGGATGATGAACGCCATGTCGCATTTACAGAGCCCTCGTGCTGCCAGGACAGTGGAAACCCCCCACAAGTGACTCCATTCTGGAAACTACACCCCTTAAGGAATCTAACAAGGGGTGCAATGAGGATATGGACCCCTTGATGATGGGCACATTTGTGCCGTGAAAGTGAAAAAATGGAATTTTTCACTTTCACGTCACATTGTTCCACATTTGTGCCCGTCACCAGTGGGGTCCATATGCTCACTGCACCCCTTGTTAGATTCCTTGAGGGGTGTAGTTTCCAGAATGGGGTCACTTGTGGGGGTTTTTCAGTGTTTTGACAGCATGAGGGCTCTGTAAATGCGACGTGGCCCTTGAAATCCATTCCAGTGAAATCCAGCTTCCAAAAGCCAATTGGCGTTCCTTCTCTTTGGAGGCTCGTCCTGCGCCCGCTTGGCACTTTATTTACATGTGGGGTATTTCTGTACTCGGGAGAAACTGCGCTACATGTTTTGTGTTTTTTTTTCCTTTTATCCCTTTGTGAAAATGAAAAATTGAAGTCTAGAACAACGTTTTAGTGTAAAAAATACTTTTGTCTTTTTTTTACGCCATATTGTTGGGAAAATCTGTGAAGCACCTGTGGGGTCCAGATGCTCACCGCACCCCTAGTTACATTCCTTGAGGGGTGTAGTTTTCTGAATGGTGTCCCTTTAGTGGTGTTTTTTACGTTTTGGCACCCCAGAGCCTCTGCCAAGCTGAAGTGGTACAGTCAGAAATGACCAAATATAACGGAGCCATTGAAATGCACTAGGCGCTCCCTTATATCTGAGGCTTGTGGTTGCGTCAAATAGCGCAATAGGGCCACATATGGGGTATTTCTATAAACTGCAGAAACGGGGCAATAAATATTGGGGTGCATTTCTCTGTTAAGTTTATAATTATGAAAAATATTGGATTACAATAAAATCTCTGCACAGAAAATTAAAATTTTCAAATTTCTTACACACTTAGCTTTTATTTCTGTGACTCCCCTAAAGGGTTAAAAAACTTTCTGGATGTGCTTTTGCAGAGTTTGGGGGGTGCAGTTTCTGAAATGGGGTGCTTTGTGGGGCTTTCTAACATACAGGCCCCTCAAATACACTTTAAACTTGAACAGGTCCCTAAAAATATCTGATTTTGAAATTTTACTGAAAATTTGGAAATTTGCTGCTAATGTTTTACGCTTTCTATTGTCTAAAAAAAATGAAATATAGTTTAATAAATACGGTTCAGGGAAGAAAAAGAGTGCTGCACCTCACACCGATGGCTGATACTAGTACCTCTCGGCTGCAAAAAAAAAAAAAACATCAGAATTCTGTATGTGAATTGATCAAGCCACACTGCCCTATGTATCGCGTGCAGGTATCTGATACACTAAGTCCACACCGTGCCAGTCAGCGACCACCACCCCCGCAGGCGTGCACAGTCAGGGAACACGGAGAAAAGAGAGAAACAAAATACGGTTCAGGGAAGAAAAAGAGTGCTGCACCTCACACCTATGGCTGATACTAGTACCTCTCGGCTGCAAAAAAAAAAACATCAGAATTCTGTATGTGAATTGATCAAGCCACACTGCCCCATGTACCGCGTGCAGGTATCTGATACACATGGGTCCCTACACTAAGTCCACACCGTGCCAGTCAGCGACCACCACCCCCGCAGGCGTGCACAGTCAGGGAAGGGAGGCCATGGAACGGCCCTGCAACCCCCATGCCACAGGACCAGACCCAAAAATGCCACACCAAAACCCTGCCAGCACCACCGGCGGAGGAAGCCGCCCCCAAAGAGCACAAGTCTGGATAAGGTATTGCACTCACCATGGCTATCAAAGATAGAATGGGACAGACAGGAGGGATTAAAACCATGAGCACTCAGGTGTCTCCTGCTATTTGCGTTCATGTGGGTCTCACCAGGAGGAGTGCAAAACACGGAGAAAAGAGAGAAACAAAATACGGTTCAGGGAAGAAAAAGAGTGCTGCACCTCACACCTATGGCTGATACTAGTACCTCTCGGCTGCAAAAAAAAAAACATCAGAATTCTGTATGTGAATTGATCAAGCCACACTGCCCCATGTACCGCGTGCAGGTATCTGATACACATGGGTCCCTACACTAAGTCCACACCGTGCCAGTCAGCGACCACCACCCCCGCAGGCGTGCACAGTCAGGGAAGGGAGGCCATGGAACGGCCCTGCAACCCCCATGCCACAGGACCAGACCCAAAAATGCCACACCAAAACCCTGCCAGCACCACCGGCGGAGGAAGCCGCCCCCAAAGAGCACAAGTCTGGATAAGGTATTGCACTCACCATGGCTATCAAAGATAGAATGGGACAGACAGGAGGGATTAAAACCATGAGCACTCAGGTGTCTCCTGCTAATTGCGTTCATGTGGGTCTCACCAGGAGGAGTGCAAAACACGGAGAAAAGAGAGAAACAAAATACGGTTCAGGGAAGAAAAAGAGTGCTGCACCTCACACCTATGGCTGATACTAGTACCTCTCGGCTGCAAAAAAAAAACCATCAGAATTCTGTATGTGAATTGATCAAGCCACACTGCCCCATGTACCGCGTGCAGGTATCTGATACACATGGGTCCCTACACTAAGTCCACACCGTGCCAGTCAGCGACCACCACCCCCGCAGGCGTGCACAGTCAGGGAAGGGAGGCCATGGAACGGCCCTGCAACCCCCATGCCACAGGACCAGACCCAAAAATGCCACACCAAAACCCTGCCAGCACCACCGGCGGAGGAAGCCGCCCCCAAAGAGCACAAGTCTGGATAAGGTATTGCACTCACCATGGCTATCAAAGATAGAATGGGACAGACAGGAGGGATTAAAACCATGAGCACTCAGGTGTCTCCTGCTAATTGCGTTCATGTGGGTCTCACCAGGAGGAGTGCAAAACACGGAGAAAAGAGAGAAACAAAATACGGTTCAGGGAAGAAAAAGAGTGCTGCACCTCACACCTATGGCTGATACTAGTACCTCTCGGCTGCAAAAAAAAAACATCAGAATTCTGTATGTGAGGGCTTTTTGGTGGGGCTTTTTGGGTCTGGTCCTGTGACATTGGGGTTGCAGGGCCGTTCCATGGCCTCCCTTCCCTGCACGTGCACGCTTTGCGGGGTTGGCGGTCGCTGACCGACACGGTGCGGAGTTAGCGTAGGGACCCGTGTGGACCAGAGGACCTGCGCGGTGGTACACGGGGCAATATGGCTTGATCAATTCATATACAGACACTCTGGTGTTGATTTTTAATATAGGCCTAGCGGCATTAGTATCAGCCATAGATGGGATGTGCAGCGGTTCCATTCTCTCTAGTTCGTGTTTTGCAATTCTCCCTCTCTGAACAGCTAGCACTCCTTTATAAGACCCACATGACCAAAATTAGCAGGAGATGCCTGTGCTCACATGTCTGGACCCTATGTCTTCCCCATTCTGTGAGAGCAGCAATGGTAAGTGTAATACCATATCCATACTTGTGTCGTTTGGGGGCAGCCTTCCCCGCCGGTGGTGCTGGCTGGGTTTTGGTGGGGCTTTTTGGGTCTGGTCCTGTGACATTGGGGTTGCAGGGCCGTTCCATGGCCTCCCTTCCCTGCACGTGCACGCTTTGCGGGGTTGGCGGTCGCTGACCGACACGGTGCGGAGTTAGCGTAGGGACCCGTGTGGACCAGAGGACCTGTGCGGTGGTACACGGGGCAATATGGCTTGATCAATTCATATACAGACACTCTGGTGTTGATTTTTAATATAGGCCTAGCGGCATTAGTATCAGCCTTAGATGGGATGTGCAGCGGTTCCATTCTCTCTAGTTCATAGTTTAATAAATGCTGCCAACATAAAGTAAACATGTTGCTAATGCTATTAAATATATATTTTATGTGGCATAACCATTTTCTGTATAAGCAGAAAAGGTTTAAAGTTGGAAACAATTTTTCACGTTATTTGGGTTTTTTTCATAAAGATTCGTTATAAGTATCGACTCCAATTTACAAGAAATGTGAAGTACAATATGTCACGAGAAAACAATCTCAGAATCAGCCGGATAGGTAAAAGCATCCCGAAGTTATTAATGAATAAAGTGACACAGGTCATATTCATAAAATTTGCTCCGGTCCTTAAGGTGTTAATGAATAAAGTGACACTGGTCAAATTCATAAAATTTGTCTCTGTCCTTAAGGCCATTTCAGGCTCTGTCCTTAAGGGGTTAAAGGGACTGGAGCCATGTCGCTCTTAAAGGGACCCAAGTCGTTCTTAAAGGGACCCAAGTCGCTCTTAAAGGGACGGGACCCAAGTCGCTCTTAAACGGAAGGGACCCAAGTCGCTCTTAAAGGGTCCCATGTAGCTCTTAAAGGGATAGAAGTCGCTCTTAATTGGACGGGACGAATGTTGCTCTTAAAGGGACCCAAGTCACTCCAAAAGGTATGGGACCCATGTTGCTTTTAAAGAGACCCATGTCGCTAGAGCGACCTGGGTCCCATTAAGAGCGACCCGGGTCCCTTTAAGAGCAACCCGGGTCCTTTTAAGAGCAAATATGTCCCTTTAAGAGCGAAATATGTCCCTTGAAGAGCAACCTGGGTCCCTTTAAGAGCGAAATGGGTCCCATTAAGAGCCACCTCGGTCCCTTTAAGAGCGACCTGGGTCCCTTTAAGAGCGAAATGGGTCCCTTTAAGACCAAAATATGTCCCTTTAAGAGCAACCTGGGTCCCTTTAAGAGCAACCTGGGTCCCTTTAAGAGCGAAATGGGTCCCTTTAAGAGCGACCCAGGTCCCTTTAATAGCTAAATGGGTCCCTTTAAGAGCAAAATAGGTCCCTTTAAGAGCGACCTGGGTCCCTTTAAGTGCCACCTGGGTCCCTTTAAGAGCGAAATATGTCCCTTTAAGAGCTAAATGGGTCCCTTTAAGAGCGACCTGGGTCCCTTTAAAAGCGAAATATGTCCCTTTAAGAGCTAAATGGGTCCCTTTAAGAGCGACCTGGGTCCCTTTAAGAGCGACCTGGGTCCCTTTAAGAGCGACCTGGGTCCCTTTAAGAGCGAAATGGGTCCCTTTAAGAGAGACCCGGGTACCTTTAAGAGTGACCCGGGTCCCTTTAAGAGCGACCCAGGTCCCTTTAAGAGTGACCCGGGTCCCTTTAAGAGCAACCTGGGTCCCTTTAAGAGCGAAATATGTCCCTTTAAGAGCAAAATGGCGCCTTTAGGAGCGAAATGGGTCCCTTTAAGACCAAAATATGTCCCTTTAAGAGCAACCTGGGTCCCTTTAAGAGCAACTCGATCCCTTTAAGAGCGACCCGGGTCCCTTTCAGAGCGAAATATGTCCCTTTAAGAGCTAAATGGGTCCCTTTAAGAGCAAAATAGGTCCCTTTAAGAGCTAAAAGGGTCCCTTTAAGAGCAAAATAGGTCCCTTTAAGAGCAAAGTAGGTCCCTTTAAGAGCCACCAGGGTTCCTTCAAGAGCAAAATATGTACCTTTAAGAGCGACCTGGGTCCCTTTAAGAGCAATTTGGGTCCCTTTAAAAGCAAAATGCGTCCCTTTAAGAGCGACCTGGGTCCCTTTAAGAGCAAAATATATCCCTTTAAGAGCGGCCTGGGTCCCTTTAAGAGCGAAATGGGTCCCTTTCAGAGCGACCCGGGTCCCTTTATGAGCGAAATATGTCCCTTTAATAGCTAAATGGGTCCCTTTAAGAGCAAAATAGGTCCCTTTAAGAGCGACCTGGGTCCCTTTAAGAGCAATTTGGGTCCCTTTAAAAGCAAAATGCGTTCCTTTAAGAGCGACCTGGGTCCCTTTAAGAGCAAAATATATCCCTTTAAGAGCGGCCTGGGTCCCTTTAAGAGCGAAATGGGTCCCTTTAAGAGCGACCCGGGTCCCTTTAATAGCTAAATGGGTCCCTTTAATAGCTAAATGGGTCCCTTTAAGAGCAAAATAGGTCCCTTTAAGAGCGACCTGGGTCCCTTTAAGTGCCACCTGGGTCCCTTTAAGAGCGAAATATGTCCCTTTAAGAGCTAAATGGGTCCCTTTAAGAGTGACCTGGGTCCCTTTAAGAGCGACCTGGGTCCCTTTAAGAGCGACCTGGGTCCCTTTAAGAGCGAAATGGGTCCCTTTAAGAGCGACCCAGGTCCCTTTAAGAGTGACCCGGGTCCCTTTAAGAGCAACCTGGGTCCCTTTAAGAGCGAAATATGTCCCTTTAAGAGCGGCCTGGGTCCCTTTAAGAGCGAAATGGGTCCCTTTCAGAGCGACCCGGGTCCCTTTATGAGCGAAATATGTCCCTTTAATAGCTAAATGGGTCCCTTTAAGAGCAAAATAGGTCCCTTTAAGAGCGACCTGGGTCCCTTTAAGAGCAATTTGGGTCCCTTTAAAAGCAAAATGCGTTCCTTTAAGAGCGACCTGGGTCCCTTTAAGAGCAAAATATATCCCTTTAAGAGCGGCCTGGGTCCCTTTAAGAGCGAAATGGGTCCCTTTAAGAGCGACCCGGGTCCCTTTAATAGCTAAATGGGTCCCTTTAAGAGCAAAATAGGTCCCTTTAAGAGCGACCTGGGTCCCTTTAAGTGCCACCTGGGTCCCTTTAAGAGCGAAATATGTCCCTTTAAGAGCTAAATGGGTCCCTTTAAGAGTGACCTGGGTCCCTTTAAGAGCGACCTGGGTCCCTTTAAGAGCGACCTGGGTCCCTTTAAGAGCGAAATGGGTCCCTTTAAGAGCGACCCAGGTCCCTTTAAGAGTGACCCGGGTCCCTTTAAGAGCAACCTGGGTCCCTTTAAGAGCGAAATATGTCCCTTTAAGAGCAAAATGGCGCCTTTAGGAGCGAAATGGGTCCCTTTAAGACCAAAATATGTCCCTTTAAGAGCAACTCGATCCCTTTAAGAGCGACCCGGGTCCCTTTCAGAGCGAAATATGTCCCTTTAAGAGCTAAATGGGTCCCTTTAAGAGCAAAATAGGTCCCTTTAAGAGCAAAATAGGTCCCTTTAAGAGCTAAAAGGGTCCCTTTAAGAGCAAAATAGGTCCCTTTAAGAGCAAAATAGGTCCCTTAAAGAGCCACCTGGGTTCCTTCAAGAGCAAAATATGTACCTTTAAGAGCGACCTGGGTCCCTTTAAGAGCAATTTGGGTCCCTTTAAAAGCAAAATGCGTCCCTTTAAGAGCGACCTGGGTCCCTTTAAGAGCAAAATATATCCCTTTAAGAGCGGCCTGGGTCCCTTTAAGAGCGGCCTGGGTCCCTTTAAGAGCGAAATGGGTCCCTTTAAGAGTGACCCGGGTCCCTTTAAGAGCGAAATATGTCCCTTTAATAGCTAAATGGGTCCCTTTAAGAGCAATTTGGGTCCCTTTAAAAGCAAAATGCGTCCCTTTAAGAGCGACCTGGGTCCCTTTAAGAGCAAAATATATCCCTTTAAGAGCGGCCTGGGTCCCTTTAAGAGCGAAATGGGTCCCTTTAAGAGCGACCCGGGTCCCTTTAAGAGCTAAATGGGTCCCTTTAAGAGCAAAATAGGTCCCTTTAAGAGCAAAATATTTCCCTTTAAGAGCAACATGGGTCCCTTTAAGTGCCACCTGGGTCCCTTTAAGAGCGAAATATGTCCCTTTAAGAGCTAAATGGGTCCCTTTAAGAGCGACCTGGGTCCCTTTAAGAGCGACCTGGGTCCCTTTAAGAGCGACCTGGGTCCCTTTAAGAGCGAAATGGGTCCCTTTAAGAGAGACCCGGGTACCTTTAAGAGTGACCCGGGTCCCTTTAAGAGCGACGCAGGTCCCTTTAAGAGTGACCCGGGTCCCTTTAAGAGCAACCTGGGTCCCTTTAAGAGCGAAATATGTCCCTTTAAGAGCAAAATGGCGCCTTTAGGAGCGAGCTGGGTCCCTTTAAGAGCGACCTGGATCCCTTTAAGAGCGAAATGGGTCCCTTTAAGAGCAAAATATGTGCCTTTAAGAGCGGAATGGTACCCTTTAAAAGCGACCTGGGTCCCTTTAAGAGAGACCTGGGTGACGGGAGCCAAGTTGCTCTTAAAGGGATGGGACCAAAATCGCTCTTAAAGGGACGGCACCCAGGATTAAAGTTTCTCTTAAAGGAAAGTCACTGGTAAAGGGGCCCTCTGGAAGTCACTGGTAAAGGGTCGCTCTTTTCAAGCACTATGTATTTCCCTGGAAATGCAAATCTAGTTTTTAACTTTATCTAATTTACTATGGGAAAAGGACAAATTCCCAGATGTAGTGTTGACAGCCAGATGGCCACTCCTTTCGTCTTGGTCTGGGGTTGCTACTATGGAAATGAATAAAGTAGTGCCTGTGTTTTAGGGCGGGAACATTCAGAATTCCACTCTTTTTATACTGTACCTCCTATAGGCTGACTTTTCCCCTTCACTATAACCTTAAAAGGGTTATCCAGTGCTACAAAAACATGGCCACTTTTGCACTGCTCTTGTCTCCAGATTGAGTGGGGTTTGAAACTCAGTTCCATTGAAGTAAATGGAGCTTAATTGCAACCACACCTGAACTGGAGACAAGAGTGGGGCAAAAGTGACCATGTTTTTGTAGCGCTGGATAACCCCTTTAACACCTCAAGTAAACAATGATGGTTTCTTTGCCCTTTTGCTAATTTCTGAAACATGTAGCCTAGTTGCTAGAGATGAGCAAAGCGAATCTGACGAATTCCGATTTGCAGCGAATGGGGCATTTAATTAGCCTCATTGCAATTTGCGGATTCACCAGATTTTCTTCACAAATTTGCTAAATATGGTGGCCGCAATAGTGAACGCAGGTTAGCTTACACTTACACTGTTGCGAATATTACGCAGTTGCGAACATTATGCAGTTGTAAATCACAAGATAAATATTCGAAAATTATTGTTATAACCATTCCGATCATCGAACAAATTGTTCGGATCAGCGAACACTGACAATTAGCGTCTGATCGCCATGCCCGCTAATAAGGTAATCGGATGCAGCTGTCAAAGATGGCAGCTGCATCCGATTACCTGATGCAGCCGTTCCCTGGTGTCTAGTATATCAAATGGAAATCCCGGCACTCACCATATTCATCTCATAATTTATTTGGTTCAAAACCGTAATAGTGTGAAACAGCAGATCGCGTTTTGGCTACATGCCTTTGTCAACTGCAGTTAACTGCTACTTAACTGACTGAACTCTGCTACTTATAATGGTAAAGATCATTGCTCGGTTACCATAACACTCATAACATTACTCATGTCAGTGAGAGAAAATCATTAACGACCTTCCATCTTCTACATCTTCTATTGGCCAATAGTGGAAATGTAACTGTGTGAATGTTGTAAGGCATTGACTGACAAGACCTTAGAATTTCTATTGTCTGCTATATTTCAGCTATTTACATATGTGCTGTGATTGACTGTTAGCATTTGCAGTGTGGCCATTATTTCCAATGGGCCATTATTTTTTATGAGAAATTTGGGGTCTTTAAACGTAATTTTCTGAAAAACTACAAATCCGATTGAAACAAAAAATATATAGCACACCTGTCACTTCCGAGGGCTTTGAAACGCAGTTTGAACAGAGTCTGTGCACAGAGCTTTTCGGGCTGTATTAATCGCAGAAGAATGGCTGGAAGAAGCAGAAGAAGAAGAATACGGATTACAATATAGTGCTTTTTCAAGCACTGTAATAATCAAAATTTAGCATGTTAAATGCATTCATAACTACAATGTCCCCCTTTACTATCCCCCATTACTGTCTGGTGGAAACTCCACCGGACCAGAACTCTAAATTTTCTGTATCTTTATACTTTTCCTTGCTGGATTAGGCTGTAATTGTCAACTTACACTGTAAATAAATACTGTATTCTCACTTGCATCTGAGTCCGATGTGCCTTGGCATATCTAATAAACACACACACATACTTACCTGGCTTCCTGTTTTACACTGCCATCTTTTCTTCCTTCAGGCTCTGTGAGCTGCGGCAGAGACCGGTCTTTCCGTGACCCGGCCGGGTCATGGAGCGGCCGGTCTCTTTACGTTGTGTGAACATAGCCTCAAAATGTAAATCAACAGTATACGTGAAATAAAGAAAGTTTGCAAAATACATATTTTTTTCTTTTCTTTTTTTCAAGACAAAGCTATACTTACAAGAAGTCCAGGTCTAGTCTCTTGAAGGCACTTTTTTTTTATTTTGTCTTGAAAAGAGGACTAAACTCATGAAGTATTTGGACTTTATATCACATCTACTGTTGATTAAGGCTAAAAGTTATAACGACAGTGACACTTTAACTATAAGCCTCATTAGGAGTGCTTATAGTTTAGCATAGTGGCTGACCCAGGGGACGGGACTCAATGTCACGGGGGTTGGAGCTTGCCAGGACATACCTGGGACATTAATTTGCAAGGAAAATTCATTTAAAAAAGACTGTTGGCAATTATGCAGTTTCATTGCAGTACTGCTTCATTTTATTGTTGCAGTACCACATAATTTCTGTGGAGATTCTTCTGTACTGAAACAGTACTGCAATGAAACTCCAACAGCCTAATGGTATCTTCTCACATTCAGGTTTTTAATTTATTTAATAAAAACAAAAGCAGGAATGGATTTAAAAAAAGGAGAAATTTCAATCTTTCCTTTACTACCTGTCCTCCATTTATAATCTGTTCCTGACTTTAGCTTCAATAATTGCAATTAAAAATCTGACTGTGTGAATACACCCTTAACCCTTTCACGTCAGCCATATGGCTATATACGTTCCTACTGCTGATGCCCCAGGCAGACTCTATGAGCAGAGCACCAATAATACTGATGAGTGCTATGCAATGGCATAGCACTAGAGATGAGCGAACCTCGAGCATGCTCTAGTCCATCCGAACCCGATCGGCATTGGATTAGCTGTGGCTGCTGAAGTTGGATAAAGCTCCATGGAAAACATGGATACAGCCAATAAATATACCCATGTTTTCCACATAGCCTTAGGGGTTTATCCAACTTCAGCAGCCACCGCTAATCAAATGGCGAACGTTCGGGAGAGCGCATGCGTGCGGGGTCTATGGCAGCAATATACAGCATTTACCTGCTCCGGTCCGTTCCTCTCAAACACCCCCCCCCCCACCCCGCACGGCTTAGTGAAGGTCCCCGGAGGCAAATGGCCACAAAAGCGGGGAAAAAGACAAAGTTGCTGGCCCAGGCCACGCCATCCTCTGCAGCTGCACAGCAGCGCCGGCCCTCTCCTCCTCGGAAGCTGACAGGCGCCATCTTGACGCGGCGCGCGGGTCCTCCAACTTCCCCCAGAACGGAGGTAACTCCTGCCCAGCAGCCTACAACACCCCCAGACCCCAGATCCTCCAGCCCCACGGATCTATTTGGGGAACAGTGCTCCCAGGCCTCTTTTCTGGACAAGGTAATGGCAGACATAGCACTTAGCCAGTCCAGCAGTGATTTGGCTCTTAGTCAGAACAGCCCCAGTCAGCTAGAGGGAGACACCCTGAGTGTGGATGGAGGGGACACTGCTGCTGCACCTGCAGTGCAATATTCAGCTGATAAAGTACTGTTATCCAGATTCTCCCTACTTTTGCAACAAGAATTGGATAAAGCATGCTCTAAAATCACTGCTGACCTAAAAGCGGACTTTTAGGAATTGGGTGCCCGCCTAGATGCAATGGAAAATAAGATTAATGCCACTGTGGCTACTGTGAACAAACACTCATCTTGTATTGGAGAACTAGATCAACTAGATGAGGCCCATGCCAAAATTGAAGACCTTGAAAATAGGTCCAGAAGGGAGAATTTCCGCATTTGTGGCTTGCCAAAAAATGTGACTGACTTGGAGGAGACCATCAAGGAATTGTTTCATGAGCTTATCCCAGATCTCCCTGAGCGTCATTATGATCTGGACAGGGTCCAAAGGCCCTGACTGCACCGAGAGTAGATGGACTGCTGAGAGATGTTGTGGTAAAACCGCATTACTATACTACCAAAGAAAAATTGCTGACAGCCGCTCGGGACATTCCTGACCTACAACTCCGAGATACATCAATACAGACCTACGCAGACCTGGCACCTAGTACTATTCAGAAACACCGCACCCTGAGACCGCTCCTGCAGATATTGCAAAAGAAGGAAATTCGCTACAGATGAGCCTTTCCTTTCCGTTTGGTCTTTACCTACAAGAATTGCCCACACAGCTGTGCGTCCCTCCGGGAGGGGGGGTCCCTGTTCATCTCCCTTGGCATTCTTGCAAAGGAACCACATAACTCACCGTCAAGATCCTCTCAATCAGACCCTATGGACTGTAGGAGGAGGCCTCCGCTGTCTCCCTTATGGAAGGGTCCTGTCCGCACGTCTTCGCAGCGCTGATGCGGGGTGTGACTGGTTGCATCCATTGAATGCTACCCCAAATTGCAATTGTTTAAGTGAACCTTCATTAGCCCTTTAACCTTGTTTTATTTCTCACAGGTTGTTTGCACATGTTATAGTTGAGGCGGAACGGTCCCTTGCGGTCTGCTCTGGGCGGGTGGGGTTATGCCCTTGTGCTCTCGCTGATCTCCGGAGCTCGCCTATCTAAATATGGGCTGGCGGTTTCTTGAGGTCCTGTTGTGGGGGCTTCGCCCCCTCAAAGGTTATCTACTTCTTTTTCTTTTTCTGACTCTTTGCTCTTCTGATTTCTGTCTCTTCTCTCCTCCCTCCCTTTTTTCCCTCACCCTGTCCCTCCTCATGGCAATGTTAAGCACCCTCTCACCTGGGGAAGATGTCATCTCTTAGATCTGATATTAAAATTGTTACGCATAATGTACAGGGCCTTAAAAGTCCTACAAAGAGGAAAATGGCGTTTCAATTGTACCATTCCATGAAAGCCGATGTGGTCTTTTTGCAAGAACTTCATTTTTATGTTAATTCCGCTCCTAAATTTATGCATAAACATTTTCCTGTGTTCTTGCAGATGAAAAGAAGAGAGGAGTGGGCATCTTTTTTTCCAAGTCGGTTGATTTCACGCTGCTATCTACACACAGTGATCCGGATGGTCGTTATCTCTTGCTGACGGGCACGTTGCAAGGTTCCCCTATTTCTTTTCTCTCCTATTATGCCCCCAATTCAGGTCAAGTGCAATTTTTTCAATAGATGTTTCAATCCTTATCGCCTCATTTTGTGGGCCGCTTGATTTTTGCAGGGGACTCGAACCTGGCTTCGGATACTTCTCTAGATAAATAACCGGGAGGACTCCCCAAACCCAGAGCCCCTTCTAAACAAGGCCTATTACTGGCTAAATTATTCCACTCTCAGGATTTGATTGATGCCTGGCGGGCAACTAATCCCACAACCAAAGACTATTCTTATTTTTCTGTAGCTCATTCCTCTTATTCCCGTATAGATCACGTTCTTCTTTCCTCTCAACTCTCGTTCAATCTGGCCAGGGTATCTATTACTCCTGTCCCGTGGTCTGATCATGACCCGGTTTCAGTGATGCTAGACTCCTTCTGGATTGCCCCGACTTTTCTGCCCTGGAGATTGAATGAGACTTTACTGACCAATCCCTCCTCCCATGCTGAGATATTGTCTAGCCTTCAGGATTACTTTAACACTAATTTACCTCAGGATACCTCACCTGCTGTTAACTGGGAAGCTCATAAGGCCACTATTATGGATACCCTTCTGAAATTAGCCTCTAAAATTAAAAGAGAACGGGAGTCCACCTTGAAACTGAAGGAATATACAAAGTTAGTAGCACAACACAAACGCAACCCTGATCAGGGATTATTAACTAAAGTGGAACTAGCTAGGACAGAACTGAACCTTTGTCTGACTTCTGTGGCGGAAAGGAGTTTAAGGTGGACCCAATATAATTTTTTTAGCCAAGGGGAAAAACCTGGTTCCCTATTAGTGAGACGCCTAACCCCTAAGTTCCGTCATGTGACACTCCCGAAGCTAAGACTCTCCGATGGTACTGTATCTCAGCATCCTCGGCTAGTCTTAAAGGCCTTTCATGACTACTATGCCAAACTATATAGGCAAGACCATGTATTTCATGAAAGGGAGGCGGAAACCTTATTCAAAGATCCACTGAGCACAGGGACATTATGGAAGACCCTGTTTCATTGAAGGAGGTTAAGACTGCTATTAAGTCTCTTAGACGGGGCTCTGCGCTCTGATGGGTTCTCTAGCTTTTACTATAAGAAATTCATAGATGTAGTTGCTCCCCATTTAGTGTTACTATTTAATTATTTGAGAGACGGGTCGAGTAAATGGATGAGTGAACCGAACCGGTACGAACCGGATTCGTTACGAACTTTGCAAAAAGTTCGGTTAGGTACCAAACCAAACTTTGAGAAAGTTTGTTACGAATCTGGAAAAAATAACAACGGTGATGCAAAATTGTACTTTTTTCACAGAATAGACCAGGATACAAAGGATTATTACTCCTATAACTCCTTGTATCCTGGTTTTCTGTGAATATCAAGATGTGTGACGTCACCACGGTTAGGGTGAGACCTTAAATTAGTCCAAAAAAGTCCAAAAAAAGTCCAATCACTCTCCCAGAAACAAAAAAGTCCATAAAAAGTCCCATCACTGTCCGAGAAACAAAAAAAAAGCCCCAAAAAAGTCCCATCACAGTCCAAGAAAAAAAAAAAAGTGCACAGTTGTGTAGAAAAATGTTGGCGACTCATTGGGATTCTTGGTGTCCAGGACCGTGCACCCCAGTGCTGATGTCTGGTCCTTTAATTATGGTCAAGGGCAGTACATGTCTGTTACTGCCAGTTGGGTCAATATTCCCCCAGAAGACCACCATAAAGTTAGCCCATTCTTGCCACTGTCACCTCCCCGGTGCTTTAGGGGGCCAGTTCTGCACAGGTTCTGCCTCCGCCAGCTTGCAACCATCCAACGCTTTGACTGCAGTCCAACCTGCCCCGATGTCTTACCAACGATGTCAGGCCCGGCGCTCTCAGGCTGTCCTCCATCTTGTAAGGCTGTGTGAATGAAGCCACAGTGGGCAGGAGCTCCTCCGGACCATCAGGTAGGAAATATATGAATGGCTGAGCCAACGTCAACTAACGGTGGGAGGTGTTGTAGCCCACAAAGGGAGGAACCTTTTCTCTGCAGTGCAGCAGGGAGTCATACACATTGTATGGCACATGTGATAAACCTCATAGTGCACAGGTTTCTTCAAATATGGCGTGCCAATTGATGATCCCTTTTGAGGACGCGACTCTGTGAGCAGGCATCAAGGACATCATCCCAATCGTCCGTATTCTGGAAAGTGCAGTAACCAACATCAACAGCGAGGAATCCAAAGCCACCATTCCAAAGCTGAACATCCTCCTGCTCCATGACTAGTCTGTTCTCAATATTACTGGCCTGAGTGCAATCAGGTGCTGCCTCCTCCTCAAATAGTCTTTTTTTAACCATACTGGGCTGTTTGCAATCAAGTGCTACTGCTTCCTCCTCCCCCTCCTCCTCATTGGGTCCAATACAGTGCTATTACTGCTGCTGGTTCCACTGTCAAATGTCTGTTTTCCTGTGTCCTATGCCCCGTGTAATCACTTACACCTTCGCTGTCAATGAATGGAAACACCCAGTGTTCTTGTTTGCTGTCACTGAATGGAAACAAACAGTAACCTTGTTTGCTGTCACTGAATGGAAACACCCAGTGTCATTGTTTGCTGTCACTGAATGTAAACACACAGTAACCTTGTATGCTGTCACTGAATGGAAACACCCACTGTCCTTGTTTGCTGTCACTGAATGGAAACACCCAGTGTCCGTGTTTGCTGTCACTGAATGGAAACACACAGTAACCTTGTTTGCTGTCACTGAATGGAAACACAAAGTAAACTTGTTTGCTGTCACTGAATGGAAACACACAGTAACCTTGCTTGCTGTCACCAATTTTGGAATGGTTCATATGCTACCTCTATTTCACTATTCGCTCATCACTAGTGCAGTATTATTGCTGGCATTTTTTTTTTCACTATTTTTGCACTTTGATTTTTTAAACTTTTTTCATTGTAATAGCAACTGCAACTAAACGAAACCATACCCTATCACACTCCCACTATTGTAGCTGCAATTATTCAGCCATTAAAGCAAGGTTCGTTTTCGGTTCGGACGAAGCCGAACTTCACGAAAGTTCGCCGGATCAAACCGAACTTTTCAAAAGTTCGCTCATCCCTAGTCGAGTGTATGCCCTGAATCGCTCAATGCTTTTATCTCAGTTATCCCCAAGCCTGAGAAAGATCACTTATATTGTGATAATTACAGACCCATTTAGTTAATTAACGTAGATGTCAAAATTCTTACAAAAATAATGGCTACACGCCTTAACTCCTTTTTAGAGCAATACATCCACCCTGATCAGGTGGGATTTTTACCCAACCGACAGGCTGCGGATCAAACTCGGAGAGTAATGGACTTGATATCCTTAGTACATTCACAGTGGGCGCAAACCTCTACCAAACAGGCCCTGTGCCTATCGCTGGATTTACATAAAGCCTTTGATTCCCTTAATTGGGACTATCTATTTTACATCCTGGGCAGGTGGGGCTTTGGCCCTAAATTCCTCGCAGTTTTACGTGGCCTTTATGCATGTCCCACAGCAAAAGATAAAGGGGTTGGCCACTTTATAGTAAGATAGGTCAGTAAAAAGTATTAGTAAGTGTACTCACTGTATATACTGACAGCAGCTCCTTGTGTACCTCATAGAGCTAAAATCAGACTCCCCTTCACCATGCTGTTCTGCCCTGCTCTGTTTTATTTCTGTCCATAAAATGGCCGACATGGAGGAGCATGTGACCATGCCCTGTCCACTGTGTTCTCCATAGACATATACAGGCTCAGTGGTGGACACTGGGGGGCGGGGCATGGTCACATGCTCCTCCATGTAAGCAATCTTATGGACCAAAACACCACAGAGCAGGGCAGCCCAGCCTGGAGGAGGGGAGTCTGATATTAGCTCTATGAGGTACACAGGGAGCTGCTGTCAGTATATACAGTGACTACACTTACTACTACTGTACACTGAACTTACACTGAACTATTTTAGTATAAAGTGGCCAACCCCTTTAAAGGACAAGTGCCATGAAAAACTTTTTCCCAGTAATTGAAGCACATTACAAAGTTATACAACTCTGTAATATGCTTCAATCACCTATCTGCCTCCCTTCCCTGTCTTTTCCCCCCTCCACCCCCCACCAGGAAGTGTCCTAACTCACACAGAACTAATTACTGTCGTCACCGTCACCAGGCAGCTCCTTCTTGTGAGGATGAGTCATCAGCAGGAGGGCTGCTCTAGGTCCTGTTACAGAAGCCCCGCCTCCCCAGTCCAAGTGATGGCTTGCAGTTGTTCAGCCAATGGAAGCTGAGCAAGCTAAGTCACCTGACAAGGCAGGGGAGGGGGGGGGCTGCTGTAACAGGAAAAGGAGCTGAGAGAATAGCTTGGTGACGGTGACGACAGTAATTAGGTCTGTGTGAGTTAGGACACTTCCTGGTGGGGGGTGGAGGGGGGAAAAGACAGAGAAGGGAGGCAGATAGGTGACTGAAGCACATTACAGAGTTATATAACTTTGTAATGTGCTTCAATTACTGGGAAAAAGTTTTTCAAGGCACTTGTCCTTTAATATAAAAGGCCATCTCTCTCTCCCAATTAGGGTCGAGCGTGGGACTAGACAGGGCTGCCCTCTGTCTCCAGCCTTGTTCATCCTAGCAATTGAACCTTTGGCCCACTTGGTCAGAACTCATGGTGGCATCAAGGGCATTGAGGTCAACGGCGAGCAGCATAAATGTGCGCTTTATGCAGATGATATTTAACTATTGCTTAGCTCTCCCCTGACCTCTCTTCCTAATGTTTACCACCTTCTAGATAAGTTTTCTAAAATCTCTGGCTTGGGGGTCAATCATGATAAATCTGAGATTCAAAATATTAATATCCCTCATGCCGCGGCAAAACTGATTAAATTAAACTATGGAATAGGAATCTCCCTTACTCCCTCATTATCCTCTCTTTTTTTACAAAACTTGAAACCACTTAAGAGGAAATTATTGAATGATTTACTACACTGGTCCACTTTGAACCTATCATGGCTTGGACGTATTGCCGCAATAAAGATGACTTCGCTACCTAAACTTCTTTATTTTTTTCCGAACCGTCCCTATAGACATACCGATCCCTTTCCTGCGAGGTTTACAAAAGGACATTCTTGTCTTTGTCTGGGGTCACCGTCGCTGTAGGGTGGCCCAACGCACTCTTTATACTAACCGCACCAATGGAGGCCTTGGCCTTTCAAATCTGATTAAATACTATTATGCTGCCCGCCTATCACCAATTGTTTCCCTGCACCGCACCTTTGCTCGTCCTGGCTGGCTGGCCATAGAACAATTTGCCTGTCCAACCTTCCCTATAGATCTATTACCATGGATCCCCATGCGGAAACGACCTACCATTTTATGCCCACTCCTTTCTTAAAACCTGGCCCTTTGGGACCGTGTCAGCCGTTCTTTTGGCCTAACCTCTGAGCATACTCCAGCAGCCCCTCTGTTTGCCAATCCTGATTTTGAGCCGGGGAAACGTCCAATGGTCTTTAAATGGTGGATTGACAAGGGCTTATATAGAATTGGTAACTTTTTCTATAGGCAGGGCATCCTGAATCTGAATATTTCAGATATAACCAGATCCTACACTTCCTCACTGCCTTGAAAGATAGATCCACAGACGTCACGACATTGACTTTCTTTGAAAGTCTGTCTGTTAACCCCTTGGAAAACATACACTTTCTTTGCTATATGCCCACTTTATTTCGCCCCCTAACAAGTTAAGCTATATGTCCCAATGGGAACGAGATCTGGCAATTTCACTCTCTACCCGAGAGTTGCAGGACATGGCCACTAACACAGCAAAAGTATCCGTTAACACAGCTCTGGTCGAGGCTAATTATAAAGTCTTACTACGCTGGTACCTGGTACCGGCCCGAATAGCTAAAATGGTCCCCGATTATTCACCCTTATGTTTTCGACACTGTGGCGAGGAAGGTACTATGTATCATGTATGGTGGACGTGTCCAAAGGTTAAACGGTTCTGGAGGAGGATCTTTAATATGTTGTATTCTCTGACACAAGGCTCCCCTTCTCCACCTTCTCCCCTTCCCACCCCCTTCCCCCTTCTTTTTCTCTGCTTTATCTTCTTTCCTTCCTATTACTTTTCTTCTCTCTCTTGTTTTACCTCTGGTCCCACATGGGAGATGGAACCGGGGGTGGGTTTTCTTTTTTTCTCTTTTTTCGTTTCTTGTTATGATTGGGCGGATGTTTGACCCATGGTAATTGTAACGCCCTGGATAGATTATGGGAAGTTTGTGTGAAATGTGCTGTCATAAAGAGAGACACATGACAGTTTGCTTAAAGGGAACCCGTCACCCCCCGTGCCGGGGTGAAAGGCTCCCGACCCCCCACTACAGCCCCCTATACTGACCTGATCCCGCCGGGTCCCGCTTCTGGATCTGGTCGGGTCATGGAGATCTCAGCCGCTGCAGCCCGGCGCGCGCTGAGAGATGAGCCCAACGCTTATAGAAAGTGACGGAGAGTCCAGCGCTCCGTCATTCTCTATGAGCGTTGGATTCATCTCTCAGTGCGCGCGCCAGGCTGCAGCGGCTGAGATCTTCGTGACCCGACCGGATCCAGAAGCGGGACCCGCGCGAGATCAGGTGAGTATAGGGGGCTGTAGCGGGGTCGGGAGCCTGTCACCCCGGCACGGGGGGTGACAGGTTCCCTTTAATACTTTTATTTGTATTATGTTCTACATATTGAAACCAGATATTCTGGGCTATTGTTATCTGCCCAACTTGTATGTTTACTTGATGCTTGTTTATTACAAAAATTCTAATAAAAATTTATGGATACCAAATGGCGAACGTTCGGGTTCGGCTGGACTCGAGCATGCTCGAGGTTAGCTCATCTCTACATAGCACTGATCAGTAGATGCAATCTAATGATTGATTATATAAGTCCCTAAGGGGACTTATAAAGTGTAAAAAAAACCTCCACTAATGAAAGTTTAAATCGCCCCCTTTTCCCAAAATACAAATAAAAATATGTAAATAAATAAATAAAATAAACATATGTAGTATTGTAGCCTGCAAAATTGTCTGCTCTATTAAAATAGTGACAGGGGGATAGTGATGTAGGCTGGAGTGGCTGGTCAGATATTCGTAACATCACTCAGGGAGGTGGGACCTGGGCTCAGTGACAAGATCCAGCCAAGCCTCATGTGACATCAGATGATGATGCATTGTCTCCGAAGAGAGTCGGGCATCTGTAGATAATAGTCTGTAGTTCTTCTATTTTTTATTTCCTGTCAGCAGTGAAGCATGCAAAAGTACACTGAAGCAAGTACGATTAGTGATAACACTATATTGGGAAGTTATGTATCTTGAGCTAATAGTTTTATTTGAATACAAGTTTCTTATACTGGATAACCCCTTTAGTGCATATACATCTTGGGCTGGGTTCAACCTACGTATATTTCAGTCAGTATTGTGGTCCTCATATTGCAACCAAAACCAGGAGTGGATTGAAAACACAGAGAGGATCTGTTCATACAATGTTGAAATTGAGTGGATGGCCGCCATATAACAGTAAATAACTGCCATTATTTCAATACAACAGCCGTTGTTTTAAAATAACAGCAAAAATTTGCCATTAAATGGCAGCCATCCACTCAATTTCAACATTCTGTGAACAGATCCTTTCTGTGTTTTTAATCCACTCCTGGTTTTGGTTGCAATATGAGGTCCACAATACTAACTGAAATATATGTAGTGTGAGCCCAGCCCCAAAGGGGTTGTCAGTCGTCTGCACCCCAGAGCTCACTTCCAGCAATTTCAACATCTTGGAAGTAAGCAGGCATATTGATAATTTTTACTGAATGTAAAACAATCACAAATACACATAGGGGGACATTTATTAAAGGGGAAGTCCGGCGGATTTTAAAGTGCAAGTACTAACTTACCTTTCCCCTTTCCCGCGGTGACTGTCGGGACTGGCCGCTCAGCTAATCAGTTAATGGAGCAGCGTCCCACTCCAGTCAATGACTGGCTGAGAGGCCAATCCATCAGCTGGATTGTGATGTGTCAGCTCACTGTGGGCACAGGGAAAGGTAAGTTAGTATTTGTAATCAATTTCCACCCTGCCCACTGCCAGATTTTATAGTCCGACAGACTTCTCCTCTAAGTCTGGTGATTTTAGTGCTGGGCTTATCCCGTTATCCACCTAAGGGTACAAACCCACTTGACGTATTTGCTGCGTGAATCAGTCTTAAAAATAAGCAGGCAAAACGCAGGTTGGCTTTATACAATTGTTCTGCGATAAAATACGCAATTGCGTATTTTTGAAGAGTGAAGCTTGTTGTTAGCAAAGCATCAGTTGTTAACAACCTGTGCGAAAAACGCATGTAGCTTCACGCTTCAAAAATACGCAACTGCGTATTTTAACGCATAACAATTGTATAAAGCCAACCTGCGTTTTGCCTGCTTATTTTTAAGACTGATTCACGCAGCAAATACGTCAAGTGGGTTTGTACCCTAAGAGCGAAAAAAAAAAAAAATGAAATGCTAGCTGGTCTTACTCACCAAGCCTACTTGAGTATTTTGATCCATCTTCTGTCTTTTTAGCTGCTGTCCTTCCTGAGTTACAAGTTTTTCTATAAGCCAATCTATATCCAAGATAGGAAATTACATTTCTCATCATGCATCTCCCTGACTGGTCTGTTTGCGTACTCGCCTCCTTAGCTTTCTTTCCTGCCCACTGCTGCTATTGCACAGTAAACACTGGACTTTTTTTTGCCACTGATTTTGCTTCACATCACCCCAATATGTATTCCATACTATAACACTTACAATATGCAGAGCTGAGACTCTGACAACAAGCAAAAATAGAATGTTATATAACGAATGTAACGTTTCATATTACAGAGACCTAGGGCCAGGGACACATGTAAGTCTATAGTAGCAGCACAGGTGCATGGAGATGATGCAGATTATGTCTCCTGGGGGTTGGATTACCAAGCCAATAGACAGCTAACCCGGCCCCCAGAGAGGAGATCACATGTCCTCAGACCACAAAGGTAGGGGGGAAGAGGGAGCTGAGCTGGTCTTAGTGGACAAAGAGTAGAGGAGTTTAGACAAGAGTCGATAAGAATGAGAAAAAAAACAGGGAAAGGGTGCAAGATAGGTTATACATGTATATTAGACATAGCGTGGTATTGGGAAGGGGGATTGTTTAGAATATTGTTTTTGTTACCCAGATAACCTCTTTAACCCCTTCAAGACAGAGCCCTTTAATGCACAAAAGTCCGGGTCAAATTAACGCAATGTTCCTCCTCGCCTTCTAAGAGCCATATCGCTTTTATTTTTTCACCTACAGGGCTGGTTGAGGTGTCATTTTTTGCGCCATGATCTCTAGTTTTTATTAATATCATATTGGTGTAACAGAAAAATTTTGATTGCTCTTTATTCATTTTTTTGTGATGTATAATTTGACAAAATCAGCAATCCTGGTGCTTTTTTTCGTTTACGCTGCTCACCGTGTGGGAAAAATAATGTTATATTTTAATAGATCGGACAATTCCGCAAGCTACGATATGTAATATATTTGTTTATTTATTTATTTATATTTTTATAATGGGCAAGGGGGTCTTTTAAACTTTTATTGGGAGGGGGTTTAAAAGGTTTTTTTTAATACTTTTCAAAACTTTTTTAATACACTTTTTTATTTTTTTAACACTTTTATTAACTGTAAAACATGCAATCATTAGATTGCATATACTGGTTTATGCGATGCCATAGCATAGCATAGATCAGTCTTATCGGCGATCTATGTATAGAGCCTGCCTGAGAGCAGACTCTACACATAGATCGACGAACCGACAGGACGGAGGTAAGGAGCTTACCTCCACCTGTTGGTACATGCGTTCGGGACACGATCACTCAGTGACAGATGCATGATCTGTCACTGAGCACCTTAAACACCGCGATCGCTGTAGATCGCGGTGTTTAAGGGGTTAATTAGAGTCGGGTGTGGGATCGCAGCTGACTCTCATAACCTGCGGCGCTGGACACAGATGAGAGCGGGATCGCTATCTCTGCAGCGATCCCGCTCTCATCATAAAGCCCCTGTCAGTGTATGAACGTATATATATACATTCCTACTGCACGGGGTATGTGCAGTAGGAACGTATATCTACGTATTACTGACGGGAAGGGGTTAAAAATTTCCCCACAGCTCCAAGGCTTCCTGGATTTATGTAGGGGCACAATGCCTCCCGTGAAAATTTATTTGCAAAACAAGCATGTGCAAATAAATTTATTCACATCTTGCCCTTCTGTGCCAAAAAATGCACGTTTCGCCGGTTCATAAACGTCCTTCATAGTATGTTTCTGTTGTGCTGCAGTGTATACACAGCATTTCCAACAGACGGTCACTATAATGTGCTCTCACAGCTAAGGGATTTTGCACATTGCTGCTTGACACACGACTGTTTTGAAACAAAGAAAATTGTTTATCTATGCAAATTCTTTTGTCTGCCATACACAGGCAAACAGAAAATTTTAATTCAGAAAATACAACTATCTTTGCAATGAAACAATTCCAACTATTGTATTTACAGGTATGCGAAATTCTTTGGTTCTATATATCAGGACATAAAAAAAAGTAGGTAAGTACAACCTCAGATAAACAATACTTAGTGGTTTCCACCTCCTTTTTTGCTTATATAGTCCAGCATAGGCTATTATGCAGAGACGCAGAGAATAATGCAGAGATGAGTCAGTCTTGGAAGGAGTGGAGGGAGCGTCCAACAGAGGACCTATAAACGCTGCTGTAGGACCCAGGGGGAGCATGGTTAGGTAAGAATAGCATGTTTATTTTGTTCTATGCAGCCCCAGCACAATATCAAACATTTTAAATGGCCAAAGTACCCCTTTAAGGGCTCACATATCTTGTGATGTTGCTGATCAATTCAGGCAACATTGTGGGTGATTGGTGAACGCATGGAGACAAAATGCATTCCCAGCTAGGAAAGAACATGGACTTAAAGAAATCTTGCCATGATAAAGTGATCTGACCCATCTGACCCATAATCACAATTAGGCTATGATCACACAATGATTTTCAATGTCCGTTATAACCAAATATATAGATAGATAGATATACCAAATAATGGCAGTTGTTTAATATACATTGCAATGAAAACTGTTGGTTATTTATTTAAAGTGTAACTGTCATTTAATTTTTTTTGCAGAAATTAAATTTTTTTTAAAAATCTGTAATAGGTTTTATTAAGCAAAAAAACTCTGTACTCGAAAAGCTGTTTTGCAGACCCCCTCTCACCCCTTCCCTTCTTATCTGCTCATTATCAGGCCAAGCTGTCATCTTCATCACAGAGGAGCATAGTGAAGACAGGGTTGATTATCCATTATAACCTATAAAGGAGAGAGGGGCCAAGGGGGTTGAGTGGCCAGGAGGAGGAGAGAACCAGCTTTGTTGTTTGGACACTGGGCCCATAAAATGCGGGATTCACAGGTCAGAAAGGTTTGTGCTTATCTGGAAACTTGATAAAAGAAGAATGAAGGATGATATGCTCTGCAGGGCTTCCTTTTCTCCTCTCCATGTTCACTCCCTCCCCCCTTCATAGACCATAATGGACACAAAAAACCTGCTTCTTCTGAAGTGAGGGGGGAGGCTTCAAAGCAGCTTTTTGAGTACAGAATGAAACTTTTTTAATTAATAAAACATATTACAGAGTTTATTAAAATCGCTCGTACTATTGATACTTATTGATTTCGGAAAAATGACATTTAAATGACAGTTACACTTTAAGTTTAGGTTGAAAGATGGCCGCTTTTAACACCCTTTTGAGTGTAGCTATTTTTAAAGGTGCACTGAAATTTTTTGAAAAGATGGTGGGTTTAGTAATGGGTTTAATATTTTGTCCTTGGGGTTGGTGCAAAAAGTGATAAAAGGGGTGCACAAGCAGAATGGTTCATCCAGTGAAGTTGGGTATTTATGGGCTCCTAAATGGGTGGTGTCCCGGGGATTGGTTTTGCATTATAGTGAACAGGCTGAACCTTGGCTAGCCTTAAGAATGTCATAATGGTAACGTCATTCAGGGGCAGGCACGGTGGTTTAGCGCAGGAGTGAGGATCTTCAGTAAGGTCATTGGAGCCCTTAAAGGGCTGTCGTTTAGGAAAACTTTTGACATGTTACAGAGTCATGTCTAAAGTTTTGACTGATCTGAACACTCAGACCTGGACAGATTGTTTTAGTCCTGTGATTTAAAAAACACTGTGGCCATCTTAACACCAAATAGTGTGTTTTGTGCCTTCATTTCATAGTCTGTGTTTATTTCTTTTTCTTTTTAAAATTTATTTTTAGTTTTCAAAAGAACAAACAGTAGATAAACACACATTTTAGTGTAGTGAACGTAGAGAACCCCAAAATACGGGGAATGTAGAGTCTTTCAATTACTTAAATTAAATACACTCAAAAGGCAGTTTTGGAGAGAGCATGCCCCTAAGGGTCAGCAATAGAGGTCAAGAAGTGGCGCAGCTCTTGTAGCTGCCAGGATGTAAGCTGACATGGTTTGGTGACTGCCAGGAAGGCTTGTGTCGAGGTCTAAGTATCACCTGAGAGAAAGTGCTGAGCTCTATTCTTTCCGTCCTGAATCAAACTACCAAAGACTTAGTGGAAAGGCTGGGTTCCCTAAGAAGGGGTGGAGTAGGGAAGGCAATGGGGAGATGTCTTCTTTAGTGAAGGAAGAGGACACAATTTTCAGGGTGGGTCCAATTGCACATCTAGGGGTTGTCTGGGACTCTAGCCACAGTCGCATTTGGAGAGGTACTTGAAGACAAATCTGTTTCATAGTGTGGTGGTATAGCCTGGTTATGGATGACCGGTCACTTGCTAGATGGTGATGTGTGACGCCAATGATGTAGTGGTTGGTCGGGATATAGCTCAGCCAGATGGTAGATTGTCGTCATGCCAGTGCCAGTGGGGCAAATAGGTATGGAGGCACACCTGCTTTTAGTTTAAGGAGGCTGGCTATGTCCTTTCCCCTGTGGTCGGTGACCTGCCAGGCTGTGAGGGGGTCCCTTGGGTACTTATCACGGTGGTCTGGAGTGGAGCTGTGACCCACCCGTGCTATCAGTACCGCCACCCACAGAAAGGGGAGATGACCCAAGGATGGAGTAGTGACTGTGTAGGTGCCAGAACAAGATTCAAGAGTCCTGTTATTATCTGCTGGAATTTTAGAAAAAGAAGAAGTAGAACACTGAAGAATACTTGAAAGTAGAAGTATATTTATGCCTGTGTTACCTTTGCTGTTGTGATACCACCTGTTGCCCTAGAGTGTCGGATGACCCATCCTATTAGGGTGACATAAGCCCCAGACCTTGTTACCTGAGTTGAGCGAGGTGGCCAAGTTTACCTGGTTACACCTGCTCTGCGAAATAAAGTACATAGGCTTGTAGCAACTTTGCTCTATCCGGATCAGTTCCTCTTGTTTCAGGATACTGTCCTGCCCTTTTAGAAATGTTCACGGCGTGTTCTCCTGAGTGCCTTAGCACTACATACTAGGAATAGGTGTAGCTTTTGAAGAAAAAGTCTCTGTGTCTCCCCATGTGCGTCTACCACACACTAGACTAGACTACACTGGACTGACCAGAGGGGGGACCTGGCAAAGCTAGGTCCCAGCTGGACTACAGCAGGGACCATTTTGTCTTGCGTCCTCTCTACATCAAGACTTGGGTAAGACTCCCTAAGTGTGAGCAGGCACTTCCTCTCCACATGTGACAACTTCCTACAGGAGGTGTAATGTCCCCTGTGAATGGTGAAGACCATGTAAAGAGAAAAGAAGAATTGAGATAGGTGAAGAAAAGAAGAGGGCTCTCATTGGTGCGCAGATGATAACAAACAATAACCACTTGTTCACTACAGCTGTGCAATATACAAGTGCATATACAGATAATAGTGAAATCTTGTGGTAAAACTTAGGTACTACTTCATTACCCTGTTTACTTGAAGTACAGACTTTTGCAAGGTGTGTGAAAACTAATAACACCCGTGGTGGGATACCACAATAGAAACCTATTGCTTGTTCTGACGACACCAGTCCACAAACCTTACCAGATCGGTAGCTTGATGGTAAGCAGCGGGAATATTGGAGAGCCCAATGCTGCCATTGGATTTCCTCCTAAAAAGAACAGAGCAGGCAATGTGGGCTGGCCTATTTGCCCCCCAAAATTTACCCAGGAGTCACTGATTTCAGAAAGGCACGTGGTATGTGGACTGGTAAGGCTTGGAAAAGATACAAGTTCCCTGTGAAGTTGTTCATTTTTGCTATTAAGCACCTGCCAAACCAGGTGAACTGACCTGGTACATTGCATAATCTGTGTTTATTGTTGTTGGAATTGGGAAAGAGGAAGCAGGGGTCCATCCCATATCCAAAAGTCTTGCGTTGTAAGACATCATCATCCTAGGCAACTGTACTGTGGTACATGGTACTAAGGAAACCATTTCAACACTGTGTGTGTAAATCTGTAATGATGTGATATATTTGCTCAATACACATTTCCCTGACTTCTCCTAAGCATTGCCACTTACTGAAAATCAAATGCAATCAGATTATTTCAGTGATCTGCAATTTCCTGTTTAACTTTCCTGTTCTATACATTTAATGTATTGCCACTGAAGTTCACAAAATGCTAAGCTCATCCACGATCAATACTAAATTAAATCAACTCCAAAAGGTCAAAATAGACCACCCTAAAGGTATAATTGGTTATATATTTAGGCCTTTTTTTCACATGAGTACAATTCATTCAGCGTATGTACTTGGAAGCCACCAGTACATACACAAAACAATTTCATAAAGCCCCATTGACCTGGCATATGCCAAAGAAATATTCTTTTCAGGATGGCATGTGTTATTCTGTCCTATGCGTCATGCAGGGATATTGCTAGAAACTGAAAAGATCTGGGGCATATCTGAGGTCATATCTTTTGACCCTCCCCTCCACACACACAAAATTACTACATTTCATGCATTCGGAAAGTCTTCAGACCATTTCACTTTTACACATTTTGTTATGTCGCTGACAGCTAAAATAAAAAAATATAATGTCTCCCAACATTCAACAGGGGCAGGGGGGAACATAAACTATCCAGACTCACCTCTCCCTGTGCCTCTCCAGCGCTGTATTGCCATTAAGGGGACCCTGTCAGATTCCAGAATCTCCTGCACTGCTGACGTCACAAGGCCATCATAGCTCGGATGAAACTGCCTTATGGTGGGGATCCTGGGCAAAGTCAGTCAGTACAGACGGGCATGTGGAAAGGTAAGCAATGCTTTATTGCTATGTTCTCCCCTGCCCCAGGCAGGCCTCTCATATATTGCAAATGCCCAGACTTCTCCTTTAATACCATTTAAAGGGGTAGTGTGGCATTTAACATTTATTCACTAAATAATACACATTACAAAGTTATACAACTTTGAAATGTGTGTTATTTAATGAATAGTCCCCTTCCCCGTGTTCCCCCCACCCCGGAAGTGTGGTGCATTATACTCACCGACCCTGTCCCTCATGCCGCCGTCCCTCTGCCGCGCCATCAGCTGCTCAGCCGCGGGTCATGTACAGAATGAAAAAATATGGGAAACAAGATCTGACACAGTAGATCTACATCAACCTAAGTGTGTGGAGCAGAAACCTATACTTGAGGATCAGGGTACATAGTGTATATGATTATGTGGTCCACGGGTCATGTATAGTGTAGAAAGATAAGGCAAACATGAACATACATAGCAGGTCAACAGCCACATGGTGTGTGAGGAACTTGGCATGATGAAAGCTAGTGTACGACTAAAGGCTGGCATAAACCCAGAAGAGCTAGCATGCATGCTCACAAAGGGGGTAAGCAGAGCAAAAGTATATGACACCACACATGTAAGGGACCAAGTGCAGAATCCCAGTATTAGGGATAGAGCAGAGACTAAGGGGTATGACTCACAATGAGCCGTGGGCACGGTGTGCACAATATAAACCAGTATATGGAGCACAACTATAGAGAGTGTAGCATGCTAACCCAGATCTGGGAATATGTTAGTTCCCCTAAAGTAGGCGGTTACCTCTATGTGCACATAGAAGAGTAAGGTCTCCTCTGCTCCACCATATAGTAGTTAGACCCACTTTGTGCATCCATATTGTAGTTAGGTCCCACATATAGTAGTTGTGCCCCCTCTATAGTAGTTAGGCCCCCTATGTACATCTGTAGTGTCCGAGTACAGGTGTGCCACTACCTCTGTATTTCACCTCTCGCAAGGTGTCACACTCTGGGATGAAAGCTGCAGTTTTGTGCTTTCACCACTTTTCCCTACTCTCACTGCACAGCTGAAGGTCTGAAGGGTTAACTATGCTTACTGTCTTGTGTTATCCTGTCAAATCAATCACTTAGGTGCCTCACACTTTTCTACCACTATCAAACACTTACACTCCTTCTTTCTAGCACTTTCCCCACCAATAGGAGGTTTGTCCCGGTCACCACTATATAGCATAGCTAGTTCCTGGTGGGAAGGTCTTTTTTTCTAGTCTTCTAGTTGGAGAAAGACAGATATAGTGCTCCTGCTGAAGATTACAACTGGGCCTGGCCTGAAGCCAGGGCCCTTGGCAGGGTTTACAGTTTACTGATTCTTATGAGAGACTTTTTAGTAACAAGTATGCAGTGCAAAACCCAGAGGTCGGGTAACTGTCACCTGGGAATAACTTGTCTACGTCTGGAATAACCCTTGCACCTAGTCGGGACAATTTAGCTATCCAGGATTTGACCGCAATGCAGCAAAGTGCAAGTAAGCCGACAGACTCCATTGATTCTTGCTCAACCTACTCAGGAAACCTTAAGGGGTTAGCTACACCGAGTTGTTCAGCCCTGGGATTTGTATGACCAGACCTGACACTCTGTTGGCTCTTCTGGCATAAGAAAGTCTTTCTTCTTCTTCTCATTCCTAACCATAAGTATGAGATTTTTCAACAAGTCACACATGGTACAAGTTCTCCCGGCAGAGTTCTGTTCTACTAGACAAGGTCCCAAGACAATCTCTTAATATAACTCTACTTCACTATCACCTACTACCTACACTACCAGAACCTAAGTCAAGCCTTCTGTGTTGTCCATCAAGAAAAAGGCTGTGGCTGTGTTAAATGTGATGCCAGGAGCTATTACCTACCAATCTATCAGACTGCTCTAATCGTTGATTCAACATGGAAATTTTTTATGTTTTAAGCAGTTAAAAACCATGAAAAATGTGATGACGAGTCTACATGTTGAGAAATGCATGTGGCCGAAAGCACGCTCCCATTTCTTAATCAGTAGTCATGTGCTGTTACCAGGATTATTGGCCATACGCTTATTGGTTACCGCATGAGTATCTGGTTTCGGCTGCATGTGGTGAGGTACAGTAAATGTGGGAACGTAGCCTAAGACTGATCAGATATCAATATGATGTTCAGAAACTAGAAAATCGTGATGCTAGTTCGTGAGTGAGGATGGAACGTCTTCAGGTGTAGTGCCTAGGGCAGAAGCAGCTGTTAATACGGCCCTGGCTATAGCAAACAGTGGCTAAGTGAGCCCATCCAGGAGCAAAGGACCCCTGCACTTGCTCTTGGTTCGCTGGGTGCTGACCCTGACAGTATCTTTACTAGGCATCAGATCAGGATAACCTTCATTCCCACACAAATCAATACGTAATTTTAGTAGGTAGCATCCATTGCACATAAAGAACACCCTACAAAACCTTTATTATCCCATCCCATGAGAGGCCCCATTGTCATGAATAAATTATTCACCTCTCTTATTACTGGTTACAATGATGGCTGATCGTTTACAATGATTATATACCGTACTTGGTATGTCTTGGAGCAAATCCAAGTGTCCAGATATATTGATAGATAGGATAGGATGTCCCCACGAGTCCAGCAACAAACAAGAAAATAAAAAAGAAATTACTTACGTAGTAGACGCAAGAGATGATGAAAATCTCTTTATTGCTAGTACAAATGTGTATATACCAAAAACCAGAGTGGCCTTTAGCACGGACTAAAGGGTAGGTAAAGACAGGTGTGACTCCTAATAGTCAAGGATATGTTCCTATAAGGCACTGCTTATCCAGCTAGAGGACAGCTGGGTCGGGCATCCCCTACACCAGGCGGGATGTCCCTGTCACTAGGAGACCGTCAGACCGATATGAGGATCAAGATAGAAAGGAGAAAAATGAATTTTCTAGGTGTCAGGGAGTCATGTAAATTCCACCTAGTTGGGTCACTGGTATATCTTTGTACATATAGTCAGGACAATGAACGAGGAAAAAAAAAGTTAGATTTAAAGATTTAAGTAGTAGTTCATCCACTTTTGACGCCTTTCTCCCATACTTTTTCTGTGGGTGCATCAGGGAATGCTGTGAAGAATTTATACAGACTATCTTCAAAAATAATCTGTGAGAGAACAAAAGTGAGGGCCATTTAAGGTGAGGGTGCTTAATCAGTCATAATTGTTTAAGATGTATTGATTTCTGGTGAGGTTTACCTCCCTTGTCTTTTATAGCATGACGGTGAGTCCTGAGATGACGACCAGGTGAGGACCTATAGGGCAGGAAGCAGAATAAATGCCTTGATCTAATATGGATATGAGAAGGTGAGTATAAGAACCAAGGCACTTACTACTGACTGCGAGGCCCATCAGTGGACAAGTGGATGGATACTTGGCATTAGTAGGTTAATGCACAGATAAGATATGAAGAAATAGGTCAGCGCTCTCAAAAACTTATGGGTGTGTCCCTCTGGCATTATGCCACATTTGGAGCTTGTGAGAACTTCCCCCGGACCCTGGGGATTTCAATGTCAGGAAAAAGAAAAAGACTGCGTTCTCCAGCTCTCTTTAAAAACATGAATGCTTTATTTGTTGTGCTTGTAAAAATGCCGACATGTTTCGGGCAACTTGCCCTTAATCATGGCTCAGTCCGGTTACTGCATCATGAAAATAGTGCAGGACAAGATAGTGTCCTCCAGCAAAAGATGAGGGTAAATCAAAGCCAGAGCTCCCCAGTGTGTGAGCAGATAGAGGACACTATCGCCGTGGGAGAGGGTGCTGCTTTCTGTTGCTCTTTCTTCACTAGTGGCGCAGGGAGCACAGCTTACAGCTTGGGAGAGAGGCAGGGCAGTTTCTAGGTAATTTTGACTACAGGGCGAATCTTGATAAAAGGGCCCCCCCACACACACACACTACGCCATTTCCCCCCCCACACACACACAAACACACTATGCCCCCTGACTACCCCTCCTCCAAACACTATCCCCCCTGACCCCCCTTCTCCACACACTATCTCCCCTGACCCCCCTTCTCCACACACTATCCCCCCTGACCCCTTCTCCACACACTATCCCCCCTGACCCCCCTTCTCCACACACTATCCCCCCTGACCCCTTCTCCACACACTATCCCCCCTGACCCCCCCTTCTCCACACACTATCCCCCCTGACCCCCCTTCTCCACACACTATCCCCCCTGACCCCCCTTCTCCACACACTATCCCCCCTTACCCCCCTCCTCCACACACTATCCCCCCTGACCCCCCTCCTCCACACACTATCCCCCCTGACCCCCCTCCTCCACACACTGTCCCCCGGACCCCCCCCCCCCCCCTTCCTCCTCACACATACACACTACCCCACTTCATATTACATAGATGGCTGCCTTCTCACCTCTCAGATGAGTGCTGCAACAGTAGTAGTGCGCACCGGCATCTCGCCCCCCCGGTCTTTCAGATCCCGTCCGCAGCTGCCGCGACCGTGCTCAGGCGACTTGCTCCGGCCGTCTCTGCGCCTCACCTACTGCCCGCACTCCTCCAATCAGCGCAGAGCGGGAGCGTGGGGCCTCTGCGGCCGGCCAAGGTGCATGCAGCCAATCAAGGTGTTCGCCGCGGCCGGCCACAGCGGCCCCATGCTCCCGTTCTACGCTGATTGGAGGAGTGCGGGCAGTAGGTGAGGCGCAGGGACGGCCGGGGCAAGTCACCTGGGCACAGTCGTGGCAGCTGTGGACGGGATTGTCGCTCACGTGAGCGTCCAGTGCCGCTCATCTGACAGACCGGGGGGGGGAAGGCGAGATGCTGGGCAGCCGGGTGACGGTCTGGGTGTGGGGGCGCGTGGTGCGCTATCCAACCCAGGCTGTGTGAGGTCCCGGGGGAGCCACCAGCGCCCCCAAACTCTCGGCGCCCCGTGCAGTCGCCCCGTGCAAGAAACGGCCCTGGAGAGAGGACCTACCGCCCCTTCCTGCCTGGGCCTGAAGGAGAGGACCCCCACCTGCCATGGCCTTGGTAAGGGATATAAGGGGGGGTCGCGGGTGAAAGGGTGCAGGGCCAAAGTTGTAGGGGCGGAGTCTTACGGGTCGGGGGCATCCACTAGGCCTGAACAGTATCTGGGTGGGATGTTTATAATGAATTATACAGCATCCCCTCTCCCCTGCACCATGGCCTAGTAAGCAGTATTGTGAGGGGAGAGGGGATCCTGTACCCCCTCCCATGTACTGTTCAGGGCCTGGTGCCCATATATGCGGGGGAGAGGGGGGGGGGGGGTCTGTATAGGCATCCTCTCTGTATACTCAGGTCTTTCCCAGCATCTTGTATGTCAGTGTAATGGAGGTCACACAGCTTTCCCAGTATCCTGTATGTCAGTGTAATGGAGGTCACATAGTTTTCCCAGTATCCTGTATGTCAGTGTAATGGAGGTCACACAGCTTACCCAGTATCCTGTATGTCAGTGTATAATGGAGGTCACACAGCTCTCCCAGCATCCTGTATGTCAGTGTAATGGAGGTCACCCACTTCAGCCATTACCTATTATTACCCTCCCCCCATCAGTGCAGGGACGGAAGATGGCCACCCGAACCTGTACTTCTGCCAGCGGCGATGTTCCGACAGTTCGGATAACGTCTACAGCCCTTCTGGTCATTTGTGACAGGGAATTCCTACTGCTCTGTGTGAAGGAGGCAGAAGTCACTTTGTCAATGTAAGTCTATGGGAGGGTTCCCACTTAGGGTATGTTCACACCAGGGCTGTGGAGTCAGAGTCAAAGTCAACCCTGGTTCACACTGAGTAAATCAGGCAGAATTGTCACACTGAGACAGGCGGGAATCCGCTGCGGATTCCCACCTGCCTTAGTGTGGCACTGCTTCTCTGTGGGAGAGCACACACTCCTCCGCTGCCGATGCTCTCCGAGGTGACATGTCACTTCTTCGAGTGGAAAGCGGCAGCAGGAGAGGGGCGTGCTCTCTCCAATAGACAGGCTATGGCACACTGAGACAGACGAGATTCTGCGGTGGAAAGCTCCGCCATGGAATTCTACCTGATTCTCAGTGTGAATATATCCTTAGGCTATGTTCACACAACGTATGTGTTGTAGAAATCACGGCCGTTGTTGCAAATTGCAACAACAGCCGTGATCTATAGAGCACACACGTTGTATGTGAAAGCATAGAATCCAAGCCGCAGTGTATACACATAGTACATATATACATACACATAGTATACACTTCGGCCGGGATCCCCAGCAGCGCGGTGAGAAACTGGCATGTCATTCATTGAATTGTGGCCGCAGAAAACCCTGTCAGTGCACACAATGGAGCAGCTCCGGCCGCACGCTCCATTGTGAGCAGCGGGGAATTCTGTTATCCGAACTGTCGGAACATTGCTGCTGGAGGACTTACAGGTCCGAGTTGCCATCTACCTTCCCTGCACTGATGTGGGGAGGGTAATAATAGGTAAGGGACAGAATGGTACTTGAAGGATGAGCCGCTAGCCGGCTACTCATGGGCCACTGCTGTGTGCTTGCCCCCCAGGCTAAAATTTGCCAGCCAGCCCCTGGTAGTAGCCTAGGCTATTTGTACCACTTATTGTCACGGCCGCGGCGGCGTCCCGTGTTCCGGGCCGCCGCCGCGACCTCCTCCTGCCCCATGCAGCCGCCGGGGTCCTTGTGCAGGGACCCGGCGCTGCTGCTAGTTCGGCCCCTGGGGGCGCCTCACCTCTCCTCCGCTCCTGTCTCCGTCTGTGCCGGCGCGCGCGTCCCCGCCTGCTAGGGCGCGCGCGCGCCGGCTTTCTCAGATTTAAAGGGCCAGTCCGCCCTTAATTGGTTAGTTGCACCTATCACTCCCTATAAATCCCAGCATGCCCAGCCCCCTGTTGTTCCTGTTTCCTATCCGCTACCTGGTCCCTAGTCCTTGTTCCTGGTTCCTGCTCCCCTGTCACTCCATTGCTCCTGTGTTCAGCCTGTAACCTGCGGTTACGCCTACAGACCTCTGCCAGCACCATCTCCTTCCTACTGCTCCTGCCACGCCTCGCCTGCCGTCACTAGCAACCAAGCCAGGGGTAGCGACCTGGGGGTCGCCTGCCGCAGCAAGTCCATCCCGCCTTGCAGCGGGCTCTGGTGAAAACCAGCGGCCCCTTAGACTCCGCTCCCTGGTGAGGTTAGTGCCATCGTTGGTGACGGTCCAGTGGATCCACTACTCCAGGCATTACAATAGGCTCCAACCATGGATCCCGGCGAGGTGCCTGATTTCCTATCCGCTACCTGGTCCCTAGTCCTTGTTTCTGCTCCCCTGTCACTCCATTGCTCCTGTGTTCAGCCTGTCACCTGCGGTTACGCCTACAGACCTCTGCCAGCACCATCTCCTGCCTACTGCTCCTGCCACGCCTCGCCTGCCGTCACTAGCAACCAAGCCAGGGGTAGCGACCTGGGGGTCTGCCGCAGCAAGTCCATCCCGCCTTGCGGCGGGCTCTGGTGAAAACCAGCGGCCCCTTAGACTCCGCTCCCTGGTGAGGTCAGTGCCATCGTTGGTGACGGTCCAGTGGATCCACTACTCCAGGCATTACAGTAGGCTCCAACCATGGATCCCGGCGAGGTGCCTGATATCCGCGAAGTAGCCCGAGTGGTCGCCCTACAGGCGCAACAAATCCAGAAACAGTCGCAGCAGATCCAGCAACTCACTGCCGCCTTACAGCAGCATACAACAGCCCAGCGCACACCACCTCCTGCTGCTTTTTCCTGACTCAGTGCACCATGCATATTGAACTTTTAAGTAGTCAGTTTCCCACCGAGCGCTCTAAAGTGGCTTTCATCATCAGCCTATTGGAGGGTAGAGCTCTGGCCTAGGCCACGCCGCTGTGGGACCGAGATGATCCTGTTGCTGCCAATCTCCGAACCTTCCTAGTCGAGTTTCGCTCCGTCTTTGAGGAACCTGCCCGTGCCTCTTCAGCTGAAACTGCTCTCCTCAACCTCTCTCAAGGGAGCTCCTCTGTTGGTGACTACGCCATCCAGTTCCGCACCCTGGCGGCAGAATTAGACTGGAATGAGGCCGCTCTAATAGCCACCTTCAAGAGGGGTCTGTCCAGTCGGGTGAGAGACGTGCTTTCCGCCCGAGACCTACCTACCTCCCTGAACGAACTCATCCTACTGGCCACCAGGGTCGATACTCGTTTTTCGGAGAGAGAGGAGGAGGTCTGGCATGAACGGCCACTAGGCCTGTCCCGTCACCATCACGAGCTGGCGCCGGTCTTCCAGAATCCTGACGTTCCGGAGTCCCAGTCGACTCCTGAGATTCCTATGCAGGTGGAACGGGCTCACCTGACGCCTGATGAAAGACTTCGTCGTCTGGAGCTGAATCTCTGCCTCTACTGCGGTGGTTCGGATCACTTTCGGCTGAGATGTCCCCAACGTCCTCAAGCGTCCGGGAAACTCCAGCACCTAGGTCCGGTGGGAGAGGTCTCCCTGAGTGTGAATGCCACCTCTCCAAGTTTGTCTGTGCCAGTTTCCATCCAGACACCCTTAGGACAAACTCACCAGACTACTGCCTTTCTCGATTCTGGGTCAGCAGGCAATTTTATTGCAGCTACATTGGTCCAGAGATGGCGGCTTACCGACCATGTGCACTACCAGACCGCACCTCTAGTCCTCCAGGTGGGCACTTCACATCTGGAAAAGATCTCCTTCTACGTCCTGCCCCATTCTTCTTCCACCATCCTCCTGGGACTCCCTTGGTTGCAATTACATGCCCCTAAGCTGGACTGGAGAACCGAGAAGATTCTCAGTTGGGGTCAGGACTGTTCCAACCAGTGTCTGAGGTCACCTCAGCCCAAGTGCTCTATGTTGTCATCCGAGCCCGCCAAGCCTTTGTCCGGCCTACCGGCGGAATACCAAGACTTGCCTGATGCCTCCATCTGCAGGCAAGAAAGAGGGGGAGGCCAAAGGGGGGGGGTACTGTCACGGCCGCCGCGACCTCCTCCTGCCCCATGCAGCAGCCGGGGTCCTTGTGCAGGGACCCGGCGCTGCTGCTAGTTCGGCCCCTGGGGGCGCCTCACCTCTCCTCCGCTCCTGTCTCCGTCTGTGCCGGCCGGCGCGCGCGTCCCCGCCTCCTCGGGCGCGCGCGCGCCGGCTGTCTCAGATTTAAAGGGCCAGTCCGCCCTTAACTGGTTAGTTGCACCTATCACTCCCTATAAATCCCAGCATGCCCTGTCCCTTGTGTTGGAGCCTCTACATGCTTCCCATAGCGTTTGGCCCAGCCCCCTGTTGTTCCTGTTTCCTATCCGCTACCTGGTCCCTAGTCCTTGTTCCTGCTCCCCTGTCACTCTATTGCTCCTGTGTTCAGCCTGTCACCTGCGGTTACGCCTACAGACCTCTGCCAGCACCATCTCCTGCCTACTGCTCCTGCCACGCCTCGCCTGCCGTCACTAGCAACCAAGCCAGGGGTAGTGACCTGGGGGTCTGCCACAGCAAGTCCATCCCGCCTTGCGGCGGGCTCTGGTGAAAACCAGCGGCCCCTTAGACTCCGCTCCCTGGTGAGGTTAGTGCCATCGTTGGTGACGGTCCAGTGGATCCACTACTCCAGGCATTACACTTATGACTACCTCATTTAACACTATGTTGGCTTTGTCCCTCTGCATAGGGAACAAGTGATTCAAGTCACAACATACATTCCGGTTCCTCCATATAGGGACACCAGCATTTACATATAAGCAAGTAGGTGTGATGTACCGATATGCATGCAACATACTGAGGTGCTACGTTAATGTTCTTATTTTCACTACTATCATACATCTGTCTTGGACTGCATTCCTATCTGTGTATTAACCTACTAATGCCAAGTATTTGATAAGGCCAGATGATGCGATTTTACCCACCTGCACCGTACCTATATGACTACACATACTGTATATATATACAGGCAGGGGCGTAACTGGAAATGGCTGGGCCCCATAGCAAACTTTTGATTGGGCCCCCCCCCCGACTGACCACTAAACGGTCAAGTGAAGTCATAACTACATAACTGCTAGCTCTGGTCAGGAGTGCTTGCAGTTAAAGGGACATTTGCAAAACCTAGGAGACCAGCAGGGCCACCCGGTGCTGCAAATGATGACGGCTCAGGGGGCCCAGTGTATTGCAGGAGCAGGCCATGGGGCCCCCTGATGCGGCGGGCCCCATAGCAGCCGCTATGGCTGCTATAGTGGTAGTTACTCCCCTGTATACAGGCCTTTGAATTAGAAGCATCAGCACATAAAAGTATAGAGTTCCTGATATGGTTAATTTTATGATTTCTAATGTCTGGGAAATTCCTCTATCCTTGAAACTTCTGATACATGCAGACAATAAGGAATGATGAACTATGTCTCACGATTTTGAACAAACTGGACTGTTTGTTACATTTGGGCTCTGGGACTCATCCTTTATTATCAGTGCAAGGAATGTATTGTTCTAACTTTCTCACAAGTTATACCACCCTGACTGCGCAGTACAGGAAGCTACTGACCATTTATGGACTGGCCTACCAGAGTGTGACATGTATGTGTCTTGTGACTTGGAACCCCGTCTGTATTGGATGTTACATATTTCATATGAATGAGTAGTACCGCCTAGTACTACTATCCAGGCTTATAATCATGATACAATGTCTTATCTGTGTCCGTGATTTATACGTGACGAGTTGGTAATACTGCAGGTTACAGCTCTAGCTATCAATTGATAACCATCCATCCTGGGTATTTCCCTTTTCTCCATAGAGACGAGTCAACATCTAAATTTTAACCTTATCATATCCACCCACTTATCCACTGATGGGCCTCACAGGCTCCACAGTCAATAGAAAGTGCCTTGGTTCTTTTACTCACCTTCTCCCCTTCATGCTATAAGACAAGGAGCGCATAGTATATAGAGATATATCTTATATCTTTAAAATGTCATTCCAAACATAGACTGATCTAGCTGTGTGTTTCTCATCGATAGTCCTAACTATACGTACAAAGATTTACCAATGACCAAACTAGGTGGCATTTACACGACTCCCTGACACCTAGAAAACGCAGTTTTCCTCCATTCTATCTTGACCTCCATATGGATCTGACGGTCTCCTAGCAACAGGGACATCCCGCCTGGTGCAGAGGACCTGGTGGCCCTCTAGCTGGATAGGCAGGGCCTAATAGGAACCCACCCGTCACTATTAGGAGTCCCACCTGTCTTTACTCCTCCTGATTGCTGTATACACTGTCCACCTTTGCACTAGAGACTAGAGATCATCTCTCGAGTCTACCGTGTAAGCCATTTCTTTTTTAGTTTCTTTCTAGATACAGCTACAATTCGCCGGTTCCACACCGTTTCCCTGGTGGAGTGAGCAGAGGCAGCTGACAGCCTGGTGACAGCATCCTGTGCAATGACTCAGGACGTGTCCTCCGTGATGTCCGCGCCCCAGGCCTGTCATCGTCTTCCACAAGAAGGAACCTGCTGCCCGTGACGTCACCAGCCAGGGGGAGGGCGGGTCTGTGCGCCCGTGTACACCGGAGCTGGGGCATGCGGGGGCGGCGCGCCCTGTCACTCGGTGACATCCCATTGGGCGGGGTAGGGAATGACACTACTATTACTATAGGGGTCCGTTGCTGTCACACACGGTATATAGTATACAGCTCAGCTCCAGCTCGGGAGATCGGCGCAGAGGTCATCACAAGGTAACAGCATAACTGTTTCCGCACCCGGAGGTAAAAGTCTAGCATCTAGCTAATGTGGCTCCAGCCAGCACCAGCGGCAATTTACTCTATGTAGCTGCCTCATTTACCTCAGAGCTCAGGGATAATTGGGTGTTATGTGTATGTAGCTGCCTCATTTACCTCAGAGCTCAGGGATAATTGGGTGTTATGTGTGATATCCTATGGTAGACAGATGATGGGGTTCTTAATGCAATATATGATACAGCCTGACCTGCAGCTGATACAGTATATCATGTATATATAACACAGCCTGTCCTCCTGCTGATACAGAATAATATATATATATATATATATATATATATATATATATATATATATATATATTACACTGCCTGTCCTCCAGCTGATACAGTATATCATGTATATATAACACAGCCTATCCTGCTGATACAGAATAATATATACATATATATTACACTGCCTGTCCTCCAGCTGATACAGTATATCATATATATATATATATATATATATCACACGGCCTGTCCTCCAGCTGATACAGTATATCATGTATATATCACACGGCCTGTCCTCCGGCTGATACAGTATATCATGTATATGTTGCAGTGAAATGATAGAATCAGGGATTTGATCAAATCACTAATGGATTTGTTCAAATCCCGGGAAATGATGAAATGTCCAAGCCCTTCCATCATTTCCCTGAAGAAAGTCAGTGATTTGATCAAATCCCCGACCCCTTTCAGGGAAATGATGGAATGGAAATCTATCATCTCCCCTGCAACATACCTCCTGCTCCCCGCTTGCTGTGTGATGCTGCTAATGCTGCCTCCTGCTCCCCGTTCTGCTCCCCTGTCCGCCTCTGGTCCCCTGTGCTGTGTGTTGATGCTTCCTGCTCCCGGCTCTGCTTCTTTGTCCACCTCTGGTCCCCTGTGCTGTGTGATGCTCCCTCCTGCTCCCGGCTCTGCTCCCCTGTCCTCCCCCGGTCCCATGTGCTGTGTGATGCTCCCTCCTGCTCCCGGCTCTGATCCCCTGTCCGCCTTCAGTCTCATGTGCTGTGTGATGCTGCCTCTTGCTTCCGGCTCTGCTCCCCTGTCCTCCCCCAGTCCCATGTGCTGTGTGTTGATGCTTCCTGCTCCCGGCTCTGCTCCCCTGTCCGCCTTCAGTCTCATGTGCTGTGTGATGCTCCCTCCTGCTCCCGGCTCTGCTCCCCTGTCCGCCTTCAGTCTCATGTGCTGTGTGATGCTGCCTCTTGCTTCCGGCTCTGCTCCCCTGTCCTCCCCCGGTCCCATGTGCTGTGTGATGATGCTTCCTGCTCCCGGCTTTGCTCCCCTGTCCACCTCCGGTCCCATGTGTTGTGTGTTGATGCCTCCTGCTGCCAGCTCTGCTTCTCTGTGCGCCTCCGGTCCCGTGTGCTGTGTGATGCTCCCTCCTGCTCCCGGCTCTGCTCCCCTGTCCGCCTCCGGTCCCATGGGCTGTGTGATGATGCTTCCTGCTCCCGGCTCTGCTCCCCTGTCTGCCTTCGGTCCCGTGTGCTGTGTGATGATGCCTCCTGCTCCCGGCTTTGCTCCCCTGCCTGCCTCCGGTCCCATGTGCTGTGTGATGATGCCTCGTGCTCCCGGCTCTGCTGCCCTGTCCTCCTCTAGTCCTGTGTGCTGTATGATGATGCCTTCTGCTCCTGGCTCTGCTCCCCTGTCCGCCTCCAGCCTTTTGTGCTGTGTGATGCTGCCTCCTGCTCCCAGCTCTGTTCCCCTGTCCACCTCCGATCCCGTGTGCTGTTTGATGCTGCCTCTGGCTCTGCACCCCTGTCCGCCTCCGGTCCCGTGTGCTGTGTGATGCTGCCTCCTGCTCCCTATTCTGCTCCCCTGTCCGTCTCCAGTCTTGGGTGCTGTGTGATGATGCCTCCTGTTCTCGGCTCTGCTCCCCTGTCCGCCTCCGTTCCCGCATGCTGTGTGATGATGCCTCCTGCCCCCGGCTCATCTCCCCTGTCTGCCTCCGGTCCCCTGTGCTGTGTGTTGATGCCTGGTGCTCCCAGCTCTGCTCCTCTGTCCGCCTCCGGTCCCCTGTGCTGTGTTGATGCCTGGTGCTCCCAGCTCTGCTCATCTGTCCGCCTCCGGTCCCCTGTGCTGTGTTGATGCCTGGTGTTCCCAGCTCTGCTCCCCTGTCCGCCTCCGGTCCCCTGTGCTGTGTGATGATGCCTCCTGCTCCCCGCTCATCTCCCCTGTCCGCCTCTGGTCCCCTGTGCTGTGTGATGATGCTTCCTGCTCCTGGCTCTGCTCCCCTGTCCGCCTCTGGTCTCATGTGCTGTGTGATGATGCCTCCTGCTCCCGGCTCTGCTCCCCTGTCCGCCTCTGGTCTAGTGTGCTGTGTGATGATGCCTCCTGCTCTCGGCTCTGCTCCCCTGTCCGCCTCCGTTCCCATGTGCTATTTGATGATGCCTCCTGCTCCCGACTCTGCTCCCCTGTCCGCCTCCGTTCCCATGTGCTGTGTGCTGATGCCTCCTGCTTCCCGCTCATCTCCCCTGTCCGTCTCCGGTCCCGTGTGCTGTGTGATGCTCCCTCCTGCTCCCGACTCTGCTCCCCTGTCCGCCTCCGTTCCCATGTGCTGTGTGATGATGCCTCCTGCTTCCTGCTCATCTCCCCTGTCCGTCTCCGGTCCCGTGTGCTGTGTGATGATGCCTCCTGCTCCCTAAAAATTATCAGCTTAGCTACCTGTTTCAGCTCCCTGTTTCCTTTGTTAATTAGATTTGAATAATTCATTTTCGTTTCAATGACTATTGTGTTACTTAATAAATATATAGCCGGGCGACTCCTGACATTCATTCTATAATTTCCCTGAAAGGGGTCAGTGATTTGATCAAATCACTGACTTTCTTCAGGGAAATGATGGAAGGGCTTGGCCATTTTATCATTTCCCGGGATTTGATCAAATCGCTAAATTCTATCATTTCACTGCAATATATATATCGCACAGCCTGTCCTCCATCTGATACAGTGCATCATGTATAGATCATACAGCCCACCCTCCTGCTGATACTGTGTATCATATATATTATACAGCTTGTCCTCCTGCTGATACAGTACCTAGTGTATAGATCTTACAGCCCGTCCTCCTGCTGATATATATATATATATATATATATATATACACACACACATACAGTATTCCCTACAGCTGATACAGTATGCCATATCATACAGCCACCATCCAGGTGATATATCATATGTATATCATACAGCTTGCCTCTCAGCTGATACCGTATATCATACACAGTTGGAAAGATAAGTATTTGATACACTGACGATTTAAGAAGTTTTTCCACCTGCAAAGAATGAAGAGGTCTAAAAATTTTATCGTAGGAATACTTCACCTGTGAGAGACAGAATCTATTTAAAAAAAAAAAAAACAGAAAGTCACATTGTATGATTTTTAAATAATTAATTTAAATTTTATTGCATGAAATAAGTATTTGATTACCTACAAACTAGTAAGAATTCTGGTTTTCACAGACCTGTTAATTTTTCTTTAAGAAGCTCCTCCTACTCTGCACTCATTACCTGTATTAATTGCACCTGTTCTATCTTGTTACCTGTATAAAGACACCTGTCCACACAGTCAATCAATCACGCTCCAACCTTTCCACTATGGCCAGAACCAAAGAGCTATCCAAGGACACCAGGGACAAAATTGTGGACCTGCATAAGGCTGGGATGGGCTACAGGACAATAGGCAAGCAGCGCGATAAAAAAGCAACAGCTGTTTGCACAGTTATTGGATCATCGAAGATACACAAGAAGACTGTCTTGGTCTTTCTTGGGCTGGGGCTCCATGCAAAATTTCACCTCATAGGGTAGGTTCAGTAACTACCACTGTAGCAGCCATAGCGGCTGCTATGGGGCCCGCCACATCAGGGGGCCCATGGCCTGCTCCTACAACTCCCTGTGTCCCCAGAGCTGTCATCATTTGCAGCGCCAGGTGGCCAAGCGGGCCTCCCAGGGTCTGCAAATGTCTCTCTAACTGAAGGCACGTCTGATTAGCGATTGCAGTTATCACTACACTTGGGGGTTAGTGGTCAGTTGGGAGGGGGGGATCAAAAATTTGCTATGGGGCCCAAGCATTTCTGGTTACGCCCCTGGGTAAGTAACATAGTTAAAGGGGTTATCCAGTGCTACAAAACATGGCCACTTTCTTTCAGAGACAACACGACTCTTGTCTCCAGTTCAAATGCAGTTTGCAATTAAGCTCCGTTCACTTCAATGGAACTGAGCAGCAAAACCTCGCCCAAGCTGGAGACAAGAGTGGGGCTGCCTCTGGAAGAAAGTGGCCATGTTTTTGTAGCGCTGGATAACCCCTTCAATAAGGTTGAAAGAAGACAAGAGTCTATCAGGTTCAACCTAGAGAAACCTTACTTTGTTGACTCTGAAAAAGGTCAGGAATCAGCGTAGAACTACATGGGAGGACCTGGTTAATAACCTGAAAAGATTTGGGACCACAGTCTCAAAGATTGCCGTTAGTAACACTGTCATGAATTAAAATCCTGCAGGGCATGCAATGTCCCCCGGGATCATGCCAGCTCATGTCCAGGGCTGCTTAAAGTTCACCAGTGACCATCTGGATGATCCAGAGGATGCATGGAAGAAGGTCATGTGGTCATGAGACCAAAAAATAACTTTTTGGTATTAACTTCCCTTCTGTGGAGAAGAAGAAGGATGAGTACAACGCCAAGAATACAGTCCCAGCGGTGAAGCGTGGGAATGGAAACATAATACTTTGGGGGTTATTTTCTGCAAAGGGGATAGGATGACTACACCGCATTAAAGGGAAGAGGGATGGGACCATGTATCACAAGATTTCCTACCGTCAGTAACAGCACTGAAGATGGGTCAATGCTGGGTCTTCCAGCATGACAATAACACACAGCCAGGGAAACTAAGGAGCGGCTCCGTAAGAAGATTTTCAAGGCCCTGAAGTGGCCTAGCCAGTCTCCATATCTGAACCCAATAGAAATTCTTTGGAGGGAGCTAAAACTTAACAGGGTATTCCACTCAGACATAATTTTTGATATGTTGCTGCCCATGGTAAGACTAATAATTCATTCCATACTTGTTATCTATTCAGTCTTCTTCCCTTAGTTCTCAGCTGCTACTTTCTGCTGAAAACATAAACATCTGTGTGTGAATTTTTCTCTTTGTCCCACCCCTCCTCCCCCTCCCTTCTGAGACAGCTGATGTAAAGTCCCTGCCTTGCTTTATCTGCAACTTTGTAGCTTCTTTGTAACGCTGGGAGTAGGGCTGGGCGGTATACCGTGAAAATACCGATACCGTCTCTGGCGTCAGTTAACCGACCTCAACTTTGCCAGGACGGTATCTGCGGTATTTCTTCTATCCCCCTGTCTGAGCTGCAAGTGCTGCACAGGTTAGAAGAGGACTCCTCTGGCTCTGTGCTGTCTGTGAAGTGATGCAGGGATGTCCCCGCTCTCCAATGCCCTTTGCCACCCCCCTAATTCCCCCGCTCGGCATGTCCTAGTGCCCCCCCGCCCAACAAAGTACTCCCCACTGTGTGATACCCCTATGTGCCCCCTGTATAGTCATACACCCCTATGCCCCCCTGTATAGTCATACACCTCTATATCCCCCCCTGTATAGTCATACACCCCTATCCCTATGTGCCCCCCTGTATAGTAATACACCCCTTTCCCTATGTGCCACCCTGTATAGTCATACACCCCGATCCCTATGTGCCCCCCTGTATAGTCATACACCCCTATCCCTATGTGACCCCCCTGTATAGTCATACACCCCTATCCCTATGTACTCCCTGTATAGTCATACACCCCTATCCCTATGCACCCCCCTGTATAGTAATACACCCCTATCCCTATGTGCCCCCCTGTATAGTCATACACCCCTATCCCTATGAGCCCCCCTGTATAGTCATACACCCCTATCCCTATGTGCCCCCCTGTATAGTCATACACCCCTATCCCTATGTGCCCCCCTGTATAGTCATACACCCCTATCCCTATGTGCCCCCTGTATAGTCATATACCCCTATCCCTATGTGCCCCCCCTGTATAGTCATACACCCCTATCCCCCCTGTATAGTCATACACCCCGATCCCTATGTGCCCCCCTGTATAGTCATACACCCCGATCACCCCCTCCCTGCATTACAAAGAAGCTACAATGTGTTAGGTAAAGTCAGTCGGGGACTTGTTTACCTCTTTTGTTTTAGAAGGGAGGGAGGGGAGACAGAGAGGAAGTCTCAAACACACATCTTTGAGCAGAAAGCTGCAGCTAAGAACTGGGAGAAGGAGACAGAATAGATAATAGCAAGTATGGAAGGAATTGTTAGTCTCAGCAAGAACCACAACGTATCAAAAGTTATGTTTCAGCGGAATACCCCTTTAATGGTGTCCAGAGACAGCCTTGAAACCTGAAAGATCTGGCAAAGATCTGTATGGAGGAGTTGGACAAAATCCCTGATGCAGTGTGTACAAACTTGGTTAAAGGGAACCTGTCACCCCCCGTGCCGGGGTGACAGGCTCCCGACCCCCCGTTAGAGCCCCCTATACTTACCTAATCCCGCCGGGTCCTGCTTCTGGAGATGGTCGGGTGATGAAGATCTCAGCCGCTGCAGCAAGGCGCGCGCGCTGAGAGATGAGTCCAACGCTCATAGAGAATGACGGAGCGCTGGACTCTCCCGTCATTCTCTATGGGTGTTGGACTCATCTCTCAGCGCGCGCGCCGGGCTGCAGCGGCTGAGATCTTCATCACCCGACCATCTCCAGAAGCGGGACCCGGCGGGATTAGGTAAGTATATGGGGCTCTAACGGGGGGTCGGGAGCCTGTCACCCCGACACGGGGGGTGACAGGTTCCCTTTAAGAACTGCAAGAAATGTCTCACCTCTATAATTGCAAACAAAGTTTCTGTCCCAAATATTAAGTGTTGTTTTTCTATTGTATCAAGTACTTATTTCATGCAATAAAATGCTAAATATTTATTTAAAAAAAATACAAAGGGATTTTCTGGAAGTAGATCTTATCTTTTAAAGTTGAAGTATACCTACAATAAAAATGACAGACTTCTCCATTTTTTGTAGGTGGGAAAAAGTGGCAGAATCGTCTGTGTATCAAATACTTACTCTCCCTACCATTCCTTTCACTGATACAGTATATTATATAATACATACATGGACAAAATTGTTGGCACTCGTTTAATGAGAGAAGACCCACAATGGGCTCAGAAATAACTTGAATTAGACAAAAGTAATAATAAATAAACATTCTATGAAAATATACAAATGAAAGTGAGACATGGGATTGTAGCCAACCTTCCTGGAGGTGGCTGCAGAAGGAAAATTGAAGACAAATCAAAGAGACGGATAATATAAATGATAACAGAAGAGCCCAGAAAAACTTCTAAAGAGGTAAAAGTGAACTTCAAGCTCAAGGAACATCAGTGTCAGATTGCACCATCCGTCGTTGTTTGAGTCAAAGTGGACATCATGGGAGACAACCAAGGAGGACACCATTGTTCAAAAAAAATCATAAAAAAGCCAAATTGGGATTTGCCAAACTACATGTTAAGCCACAATGCTTCTGGGAGAATATCTTATGGACAGATGAGACACAAATTAAACTTTTTGGCAGGGCACATCATCTTTATGCTCACATATGGAAAAAGCATATCAAGAAAAGAACATGGTCCCTACTGGGAATCATGGAGGGGGCTGATTTGCTGCATCTGGCACAAGGTGTCTTGAATCTGTGCAGGGTACAATGAAATCTCAAGACTATCAAGGGATTCTAGAGATAAATTGGTCTCAGTTGTAGGTCATGGGCCGTGCAACAGGATAATGACCGAAACACACAGCTAAAAACACCCAAGAATGGCTAAATGGAGAACATAAGACTATTGTGAAGTGGCCTTCGATGAGCCCTGACCTAAATCCTATTGAGCATCTTCGAAAGGAGCTAAAACATGCTGTCTGGAAAAGGCACTCTTCACACACTAGACAACTGGAGCAGTTAGCTCTTGCAGAGTGGCTCAAAATACCGGTGCAGAAGTCTCATTGACAGTTAAGGCCCTATTCCATGGAATAATTATTGGCCGTATTTGGCCGATATCGGCCGTTACGGCTGATAATTGTCCCATGGAATAGGAGGCAACGATAAGCTGACATCGTTCATGTCGGCTGATCGTTGAAGTCATTTGTCTTTCAACATGTTGAAAGACAAACGACTTATATAGCAACGATCTGCTGCCGTCTCTCCGCGGAACAGGAGCGGCGGTAGCAGAACGCCGCTACATCCTATGGGCTGCCCAGACGGTCAGTGATCACCCGGGAAGCCCCACCGGACTCACCCACTTGCTGCTGCCGTGTGGGATAGCGCTCACAGCGCTCGTTTGCTCCTCGCTGTCGGCCCGTGCAATAGGGCCTTTACAGGAATCGTTAAATTGCAGTGATTGCCTCAAAAGGTTGTGCAACAAAATTTTAAGTTAAGGGTGCCGTTATTTTTGTCCAGACCGATTTCGTTGTTTTTTTTTTTATTCGGTTGACGCATGGTTGAAAAGCAATGTCTGACTTACATTTATTTATTTTCATAGAATTTTTTTTATAATACTTTTGGCAGATTCAACTTATTTCTGTGCCCATTGTGGCTTTTACTTTTAATAAACAAGGGGCACCAACTATTTTGTTCACAAGATAATATATCATACAGCCTGCCCTCCATCTAATACAGCATATCATATTATACAGCCTGCCCTCCAGCTGATACAGCATATCATATTGTACAGCCTGCCCTGCAGCTGATCCTACATATCATATTATACAGCCTGCCCTCCAGCTGATCCTACATATCATATTATACAGCCTGCCCTCCAGATGATCCTACATATCATATTATACAGCCTGCCCTCCAGCTGATACAACATATCATATTATACAGCCTGCCCTCCAGCTGATCCTACATATCATATTATACAGCCTGCCCTCCAGATGATCCTACATATCATATTATACAGCCTGCCCTCCAGCTGATCCTACATATCCTATTATACAGCCTGCCCTCCAGATGATCCTACATATCATATTATACAGCCTGCTCTCCAGCTGATACAGCATATCATATTGTACAGCCTGCCCTGCAGCTGATCCTACATATCATATTATACAGCCTGCCCTCCAGCTGATACAGCATATCATATTGTACAGCCTGCCCTCCAGCTGATCCTACATATCGTATTATACAGCCTGCCCTCCAGCTGATACAGCATATCATATTATACAGCCTGCCCTCCAGATGATCCTACATATCATATTATACAGCCTGCCCTCCAGCTGATCCTACATATCATATTATACAGCCTGCCCTCCAGCTGATCCTACATATCATATTATACAGCCTGCCCTCCAGATGATCCTACATATGATATCATATTATACAGCCTGCCCTCCAGATGATCCTACATATCATATTATACAGCCTGCCCTCCAGATGATCCTACATATCATATTATACAGCCTGCCCTCCAGATGATCCTACATATCATATTATACAGCCTGCTCTCCAGCTGATACAGCATATCATATTGTACAGCCTGCCCTCCAGCTGATCCTACATATCATATTATACAGCCTGCTCTCCAGCTGATACAGCATATCATATTGTACAGCCTGCCCTCCAGCTGATCCTACATATCGTATTATACAGCCTGCCCTCCAGCTGATCCTACATATCATATTATACAGCCTGCTCTCCAGCTGATCCTACATATCATATTATACAGCCTGCCCTCCAGCTGATCCTACATATCATATTATACAGCCTGCCCTCCAGCTGATCCTACATATCATATTATACAGCCTGCCTTCCAGATGAAAGATCATATTTCATGCAGTACACGCTCCAAGGGAAATTATATAATATGGTATACAGCCTGCCCTCCAACTGATAAATGTCTCTATCATATCTTTTTTGTCTTTTTAGTCATGTCATTCCCCAGGAAAGGGATGTATCTGGATAATCTGCTATAGACAATGGCCCACATTTACTAAAACTGTCTTAGTACAAACTTAGACTAGACAGTTTTTAAATGTGCTAGATAGGCCGTTTGATAAATCTGTCACACTTAAAGACTGTGAAAAGTTTACACCACCTATTACCCTGTGGAAAAGTGTCAGAAATGATCTAATATGCATAATAAATGTGAAGAAAAGTCACATTCTGGGCCAATGTTTTTATCACCAGGCATACTGGGCATCTAGAATGATGATAGAACATTTTCCAATATGCTGGTCTGCCGACTATATGTCTCAGGCTAGGTTCACACTATGTAACTGTGCGGCTGTATTTTTTATGCGGCTGTAAATGTGCGGATGAAACTACGGCCGTGGGAAAAAATAGACATGCGGCTCAAAACATACGGTCATTTACTTGGAAATCTGGTTCAACTAAAAATAACAAATAAAATCTTAAGAAAGTGATGCAAACACCTCTGGAATGCATCTGGGAAAGCAGGGAAACAGTTTACATGAATTGCTATTACCGGGGTTTGCGATCCTCTGCAGTAATGTCGATGTCTCTCATGGTTAATATATTAAAATAATAAAACACATTTTCGTTGTAATAAAGTCCCTTTCGTTGTTCAATAATTAAATTTAAACTAATCCATCATTTTGCAATTAAATATACTGTTAAAATAAATATATATATAAATAAATGTATATTTATATATATAATTATTATTTGACAGTATATTTAATTGCACAATGATGGATTCATTAAAATTAAATTATTGAATAACGAAACTGAATTTATTTAAACGAAAATGTGTTTTATTAATTAAATATTAATTAGTACAGGAAGCTCCATAAGCCGTTAATTCATATTGCCGGCAAAAGAGCATTCTGTACTAATCATCACTTTACTTTAATGAAAACATCAAATGTTTCTTCTAATTATGTTATCACAATAGCATTATTAGAAGAAACATTTAGAATTATATGTGCGCTCAGCTGACTTCATTGTGCTGCCGACCAGCGAAGAGACAACATCGGGGTGAGTATAGAGCTCTCCCCACCCCCTCCCCAGCACTGCACCCCTCCCAGCAAGGTAGGGGGGTCACTTAACCCCTTCCTTGCTGGGATGGGTGCAGTCTGACATCAGTCTGGCCCCCAAGGGGTTAAGGGGGATGCAATACATCCTCCCTTAACCCCTTGGGGGCCAGACTGTAAGCAGCGATCTGTAAAGATGCTGCATACTGTAAGGAGCACAACACCGCTCACAATGATGGGTGTTGTGCTCCTGTTTGTGTGTTTTTTGTGTGTTTCTCCCTTTTTGTTTTTCAGATATCGGTATCCTGAGGATTACGTCGGATTCCGTGGACTACGTCGATGACCAGCTTTTTTTTTTTTTTAATAAAATGGTCAATGAGGGGTGTGGGGGTGTACACATTTGAATAAAAAAAATTTTTAACTTGTGTCTTCTCTTTATTTCTTTACTTGATAGACTTAGTAGTGGAAGCCGTCTAATAGACGGAATCCATTACTAAGTTGGGGCCTAGTGTTAGCCGGTATAAAATGGCTAACACTAACCCCCCATTATTACCCCAGTACCCAATGCCACCAGGGGTACTGGGAAGAGCCGGGTGCCAGTGGTCCCGGAGCGTCAAAATTGGCGCTCCTGGACCGGGCGGCAGCAGGCTGGTAAGATTTAGGCTGGGGAGGGCCTAAACCAATGGCTCTTCCCACCCTGGTGTTACCAGGCTGCTGTCGTTTGGTTTTTAACCCGGCTGGTTATAAAAATATGGGGGACCCTATGCGGTTTTTTAAAATTATTTATTTAAAAAAAAAAAAAAAAAAAACACATAGGGTCCCCCCCTATTTTTATAACCAGCCGGGTTAAAAACCAATCGACAGCAGCCTGGTAACACCAGGGTGGGAAGAGACATTGGTTTAGGCCCTCCCCAGCCTAAATCTTACCAGCCTGCTGCCGCCCGGTCCAGGAGCGTCAATTTTGACGCTCCGGGACCACTGGCACCCGGCTCTTCCCAGTACCCCTGGTGGCATTGGGTACTGGGGTAATAATGGGGGGTTAGTGTTAGCCATTTTATACCGGCTAACACTAGGCCCCAACTTAGTAATGGATTCCGTCTAGTAGACGGCTTCCACTACTAAGTCTATCAAGTAAAGAAATAAAGAGAAGACACAAGTTAAAAAAAATTTTTATTCAAATAAAAACACCCCCACACCCCTCATTGACCATTTTATAAAAAAAAAACAACAACAAAAAACCGCTGGTCATCGACGTAGTCCACGGAATCCGACATAATCCCCAGGATACCGATATCTGAAAAACAAAAAGGGAGAAACACACAAAAAACACACAAACAGGAGCACAACACCCATCATTGTGAGCGGTGTTGTGCACCTTACAGTATGCAGCATCTTTACAGATCGCTGCTTACAGTCTGGCCCCCAAGGGGTTAAGGGAGGATGTATTGCATCCCCCTTAACCCCTTGGGGGCCAGATTGATGTCAGACTGCACCCATCCCAGCAAGGAAGGGGTTAACCGACCCCCCCTTCCTTGCTGGGAGGGGTGCAGTGCTGGAGAGGGGGTGGGGAGAGCTGTATACTCACCCCGATGTGTTCTCTTCGCTGGTCCGCAGCACAATGAAGTCACTGTGCTGCGGACCCGCTAATTATATGTGCGCTCAGCTGATCAGCCGATCAGCTGAGCGCACATATAATTCTAAATGTTTCTTCTAATAATGCTATTGTGATAACATAATTAGAAGAAACATTTGATGTTTTAATTACAGTAAAGTGATGATTAGTACAGAAAGCTCTATTGCCGGCAATATGAATTAACGGCTTATGGAGCTTCCTGTACTAATTAATATTTAATGAATAAAACACATTTTCGTTGAAATAAATTCAGTTTCGTTATTCAATAATTTAATTCTAACGAATCCATCATTGTGCAATTAAATATACTGTCAAAAATAAATATATATATAAATATACATTTATTTATATATATATTTATTTTAACAGTATATTTAATTGCAAAATGATGGATTCGTTAGAATTAAATTATTGACCAACGAAAGGGACTTTATTACAAAGAAAATGTGTTTTATTAATTTAATATATTAACTATTAGAGTCATCGGCATTCGGCATCAGTGCCGGCTATTTTTGAAGTACTCCGTACGGACCGCCTGTCAATCCACGGCCGCGTTTCCAGCCGCAAACAATGGTCTTGTTCATTTTTTACGGGTCCGTTTACGATAGGGCCGTAGATTCATACATAGTGTGCACTGTGCAGCCGTATATCGTATACTTTCCAGCGTACGCATGAACCACCAAAAATACCGCCGCACAATTACAGCCGCAAATACAGCCGCACACTTATATAGTCTGAACCTGGCCTGAAGGTGTAAAGTTGTAAAGGGCTAATAGTCTGGAATTAAAGGGGTTATCCAGCATTTACATTTTTTTTATAAATTGCTGTCCAGTTGGTAAACATTATAAACATGTTCTGCTTACCTCTCCGCACTCTCCAGTGTCCCCCGCTGACTGCAGCTCTGCTACTTTAAAGGCTCGTCTTGAGAGTGACAGTCTGCTCAGCCAATCACTGGGCACCGGGCTGTCACGTCTCAGCCAGAGATTAGCTGAATGGGCTGTCACCCCCAAGACGAGCTCACCTCTGAAGTAGCAGAGCTGCAGTCGACGGGGACACCACTGACACGCATCTGGACGTCGGGGGAGCGTGGAGAGATAAGCATAGCATGTTTATTATGTTTAGCAACAGGGCAGAAATATATATAAAAAAATTAAATGCTGTATACCCCCTTTACGAAATGTAGTATATACTGTTCAGGATACCTTTCTTGCATATAGTTTTATTGGAAGATGCGGTTAGTTCAGACAGATCTGCATATCCCCATTGTATTCTTACCAGTCACATGCCAATAGGACACACGTTTGGCAAGTTTGACCACTAGTAGAGACATAGAGAGACACAGACAGTGTATCCTTCAACTGGTGTGAACCAAGCTTTAGATCATTCCTAGGTTACAAGCTTCTGTCAGCTATGAGGAAGTATAGTTTATAGTGTAGATCATTTACAGATCAAGATGGAGGATGTGAGTCATTTATTATCCTTTCTTACCAGGTGTCATCTCTGAGGGTGGAGGTGTTTGTAAAGAGGGATTAAGAAAGCGAAATAAAGATGCATCTCCTGTACAGAGAAATACAGTATCATTTCACTGTTTTAATGCTACACATAACACATAAGGGAACATTTATTATCTGGTGCACCAGCCATTTTCTGCCGCAGAGAGCCCATTTGCAAATAGGCTTTCTGCACCACTTGCGACAGAGGGGCGGGGAGGGGGCATAACAGGGGGTGCAGCCACTGGATGCATCGCATTTAACATTTTTCCAGTGGTTTCACACTAGTGCGCACAGGATTTTCTGGCAAAAAAGGCCAGACTTAATAATGTCCCCCATAATGTTCTGATGCCATTCACTGCTCTTGGATGGTTCTCCACTGAGTTTCTAAGCTCAGACAGAACAACCATTCAGATTAATGCACGTGTGCACATACCCTCGGGAGTTTCTGTATATTTAGTATTGATCAATTCCCAAGGACAAAAGGTTTATTACTGCGAAGAACACATTTATGAAGATCTATTGACTTATTGGTAATGGGGGAGGGTGGAGTAATGTTGTTTGCAGCAACAATATGTGCATGTACCCACAGTGGCGGTCTTTGGTACCAAGCACCCCAAGCGATCGCTTGGGGCCCCCAACATCCAGGGGGGCCCCCACGCCCCTCTCTTGTGCTCAAGACCGCTGGACAGGGCCGCTGCCCAGCTCGCTGCTGCCAACTGAACTGTAACTATGAGCACTCGTAATGAGCGCTCATAGTTACATGCAGCAGGACTGACAGGGCGGGAGACATTGGCTCCCTTCCTGTCAGTCACTCTTGTGGCCGCAGGAAGGGTTTTCCCTGTGGTCACAAGTGGCAGCTTTGTCCTTGTGGTGTCGGCGCTCCAGTGACATCACTGGAGCATCGGCGCCAGGACAAGGGGAGCGCGGCCTCTTGTGATCGCAGGGAAAACCCTTCTTGCGGCCACAAGAGTGAAGAGAAGAGGAGACGCCCGGACCCAGGTGAGTATAAGTGTTTGTTTTATTGTGTTATATACTATATGGGAGGGGTAGCACACAGAGGTCTGTTTAACTGGGGGAGCGCACATCGGGGGTCTATATAAATGGGGGGAGCACCTAGGGGGGCTATATAACAGGGGGAGCACACAGGGGGGCTATAGACTACTGGGGCTTCACAGAGGCGTCTATAAACTACTGGGGGCAGCACACAGGGGGTCTATATACTACTTGGGGCAGCAGAATGGGGTCTATATACAACTTTGAGAGCACACAGGGGGGCTATATACTACTGGGGGAGCACACAGGGGTCTATATACTACTGGTGGGGCACACAGAGGGTCTATATACTACTGGGAGAACATACAGTGGGTCAATATACTACTTGTGAGGCACAAAGGTGGTCTATATATAACTGGGGGAGCACCCAGGGGTCTGTATACTACTGGTGCAGCACACAAGGGGTCTATATAATACTGGTGGGGCACAGAGGGGGTCTATATACTACTGGGGAACCACACAGGGGGTTTATATACTACTGGAGGAGCACACAGGGGTCTATATCCAAGTAAGGGAACACACAGAAGGTCTATATCCAAGTGGGGGAGTACACAGGGGGGCTAAATACCCCTGAGGGAGCATACAGGGGGGCTAAATACCCCTGAGGGAGTACACAGGGGGCCTATATACTAGTGGCGGAGCACACAGGGGGTATATACAACTGGGGGCAGCACACAGGGGGTCTATATACAACTGGGGCAGCACACAGAAGGTCTATATACTTCTGGGGGAGCACACGGGGGGCTATATATAACTGGGGGAAACACATAGGGGTCTATATACTACTGGGGGAAGCAAACAAGGGGTATATACTACTGGGGGCAGGACACAAGGGGTATATACTATTGGGGGCAGCACACAAGGAGTATATATTACTGGCGGTAGCGCACAAGGGGTATATACTACTGGGGGCAGGACACAAGGGGTATATACTATTGGGGGCAGCACACAAGGAGTATATATTACTGGCGGTAGCGCACAAGGGGTATATACTACTGGGGGCAACACACAGCGGTCTATTGTTTTGGAACGCGTGTCAAGGGGGGGGGCCCAGACATAACTTTGCTTGGGGCCCCAGAAATGCCAAGACCGCCCCTGTGTACCCATCACTCATCACCTCCACACAGCATTATGGTGAACTTGGCCATGTGCCCCCCCCCAACCTTGCGACCCCTCCCGCCTAGCCAGCCACAGCTGAAGCCACTCTACTCCTTCCCCCAGGCCGCCCCTAGCCAATACAATCAGTTACTCTCTCACTGCTATACCCTCTCACTGCTTCAAAGGCCCCGTCCGGTGCCTGCACGACAATTATGGTGATATAATCATGCAGTGTGTGGGTCCACTTGGGTTTGCAACGGTGGGGGTGACAGCTTCCTGCGGTGCCGCCTATCCGCCCAGTTCTTACAAGAGAGACAGAAATTGGCAGACAGAGGGGTTAATTGCTCATCGCTCCTTTGTCAGTCAGTGTTTTACAGTCAGTTCAGAGCGCAGAGGGGCCCCCGGGTAGCCGCCAACCATGCCCAATGAGAAAGACGCCTCTGCCTTCACATATATGCTGCTGAACAGATAGTTTTCTATAGTGTAATGTATATGACCTATAGAGCCCTTTAGATAATTGACACTTCTTATTTATGTTTCCTTTAAGGTATTATTATGGCACCTGTTACAGTAAGCAAAGAGGGACAGCATGAAGCGCTGAAGTCAGGGTGAGTACAGTGCAGTGTGTGTTTACTTGATCACATGCTGTGCTTCACAGATACTGAAAAGCATTTTGAGAAAATCTATATATTACTCATTAATGGATCCTACGATATGCATGCCTTCTCTAGTAAATCAATAGTATGTGTGAAATGCTCAGTGCAGAATAGCTACATATTTCACACAGTATTTCCATCAGTCTTTTGGTCAGTCTTTTATGAATATAAATCAGGAGTGGAACTGACAGGGCCAAATTACAATGGAAAGAATTGTACAACAGACAGAAGTACAATATGTGATATAGCCTTACATAGTTTGTAAGGTAGAAAAAAAAAGCATGTGTTCATCCGGTGTTCCAGAGAAAGGAAAAAATCACCCATCATTCTAGGGATAAAATTTCTTCCTGACTTCAAATCTGGCAATCACAAAAAAATCACTGGATCAATGACTCTTCTCTAGAATCTAGTGAATATAACCTGTAATATTATTATACTCCAGAAATGATTCCAGGCCCTTTTAAAACTCTTTTATTGAGTTCACTAAATAACCACTTCCTCTGGCAGAGAGTAACATAGACTCACTGCTCTTAAAGCGTAAGGGTATATTCACACGGGCGGGCTCGCAGTGAGATTCTCGCTGCGAGCCCGGCAGGTCCTGGCAGTTCCCATACACTACATACTTGCTGCGGTCTAAACGACCGCAGCGAGTATGTAATTCTGCCGCCCTTAACCCCTCCTGCTCCCGCCCGGCTCCCCCGCTGTAAGCATACATTACCTGTCCTCGCTGCACGGGTCCGGCGTCCTGCTCTCCTGTCCGGGCCAATCAGTGTGTTGCCCAGCCGCAGCCACTGATTGGCCAGGCGGGAGAGCAGGACGCCGGACCCGTGCAGCAAGGACAGGTAAAGTATGCTTACAGCGGGGGAGCCGGCCGGGAGCAGGAGGGGTTAAGGGCAGCAGAATTACATACTCGCTGCAGTCGTTTAGACCGCAGCAAGTATGTAGTGTATGGGAACTGCCAGGACCTGCCGGGCTCGCAGCGAGAATCTCGCTGCGAGCCCGTTCGTGTGAATATACCCTAACTGTAATTTTTTTTAAAAAGAAATCAGTAGTATAAGCGATTTAAAGAAACTCTATAAGGGTGCGTTCACACCTACCAGATCCGCAGCTGATTTTTATGCTGCGAGTTTGCAGCGAAATCAGCTGCGGATCCTGTACTGTGAAGCTCAATGGGTCCCATACACGCAGCGGATCCGCTGCCTGCATGGGACCCGGCCTCTTTAACCCTTGCACCGCCGCCGATTGCCCACAGCTTACAGCCCCGGCCCCCTTAAACCCCCGCACCGCCCGCATGGCAGGTCGCCGCCCCGGGCCCCGCCACACGCCCGATCGCCGCCCCGCCCCCCCCCCCCCCGCACGACCGATCGCAGCCCCGGCCCCGAGCATACATCCCCTGCTCGGGCCGTGGCTGTGTGATGCTCCCACAGCCACGGCCCGAGCAGGTGATGTATGCTTGGGGCTGCGGGGCTGGGATGGGATGTGCAGGGGGCCGGGGCAGCGATCGGGCATGGGGGGGGGGGGCGGGGCAGCGATCGGGCGTGGGGCGGGCGGGGCAGCGATCAGGCGCGCGAGGGGGTGCGAAGTGTCGATCGGGCGGTGCGGGGGTTTAAGGGGGCCGGAGCTGTAAGCTGAAAACAATAAATATCTATAGTACAAGCAATTTTCAGAAACTCTGTAATAGGTTTTATTTACCAAAAGAGTTTCCTTCTGTACTGAAAACGCTGTTTTCCTAGCTCCCCCCTCACCTTAGAAGAGGCAGGATTTCTGTGTCCATTATGTGGCTATGGAGAGGGGAGGGGCTGAAAGGAGTGAGTGAGCATGGAGCAGTCCTGCACAGCACAACACCATGCAATCTTCTCTCAGCAAGTTCCTAGATAAGCACTGCGGATCCGGTAGGTGTGAACACACCCTAATAGGTTTTATTCGGCAAAAAAGCCTCTTTCTGTACTCACTCAAAAAGCATTCTCCCAGCCTCCCCCCCCCCCTCACTTCTTATCTGTGCATTATCATGCAATGAAATGACATATATCTCTCCCTGAACAAAGAGGTTGGGCAGTGATTTTCTATCACGCCTGACCCATATCACCACCAACATCTGTCAGTGGTTGTTTTTAAGAACCCAAACAACTTAGGTTGAGGATACAAACACACAGGACGTATACGCAGCGTGTTTCTCGCTGCTTATACGCAGTGAAACTCGCTGCGTATCCCGTCCCTGTGTAGTCAATGGCAGGAAAAAGTTTGTCTGCAGCCCGCCCTTTTAACCCCGGAGCGTATACTTTACCTGATCCCCGTGTCCCGATTGTCCCCAGGGCTGTCCGATCGCCCCTCCTGGCAGCCTTCAAAGGAAGGTCAGTTTTGTAGGTTCTGTAACGAGCTAGACTGTTTTCAGATGTGTGAACATGATTGCACAAGGGTTTTCTAATCATCAATTAGCCTTCTGAGCCAATGAGCAAACACATTGTACCATTAGCACACTGGAGTGATAGTTGCTAGAAATGGGCCTCTATACACCTATGTAGATATTGCACCAAAAACCAGACATTTGCAGCTAGAATAGTCATTTACCATATTAGCAATGTATAGAGTGTATTTGTTAAAAGTTAGGACTAGTTTAAAGTTATCTTGTTAGGAATATGACTTTGCGCTCCTCGGTCCGTGCCGGGCGGTCGAGGAAGCGCTGAGTTTGTCTGTGTTTTTCTTTTTACTCTGTCTGAATTGTGTTGTATTTGCCAGCCACACCCGCTTTTCCTGGCAGACTCCTGGCAGTGCAGGGGTTACTGCTCTGCTTGATCTTCTCAGCTGAACTTGCTGCTGGGATCAGGGCTGGTCCAATCATCTGCTGGACTTAGTCTCTGATCTCAGATAAAAAGCAGAAAGTTTCTCCCTTCCCTGCTGACTATTAGAGTTCACTCGCCTGCTCAGCTCCCTGTTTAGTTACACTGATCTCTGTATTCTGGACCTTCTGCATTTGACCTCGACTATTCTCCTGTTTGCTGTTTTTGTACTTCGCCGCTCGACTGTTGCTGACCTGGTTTGTCTGACACCTCTTATTGTGTTTTGTTTGTCTGTCCGTGCTCTGTGTGTCGCACCTATTCAGTGTAGGGACCGACTCCGTGGTTGTCCGGGCCGTTTAGGGCCGTCCGTGGCAATTAGGCAGGGTCAGTGGGTGGGGTCAGCTCAGGGCTCACTGTCCGTGTCTTGTCAGACTGCCTTTGCCATACTGACCATAACAGAATAGTCAGCCTAATAATTTGTTGGGGTAACCTAGCATTATGGACGCCATGAAGACTCAGATGCAAGGTCTGAACACGCTGGTTCAGAACCTTGCTGAGCGCGTCCAGGAACAAGAGACTGCACCCCGACAGGTGACCATGACCACCCCTCTACCTCCGGAACCTCCGGTGCAGCTCCCTGAAAAGTTTAAGGGAGACAGGAAGCATTTCCGAACATTTAGAGAGGGGTGCAAGTTGTTTTTTCGTTTGTGCCCCCACTCCTCTGGAGATGAGGACCAAAGGGTGGGCATTATTATGTCCCTCTTGCAGGGTCATCCTCAGGAGTGGGCTTTTTCATTACCCCCTGGATCCATGGAGTTGACCTCCGTGGATCAATTTTTTTCTGCCCTAGGACTCCTGTATGACGATCCAGACCTAGCAGCGGAAGCAGAACGCCAACTGACTTCCATGAAACAGGGAAAGAGACCTGTGGAGGAGTACTGTGCGGAATTCAGACAGTGGTGTGTGTCATCTGGCTGGAATGACCCCGCACTGCGGTGCCAGTTCCGGATGGGGTTGTCGGACCAGCTTAAAGACCTATTAGTGGTATACCCTACCCCCGACACCTTAGAAGAAACAATGACTTTGGCGATTAGGGTTGACAGGCGACTCAGAGACAGACATAGGGAGAAAGGAACTTCTGAGTCTTCTAGTTCTCTTCCTGTTATTGACTGTGTTTCTCAGCCTCCTCCTTCTGTTCCTCTGTCACAAGAAGAGCCCATGCAGCTTGGAGCCTCAGATACCAAGACCCGACGAGCCTTCCGCCTGCAACACAACCTCTGCCTATACTGTGGTAAACTCGGTCATCGTGTGAGGTCCTGTCCTGCTAGACCTGACCAGCCGGCTGAAAGACTCCAGCGCCTGAGTGACCATCGAGGGGGTCATTCAGGTGCACAGGTATCCCTTGAACATAAAAATAAATTATTGGTACCTATCTCACTTTGTTTGGGGCACAAATTGGTCTCGGGTTTTGCTCATGTGGATTCTGGGGCCTCCGCCAATTTCATTAGCTCCGGTTTTTGGTCACGTTTAGAGGCATGTCCGCTTTTGCTCAATAATCCGCTGACCATCACTGGTGCGGATTCTACCCCTTTGGCCAGGGGTAGAATCTGCTATATCACTCCGACTATGAAGGTGCAGGTTGGGTCAATTCACCAAGAAATGCTTGACTTTTTAATCATGGGCAATTTATCTACTGATGTTATTCTGGGTTTACCTTGGTTGAGTAAACATAATCCTGTTTTTGATTGGTCCACTCGTGAATTGGTAAAATGGGGATCTGAGTGCTCTCCTCATTGTATTTCGCTGAATGCCGCAGATGTCTTCCCCAAGGAGGGGGAGATCCCGGAGTTTATTTCCGATTTCTCAGATGTGTTTGACGAGAAGGCTGTTGATGTGTTGCCACCTCATAGACCATATGATTGCTCCATTGATTTGATCCCTGGTACTAAATACCCTAAAGGTAGAATTTTTAATTTGTCTAGGCCTGAGAGGGAGGCTATGCGAGAGTACATTCAGGAAAGCCTTCGCAAGGGTCACATTTGTCCCTCCAGCTCTCCCATGGGTGCAGGGTTCTTTTTGTTGGTAAAAAGGATGGTGGTCTTAGACCGTGTATTGATTACCGAGAACTAAATAAGATCACTATCAAAAACCAGCACCCCCTTCCTCTTATTCCAGATCTCTTTAATCAGATTGTGGGTGCTCAGTGGTTCTCCAAGATAGATCTTCGTGGGGCCTACAATCTGATCAGAATAAGGGAGGGGGATGAGTGGAAGACCGCCTTCAATACCCCTGAGGGACATTTTGAGTATCGGGTGATGCCATTTGGTCTGAGTAATGCCCCTGCAGTATTCCAGCATTTTGTGAATGACATATTCAGGGAACATCTGGGGAAATTCTTGGTGGTGTATTTGGATGATATCCTAATCTTTTCGCCGGATTGGTCTTCCCACGTAAACCATGTTCGCACTGTTATGCATTTGCTTAGAAATAATAACTTGTTTGCCAAACTGTCCAAATGCCAATTCGGAATCCAGAAGGTCTCTTTTCTGGGGTACATAATTTCTCCCAACTCTTTTAGTATGGATCCTGTCAAAGTGGCAGCCATTGAGAAATGGGAACGTCCCACTAACCTTAAGGCATTGCAAAGATTCTTGGGATTTGCCAACTATTACAGAAAATTTATTAAGGGATTTTCCATAATTGCTAAACCCCTTACTGACCTGACCAGAAGAGGGGCTGACCTGGATAACTGGACTCCCAAGGCTATAGAGGCATTTGGACAGTTAAAAAGATGTTTCTCCAAGGCACCCGTGCTCATCCAGCCTGATGTGGAGCAACCTTTTGTTATTGAAGTTGATGCTTCAGAGGTGGGGGTTGGTGCGGTTCTTTCTCAGGGCCCTGAGAGTCTCACCAACCTCCGACCTATAGCTTACTTCTCCAGGAAATTTTCCCTAACAGAAGGAAATTACGATATTGGTAACAGGGAACTGCTTGCCATCAAGTGGGCATTCGATGAATGGAGGCATTTCCTTGAAGGAGCTAAACACAAGGTCAGGGTACTAATTGACCACAAAAACTTATTGTACCTAGACAAGGCCAAACGCCTAACCCCTCGACAGGCGAGGTGGGCGTTGTTCTTTACTCGTTTTGATTTTGAGATAACCTATCGTCCAGGTTCTAAAAATGGCAAAGCTGATGCCCTATCGTGGAGTTTTGATGCCAGTAATGTCCCCAAAGGTGAACCAGAAAATATACTTGCGCCCGGGGTGGTCCTTGCCATCCTCCAACCTGATCTTGTCGCTCAGGTGGTAGTCTCAGTCCCTTGCCCCTGAAAATACTCCGAAGGGAAAACTCTTTGTACCCCCCAATCTCCGGCTTAGAGTCTTGGAGGAAACCCATTGTTCTGTTCTGGCTGGTCACCCGGGAATTGCTGGTACCAAGTATCTCCTCTCAAGGCAATATTGGTGGCCTTCTTGGTCCCAAGATGTAAAATTTTTTGTTGAAGCTTGTGAAGTCTGTGCTAGGTCCAAGGTCCCTCGTAGGTTACCAGAGGGCCTCCTCCACCCTCTTCCTATACCTAGGAGACCATGGACCCACCTCGCTATGGACTTCATCACAGATTTGCCATTGTCCAAAGGGAAAACAGTGATCTGGGTGGTGGTGGACAGATTCTCCAAAATGTGCCACCTTATTCCGTTGAAAAAACTCCCCAATGCTTGTACTTTGGCCACTCTGTTCATAAACCATATCCTAAGGTTACATGGGGTTCCTGAAAACATTGTCTCTGATAGGGGAGTGCAATTTGTCTCCAAATTCTGGAGAGAACTATGTGGTCGTTTGGGGATTTTGTTGTCTTTTTCGTCTGCCTTTCACCCCCAGTCTAATGGGCAAACGGAGAGGGTAAACCAATCCTTAGAACAATTTCTTAGATGTTTTGTATCATGTTCTCAGGATAAATGGAAAAACTATTTGCCTCTAGCAGAGTTCGCGCTTAATAATAGAGAGAGTCAGTCTACCAAAATGTCGCCTTTCTTTTGCAATTATGGGTATAATCCCAGGTATTCGTCGGCTCACTCTCTAGAGTCTGTAAATCCTTCAGCTGAAGTTATCTATCAAAGACTGTGCACAGTCTGGGCCCAGGCTCTTGTGAGCCTGACTAAGGCCCAGAGGTTGTCTAGCATACAAGCTAATAAAAGACGTATATCTGGCCATGAATATCAGGTAGGGGACAAGGTGTGGCTCTCCACGAGAAATCTTAAGCTCAGAGTCCCTTCTGGGAAATTAGCACCTAAATACATTGGTCCTTATCTAATTACAGAAATCATTAATCCTGTGTCCTTCCGCCTACAGTTACCCAATAATATGAGGATTCACAATGTCTTTCATAAATCATTGTTAAAAAAATATGTAGTTCCTGTGCTTCCAGCAGTCCTCCCTGCTCCTCTGGTCATCCAAGGTGAGCTGGAGTTTGAGGTGGACAAGATTTTGGACTCTCGCCAAGTTCAAAATTCCATCCAATATCTTGTCCAGTGGAAAGGATTTGGTCCCGAGGAAAATACTTGGGTTGCCAGTAAGGACATACATGCCTCACGCCTTATCCGTCAGTTTCATGCCCGTAACCCCTCTAAGCCTGGTCCTTTGAGTGAGGGTCCAGTGGCCCCTCATAAGAGGGGGGGTACTGTTAGGAATATGACTTTGCGCTCCTCGGTCCGTGCCGGGCGGTCGAGGAAGCGCTGAGTTTGTCTGTGTTTTTCTTTTACTCTGTCTGAATTGTGTTGTATTTGCCAGCCACACCCGCTTTTCCTGGCAGACTCCTGGCAGTGCAGGGGTTACTGCTCTGCTTGATCTTCTCAGCTGAACTTGCTGCTGGGATCAGGGCTGGTCCAATCATCTGCTGGACTTAGTCTCTGATCTCAGATAAAAAGCAGCAAGTTTCTCCCTTCCCTGCTGACTATTAGAGTTCACTCGCCTGCTCAGCTCCCTGTTTAGTTACACTGATCTCTGTATTCTGGACCTTCTGCATTTGACCTCGACTATTCTCCTGTTTGCTGTTTTTGTACTTCGCCGCTCGACTGTTGCTGACCTGGTTTGTCTGACACCTCTTATTGTGTTTTGTTTGTCTGTCCGTGCTCTGTGTGTCGCACCTATTCAGTGTAGGGACCGACTCCGTGGTTGTCCGGGCCGTTTAGGGCCGTCCGTGGCAATTAGGCAGGGTCAGTGGGTGGGGTCAGCTCAGGGCTCACTGTCCGTGTCTTGTCAGACTGCCTTTGCCATACTGACCATAACAGAATAGTCAGCCTAATAATTTGTTGGGGTAACCTAGCATTATGGACGCCATGAAGACTCAGATGCAAGGTCTGAACACGCTGGTTCAGAACCTTGCTGAGCGCGTCCAGGAACAAGAGACTGCACCCCGACAGGTGACCATGACCACCCCTCTACCTCCGGAACCTCCGGTGCAGCTCCCTGAAAAGTTTAAGGGAGACAGGAAGCATTTCCGAACATTTAGAGAGGGGTGCAAGTTGTTTTTTCGTTTGTGCCCCCACTCCTCTGGAGATGAGGACCAAAGGGTGGGCATTATTATGTCCCTCTTGCAGGGTCATCCTCAGGAGTGGGCTTTTTCATTACCCCCTGGATCCATGGAGTTGACCTCCGTGGATCAATTTTTTTCTGCCCTAGGACTCCTGTATGACGATCCAGACCTAGCAGCGGAAGCAGAACGCCAACTGACTTCCATGAAACAGGGAAAGAGACCTGTGGAGGAGTACTGTGCGGAATTCAGACAGTGGTGTGTGTCATCTGGCTGGAATGACCCCGCACTGCGGTGCCAGTTCCGGATGGGGTTGTCGGACCAGCTTAAAGACCTATTAGTGGTATACCCTACCCCCGACACCTTAGAAGAAACAATGACTTTGGCGATTAGGGTTGACAGGCGACTCAGAGACAGACATAGGGAGAAAGGAACTTCTGAGTCTTCTAGTTCTCTTCCTGTTATTGACTGTGTTTCTCAGCCTCCTCCTTCTGTTCCTCTGTCACAAGAAGAGCCCATGCAGCTTGGAGCCTCAGATACCAAGACCCGATGAGCCTTCCGCCTGCAACACAACCTCTGCCTATACTGTGGTAAACTCGGTCATCGTGTGAGGTCCTGTCCTGCTAGACCTGACCAGCCGGCTGAAAGACTCCAGCGCCTGAGTGACCATCGAGGGGGTCATTCAGGTGCACAGGTATCCCTTGAACATAAAAATAAATTATTGGTACCTATCTCACTTTGTTTGGGGCACAAATTGGTCTCGGGTTTTGCTCATGTGGATTCTGGGGCCTCCGCCAATTTCATTAGCTCCGGTTTTTGGTCACGTTTAGAGGCATGTCCGCTTTTGCTCAATAATCCGCTGACCATCACTGGTGCGGATTCTACCCCTTTGGCCAGGGGTAGAATCTGCTATATCACTCCGACTATGAAGGTGCAGGTTGGGTCAATTCACCAGAAATGCTTGACTTTTTAATCATGGGCAATTTATCTACTGATGTTATTCTGGGTTTACCTTGGTTGAGTAAACATAATCCTGTTTTGATTGGTCCACTCGTGAATTGGTAAAATGGGGATCTGAGTGCTCTCCTCATTGTATTTCGCTGAATGCCGCAGATGTCTTCCCCAAGGAGGGGGAGATCCCGGAGTTTATTTCCGATTTCTCAGATGTGTTTGACGAGAAGGCTGTTGATGTGTTGCCACCTCATAGACCATATGATTGCTCCATTGATTTGATCCCTGGTACTAAATACCCTAAAGGTAGAATTTTTAATTTGTCTAGGCCTGAGAGGGAGGCTATGCGAGAGTACATTCAGGAAAGCCTTCGCAAGGGTCACATTTGTCCCTCCAGCTCTCCCATGGGTGCAGGGTTCTTTTTTGTTGGTAAAAAGGATGGTGGTCTTAGACCGTGTATTGATTACCGAGAACTAAATAAGATCACTATCAAAAACCAGCACCCCCTTCCTCTTATTCCAGATCTCTTTAATCAGATTGTGGGTGCTCAGTGGTTCTCCAAGATAGATCTTCGTGGGGCCTACAATCTGATCAAAATAAGGGAGGGGGATGAGTGGAAGACCGCCTTCAATACCCCTGAGGGACATTTTGAGTATCGGGTGATGCCATTTGGTCTGAGTAATGCCCCTGCAGTATTCCAGCATTTTGTGAATGACATATTCAGGGAACATCTGGGGAAATTCTTGGTGGTGTATTTGGATGATATCCTAATCTTTTCGCCGGATTGGTCTTCCCACGTAAACCATGTTCGCACTGTTATGCATTTGCTTAGAAATAATAACTTGTTTGCCAAACTGTCCAAATGCCAATTCGGAATCCAGAAGGTCTCTTTTCTGGGGTACATAATTTCTCCCAACTCTTTTAGTATGGATCCTGTCAAAGTGGCAGCCATTGAGAAATGGGAACGTCCCACTAACCTTAAGGCATTGCAAAGATTCTTGGGATTTGCCAACTATTACAGAAAATTTATTAAGGGATTTTCCATAATTGCTAAACCCCTTACTGACCTGACCAGAAGAGGGGCTGACCTGGATAACTGGACTCCCAAGGCTATAGAGGCATTTGGACAGTTAAAAAGATGTTTCTCCAAGGCACCCGTGCTCATCCAGCCTGATCTGGAGCAACCTTTTGTTATTGAAGTTGATGCTTCAGAGGTGGGGGTTGGTGCGGTTCTTTCTCAGGGCCCTGAGAGTCTCACCAACCTCCGACCTATAGCTTACTTCTCCAGGAAATTTTCCCCAACAGAAGGAAATTACGATATTGGTAACAGGGAACTGCTTGCCATCAAGTGGGCATTCGATGAATGGAGGCATTTCCTTGAAGGAGCTAAACACAAGGTCAGGGTACTAATTGACCACAAAAACTTATTGTACCTAGACAAGGCCAAACGCCTAACCCCTCGACAGGCGAGGTGGGCGTTGTTCTTTACTCGTTTTGATTTTGAGATAACCTATCGTCCAGGTTCTAAAAATGGCAAAGCTGATGCCCTATCGTGGAGTTTTGATGCCAGTAATGTCCCCAAAGGTGAACCAGAAAATATACTTGCGCCCGGGGTGGTCCTTGCCATCCTCCAACCTGATCTTGTCGCTCAGGTGGTAGTCTCAGTCCCTTGCCCCTGAAAATACTCCGAAGGGAAAACTCTTTGTACCCCCCAATCTCCGGCTTAGAGTCTTGGAGGAAACCCATTGTTCTGTTCTGGCTGGTCACCCGGGAATTGCTGGTACCAAGTATCTCCTCTCAAGGCAATATTGGTGGCCTTCTTGGTCCCAAGATGTAAAATTTTTTGTTGAAGCTTGTGAAGTCTGTGCTAGGTCCAAGGTCCCTCGTAGGTTACCAGAGGGCCTCCTCCACCCTCTTCCTATACCTAGGAGACCATGGACCCACCTCGCTATGGACTTCATCACAGATTTGCCATTGTCCAAAGGGAAAACAGTGATCTGGGTGGTGGTGGACAGATTCTCCAAAATGTGCCACCTTATTCCGTTGAAAAAACTCCCCAATGCTTGTACTTTGGCCACTCTGTTCATAAACCATATCCTAAGGTTACATGGGGTTCCTGAAAACATTGTCTCTGATAGGGGAGTGCAATTTGTCTCCAAATTCTGGAGAGAACTATGTGGTCGTTTGGGGATTTTGTTGTCTTTTTCGTCTGCCTTTCACCCCCAGTCTAATGGGCAAACGGAGAGGGTAAACCAATCCTTAGAACAATTTCTTAGATGTTTTGTATCATGTTCTCAGGATAAATGGAAAAACTATTTGCCTCTAGCAGAGTTCGCGCTTAATAATAGAGAGAGTCAGTCTACCAAAATGTCGCCTTTCTTTTGCAATTATGGGTATAATCCCAGGTATTCGTCGGCTCACTCTCTAGAGTCTGTAAATCCTTCAGCTGAAGTTATCTATCAAAGACTGTGCACAGTCTGGGCCCAGGCTCTTGTGAGCCTGACTAAGGCCCAGAGGTTGTCTAGCATACAAGCTAATAAAAGACGTATATCTGGCCATGAATATCAGGTAGGGGACAAGGTGTGGCTCTCCACGAGAAATCTTAAGCTCAGAGTCCCTTCTGGGAAATTAGCACCTAAATACATTGGTCCTTATCTAATTACAGAAATCATTAATCCTGTGTCCTTCCGCCTACAGTTACCCAATAATATGAGGATTCACAATGTCTTTCATAAATCATTGTTAAAAAAATATGTAGTTCCTGTGCTTCCAGCAGTCCTCCCTGCTCCTCTGGTCATCCAAGGTGAGCTGGAGTTTGAGGTGGACAAGATTTTGGACTCTCGCCAAGTTCAAAATTCCATCCAATATCTTGTCCAGTGGAAAGGATTTGGTCCCGAGGAAAATACTTGGGTTGCCAGTAAGGACATACATGCCTCACGCCTTATCCGTCAGTTTCATGCCCGTAACCCCTCTAAGCCTGGTCCTTTGAGTGAGGGTCCAGTGGCCCCTCATAAGAGGGGGAGTACTGTTAGGAATATGACTTTGCGCTCCTCGGTCCGTGCCGGGCGGTCGAGGAAGCGCTGAGTTTGTCTGTGTTTTTCTTTTTACTCTGTCTGAATTGTGTTGTATTTGCCAGCCACACCCGCTTTTCCTGGCAGACTCCTGGCAGTGCAGGGGTTACTGCTCTGCTTGATCTTCTCAGCTGAACTTGCTGCTGGGATCAGGGCTGGTCCAATCATCTGCTGGACTTAGTCTCTGATCTCAGATAAAAAGCAGCAAGTTTCTCCCTTCCCTGCTGACTATTAGAGTTCACTCGCCTGCTCAGCTCCCTGTTTAGTTACACTGATCTCTGTATTCTGGACCTTCTGCATTTGACCTCGACTATTCTCCTGTTTGCTGTTTTTGTACTTCGCCGCTCGACTGTTGCTGACCTGGTTTGTCTGACACCTCTTATTGTGTTTTGTTTGTCTGTCCGTGCTCTGTGTGTCGCACCTATTCAGTGTAGGGACCGACTCCGTGGTTGTCCGGGCCGTTTAGGGCCGTCCGTGGCAATTAGGCAGGGTCAGTGGGTGGGGTCAGCTCAGGGCTCACTGTCCGTGTCTTGTCAGACTGCCTTTGCCATACTGACCATAACATATCTTCATTGAAAAGTACAGTGCTTTTCCTTCAAAAATAAGGACATTTCAATGTGACCCCAAACTTTTGAACGGTAGTGTATAAGTCACAATTTACATACAATTTTCCTTTTGTTCTGTTTTCTGTTTGTTCTTTTCTGTTTCTTTTGCAGTGTTGTTTGGGGTAGCTGTAGTTTAAAAGGAAACTGACAGCCAGTTGGAAGTCTCTGTCAGGGGCAGATTAACTTTACCATAGGCAGGGCCGATTCTAGGTTTTCTGCTGCCTGAGGCATAGCAGAATAGTAGTTAAGAAATCTATGTAGCCAACTGCATAAACAGATATATATATACATACATAGATATATACTAGCAGCAATATACAGCACATATATACCAATAATGAATACATTGCACGGATATATTTTTAGTATTCACCGTGCAGAGAAGTAATGCCGTTTTTGTTTAGTTCAGATATTTCTATAGATATATATAGTTTCTATAGTCTCAGGGTATGTTCACACTATGGAATACACTAAAAAATTTCAAGCGGAGACAGTGCGGCAGACTCCACTTGAAGTTCCACCTGTCCCATTGACTCAATGATATTTTCCAGCTCAATCCGCCGTCCGCCCAAAGAATTGAGCTTGAGAATATCATTGAGTCAATGGGACATATGGAACTTCTAGTGGAGTCTGCCGCACTGTCTCCGCGTGAAATGTCCGAACGTATTCCATAGTGTGAACATACCCTCATAGTTATATATATTCTTGTGTAGATTTTTTTTATTTGAAAAATAGGGAAAAGTAGTGATTTGCATTTTTTATACAGTGGATTTTTTAATTTTTTTTACATCTTTTTACAGTACACTGCACTAATAATGTAAGTAGTGTATAGTAATTTTTATGGTATTATTACAGTGTGCGGCTATAACTATGGCATCTAGGGATTTTCTATTGCTTCCCCAGCAAGGTGACTATGTGTACAGGCTGTGGGGGCGCTAATAATACAACAGAATGCCAGTCACACTGGTGACAGATAGCAGCTGGCAACCCTGGGCCTAGACTGGGCTCAGCTACTGAGATCACTCCATACTTATACAGGGCACATGTGCTGTACATACAGGGCAGATTAGATACACACACACATACACACTCACATATAAATATATATATATTTATATATACACACACACACACACATATTTACACACACATACACACTCACATATAAATATATATATATTTATACACACACATATACACATACACAAATATATACTCACATACACACGCACACTGTATACACACATATACTGTATACACACACATATACTGTATACACACACATATACTGTATACACACTCACATATACTGTATACACACACACATATATACTGTATACACACACACATATACTCTATACACACTCACATATACTGTATGCACACACACACACACATATATATACTGTATACACACACATATACTGTATACACACTCACATATACTATACACACACACATACATATATATACTGTATACACACACATATACTGTATACACACACACACACATATACTGTATACACACACACACATATATATATATATACTGTATACACACACACTAACCTCCTGTGTCTGTCTCCTCCAGCAGATGTCACATCCCAGGCCAGCAGTGGAGGGCTCAGGAGATGAGGCTGTATGGGAGGGGACAGGGCACACACAGCTTCCAGTCAGCTCTACTGTGGTGCTGGGCCTCCCTCCCCTTCTCTCTGCTCCGACAGAGACAGCCAGCCAGCTAGGAGACAGCCGCCCCCAGTGACAAGGCTGTCCATCACTGAGCTTCGGAGAGGGGGCCTAAGGAGGAGGCAGAGGTGCCTGGTGATGTGCCTGCAGACCGGGTGAAAGTGAAAGTGAGGGATTGTGCCGCCCCCTAGTGGAGTAAAGAATCTGCCGCCTGAGGAAGAAAGCTCAGTCTGCCTCATGGCAGAAACGGCCCTGACCATAGGCCCCGGGCTGTTCACCAAGCCTGCCCCCCACTGTAACTATGGCAGCACTAGCTTGGTATTCATAGTACAGGATAGATGTCACGATGCCCTGGTAGAAAAGAAGCAATTTTCTGCAAATCATGGCAGGACTGTAGCCAGAAGATAATAAACCACAAGTATGAGTCTGTTTGCGTGGCCATGGGCCCCTCAGGAGCTCAGGGGCCCGAGCTACCGCCTGAAACTGACCTATTATAATCCGCTACTGCTTGCTGTTTTGTTTCCATAAGGGCTGGGACACTTAGAATGAAGGTAGTTTTCTTCTCTTGATCCTCAACACTGTTTTTAGTAAATCTTCACTTTATTAAATATGCAAATAAAGAGGTTTAGTCCATTGGAAGCCAGAACTACCACCTCCAGTGCACGATCCACCCCTTCTCTTGAATATTTATCTGGCGCTTTTCTGTAGAGTCATGTCATTGCAGACACAGCCTATATTTTGGGTGGATCAGTGCAATGAGGACTGTAGTCCCTCCAGTGCACCAAACTGCCCTATTTGCATATTTAATGAAGTCAAGATTTACTAAAAAATCCTCTCTTTCCCTGTCCTTCCCCCCCCCCCCCCCTGCAACCTAGATCATGGCGCTGGCGCCGTAATGAGAACCTTCTGAGGGATCCTGGGGTTCTTTCTAAATTGTGGAATGAATTGACTAATTATTTCTCTACCACTGTTACCCCTGATTTTTCCCCATTAGTTTGGGAGGCTCACAAGTGTTATATTAGAAGTATCCTTGTTAAGCTAGCGACTCGGCTTAAAAAAAGAACGCTCGGCTAAAATTAAATTGGGGGTCTCCCAGATCGCTGATCTGGATAAACAACAAAAACGGACCCTTGCCCTGACCACAGCTGCAAAACTGGCAGTCCTACGCAGTAAGCTTTGGGATCTGTAACGCCTGGAGTAGTGGATCCACTGGACCGTCACTAGCGATGGCACTAATCTCACCAGGGAGCGGAGTCTAAGGGGCCGCTGGTTTTCACCAGAGCCCGCCGCAAGGCGGGATGGACTTGCTGCGGCAGGCGACCCCCAGGTCACTACCCCTGGCTTGGTTGCTAGTGACGGCAGGCGAGGTGTGGCAGGAGCAGTAGGCAGGAGATGGTGCTGGCAGAGGTCTGTAGGCGTAACCGCAGGTGACAGGCTGAACACAGGAGCAAAAGTGTAACAGAGGAGCAGGAACAAGGACTAGGGACCAGGTAGCGGACAGGAATCAGGAACAAGGGCTAGGGACCAGGTAGCGGACAGGAATCAGGAACAACAGGGAGCTGGGCCAAACGCTATGGGAAGCCTGTAGAAGCTCCAACACCTGGAAGGGGGCAGGGCTGGAATTTATAGGAAGTGATTAGTGCACCTTCCAATAAGCTGCGGACTGGCCCTTTAAATCTGAGACAGCCGGCGCGCGCGCGCCCTAGGAGACGGGGACGCGCGCGCCGGCCGGCACAGCGGGTGACAGGAGCGGGGCGAGGTAAGGCGCCCCCCGGGGCCGAACTAGTAGCAGCGCCGGGTCCCTGCACATGGACCCCGGCAGCTGCATGGAGAGGTCGCGGCGGCGGTCCGGAGCACGGGACGCCGCCGCGGCCGTGACAGGATCTTACCTTCTCGCATGCCAGGGCCTCCCTGGCTCGTTGTTGCCGTCACTTTGTTGGGTTCGGCAACAAGCCAGGTAAGACCTTGGCCTGCGCTCTTTGGGTCCAAAGGGCTCCCTCGTTGATACCCTCCATTTCCTCTGTGTCGGGCTCTAAGCTCTAAGCTCTCCTCCTCTTTGCAAGAATTATCGCCCCATTTCTCTCCTTAACATTGACCTAAAACTTTTTTTCTAAAATCCTGGCATCCAGCCTCACTCCCCATCTTCAACCCATCATTCATTTAGACCAAGTGGGCTTTATGCCCACTCGTGAAGCTAGAGAGAACAGTACTAGGGCTATTAATCTTATTCATTACGTTCACTCTAAATCTCTTCTAATGATGCTCCTCTCCACCGATGCTGAGAAGGCCTTTGACAGAGTTGGCTGGCCCTTTCTCACCGCCACGCTTCAACATCTTGAGCTTGGCCCCCGTATGTTAGCTTGGATTGGATCTCTGTATTCTCATCCTTTGGCCCAGGTCTCTGTCAATGGCCTTCTCCCGTCATTCCACATATGTAACGGCACGCGTCAGGGTTGCCCTCTGACTCTTGAACCCTTTCTTCGCCATGCGGACATCTCTGGTGTGCGCGTAGGCGCCTCTGACCATAAGGTCGTGACCTACGCAGACGACCTTCTCTTCTTTCTAACCCAACCCTTGGTGTCTCTCCCCAACCTTTTCTCTTAACTAAGTTTCAGGTTCTCTCCAACTACAAAATTAACCTTCAGAAGTCGGAGGCTCTTATTAGGCCTTTCCCTCTTTGCTTGACTTTTTCTTCCCTGATTTTTTTTTTGTTTTGTTTTTTTTTGTGTTTTTCCCTTTCTTCTTTTGCTGCCACAGCTCTACCAATTTTTGAGCGTTAGCTCTCTCCTCATGGTTAAGAGTGCCTTACTCAAAGTGGCTTTGCTGCTTCTGCTTCAGTTTTCTTTGTATGTTGACTATGTTATTCCTAGGCCATGTTGGCTCTTTATACTCATGCTGCTCCCTGCTTTGCACCCATCGGTACTGATTGTTTGTACAGTTGGCCTTATGTTACATTGTTTGTTTGTACTTTTATAAAATGAAAATGAATAAAACTTAGATAAAAAAAAAAAAGATTTACTGAAAATGCAGCTGGTAAGAAAATTACCTTCATCTTAAGTGTCTAAAAGTACCTTCTGCAACAGGCAAATCTTGAATATACAGTAACTATCTGTTATTATATGTTTAACTAGTGGAAACTAAGTTGTTCGTCCTGTTGAGCCAGACTTCCCTACAGGAAAAAGGCAATGCCAAAGTCTGCAGTTGTTAGTATATTCCTTGACCATAAATGTCAAGTATGAGAATTTTCAGAACTTGTATTTCCTGTAAAGTCAAAGGTCAGGATCTTGCTATTTTATGTTCTCGTGACTGTATCCTGGAAAATAATAAGTAAATAGTTGAAGTTAGAAAGTAATTTTTAAATAGTTGAAGTTAGAAAACTCAATTTTTGTCTGTAATTTCTTCACTCTTTAATACAAGACAGATCAATTGAATGTGCCCATTATAAAATGAGGCTTTAAAAAATTACTTTTTAAAGCCCTATCCCAATTTTCTCTCCCCCCCCCCCCCCCCCCGTTAGTCATACACCCCTATCCCAATGTGCTGCCTGTGTAGTCATACACCCCTATCCCAATGTACCCACCTAGTCATACACCCCAATCCCAATGTGCCCTGATTAACTGTGTTATTGATTTAGGCCATTATCGCCCAGCCCTACATGCATCACAATTCTGCTGTCGTAGATATAATTGGAGGAATATTAATGTTGTTCCACTCAAACATAACTTTAATAATAATAGTTGTTACACTAAAACATAACTTTTGATATGTTGCTACCCATGGTGGGATTAACAATTCCTTCCATACTTGTTCTTATCTATTCAGTCTCCTTCTCCCAGTTCTGAGCTACTGTTTTTTGCTGAAGAAAGAAAAATCTGTGTGTGAGCCTTTCTCTCTGTCTTCCCCTCCTCCCCTCAACCCTTCTGAGATGGCTGATGTAAACAAGTCCCTGACTGGCTTTATATGCAACATTGTAGCTTCTTTATAATGCAAGGAGGGTTAATCTGAGGTCAAGTTGCTGATGAACTCCCAGCATTACAAAGAAGCTACAATGTTGCAGATAAAGCCTGCCAAGCACTTGTTTATATCAGCCATATGAGAACTGGGGGAAGATTGAATAGATAATAACAAGTATGGAATGAATTGCCATGGCCAGCAACATATCAAAAGTCATGTTTGTTATATTTGTTATATAAACGTCAATAAAAACAAGATTACTATATATATATATATATATATATATAGTGTGTGATATTGTTCCCACATGGGACAACATAAACTAAAAGAGAAAAAAATGCCAGAATTGCATTTTTAGTGACATTTCAATGCATAGAGTCTGCCACAGATAACACTGATTAGTGCTATGCTATGCTATGGCAAAGCAATGATCAGTAATCCCTAGGGGGACTTAAAAAGTGCAACATTTTTTTATTTTTTTTTAAGCCTTTGAGGACCAGGCCCAAAATGACCCAGTGGACCGCGCAAATTTTGATCTTAGTGTTTCCGTTTTTCCCTCCTCCCCTTCTAAGAGCTCTAGCACTTTCAGTTTTTTATCTACAAGCCATGTAAGGGCTTATTTGTTACAGGAATAGTTGTACTGTGTAATGGCGTCTTTCATTTTACCATAACATGTATAATGGAATTCCAAATATATTATTTATGAAGATATAAATTGGTGAAATCGCAAAAAAGAATGCAATATGGTAACATTTGGGGGGTTCCTGTGTCTACGTAATGCACTATATGGTAACAGCGACATGATACTATTATTCTATAGGTCAGTCCGAACACAACCATATGCAGGTTACACAGATTCTCTAATGTTATATATTTTTTAAAATGAAATCCTTTTTTTTGGCAATTAATTATAAATAAAATGGGACTATTGTGACGCTTATAACGGTTTTATTTTTTCACCTACGGGGCTGTATGGGGTGTCATTTTTTTCCGCCATGATCTCTAGTTTTTATTAATACCATATTTGTGAAGATCGGACGTTTTGATCACTTTTTATTAATTTTTTTTATATATAATGTAACATAAAATCGGTAATCCGCGCACTTTTTTCCCTCTTTTCGTGTACGCCATTTACCGTTCACAATGACGCTTGTTATATTTTAATAGATCGGACAATTAGGCACGCTACGGTATATTATATGTTTATTTGTTTATTTATTTTTATATGTTTTATTTATATAATGGGAAAGGGGGGTGATTTCAACTTTTATTGGGGGAGGGGTTTTGGGGTAGTGTGTTAGTGTTTTTAACTTTTTTTTTTTACACATTTGAAGTCCCTTTGGGGGACTTTTACATAGATTAGTTTGATTTCTACACTGATGAATGCTATGCCATAGGCATAGCATTGATCAGTGTTATCGGCGATCTGCTCATTGAGCCTGCCTGTGCAGGCTTAGTGTAGCAGATCACCGATCGGACCGCACGGAGGCAGGTGAGAGACCTCCTGCAGTCCGTTTTACCGATCGGGACCCCGCAGTCACACTGCGGGGGTCCCGATCGGTAAGTGACAGGGGACTCCCCCTGTCACTTACACTTAAATCGCGGCGTTTAAGGAGTTAATGACACGCGGCAGCGCGATCGCTGCAGCGTGTCATTGCCGGTGAGGTCCCGGCTGCTGATTGCAGCCGGCCCCCACCTGCTGTGAAGCGCGCTCCGCTCCGGAGCACGCTTCATAGCGGGAGAAACACCCAGGGCGTACAGTTACGCCCTAGGTCGTCTTGGGACAGACTTCCATGGCGTAACTATACGCCCTGGGTCGTCTAGGGGTTAAACAACGTAGCCCTTCCCGAATAAAAGTTTAAATCACCTCCCTTTCCCATTTCAGGAACATACAAAAATATTAAAATAAATAAACATATTTTATACCATTGTGTGTATAATCGTTCTATCTATTAAAATAAAACAATATTGTTCCCGCACGGTAAATGGTGTAAACAAAAAGCAGTAAAAAACGCTAGGATTGATTTTTTTTATTACATTTTATATTTTAAAAATGTATAAAAAGTTATCAATACGCCTGATCTACACAAATATGGTATTAATAAAAACAAGAGATCATGGCACAAAAAATGACACCCATACAGCCCCGTAGGTGAATAAGTAAAAGCAGTAGAGGAGTCACAATATTTGCAAAAATAAAAAATTTTACTGTTAAAAAAATAGTAAAACATTACAAAAGCTATATAAATTGCATGTTGCTGTATTCAGACTGACCTATAGAATAAAGGTATCATGTCACGACCCGACTCCCAGAGCTGTGCGGGCTGTGGCTGCTGGAGAGGATGATGGCAGGGGGATGCTCAGTGTCCCTCCAGTGCCCTGTGTCCCTCAGTGTCCCCTGCCATCATCCTCTCCAGCAGCCACAGCCCGCACAGCTCTGGGATTCGTGTTGTGACGTCACCATTTTATCCAGAAAGTGAAGCCTTGATGCAGTAGTACGTGTAGGGGAAAAAGCTCTTTATAAGCATTTCCCGTAATAAGTGTATATTTATAATTTGTATAACTTTCAGGGGGAAATACAATACTTAAATTAAAAAAAAGCCGACAGATCGTTGCAATCGTTTGTCTTTCAACATGTTGAAAGACAAACGACTCGTATAGCAGCGATCCGCTGCCGTTGCTCCATGGAATAGGAGCGGCAGCAACAGACCGATGCTATTCTCTATGGACTGCCCGGACGATCTAGCGATCACCCACGCAGCCCCCCGCAGCTCCCCACAGCTCCCCGCGGCCCCCCTGTACTGACCAGCTCGCTGCTGCTACCATTGCATGGACCGTTGCTATATAAGTCGTTTGTCTTTAAACATGTTGAAAGACAAACGACTGCAACGATCTGTCAGCTGATAGTTGCCTTCTATTACACGGAACAATTATCGGCCGTAAAGGCTGAATGCGGCCGATAATCGTTCTGTGTAATAGGGCCTTTAGAGGTCTCTATTTTAGACGCTCCAAACACTGTGACTGTAATATGAGGCCTCTCTATTAAGACACTTCCTTATCTTATCATACCACAACACACAAGTCTTTAGATACTGTATGGTGGGGGGTGGAACATTCACTTCTTTCTTACAATTGTACACAGCAGCCATCGTCCGCAATATACCTACAGTAATACTACATACATCAAACAGCCTCCAATGTATTTAGTTATCATATTTATGCCACAAAACCTTTGTCCTCTTCACCTTTAAATACTAGTTGAGGAACCTAACTTTGCGGACACATTAAAGCATCTTTTTAAATTAGATTTTTTGACTACATGATTTTTTCCCCTTAACTTTCTGATTTTCAAGGTTATAACACCAAAACACTTTAAGGCAATTTAACATGAACAATAAAAAATTTTGTGCTGTTTTATCAACACGGTTGGATTTCATACAAGACTTAATAAACTATAATAATAAACTTTTTGCCCTTATTCACTTTTGAACATTACCCCTTTCAGACTCAGACTCATTTTGGTTCGGGTCCTGGCAATTGAGGCAGGTGCCCTGCTATCACTGACAGCTTCTGCGTCCGTTTCCTCTGGGGACATACCAACAAGAATATATGTGAGAAGGGGAAATAAAAAAATATGTGCTGGCACATCCTTATGCGGGAAAGGGTTAATAGGGCAAATACATCGGCATCAATAGTCGTACAACCTACATACCACAATAATTGTTCTGGTAAGAGGACGAGGGTGTCCTGGAGAGGGTTTTTTTATCAAACGAAACTACACAAAGAAAGTATAATTACTATGTGTGAAACAGCAATGAAAGACACAAAGGATCTTACCTGGGTTTAGAGTTTCACAAGGGCTTAAAAGGCACGTGGTACTGTCGAAGTAAATTAGTCTGAATTTAGAGTCAGCTTAAATTAGTATCTCCATTAACAAGCGGCTTCTAATTGTCATAATTGTCAAAATATACTGCAAACAGTAGAGAATCAGATACAAGGGACCTCCATTGTATACCTGGCGTCCCTCTGTTATTACATCTAGCAGAGGACTGCTTCATAGCCTGTTTGATTCTATTTTCAAATTTAAAACGGGCTTAAGGGGCTTAAAACCGGTCCCTGGCCCTCCCAGTCCGAATCATTCTTCCTTTTGTGGACCGCAAGCCTTACACGTTTGTGTGTGGCTTTGTGGTGCGATTGACTGATAGAGGCTTCCTCCTGCAGCTTCTAGCAGTTGATCGCAGATAATGCTAATTATAGCTTTCTTATGAGAAAGGTATGATCATCAGGATTCCTTGTAGTAGTCTCCTATGTGGACTAAAAATGTGCAAAAAATAAACAAAAAGTTAGAAAAAAAACTGCCTTATTAAAGGCTAGTTCACACTGAGCAAAATCGTCAGAATTCCGTGGCGGAGCTCTCTGCTGCAGAATCCTGCTTGCCTCAGTATCACACAGTGTCTCTATGGGAGGTCTCGTGCACCTCCAAATCCTCCACTCACCACAAAAAGAATTGACATGTCAATTCTTTGCACGGAAAGCGGCAGAAACGGAGGCGTGCAAGCTCTCCCATAAAGATACTGGGGGACACTGAGGGAGGCGAAGCTCTCCACTGCAGAATTCTGCTGATTTTGCTCTGTGTGAACTGGCCCCAAAAAAGTTAAAATTAGACCCCTTTGCCTTTTTTTCAAATAAACAAATGTAAAAAAATAATTAAACATATTTGATATCGTCATATGTGTAATTGCCTGAACTATTAGGGTATAACATTCTTTATTTCATGTTTTATATGCTATACATACAAAGACAAAAACATTATTCAGTGCATACGGTGAGTGGCGTAGATGAAATAAAAAAATTCCAAACACCAAAATTGTGATTTTTTTTTGTTGTTGTTAAAAATAGAAATAAATAATAAGCAACAAAATAATCAAATCCAGACTGAAGTGGTATCCATGTAAATGGCAACAATGGCGCAAAAAAATTAGCCCTCATATAGCTCCATAGGTTGAAAAAAATACCAAAAATGCATGTACAGTGGTGCCTTGGATTATGAGCATAATTCGTTCCGGGACCGCGCTTGTAATCTAAATCCACTCTTACACCAAAGCAAATTTTCCCATAAGAAATCACTGATATGCAGACAATTGGTTCCACACCCCAAAAATAATAATTTATTATTCTGAATAACATGTAAAACAAACGAAACAAAGATTTAGAAACAGCGAATATGTAATATTATAAGTTACTGTACAGTAATGGAGAGGATGGGAATACAAAGGCTGACAGAGATTGCAGGGGGCATAAAGGAATGAGCAGGGCATATGTGGGCACAGGATAGCAGCACTCTCTGTCTGGGGAGAGAAGGGTTACAGCTATGAAGAGATTACCTCCACAGTCCTGTCCCCTGATGCAAGCCCCAGCCTGAAGTGGATTTGTCATGATTTGGAAGGTGAGGGATACTTCCCGAGTACAGTGCTGTAGACCCCGCTATGCAGCTTTTAGAATTGTTAAAGACCAGTTATCCAGTGGCATTAACTGTGACAACTATTAGCAGATCCGCAAGTTCCACATCTTTCCCTAGAAACTCTCAGCTTATGTGACAGTATAGAAACCTCTTGTGCCTTTCCACTCATTCTGGTTTCTATCAGTGTATGCCATTTGACCTTCCTTCCGCTGTAAGTTTTGACCTAGAATAATTCTGCAGTATTAATATGATTTTACAGATTTGTTACATTTTTGAAAAAGTCAGATAATAAAATCAATGCAAAATTTTGGTAATTTTACCATAGGGGATTTCTGGGCCCCATACAGCAAAGGAATATGGGCCCTGCCCTCTTCCCCTACTACCAGGAAAGGGGAGGAAGTTGCAGGAGAGGGCAGATGTGAGACATAAACTAGAAATGGATTTTTGGTGTAGCAGGATGGAGACAACATGTGTATATGAACTGTGGGGTGGGTGGTATCGAGGTATGGCTAATTAAAGAACAGTCACTCAAAATACAGTGTTGGCTGTTGCTTATGGCTCTTGCAGGCATCAAGGTCTCCCATGCCCATTCTACACCTGGATAAAGTTTCCTCACAAATAGGATGTGTAATACCACAGACCAAACACCAGAATTAATACAGATCAGACCCATATGTACTTACCATTCCAAGGCTCTGCCTAAGGCTCCTGACACTGGGGTCTTGCTCCCAAGATACTGAGGGTGGATAGTAGCAACACTTTTCAGTGCATTAGTGTGCACAATATACTTATTCTGACCAGTGAGGTTATCGTTTTCTGCCCAGAATGTCTAAAGGTAAAGTGGCAGGGGGCACTTGGCATCTTTGAGGCTAAAGCTGCTGGTGGCAGTACCAGCTCTACTGTTCTTGTGACAGCTTTGGTCATGTTTCTCCAAATTCACATGTTTTTCCACGACTCCCTGTATGTTTGTACTGTTTGTGCTTGTGCAAATTGAGGCAGAATTCTGGCCATTAAATAGGCCCCTGGATGGTATATTAATGGTATGAAGGTTACCATTCCACAGGAAGCAGTGAATTCAAGAATTGATACGTTGATTAAATTACACATAACAGTTCAGTATATACATTTAAGCAAATCTGTTACCTCCTGAATGCTTACTGAGCTGGCGGCACTGCTTTATAGATATTAATAAACGCATTTAGAATATACTTTTGTTGCATGTAAACGTGTTTTTGTTTTTACAAAGAAACACTTTGATTTCAGTTGTGAATAGTGTCAAGAAGGCAAGGCCTATTGTTCCTTTGGCCCAGATTCACTTTAAGTGAGAAAACTCCTTTAACTTCTCTATGTTTTATTCCTTAGAGATGGGTCTATTCACCTTTCCAATCCTTACCTAGAAAAGATGAAAGAAGACATATTGTATCACTTTGATCTTGGAACCAATACACATGATTTTCCAGCTTTGTTTGGCGATGTTAAGGTGAGAAGTGACTAAATGCAACTGTGAGAGAGTAAATGAACAAATGACAAACATTATCACTGTGACAGACTAATAGATAACCTGAGGCCATCTGTGATTAAAAACAGAAGTTTGATTTATTTGTAATAGGAAACATAGGCTTCTGTTTTTTCACTGTTCTGGTATTTTGTAATCTATTTGTGTTATATCTATTTCCTTATGTATTATATTACCTTTGACATAACTAACATTAGAAATTCTGTTTTTCTATTCCATCATAAAAAAAAAAGTATTGCAAGCTGCGATACCAGTGATGCCCAACATACTTATACTAAAATATGTAAGGTTCCACCATGGTGTCTGCCATTTGAGCAGTGCGCATAGTGTTGCACCCTGTACTCCCACCCAATGTTGATGTGAATGAAGCCTGAATTATTAAAAATTCATTTCAAGTTAACTATGAAATTCTACAGCTTAAAGGATTCACACACAGCATTTTGCAGAGTCTTTACAGGTCACTTTCATTGCGGTTTTGAGTTTATTTTAGTCAAAATGCTGTTACTTTAAAATGTCCCTGCCATTTAAAGGGAACCAATCACCGGAAAAACGCATATAGAGCTTTTGAAATGTGCTGTTAGAGCACACAGCACACTTGCCACATGTGTTTTCATAGCCTCCGTGCCTTCCCGGTGTAAGCCGCAAAGTAACTTTATAAAACTGGTGCCCCGAATGCTAATTACCTGAGGTAGTCATCTGGGCGGTGTGCGGCTAGCATGTCACGGTTCCCTGGGCGTTCTTCTGCTGTAATCACGCCCCTCTGGGCGTGATTCAAATGGCCGAGTAGCTGTGACATTCTGATGCCGGACGCTGCCGCGCATGCGCAATACAGCCGCTTCCATCCGGCTGTACTGCACCTGTGCAAAATAGCCTCGAATAACCTGTGAGCCGGAGTTCAAGGCTATTCTGCACAGGCGCAGTCCAGCCGGAATGGAAGCGGCTGCACTGCGCATGCGCGGCGGCGTCCGGCATCAGTACGTAAGCGCACCGACCTCAGGCATGGTGCGCTCCCGAGTGATGCCACAGCTACTCTGCCATTTGAGGCACGCCCAGAGGGGCGTGATTACAGCGGAAGAACGCCCAGGGGACCATGACTACCTGCTAGCCGCACACCGCCCAGATGACTACCTCAGGTAATTAGCATACAGGGCGCCAGTTTTATAAAGTTACTTTGCGGCTTACACCGGGAAGGCACGGAGGCTATGAAAACACGTGTGGCAAGTGTGCTGTGTGCTCTAACAGCACATTTCAAAAGCTCTATATGCTTTTTTCCGGTGATTGGTTCCCTTTAAGAAAAAAAAAATGCTATATGTCAAAAGCACTCCGACGCCATCTGATCAAAACTTTTGACACGTTTCTTAGCAAACATTTTTTTAAATGACAATAACACTTTAAAGTCTTAGCATTATTAAACATTCTACATACTGTGCATTTTTGTCTTTGTGGTGTTTTAAGTCAATATGCCATATACAAAAAAATAGAAAAAGCGGATAAACAAATCACCTGTGCATTCCAACAAAGCTGCACTCAAGTTAGAGATATAGATAACGAGACTGTATCATTATAGGTTATAAAAATTTATAAAATAGGGCCTTAAGAGTAGCCGCTTTGGAAGCTTTCATCTGTAGATCAATTTATTTTTGTTCTTAAGTTCTGACCCTTGAGAATACCTTTTTTCTAGCACAATTCATCTATTTGGATGTTGTAGGTAAATCTCAGCCCAATATCATTATTATTTAGAGGTGAAATTTGATTAAGAAGTCCCTGGTGCCCATTATCAATACCACCACATCATCAATATAGCAGCCCCATGTGTTGGTGATAGTAGTGGAGGGTGTCCCAAAACACAATTGTTTACTCACAGCAACCCAGGAATAGATTGGCATAGGTAGGCGCCACTGTGGCGCCCATCGTTGTACCCATGAGCTTGGGGAAGATACGGGAGCAGAATAGAAAGTAATTTTTGGTGAGCAGAAACATAAGTGTCAGTACAAATTCGTTGTGGGTCATATGATGGATGCTCCGACTCTTGAGGAAGTGCTGTACAGCCTCCACCCCCAAGTTGTGGAGGATGGAGCTGTACAGCGCCTCCACATCTATGGAGCACAGAAGATGCTCCTCATCCAGGTATACTGTATAGAAAATTGGTGATATCCATTATATAAGAAGCGAAGGACAAGACAAAAAGGCTGAGAATTTTGTCGAGGTATGTGCCTATATTCTGTGTGTACATAAAAGTTGTTGATACCTGATTCAATGGCCTTTTTTTTTTTTTTTTTTTTTTTAACTATAGAGGAATCTTTTTTTCCAGGGAGTTCAAAGCTTTCTGCTCATCAAAAATTAGATTCGGCCTACCATTATGGAATATTTTCTCTAGATCCTCAACGGCTTTTGTGACCACTTTCATGAAGGCGTCGATAGCGTCACTGTAACCAATTGGTGGCGTATGTGTTCTGTTAGGGCGAAAGTTGTTGAAAGGGCCATGTCCTGGAGGTCTCTTACCCTCATGTAATAAGAAAGTGAGGGTATTTATGCCTTCTATATCTTGGATAGTGAAATTCTTGTTCTGTAGGGTCCTTCGCCCATCTGGCTAGTGGGTATAAAGGAGAGGCCTTTCTTAAGCAGGGAGTCTACTGATGAATTTAGGGGATTGAGATGATACATTAAAGGGGTTGTCCGGCGCTAAAAAAATTCTTCACAGAATAACACACATTACAAAGTTATACAACTTTGTAATGTATGTTATGTCTGTGAATGGCCCCCTTCCCCATGTCCCACCACCCCCACCCGTGTACCCGGAAGTGTGGTGCGCTATACATACCTGTCACGTGCCGACCACGGTCTCCGATCCTCAGCAGTGACGTCTTCTTCGGGCGGCCAGCGGATCTTCCCGAGTGCCGGCCGCCCTCTGCAGCGTCATCCGAAGCTCAGCCGCGATTGGCTGAGCATAACTGTGCTCAGCCAATCGCGGCTGAGCGGCTGATGACGCGGCCACGTCATCAGCTGCTAAGCTGCGATTGGCTGAGCACAGTTATGCTCAGCCAATCGCGGCTGAGCTTCGGATGACGCTGCAGAGGGCGGCCGGCACTCGGGAAGATCCGCTGGCCGCCCGAAGAAGACAACACTGCTGAGGATCGGAGACCGTGGTCGGCACGTGACAGGTATGTATAGCGCACCACACTTCCGGGTACACGGGTGGGGGTGGTGGGACACGGGGAAGGGGGCCATTCACAGACATAACATACATTACAAAGTTGTATAACTTTGTAATGTGTGTTATTCTGTGAAGAATTTTTTAGCGCCGGACAACCCCTTTAATAATTTTTATAATAGTCTGTAAGCTGATGCATGCGAGCAGGGCCCTCACTCCTCATGTATAAATAATTATACGTATATCTCTGTAACGTCTATTTTTGTCTATGTATGTACCCCCAGAATTTTAAAGTGCTGCAGAATCTGTTTGCGCTATATAAATAAAAAAAATATTATTTTCTGTCCCCACTGTCCCAGTTTTTCTGTTCTGCTGATTCTGGAAAGAACCCTTCTCCAAAAAAGGCCCCTTCTGTGCCAAGTCTGGTGGGGCTGCTTTGTCCAGTTGTACAGCCACATCCTTGGCTTTTGGGTGGCCTCCCTCTCACTCTTCCTCTGCCTCTTTCTTTTGGGGAGTTCCATCCCTCTCCAGTATTTCTTGTAGGGTAGGGGGAACCTTGACCCTGATTGGGTTTACATCTGGTTCCGAGACCTCCTTATCAGAGGAGGAGACCTCCTTTCAACCACTTTGTAGGTGGAGTTGTTCAGAAAACTGTAGACTCTGTTCTCTCTGAACTCTGCCAGATCCTTTATAAATTGTCTGTGTAGAATATGTAGCATTATGCCCATGTAGCCAGTTATACAGTGTATGTTGGCAAAACAAAAAGGGAGCTAAATCGATGCATTTTAGAGCATGTTAGGGGATATAGAGCGTTGGAGGAAAAAACAGTTGCCAGCCACATGTGGAATAAGCACTCTACGTCTCCTTTTTCACTATGCTTTTAGGTTATCAAGGTGGTACACCATCTCCTAGAGGAGGTGATTTTGACGGAAGGCTCTTGCAAAAAGAGACGCAATGAATATACTGGTTAAAATCTGCACATCCTTTTGGTCTGAATGAATCCTTATCTTTTATATACATTTTGTTTATAACCTATTATTGTTTTCATCTTGGTTCATTATGTTCCAGCTCTTTCTTTGTCTGGTTAACCCTGACTTTGTTTACGATGTATATCTTTTACTTACCTAATTACTTGCAACCTTTGTATATTGTGGGTACAACTCCTATTAATAGCCCTATTTCACGGAATGATTATCGTTCATAGACTCGCTCCAACGACCGCTCGTTAACGAGCACTTAACGATTTTTTTAAGCGAAGGATAACACATAATACGTGTCGTTACATCGTTACATGGTCGTTCAAAACGTGGGGAAATGTAGGTAGACATTTCAAGAACGACTGAAAGATTTTTTATTCAACGAAAAGACTAGCGAATTATTGTTGAAAGACCAACGATTTTTTTTCGACATGTTGAAAAAAAATAGTGAACGACTCAACGGCGATTTCGCTGTTGTCGTTCGCTCGTTTACAGTTATTCCACAGAACGAATATCGTTAACAAGCGGTCGTTTGAACGATTTTATGAACGATAATCATTCGAAAAAGTTCAGTGGAATAGGGCCTTAAGACACAGCCTATTCATGTATTGTTTATTTATACCTCTTTTCATTTACCTTCTCCTTTCTAGTATCAATCATCTATATCCTCCTTCTCCAGTGGCGGATTAAATGTACCCTGGGCCCCGGGCTGTCCACCCAACCTGGGCCCCCCCCCCCCAGCCACCCCAGCAGGCTGTGTGGGGTATATAAGAATACATAGGTCTGAGGGGGATCAGTATATAGAAGTGACCCCAGAACATCACTAATAGGGATAGGGGGGATGTTTTTGTTCTATCCCCTATTAGTGATGTTCTGGGGTCACTTCCCTGCACTGAGCCCCCACAGATCTATGTATTCTTATATGCCACAAAGAATCCAGTGTATAATGCACCTAGGACCAAACTACAACAGCTACATGCACTACAACTCCCAGCATGTACTGACAGTCTGCAGCCCTCATAATATGCTGGGAGTTGTAGTGCCTGCAGTTGTAGTTGGGTTCTAGTTTAAAAGTTTTCGCTAGTGTACTGTAGTGACCCCGGGGCTGTGTCAGTACACTACCGCAAACAAAACACTGACCCATTTAGACCCCAATGGTACACAGGCTCTGCACACTATAGGGCTGGGTTCACACTATGTATATTTCAGGCAGTATTTGGTCCTCATGTCAGGTCCTCATAGCAACCAAAACCAGGAGTGGATGGAAAACACAGAAAGGCTCTGTGCACATAATGTTGTAATTGAGTGGATGGCCGTCATATAACAGTAAATAACGTCCATTATTTCAATATAACAGCCATTGTTTTAAAATAACAGCAAATATTTGCCATTAAATGGCGGCCATCCACTCAATTACAACATTGTGTGAACAGAGCCTTTCTGTGTTTTCTATCCACTCCTGGTTTTGGTTGCTATGAGGACCACAATACTGACTGAAATATACTGTGTGTGAGCCCAGCCTATAAGTGATTACAGTGCAGTTACTAATGACTCACAGGTGACGTCTTCTCCGATTGCCGTCGCTCACTTTTTCCTTTCCTCTCTATTTGGCGCAGCATCATGAAGACTTCTCCGGCCCCAACTCAACTGCAGGCGGGGAGCTGGGGGTGACTGGGGAAGGGAGGCAGCTGGGGCGACAGGGGGAGAAGCTGGGGCAAATGAGGCCGGGGAGGGGGGGGGGGAAGCTGGGAAGGCAGGGAAGCAGCAGGGGGTGAACATGATGGGGGTAGCAGCAGGGGGAGAAGATGATGGGGGTAGCAGCAGGGGGAAAAGATGATGGGGGTGGCAGCGGGAGGAGAAGATGATGAAGGGTAGCAGCAGGAGGAGAAGATGATGAAGGGTAGCAGCAGGGGGAAAAGATGATGGGGGTAGCAGCAGGGGGAGAAGATGATGGGGGTGGCAGCAGGGGGAGAAGATGATGGGGGTAGCAGCAGGGGGAAAAGATGATGGGGGTGGCAGCGGGAGGAGAAGATGATGAAGGGTAGCAGCAGGAGGAGAAGATGATGAAGGGTAGCAGCAGGGGGAAAAGATGATGGGGGTAGCAGCAGGGGGAGAAGATGATGGGGGTGGCAGCAGGAGGAGAAGATGATGAAGGGTAGCAGCAGGGGGAGAAGATGATGGGGGGTGGCAGCAGATGATGAAGGGTAGCAGCAGGGGGAGAAGATGATGGGGGTGGCAGCAGGGGGAGAAGATGATGGGGGTGGCAGCAGGGGGAGAAGATGATGGGGTGGCAGCAGGGGGAGAAGATGATGGGGGTAGCAGCAGGAGTAGAAGATGATGGGGGTGGCAGCAGGGGGAGAAGATGATGGGGGTGGCAGCAGGGGGAGAAGATGATGGGGTTAGCAGCAGGGGGAGAAGATGATGGGGGTAGCAGCAGGGGGAGAAGATGATGGGGGTAGCAGCAGGGGGAGAAGATGATGGGGGTAGCAGCAGGGGGAGAAGATGATGGGGGTGGCAGCAGGGGGAGAAGATGATGGGGGTATCAGCAGGGGGAGAAGATGATGGGGGTGGCAGCAGGGGGAGAAGATGATGGGGGTGGCAGCAGGGGGAGAAGATGATGGGGGTAGCAGCAGGGGGAGAAGATTATGGGGGTAGCAGCAGGGGGAGAAGATGATGGGGGTATCAGCAGGGGGAGAAGATGATGGGGGTAGCAGCAGGGGGAGAAGATGATGGGGGTGGCAGCAGGGGGAGATGATGGGGGTAGCAGCAGGGGGAGAAGATGATGGGGGTGGCAGCAGGGGGAGATAATGGGGGTATCAGCAGGGGGAGAAGATGATGGGGGTGGCAGCAGGGGGAGATAATGGGGGTATCAGCAGGGGGAGAAGATGATGTGGGTGGCAGCAGGGGGAGAAGATGATGGGGTGGCAGCAGGGGGAGAAGATGATGGGGGTAGCAGCAGGAGTAGAAGATGATGGGGGTGGCAGCAGGGGGAGAAGATGATGGGGGTGGCAGCAGGGGGAGTAGATGATGGGGGTGGCAGCAGGGGGAGAAGATGATGGGGTTAGCAGCAGGGGGAAAAGATGATGGGGTTAGCAGCAGGGGGAGAAGATGATGGGGGTAGCAGCAGGGGGAGAAGATGATGGGGGTAGCAGCAGGGGGAGAAGATGATGGGGGTAGCAGCAGGGGAAAAGATGATGGGGGTATCAGCAGGGGGAGAAGATGATGGGGGTATCAGCAGGGGGAGAAGATGATGGGGGTGGCAGCAGGGGGAGAATATGATGGGGGAGATGATGGGGGTATCAGCAGGGGGAGAAGATGATGGGGGTAGCAGCAGGGGGAGAAGATGATGGGGGTGGCAGCAGGGGGAGATGATGGGGGTAGCAGCAGGGGGAGAAGATGATGGGGGTGGCAGCAGGGGGAGATAATGGGGGTATCAGCAGGGGGAGAAGATGATGGGGGTAGCAGCAGGGGGAGAAGATGATGGGGGTAGCAGCAGGGGGAGAAGATGATGGGGGTATCAGCAGGGGGAGAAGATGATGGGGGTGGCAGCAGGGGGAGAAGATGATGGGGGTAGCAGCAGAGGGAGAAGATGATGGGGGTATCAGCAGGGGGAGAAGATGATGGGGTAGAAGCAGGGGGAGAAGATGATGGGGGTATCAGCAGGGGGAGAAGATGATGGGGGTATCAGCAGGGGGAGAAGATGATGGGGGTAGCAGAAGGGGGAGAAGATGATGGGGGTAGCAGCAGGGGGAGAAGATGATGGGGGTATCAGCAGGGAGAGAAGATGATGGGGTAGCAGCAGGGGGAGAAGATGATGGGGGTATCAGCAGGGGGAGAAGATGATGGGGGTAGCAGCAGGGGGAGAAGATGATGGGGGTAGCAGCAGGGGGAGAAGATGATGGGGGTAGCAGCAGGGGGAGAAGATGGGGCGGCATGGAGAGCAGCTAAGGGGCACGGGGTACAGCCGGGTGGCAGGGGGTATATTCGGGCGGCAGGGAGCCAGGGTGAGCTTCCGGCAGAGAGAGCAGGCCGGAAGCTCACAGTGCAGCCCCGCGGTGCCCGAACTTCTCTGCTTGGCGGCGCGCAGGATGTGACGTCATCACGCCGCCAGGAGAGAAGTACGGGCACCGCAAAGACGGCAAGGAGAGAGGGGGCGGTGCCGCGGCGGACTCCGACGACAGCGCGCCACAGCAGAACATCACTCGGGGGCCCATTGGGCCCCGAAAGTGATGTGCTGCTGGCGCTGCTATGCAAGATCTTAATGTGGGCGGCGCGGGCCCCCCCGGAGCCTTGGGCCCCGGGCGGCCGCCCAAACCGCCCACATTATAATCCGCCATTGTCCTTCTCAGTTACATACTTCAATGCTGCCATTGACTTTATATATAAACTGCCTTTCTATTATATAGAGTGCCCCTACTGGACTTCCCAATTAAGGTACACTACACATACTGGCAGTAGTCTGCAGAGATCTGAGAGCTTATCCATGTGACCTACTCCCTCTGTCATCAATACAGAGTAAAGTAATCTGGATAATTCATCCCCCGGTGCCGCATGTGACACGGAAGCATTCCCCCACTCTCCACATCCATGGCCTCCATGGCATCCCATACCACCTGAAGAGATGCAGAGCCCTCACTAAGCCAAAAATATTCCTCAACAGCAGCCTGAATCATTTAAGGTTCTAAGACTGTCAGCCAGTGCAGATTTAATTGCCACAACCTCTCCCAACAATATTCCAAGTCAGGATGATTAATCTGCAGATGCAGAGGCAAGTGGTCTGAAAGGGGAGGGTTCTAAGTCCGCATGCGTTATATAACTTAACATAGAAACAGTAGAAATCGCCAGATCTATTTGAGATATCGAGTGATGAGTGAAAGAATAGCAAAAATAGTGGTGCTCATCCAGATGCTTAATTTGCCAAATAAAAACCAGAGATAATTTTCTCATTGATTTGCCCAAGGGTGTGAGACAGAGGGTTGGACGTGTAGACTCCATTCTGTGCTTATAAGTGTGCGGGATGGTATAGGCGCAGCTTATCAAACAAGAGTATCACTTGTCTGCTTCCCCAAGGCCCCGCACATTCCACAATATGAGATTCAACCTACTCACCATGGCCTCCAATTATATATAAAAGGCAACCGTGGAACCATTAAATACGCACAACACATGCTGGCTAGCATATCATAAAGCACAATTTGATAACAATTCTCATATGTTTGACAAAGTCAATAATTTCCTTTTTAATTAGCAAGTATAACCAGAAAAAAAAATAAGCAGTATAATATTTAAGCAATTCTAAAAATGACCAGTAGGTGTCAGTCTTGTATAAGGCACTTAGTAAGATCAATGTAGCCTTTTGCTTTTTAATTGTTTTTAATGTAGGCATGTATATGTTTGACTTGTTTTTATTTCTGCCAATGTATTGTTTGTTATAAGGATTGTAATGGAATAAAAGTTTATTTTTTATGTGCAGCCTGGTTATATGTATGTGCATTTCTTCTGGTCTGATTTGTGGTGTTTTTAGATTTTTTTTTTCTCTTTTAGAATATTCTTTGGGTATGTGGGTATGCTTTTTACCCCATCTGCTTTTATATAAAAAAAAAATGTAAAACCATGCATGCTCTAGTCTAAATGTTACAAAACGAATAATATAAATATTTTGTGTGTGAGTGTAGTACTAGTACAAGTAGCTACAAGTTCATTTGCTAAAAAAATATCCTACCTAAACATACAAACTCTTTGCAGATGTTGTCCTTGGTGGGATTTCAATCCAGGACCCCATTTTATTTTATTTGATCCATGTATAGTGCAAGGAGAAGAGGCCTATCATTCCTTGGGCCCTAGCATAGGTACACCTGACTTCACTGTTTGTGCAGTGCTGGGCCCTGATTATGCAAAAGGGCAGGCATACAGCACTGTGAGACATAGCAGTTCTAAGGCCCACAAACCTATAGGCTTTTATTCATGGCATGAATAAAAGCCATAAATAAAGTAGTCAATAAAGGTGTGGTCTGAATGCAGGTACTGTCAGCTCTGTTGGCAATTTTTGGGTGATGGTATCATATTAAGTATCCTTTACCATTTTTATTTTCAGTTTGTATGTGTTGGAGGAAGCCCATGGAGGATGAAGGCATTCGCTCAGTACATTGCTGGAGAATTGAAATTGGGAGACCCTAAAGACGACATTGCCAATATATGTGCAGGAACTGACCGGTATGCCATGTACAAAGTGGGACCAGTATTAGCAATCAGTGTAAGTTATTTCTTTAGGCTAATCATCATGACAACCTGTGCAAGGGCTTTCTCAAGCAATCCATAGGCATATAGGGGGTTTGAAACCACTGTTCACACTCTGCTATTATGTTCACACTGTAATATTTCCCAACATACACTTGCAACCAGAAGCCACAAAAACAAGTTATACTGTACAGTACATTGCTTTGGCCATTGGTCCACTGTATAGGAAATTTTAGTTGCATACCACTCCAGTGGGGATACCCCCCCCCCCCCACACACACACACACACGTGGTGTCCCATCGCGGGTGTTGCTATTAGTTACACCCTTCGTAAAAGCCTGTACTTTTTCAGTGTAAGTGATTATGTAGTAGTACCAGAGTTTCGCCACAAGATGTCGCTATTGCAAGTGTGTGTATTCAGTTATTGCACAGCTGTAGAACTGAAGGGGTTATTGTTTATTTGTATGTCACATGGATCTGTAGGCCAATGAGAGTACTCTCTTCTTCTAGCCTATCATTTCTTTTTACTTCTCACTAATGCACTCCTCACCCACTTACACTTACAGGGGCTGTAGATAGGAAGTCACATGGGTAGAGGAAGTGTAGGGTCTTTTGTCGCTAGACTCTGTAGAGGCAGGACGCATCCTACAGTTTCTTCTCAAGTTAATCCATATAGAAAGTAAAGGAACTGATCCGGATAGAGCATAGTTGCTAGAAGCCTATGAACTCTATCTCGCAGCGTGGGTGTAAGCATGGAACCCTCAGCATTCCGCTCGCCCCAGGTAACAAGGTCTGGGGCTTGTGTCACCCTATAGGATGGGTCATCAACACTGGTGGGCAATAGGTGGTGCAAAGACCAAAGAGTCAAAACACAGGCACAAGTATTCTTTCTCTCTCCTCAAGTATTCTTCTATTTCTACCTCCGAAATCTTTTCCGAAAAACTTTTTCAGCCTCTTTTAGATAAATAGAGGGCCTGTGGCAACATTAAGTGTATGCACCAATTTTTGTTATGCGCTGTTATAATGTTATGTGAACTTTACAGTCCGTGCACGGACCATATATTGCGGACGTGTGAATGACCCCTAAGAGCCGTATTACCCAGCCTGAAATTCAGGATAAGCTAATAATCTGCTAGATCGGCTTGCTTACACGGGTCAACTATTGTGTAGCATGTCTGAGCAACCCTTGCTATATATAGAAAATTAAAAAGTTTTTTTCTTACCTCTCCATGCAGAAAGTATCAGACTGGAAGTACCAAAGACTTGGAATTTAAGGCTAGGTTCACACAATGTTGTTTTGCGACCATATTTTAGCCACAAAGTGACGGCTGTCCAATGATATGGATAAAAACAAAAGTTATGTGACCTAACATGGCTTTTCTTATGCTAAAATCAGGTTAATTTCTGGTATTTATACATCTATGGGTTAAGCAAACTTTGTTTTAACTTTGTTTTTCATTTTTTTTTAGCATGGCATGGGTATTCCATCTATTTCCATAATGCTTCATGAACTGATCAAACTACTGTATCATTCCAAATGTACTGATGTCACTGTTATCCGTATTGGTACATCAGGAGGAATAGGTAAATTAATTTTTACTTGTAAATATTTACTATGGGTGAACGATGATTGTGATAAGTGGGGTAAGTAATAATGTTAAAGCAACATACAGTATATCTAGTGAGAACATAAATATTGCTTATACAATATTAATAATATTTATTTGTAAAGCGCCAACAGATTCCGCATCACTTTTTTTTTAAGACACAATACAAAGGTTACATTTACAAATCAAATAATTAAAATAAAAAAAGATAAAAAGGAAGTGAGAGACCTGCTTGCAGGAGCTTACAGACTAGGACGACTGGGGGGTGATACGAGAGGCAACAAGTGCTTTATTTGCCGATGGTCCAGCCATTGTACATAGATTTGCAAAGCCAGTCAGACGCCATTGTCTGAGTACAGGTAGAAAGTACACGGCACCAAAGGAGATATACAGTAGAAGGCGAAGAGATAGCTGAGGGAGAGACAAGTTTAGGGAATGTTAGTGAAACTATGAGTGTTGGAATTGAGTCTGAGGTTTTTTTCAGAGAACTGGTGCAGCATGAGAGAAGTCTTGAAGGCGGAAGTGAGAGATTCTGGTTATGAAAGATGGAAGATCATTAGCAGATTGTAGAGCACGGGTAAGATGGTAGGTGGAGATGATGGAGGAGATGTATGGGGGGCAGAATTGTGGATAGCTTTATTGGTAAGGGTGAGGAGTTTGAACAGAATTATGGATTTAAAGGAAAAGTCTGTTTTCTAAAAGCCAGTAGCCTTCAGGGGGAGGGAGGAAATTAATTTCAAGTAACAATTTACCTCTCCTCGTGGCGGCAGTGAGTGAATGGAGCAGCTGCGGGACCCCTGCTGGAAGTAATTTTCCCCCAAATTGTGATAATGTCACGTCTCAGGGGAAAATGCCTTTCCCAGCTGGGGAAGCAGTCTGGGTGGTCTAAAACTGTCAGTGACTTTTTAGCAAGATATTTTCTTTTTCTTTTTTTTTTTTGTCACTTGACTGCCCCTTTTTGGACAGTTGTCTTTTTGCACTCAGATAATGTTCGTTATTTCAAAACAACTGATGATGGCCATTGTTGTGAAGTAGTAGCCGTTAACTGGGCGTGAAATTACTTCCATCCAAAAAAAGAAAAAAAAACAACGGCCATCAACAATTTTTGAACAAATCTTTGACCATCAAATATTAAAATCATACTTTCTCCATCCTGTGTAAAACCTTTTGTTTTTTCTTTAGGCATTGATCCAGGATCTGTAGTAATTACAAGCCAGTCTGTTAATCCTTGCTTTAAGCCTGAGTTTGAGCAGATAGTCCTTGGAAAGTCAGTAGTCCGCAGTACAGAACTGGACAGTGAATTAGCACTGGAGCTGGCTCGATGCAGTCAAGAAATGAATGAGTTTAATACAGTCATTGGAAGTACTATGTGCACTTTGGATTTCTATGAAGGTATGTGTAATAATTCTGTTTTAGTTATAACTAATTTAAGAAATTAGTACAATATACAGTACTGTATTTTTCAGACTATAAGTGTACATTCACACGAACTGTATACCTTGCCCCACTGTTCTGTCTACAATAAGGGCCTATTCCCACTACGGATTCGGCGTGGAGTTTCCCTCCTGTTATGTCTTTGAGTGGGAAAGCTTGCATGCCTCCGCTCAAAGAATTGACATGTCAATTCTTTGAGCGGAGGCGCGTGAGCCCTCCCATTCAAAGACACAGCAGGAGGGATTCGGTGCAGAGTCCGCGGACGGAGGTTCCTGGTGAAATCTCTGCGCTTAATCCGTAGTGTGAACGGGTCCTAAGACAAAGGTTGTGCCTAAACACTTAATAAGCTGTGTTCTACCCTCTTGCTCATCTCAAAATTAGAGGGATTTTGACTATCCTCCAAACAAGGCAGTTTGTCATGTGCTTACCATTATAATTTACCCTTAGGCTTATTGCTACTTTCCCATTTATTGAAAAATGTTAAGGCCAGAGAAAAACTGCTTCCTGTTTGGTAATGTAATGGCGGTTTATTTAAAAAAGGATTCTATTCTGTGGTTGTTTAGACAACTGGACCCAGGGCCGCCGTCAGCACCCGGCTTACTTGGGCAAGTGTCGGGGCCCACAGCACCTCAAGGGGCCCGACACTTGCTTCCCCTGGGATGCATGGCAACTGGACACCCCTGGAGTGATACTGGCTGCTCCCCTCCCACCCCACCTCACCCCCTGAAAAATTAATGCACCGAGTATGTCCCGGTAAGCCCCGTCCCATCGTGACAAGCCCCATCCCTGGCACTTCCCGCAGGTGGAGGATTACCGAGCGCTATGTAAGTAAGAAGCTGATGCACACAACAGTCGGCCAAACATGAAAGGCTTGCTATATATAAGCCTCTCCTGTCTCCCCCCAACTTCACCACTCCTTAAAGCGTAACTGTCATATTTTTTTTTATTGCAGAAATCAGTAGTATAAGGGATTTTAAGAAACTCTGTAATAGGTTTTATCAGCCAAAAAAGCCTCCTTCTGTACTCAAGAAGCAATCTCCCAGCCTCCCCCCCTGACTTCTTATCTGTGCATTATCAGGCAAACACGTCTTCATTACAGAGAAGCCAGTGAAGACGGGCTCTGCTCTCTCCATTGTAAGCCTATGAAGGGGGGAGGGGCCGAGGGAGATGAGGGAGCAGGAAGAGGTGACATGAAGGTCAGCTGTTTGTAGGCTGTCTGGGCACCTAAACCGCAGGATTCTGGGGTCAGAAAGGTCAGTGCTTATCTATGAACTTACTGAGAGAAGATTGCAGGGTGGTGTGCTTTGCAGGACTGCTCCGTGCTCAGTCACTCCTAACAGCCCCTCCCCTCCCCATAGCCACATAATGGAGACAGAAATCCTGCTGCTTCTGAAGGGAGGGGGAGGCTGGGAGATTGCTTTTTCAGTCCAGAAGGAAACTCTTTTGGTTTATAAAACCTATTACAGAGTTTCTTAAAATCGCTTGAACTCTTGATATTTAATGTTTTCAAAATAATGACCCTGAAATGACAGTTATGGTTTAAGAAAGATCAACAACTCCAACAACTGTGTTGGAGGGTGAGTCAACATTATTATGGGGAGGCATGACTCTTTGCTCTTCTGTGGTCAGTGTGATGCTTTGGTATGATTGGCAGAGGCAATGCAGCCTGTGATGAGGCAAGTAATACTACACTGACCCTCATAGTTATATTTACCTCTTGCACTTTATATGGATGAGCTGAGTATTGTTAAATCTGGAGTCCATGAATTATATGTAATCAATGTGATCATGAGGTTTATACCCCAGTAAGTATTAATCCACATTGCAGATTAATTGGCTGTATAGTATAGTAGTCTAGTAGTATAGTAGTCAGTATGATGGAGGTCACTTAGCTTTCCCAGCATCTTCTAGTCAGTATATGAAAAAGTAATAAGCTTCTTTCTGAAGTAGTCCAGTCTTAACAATGAGGCCACATGATTTGCTATACAAAGGGGCCCGCTGAGGCTCTGTTGCCCAGGGGCACACAAAAGCCTGGAGCCGGCCCTGACTGGACCCCCAGAGTCTAGGCTGCATCTCCCATCATTACATAAAAATTTTCTGTAGGAGACGGGGCTGAAGCTGGTACTTGAGGTTACTCTTAATTAAATGACTAGCTAAGCTTCTTATTAAAAGGTCAAGCACGCCTTGATGGAGCGATCTGTTCCTATACAGAAGAGGAGAAAATGCAGTACTTGCAGGCAGCTTTCGAGGCTGGGATAAGAAACATTGAGATGGAGTCATCAGTGTTTGCAGCGATGTGCAATTTAAGTGGTCTGCGAGGTAAGTGAAACATTCTCACATACAACAGTGTGCAGAATTGATATACAAACACAAAAAGAGTGCAACAGTGCACTGCAATTGCTAGGCTATATGCATAATATAGATATTTTTAAATTGCAATACTGCTATTGAACTATTAAGGTTCTTAGCATACCATTCAAATGATCAAATAGTGTGTATCGTCCCAACATGATAAGGTGACCTCAAAAAGGGATGGACCCTACACTATAGCTATGCCTCTTCTAGGCTAAAAGAATGCCTACACATTCTCAGCATGTAGGATTCAGCTGTTCCCTATCCAATAACCTATTTTTCTTTTTTTTTCCTTATGCATCTATAGTTACTTCCTGGTTTCCTCTATGAACTGTGACCCTGATGTTGTCATACAACAGTGTAGACACTTACCCACGATCCCCATTGCTTGCATATGAAGGGAAAACCAACTGCCAGTACTAACAGGACAGATCCGTTGACTGAGACTAAACTGAGAATCAGTGATCCAGCCTTGTGGATCCCTAGCAGAACTACTATGGCAATGGGTTTTCAAAACAAAGCAGGCACATGGGGGATAGTGAGTCCCTAGCTCTCAAATGAAATGGTAGATTAAAAAAAAATGCTTGTATGTTGAACATATGTTTCATTTAACATAATTTATGTATTATTTATTTATAAAGCGCCCTCAATTCAAGAATGAATCAGTATAGACCTAGTTTTCTTTGACACCCCCCCCCCCCCCCCCTTAAATACTAATTATTAGCATATTAAACAAGTCAGAGTGCTATTAACTGGTCAGATTGAAATAAAATTTAAAAAATAAATATATTTTTTAAAATAAATGTTTTCAATCTGGACAGTTAATAGCACTCCTGGAACATTTTTAGTGACTGTAATGAACAATATGATTGATTTTAAAAAGTAAGCTAAAAGTGAGCAATGTCATTTCAGCTGCGGTGGTTTGTGTCACACTTTTGAATCGCTTGGAAGGAGACCAGATAAACAGTCCTCATGATGTCTTGGTGGAGTATCAACAAAGACCCCAGAAGCTGGTTGGATACTTTATAAAAAAGTGCATGTCTCAAGCTTAAGCTTGTTTGTCTCACATAATAGCCCAGATTTATCAATCTCTCTGAGATACATCTTTCTTTCAGACAGATAGAAACCAATCACAGTCCAAATGGAGCTAAGCTGTCATTGGTTGATGCTTGTCTATGAAAAAAAAAAGTCTAATTTCATAGATCTGGACCAGTGGGTTAAATTTTTGATGACCACAATGTATTGTAATGCTAGATATGTAGACTTTACACACACACACACACACACACACACGTCTACATTATGTCTACAGCTCCAACATAGAGTTATGTTTCTCTTTGACTAAAAACCGTGTGTTGCACGTTATTGCTCTCCATTTTACCTTTTTCTTTTACTAATATACATTAGGAGTGAAGGACCAATAGTAAAGGAGAAACATACTTGTTTAAAGTCATGATGTACTTCATCCTCAGGACTGTTGCAAAGTTACTTGATAGATTCATTGTAGCTAAACTGTACACATTCTTTAAGTTCATCATCATCCCCACTATGGCCCAAGTTTATTTATGGTTTTGGTTTACGGTTCCCCATCTAGCCAGATCTGCTGCTTGCTCCTTAGGGCATGTTTAGCCTTTTTGTGCTATTATTCTGGCATATTTTGTAACTTTATGCATCATTTATGAAGCAGTTTGTGCTATTTTTGAGCAGACTGCAGCTTTTTTTAAATTTTTCACATGAAGGGGACATTGTTTAAGTTAGCAACTTTTTTTATCCAGAGTTATCATTTGCAATTTTTTTTTCTCTTTTGCAGAAAAAATTGTGCAGCAGTACTGCAGTCAGCCCCTGGCATAGTTTTATATCTATTTTTTTAGCCAAAGAAGCTGCTCAGAAAAAATTGCACAGGCACACAAATAATGCGCAGATTTCTCAGCCTGTGCGCCTAATGATAAATTTTGAGCAAGGTCTGTGAGGTAGTGTTAGTCACATCCCCATTGTTAAAAAGTGACCATTTGAAAGTCTGTCAGCTAAGCATAAACCATGTGTGCACAATTTATAGGAAAACCCATAGTAACTGCATCAACACAGATTTAAAAATACCTAGTTTCTGACCTGAATAGCTATGGTGTATGTGCAGGATCTAATAGAAACAGACAGAAACACATGATAAATATACTTGGAAAGGTCCGAACTTACCCATAGAAATTATCAGTTTGGCGGTTAGTAAATCTGAGCCTATGTGTCTTATGTACTGTATGTTAAAATTATGAATACACTGTATGCAACTCATCTGCAGTAGTTACCACTGTATGTAATCTGTGAACAAGGGCGCCTGCGTCCAAAACACGTCATCAGAGGCTAAAGGCGCGTTGCACATTGGTGTGAATTCTCCTGTTTTACTTCGTTGGAATAAAGTGCAGAAAAGTGTTACCGGTTTTGCTGGATCGATTTTCTTTCTTTGGTGGATATTGCTTTATTTGATATTAGTTTCATGTCTATTCCACACTGCTTCCTCTCAAAAGAAAAAAGCATATGCACAAAAAATGGTAGCACATCACGAAAATCTTTATTATAACACTGACATAGATACAAAGTACCACATAAATAAATGAATGTACAGAAGTAGTAAAATGAGGGAGACAACACCCCAAATACTGCTCTACATTAAAAACACTAAAATGTCACCATAAGTCCTGCTGGTGTTCCATTCTGTTGGACTGCATATGGTGATCTTTTCCTATTCTCCATTATTTGTGGTTATATTTTGTTTTACCGGGTCTCTGTCTAGGTAGAGATGTTGGATTTTTGTTATTGTACATACAGTGCAGAGTCAGAGTGGTAGATTAGCCCTGGCTGGAACACCAGCAGGACTTATGGTGATATTTTAGTGTTTTTAATGTAGAGCAGTATTTGGGGTGGGGTGTTTACTACTCCTGTACATTCATATATTTATGTGGTACTTTTGTATCTATGTCAGTGTTATAATAAAGATTTTCGTGATGTGCTACCATTTTTTGTGCATATGCTTTTTTTGTGCAGCAGTACTGCAGTCAGCCCCTGGCATAGTTTTATATCTATTTTTTTAGCCAAAGAAGCTGCTCAGAAAAAATTGCACAGGCACACAAATAATGCGCAGATTTCTCAGCCTGTGCGCCTAATGATAAATTTTGAGCAAGGTCTGTGAGGTAGTGTTAGTCACATCCCCATTGTTAAAAAGTGACCATTTGAAAGTCTGTCAGCTAAGCATAAACCATGTGTGCACAATTTATAGGAAAACCCATAGTAACTGCATCAACACAGATTTAAAAATACCTAGTTTCTGACCTGAATAGCTATGGTGTATGTGCAGGATCTAATAGAAACAGACAGAAACACATGATAAATATACTTGGAAAGGTCCGAACTTACCCATAGAAATTATCAGTTTGGCGGTTAGTAAATCTGAGCCTATGTGTCTTATGTACTGTATGTTAAAATTATGAATACACTGTATGCAACTCATCTGCAGTAGTTACCACTGTATGTAATCTGTGAACAAGGGCGCCTGCGTCCAAAACACGTCATCAGAGGCTAAAGGCGCGTTGCACATTGGTGTGAATTCTCCTGTTTTACTTCGTTGGAATAAAGTGCAGAAAAGTGTTACCGGTTTTGCTGGATCGATTTTCTTTCTTTGGTGGATATTGCTTTATTTGATATTAGTTTCATGTCTATTCCACACTGCTTCCTCTCAAAAGAAAAAAGCATATGCACAAAAAATGGTAGCACATCACGAAAATCTTTATTATAACACTGACATAGATACAAAGTACCACATAAATAAATGAATGTACAGAAGTAGTAAAATGAGGGAGACAACACCCCAAATACTGCTCTACATTAAAAACACTAAAATGTCACCATAAGTCCTGCTGGTGTTCCATTCTGTTGGACTGCATATGGTGATCTTTTCCTATTCTCCATTATTTGTGGTTATATTTTGTTTTACCGGGTCTCTGTCTAGGTAGAGATGTTGGATTTTTGTTATTGTACATACAGTGCAGAGTCAGAGTGGTAGATTAGCCCTGGCTGGAACACCAGCAGGACTTATGGTGATATTTTAGTGTTTTTAATGTAGAGCAGTATTTGGGGTGGGGTGTTTACTACTCCTGTACATTCATATATTTATGTGGTACTTTTGTATCTATGTCAGTGTTATAATAAAGATTTTCGTGATGTGCTACCATTTTTTGTGCATATGCTTTTTTTCTTTTGAGAGGATGATGTACTACTTATATGCATTGGTTTAGCACTCCATGATTATTAGTGGTGCCCACTAGCTTTATATATATTCCACACTGCTTTGACTTCCATTTTCTTATATGATAGTTTGTATATTTGGTGCATAATTTATACTGTATATCTAAGGAAACTACAAACTAATAAAGTTGTAATATAAAGGATTTTATCTACTTACTTTTATTGGTAAACCCATCCTGTAAGAACGAAGTACATATAGCAAATAGCGCAAATGCAATGATTTTGAATATTATATTAGAAATAAAAACAAATGATAACATTTTCTGTTTGTTTTGACAATTCTTCATAAATCTATGGGGATTTGCTACTGCTCTGAACAGTTCCTGTCACAGACAGAGGTAGCAGCAGAGAGCAGAGTGTCAGACTGGAAAGAAAACCCCCCTCCCTGCAGGACATACAGCAGCTGAAAAGTACTAGAAGACTTAAAGGACAACTCCGGCGGGACCTCCCAAAAAAAAAAAAACACAGACACACACAGACACCATACTCACCATCCCTCCGGTGACGATCGCCACTCCATTCGCCTGCCGTCCGCCTCACCGTCACCTGCGTCCGCCTTCCAGCGATGTCTCTTGCTTCCGGGTCCATGAGAGAGAAAAGGCTGCCAGTGCGCTTGCGCACCGGCAGCCTTTTCATTGGCTGGAGCGCATCACATGGCTTCCAGCAAGCTCAGCCAATCAGGGCTGAGCAAGCTGGAAGCCATGTGATGCGCTCCATCCAATGAAAAGGCTGCTGGTGCGCATGTGCACCAGCAGCCATTTCTCTCCCATTCACTCTCAATGAAGACGCCGAAGAGGAAGAAGACCACCCCCCAGCTCTGACGTCACCCGACACCAGAGAAGAGGACCATAACGACCGTAATAGGTAATGTATACATTCTTTAACTTACGGGGTGGGGGGTCGGGGGTCGGAAAGTGGGGGAAGGGGGCCAGACCGGGTATTTAACCACATTACAAAGTTATATAACTTTGTAATGTGTGTTAAATAAGCCAAAAAACATTTTCGCCGGAGTTGTCCTTTAAGATTTTAGTAATTAGTAGAAGTCATTCAAAAATCAATATAAATTTAATTAACAGTTAATTTCAAAGATAAAAAGATTTAGTACTTCTTCAATGAAGTATCATACAATATACAAATGCCTTGAAGGAGGGGTAAAAATCACAGGCGGGCAAGGGTGTGGAGGAAAACCCGCCAGTCTCCAGCAAGTCCTGGTCCTGAAACATCATGTCCAGGCTCAGAAATGCCTGCTCAGCCAATCAGTGACCGAGACAGAAAACCACTGCAGTCACTGACTGGATGAGCAGGTATCTCCTGCCAGGATGTGGTGATGCAGGAAGCCAGAAGAAATTGCAGATGGGTAGCTATCAGGAAGCTAGTGATGCTGTACTACAGGGGCATGGGGATAGTAAGTATAAGTCCCCAGACTTCCCCCTTTAAGGCACGTCACTTAAAGAGTACTGGAACATGGCATGCCGTGACCCACATCTTTCTTCAGATTGAGGGCTCTCAGCCCCAGGCTGCTGGAGGTGGTCTGGAACTGAAAACAGGCGAGTTACGCAATTTGCATATAGGAGCTGTGCAAGGGGCAAAGCCCACGAGCTACACATAGCTCATAGAGTTAGGTCATTTGAGAAGTTCCCATTAAAGTCAATGGGGGAGATTTATAAAAGGGTGTAAATATACACCTGGTGTAAACTGCTCACAGCAACCAATCACAGCTCAGCTTTTATTCTACCAGAGCTGAAAGCAGGGCTGTGATTGGTTGCTGTGGGCAATTTACACCAGATGTATATTTTCACCCTTTCATAAATCTCCCCCAATGAGTGTTAAGTAAATTGTGTAATTTGCCAGATTCTGTTGTTTTAATTCTGTTGTTTTGATTCTGGAGCCCTCGATCTGAGGATAAATGTCGGTCTTAGAGGTGGGGCCCACATCTAGGGTACACTTATGGCATATCCACAGGATATGTTCTAGGTAGGTTTTAGATTGGTATACCCCTTTCAGAATCCATATAAATACAAAATCAAATTTGCCTAAACCCGATGAATATAGCATCACCTAGTGACCAAAAGAGAATATTACCTATATTCAGCTGAATTAGATTTTTTTTATATATATATATATATATATATATGTGCATAAGCACCATCTAGTGTTTAAAACAAAAATTTCTACGATGTTGAAAATAAAGACATTCATTACCTAAATGAATTTTGTTGTAAAATAGTGATTACTAAAGGAAGTACTAAAGGAAGTACTAAGGAATATTTTTTTCTGAAATAATTATTTTGATCATGTGGATCTATTCATTTTATTTTGGGCCTACTGAGGAAATTTTTATAAAGTTTTGAATAATTTTGCCATGTACATGTATATACATGATACTAGTATGTGACTCATATGACCATTGATCATACAGCACAACTACACAAAACCTACAATGACCACACTGTCATATAAAAAAAATCGTTTTATTAGACATAGTATTGTACACAACAAGGTCCCCACACTTAACCCCCCCATAAAAACATAAACCCCTAAAAATGTAACAAAGAGCCTCTGCAATCGATACTAGATGGCAGTATGCAAATGCATTTACATCAAATGTTTGTCCATTATCTAAAAATGTCCCCATATATAATCACTGCAATAACCAATCCCCAAACTCCATGTCTATTTGTACTGTACTATGTTACCTTATGAGGCATGTTGATTGTGTTTCATATAAACTTCTCAAGGAGTCTAGGTTTGCTAAGTTATTTATTTTTTTAATAATTACTATTAATATGAATAATTCATATTTTAGTCATTTATATTTTGAACATTATAGACATTTACATTTTGACTACTACTAGATAGCGACAATATCTAGTAGTATCTATCTATCAATCCACACACACACACACATATATATATTCAAAATTACACTTTATGTGTATATGGATTATAAAATTTTCTCTCTCTTTTAACCTACCAGGATGTTTAATAGGGGACAGATATTGCAAGGTATAAACCCCTGTAGTAACTGTTATATTTTTTATATTTTCCAGTACACTCAGTCAGCTGTAATATCTGTATATCCTACAGGTTGTTTTTTTTTGTTTTTGTTTTTTTGCAGTTTAGTAATCAATGTTTTACAGCATAATTAATATTTCAGCGATCAATGTTTATATAACATTGTTGTAATTTATGTTTTGACCACTAGATGGTGGTCATGCACTTTAGGTAGGAGAATTAAATTCAGCATTCTAATATAAGTAACTAGAAAATGTACCTGGTGCTGCCCGAGTGAAAAGTGTCAGTTAGTAGGTCCAAAAGATGCCACTGAAGTCAGTAAGGCTTCAGTGGCATAAAGCGGCATAAGGAGCTTCACAGCCACTACTGGCATCCGTTAGTACAAGTATCTTCTTACCTCTCTACCTATACACCTGTTCCAGCAGAGCATATTCACTACATTGGGATTTGCACTACTGTATCACGTGTACTGTTAAACCTGAATCTTACTTCAGTAAAATGTTCTAATTCTGACTAAATGTGCAGGACTCTGCTCAAATCTGTCAGCACCTGCACCCACACACAACACCGTATACTTGGGTTACTTGCCCTTTCTGTGAGTGGCGGTACCAACTACCTGGGTGGGTCTGCTACTACTCCATAAGACACACTGTAGTAATCTCCATCTCCCCATAGGACACACTATAGTAACCCTCATCTCCCCATAGAACACACTGTGGTAACCTCCATCTCCCCATAGGACACAATGTGGTACCCTCCCTTTAATTAATACCACTGTAGTAATCCCCCTTTCTTTGTTAATTCCACTACAGCAGCCCCCATCTCCCCATAGGACACACTGTAGTAACTCACATCCCCTCTACTGTAGGCAGACCCATCCCCATCCCATCCCTGTGTGAAATTTGCTTTTGGCACCCCTCCACCCCACAGACCTATCCACAACACAGAGCAATCAGAATCTCAGAATCAACAGGATATGAGGCCAGAATGAATACAGGGAGTACGCTCATATACTAGTAGTGCAGTACTAGTAATTTTTACTGCCCACATTAACCCCTTTACAGACACACTCTAAGTCTCCACACACTCTAAATGCCTCAGTCAGGGCCGTATTTGCCACTAGACACCAGTGGTGCGAGGTGCAGCTGCTTCGGACACAGATAGCCTGTACTACAGGCCGGAAGCTCACAGCTGCAGCCCCACGGTCCCGGACTTCTCTCCTGCTTAGCACGATGACATCACATGTGCCGCCGAGCAGGAGAGAAGTCCGGGACCGCGGGGCTGCAGCTGTGGGCTTCCGGCCTGTATTACAGGCTGTCTGTGCCCGAAGCAGCTGCACCCCGGACACGAAGCTGCATTGGGGGGGGGGACCTGTACAGCCTGCCTCTGTCCCCTGGCTGCTTACTCTTCCCCCCAGTCTCTCCCCCTGCATCTCCAAGTTTCTCCCTGCCCCCCCAGCTACTCCCCCTACCCCCCCCCCCACAGCTTCTCCCCTTCCCCCCAGCCCCTGTCACCCCAGCTGCCCCCTATCTTCTTCCTGCCATCCTAGCTGTCCCCCTGCCTTTCACCACAGCTGCTCCCCCTGCCCATCTACACCCCCTGCCCCCGAATCTTCTCCCTCTGCCCCCCCAGCTGATCTCTCTGCCCCAGTTGCTCCCCCTGCCCCCCAGCTGCTCCCCCTGCCCCTTTCACCCCATCTGCTCCTCCTGCCCCATCTACTCTAAATACAGGCCTGGCCCCAGTACATCCATATTGCTTCCATACTGCTAATGAACAAAACAGAAAGACATTACCAATGATACCACTACATAATACTGCCACACCATGACCACTATCACTACAGACCCTATAAAAGAGAGCAGTTACATCCAGTTACATCATCTCCTCTGATCAGAGTTGTTCACTTTTTCTTTTTCTTTCCATTCTACCTGGGCCATGAATCCTCACTCCAGAATCTGAGAAACATTTTGGCTACTTGCTCCAACACATATAGTAGTTGTGCTCTCCCCATAGTAATGCCTCCCCCATGTGCTCTTCCGATAGTAATGCCTCCCCTGATGTTCTCTCCCCATAGTAATGCCTCCTCCCATGTGCTCTCCCCATAGTACTGCCTCCCATGTGTTCTGCCCATAGTAGTGCCTCCCTATCATGTGCTCTCCCCATAGTGATGCCTCCCCCCATGTGCTCTCCCCATAGTAATGCCTCCCCTATGGGCTCTCCCCATAGTAATGCCTCCCCCATGTGTTCTCCCCATAGTGATGCCTCCCCCATGTGCTCTTCCCATAGTAATGCCTCCCAATGTGCTCTACCCATAGTAATGCCTCCTCCCATGTGCTCTCCCCATAGTAATGCCTCCCCCATGTGCTCTCTCCATAGTAATGCCCCCCATGTGCTCACTCCATAGAATGCTTCCTTCCATGTGCTCTCCCCATAGTAATGCCTCCCCTATGTGCTCTGCCCATAATAATGCATCCCTCCCATGTGCTCTCCCTATAGTAATGCCCCTATTGCACACCAGAAAAAAAACAAAACCTCATCTTACCAATGCTTCACTGTAGCAATGTCTCTCCTAGCAGAGACATTGTGTCCCAAACGCTGCCTGTGTCGGAAGTCCCAGCTGCTGGTGCACACATACTATAAGTGAATGGGGCGCTCCCCCGGAAAAGTGTCCTGGATTCGCGGGATGGCCATGCACCCCCTTTTGGTCAATGGGTGATGCACCCAGTGCAGTAGTGTATAGCAGGCGGGGTCATACCTGTAGTGTAGAGTTAGGGGTCCTGTATATTTGTAGTGTATAATTTGGGGGTCCTGTATACCAGTACTCTATAGTTAGGGGGATTCTGTATACTTGTAGTTTATAGTTCAGGGGGTCCTGTATACCTCTATTGTATAGTGTGTGTGTGGGGGGGCATCCTGTATACTTGTACTGTAAAGTTGGGGGCTCCGGTATACCTTTATTGTATAGTTGGGGGTGGGCTGTATACCTATAGTGTATAGTTTGGGTGGGGGGGTCTACCATTTATTTCTATGGATCTGTTTTAGGGCAGCCGCCCCTAGCAACCAATCAGATTCCACCTCCCTTTGAAAATCAAAGTAGTAATTATATTGATTGCTAATGGTCCTTTTAGACGGAGCGATAATTCTCTTGTCCTATCCTCCAGCAGAGACATTGCGTCCCAGACGCTGCCTGTGTCGGAAGACCCAGCTGCTGGTGCACACATACTACAAGTGAATGGGGCGCTCCCCCAGGAAAAGTGTCCTGGATTCGCGGGATGACCATGCACCCATTCGCGGGATGGCCATGCACCCCCTTTTGGTCAATGGGTGATGCACCCTGTGCGGTAGTGTATAGTAGGCGGTGTCATACCTGTAATGTAAAGCTAGGGGGTCCTGTATATTTGTAGTGTATGGTTTGGGGGTCCTGTATACCAGTACTCTATAGTTAGGGGGGTTGTGTATACCTGTAGTCTATAGTTCAGGGGGTCCTTTATACCTCTATTGTATAGTATGTGTGGGGGGGGGCATCCTGTATACTTGTACTGTAAAGTTGGGGGGTCCGGTATACCTTTATTGTATAGTTGGGGGTGAGCTGTATACCTATAGTGTATAGTTGGGATGGGGGGTCTACCATTTATTTCTATGGATCTGTTTTAGGGCAGCCGCCCCTAGAAACCAATCAGATTCCACCTCCCTTTACACTGAAAGATAATCTGACAAAGATTTGAAGCCAAAACCAGGAATGGATTTGAAAAGAGGAGAAATCTCAGGCTTTCCTTTATTACCTGCTATCTGTTTATAGTCCATTCCTGGCTTTGGCTTCAAATCTTTGGCAGATAATCTGTCAGATAATCTTTCCGAGTAAAAGGGCCCTTAGACGGAGCGACAATCGATCGTTTAATGATTTTTGAGGCAATGATTTTGTTTTTATAATGATCAGCGTTTAGACGAAGAGATAAATCGTTTGAAAAAATCATTATTGTGATCATTTAAAGATCGCTTAAGCCCATCTTACACATAGGGTGAACCTGTGAAAGATTGTTTACACGAAGCGATCTGCAAATTTTCAGTGAACGACCAATGATGATTTGAGAACATGTTGAAAGACCAAGATTTCTCGCTCATCGTTTGATCGTTGGCAGTGTTTATACAAGCCGATTGTCGATCAAATGCGATCGTTATCGCAAAAATTCAAACGATAATCGCTCCGTGTAAGCACCATGAGGCTTCAGTATACTTTCCCAACTCCCATTACTGCTAGGGAAACATGTAGCAGTAATTATGTCACCTGTGTGCTTGTGTGGAGATTCTCCCATTCATCTCTATGGGGCGGTCTTTCCCATCCCTCTCCCCTCCTGTACATCTGGCAAGGACAGGGCCTTAACTCTAACCTTCCTGGGCACCCAATGTATCTGCATGACTAATTTAGGGTCAAACGGTTGAGGCGTTGGGAAGTCTATAGAGAACAGACATTTATTTTTATTATAAAGATAGCAAATTGAAATTATGGCCACGTTTTTTTTGCCTGTTTTACTATTGATTTGCTTTTATGTTACTGTGTATACATAACTTGAACATCAAAGCAATTACTTCCACCGCATAATCTCTGCATCACTCGCACTTCCTCTTTTCAACTAAGTTTGAGCCTAACAGCGCACCGTCCACGACCCGGCACACTGCACAGCGCTTGAAGACCTCGGCGGCCTCCGTAGGACTTAGTCGTTGGAGGTTCTACGTAGGAGGAAGTAGGTGTCGAGTGTGTATCTTAGGCGTGCGAGGGCCTGTGGTACAGAGGGGTTTTTATGTCTTACACTCGACTGTGAATTACTGAGAAGGTTGGGGACTATGGCGCTGATCTATGAAAACTTGAAGCTGTGAGTAGAAGCCTCTTGTTTGGTATTGGTGTTATATGCAGCCTGCAGTTACAGCTTCTCATCATGTGTGTGCGGACTGTCAGGGTCGGCGGCGCGCTGCTTCCTCCCTGTGCTATATATATATACACACACACACTAGTAGCAGTAGGCTGCGGACCAGACGCTGCGGTACCTGCCGGCTTCTCACTGTTGAACCGACGGGTCTGTAGTGTCATTTATGGTGTGGCCTCCCGTCTTGCCTGTCTCCTCTGTGCGGCTCAGCTGATGGGAGGCTGCGGCTGGCACGGCCCCATACCAGAGACAGGCAGCCGTAACCCGGTGGTGGGAAGGGACAGGCAGCCGTAACCCGGTGGTGGGAAGGGACAGCATCGTCACAGGAATACAAAGCTGCAAATAAAATAAAACCTACAAAATGTAAATGACAAACTGGTCCTCATTGAGACAGGCTGGTGTGCCAGTGCTGCTCACCACAAGTTCTGTATGACTACTAGAGTATATTGGAAGAGTTACTGTTCAAGTCCAACAAGTCCCATGTCACTTTTTCAAAGTTTCCAGTTTTGGGATAATCCATTTGTTTTGGGGGGTTTTGTTCTGTTTTGTGTTTCTGCACTTTCTGGTTGTACACAGTACTACAGGTTCCAGAATGCAATGCTTACCCTTAGCTGTTCATCGCAGTCACCCACCCTGCACATTCCCCACCCAAATCTATTGCAGAACATCTAGCTTGTGTTCACACATTGCAGTTTAATTGCGTTACTGAATTATTTGCATTACTTTATCATTTCATTGTTGTCCCACCCACACAGCGCTGAATTCTCTACCTGTAACACCACACAGCACACTGTATTCTCTACCTGTAACACCACACAGCGAGCTGCACTCTCTACCTGTAACACCACACAGCGAGCTGCACTCTCTACCTGTAACACCACACTGCACTCTCTACCTGTAACACCACACTGCACTCTCTACCTGTAACACCACACTGCACTCTCTACCTGTAACACCACACTGGGGCCACCCTGGTATTTCCCTGTTTGCGTTCCAATACTCGCAACCGAGTGGGACTTAAGGGGTTATTTATCAGGGTGGTGTGGTGCTCTCCCCATCATGGAGGCACCCCGTGGCAACAGGCTAGAGATATCTGGCTGTCCCGTGTTTTGAGACTTGCAACCGAGACTCCACGGACTCTTGTTTTGCATATTTTAAATTTTTGGGGCATCAGTGGAGACTCTTGATTGAGTACTTCATTGGAGTTTTTTTTCCACTGTTCTCCTTGAGTTCAGTGATTACTGTGTTTTGTTGGTTGATTTGGAACACCACACAGCACACTGTATTCTCTACCTGTAACACCACACAGCACTCTGTACCTGTAACACCACACAGCACGCTGTATTCTCTACGTGTAACACCACACAGCACGCTGTATTCTCTACGTGTAACACCACACAGCACGCTGTATTCTCTACCTGTAACACCACACAGCACGCTGTATTCTCTACCTGTAACACCACACAGCACGCTGTATTCTCTACCTGTAGCACCACACAGCACGCTGTATTCTCTACCTGTAGCACCACACAGCACGCTGTATTCTCTACCTGTAGCACCACACAGCGCGCTGTATTCTCTACCTGTAGCACCAGACAGCACGCTGTATTCTCTACCTGTAGCACCACACAGCACGCTGTATTCTCTACCTGTAGCACCACACAGCACGCTGTATTCTCTACCTGTAGCACCACACAGCACGCTGTATTCTCTACCTGTAGCACCACACAGCACGCTGTATTCTCTACCTGTAGCACCACACAGCACGCTGTATTCTCTACCTGTAGCACCACACAGCACGCTGTATTCTCTACCTGTAACGCTGATATTGGAATAAAGAACTTTTTGAATTTTTTTTTCTTTTTATTTCTACGCACATATAATGATCAAGAATCTTTTATCTTTGAAGTTGAGCCCCACAATAATGCTCTGATCCTCTCTGCCATTAACCCCTTAACGACATCGGGCGTAAATTTACGCCCTGATGCCGGTAAGGGAGTTCAGAGCGGCGGCCCCGCTCTGAACCGTGCCGGTGCCGCGTGTAGCCCGGGACCGTAGGTATTAGCGGGCACTGTCCGATCGCCGTGCCCGCTAATACAGTAATCAGATGCAGCTGTCAAACATGACAGCTGCATCCGATTACCGGACGCAGCGTCATCCCTGGTGTCTAGTGGGGAGATCGCTCCTCCGGGATGTTATCCCGGAGGAGCGATCTCCGTTTCTGAAGCCGGCCGGGGACCGCTCCAAGATGGCGCCGTCCCCGGATCGGCACTCGTTTACTTCCAGCTGCAGCAGCCGGAAGTAAACGAGTGCCTATCTCATGGATCTCTGCAGCATATCTATGCTGCAGAGATCTCAATGAGAGATCAAAGCACTTATACTAGAAGTCCCCCAGGGGGGCTTCTAGTATAAGTGTAAAAGTTAAAAAAAAAATGTCATTATTAGTAAAAAGCCCCCTCCCCTAATAAAAGTCTGAATCACCCCCCTTTTCCCAGGTTATAAATAAAAGTAAGTAAATAAATAAATAAACATGTTTGCTATCGCCGCGTGCGTAATCGCCCGAACTATTAATTAATCACATTCCTGATCTCGCACGGTAAATGGCGTCAGCGCAAAAAAATCCCAAAGTGCAAAATTGCGCATTTTTGGTCTCATCAAAACCAGAAGAATTGTAATAAAAAGCGATCAAAAAGTCGTATATGCGCAATCAAGGTACCGATAGAAAGAACATATCATGGCGCAAAAAATGACACCTGACACAGCCCCATAGACCAAAGGATAAAAGCGCTATAAGCCTGGGAATGGAGCGATTTTAAGTGTCGTATATTTGTTGACAATGGTTTAAATTTTTTACAGGCCATCAGATACAATATAAGTTATACATGTTACATATCGTTTTAATCGTAACGACTTGAGGAACATATATAACAAGTCAGTTTTACCCCAGGGCAAATGGCGTAAAAACACATTTCCCCCAAATAAACAAAATGCGTTTTTTTTTTTTCAATTTCACCACACTTTGAATTTTTTTCTGGTTTCGCAGTGTACTTTATGCAAAAATTCAGCCTGTCATTGCAAAGTACAATTAGTGACGCAAAAAATAAGGGCTCATGTGGGTCTGTAGGTGGAAAAATGCAAGTGCTTTGGCCTTTTATGCACAAGGAGGAAAAACCGAAAACGCAAAAATCGAAATTTGCTCTGTCCTTAAAGGGTTAAGCATCATTTACTTGTGTTACTGCATCATTTTTGTGAATACACTGCAGTACTGCAATGAAACTCCAACATGTGTGAACACAGCCCTAATTTCACTGTACACTTCTGCACAATCAGAGAAATCAGTGCAACACCTGATTCTAGCTAAGAACAGATGGTGAATCACTCAGGGGATTGGGGGATCCAGCCTCCTGGGACATCACGCCCTGCCCCCTGTCTGCATTATCAGCCTGATCTCAGCAAACACACACAATGTAAGACAGAGGCATGGAAGATTTGTCTCCTAAGGTGGGGGAGCAGAAGGAGCAGGAGACAATGTGGATTGCACAGGGGGCCATTTTTCTTCACTTCCTGTATTTCTATCAGCTACCAGTGTGGCAGAACCGTACAGATATGGTAATACATTATATGGTAATACATTATATAGACACATCTATATAACTTTTAATGTACTTTTAATAGAAAACAAGTTTTCCTTATCCGGAGTTCCCCTTTAAGGGTAGCTTCACACGTTCCGGATCCACAGCGGATTTCACGCTGCCGATCCATGTAGTGTGAAGGTCTATGGGGGTTACATATCCGCAGCGGAATTTCTATTCCTCTGCGGATATGTAAGCCGGCCCCTTTAACCCCTCCGCCTGCAGCCTCCAACCCGGAGCATACATTACCTGCTTAGCGCCGCGGCTGTGAATGAGGCTCCTGGCTCCACTCTCTCCCCATCAGCCAATCAGTGCTGCATTTTTTTTTAACTAAAGCTGAAAGAATGACAAAATACGTTTTCTTACACAAGCGAACTACAGCTGTTCACTAACCCCTTAAAGTGTCAGTGAAATTTCTTTTTTTTGCAGAAATCAATAGCAGCCGAAAGCATCTGAGTGCCGACCTCATTGATCTTTGCTGTATAACTGTATAGCAAAGATTTCAATGAGAGGTCAGTATACTTATACGTGTATGTTATTAGTAAAAAGCCCCCTACCCTAATAAAAGTCTGAATCGCCCCCCTTTTCCCATGTTTTAAATAAAAGTAAATAAATAAATATGTTTGCTATCGCCGCGTGCGTAATCGCCCGAACTATTAATCACATTCCTGATCTCATACGGTAAACGGCGTAAGCGCAAAAAATCCCAAAGTGCAAAATTGTGCATTTTTGGTCGCATCAAATCCAGAAAGACGTATTAGTCTTTCTCCGAAACCTTCACGACGGCACCACAGGAGTTAACTCTTGCCCTAGGGACAGGAAAAGCACACAGCGAGAGGTTAAAAGCCCCTCCCCTTCCCCTAGACACCAGTGCATTATAACCCAATGTTAGCACCACGTGAGTATCGTACATTAATACAACATACAATACAGGGGGGGATGTTGGTGCCGTCGTGAAGATTTCGGAGAAACCGTCTTACCGGTAAGACTAATACGTCTTTCTCTCCTCACCTTCACGACGGCACCACAGGAGTAATACCAACCATTACCTTAGGGAGGGACCACAGCTTGTAGAACTTTCCTACCAAACGCAAGGTCCTCGTTGCGTTGTAGCTGTAGCCGGTAGTGTCTTGTGAAGGTATGTGGAGTAGACCAGGTGGCTGCTCTGCAGATCTGTTCAATAGATGCACATGCCTTCTCTGCCCATGTTGTTGCTATAGCCCTGGTGGAATGGGCTTTGACCAGCAATGGGGATGGTAAATTCTGAAGACTATAGGCTTCACTTACAGCGTTTTTTATCCAGCGGCCTAACACGCTTTTTGACACCTTTTTGCCCTTGTTTTTTCCTTGGAACTGAATAAAAAGTGATTGATCTTTTCTCCAAGGTTCACATACTTTGAGGTAATGTAAGACTGCTCTTCTTACATCAAGGGAATGGAACTTTTGTTCCAGGACAGTTTTTGGAGAAGAACAAAAGGAGGGAAGAACAACGTCTTGAGATCTGTGAAAAGATGTTACTACCTTTGGTAAGAAATTTGGATCTGTTTTTAAAACAATTCTGTCTTCCTGGATCAGGCAGTAGGGTTCTCTAATAGTAAATGCCTGCATCTCTCCTACTCGTCTAGCTGACACAATTGCTACAAGAAAAGCGACCTTGTACGATAGAAATTTTAGGTAGCACTCTGATAATGGCTCGAAGGGACGTTGAGTCAGACCTTCAAGTACAATGTTTAAGTCCCAAGGGGGAAGTAAATTTTTTATGGGAGGATTCTGTCTGACTGCACTCCTCATAAACCTTTTCACCCATCTATTGTCAGCAATGTTGGAGTCATAGATTGCCGATAGAGCAGAAATCTGCACCTTGAGGGTGGCTGGTTTTAAGCCTTTGTTTAGGCCTGCCTGAAGAAAATCCAGAATAAGCGGGATGTTGGGATCAGCAGGAAAAGGTGGTTTAGTCGGGCACCAGGAATTAAAGACTTTCCAAATCTTCAAATAGATTTTTGAGGTCACTGGTTTCCTGCTATTCTGGATGGTAGAAATTACTGAATCTGAAAGCCCCTTGCTTCTAAGCATCTCCCGTTCAGGATCCATGCTGAAAGTTTTAGATTCGCAAGTCCTGGGTGGAGAAGTGGACCCTGATGTAGGAGGTCCGGATCTGACGGCAGAAGCAGAGGAGGTTCCAGGGCCATCTTCTTCAGTATCCCAAACCAGGCTCTTTTCGGCCAGAATGGGACTATTAATATTACTGTCACCTCTTCCTTTAAGATCTTTTGTAGTACCTTGGGTATCAGGGGAACAGGTGGGAACCCATAGGCCAGGTTGAATGTCCAGGGGTGAGCTAATGCGTCTATTCCTAATGGTTCCCCAATTGGTTGAAGGGAGAAGTTCTTTGTCTTCTTGTTCCTGTGGTTCGCAAAGAGGTCCACCTGTGGTGAACCCCACTCCTCCGTAATCATTTTGAAGACTGAATCCTTCAGCCTCCATTCCCCTGGCAATAGGACATGCCTGCTCAAATAATCTGCTTGGGAATTTTCTATTCCCCGGAGATGAGTAGCTGTAATTGAGAGGAGGTTCTCTTCCGCCCACCGGAATATCTTGTCCGAGATATATCGGAGGGAGTTTTGTTTTGCGCTCCCTTGGTGTCTTAGGTGCGCAACCACTGTTATATTGTCCGAGAGGACGTGAAGATGAGATCTCCGCAAGGTATCTTTTGCCTGTTGCAAAGACATCCATACCGCAAGGAGTTCCCTGTAGTTGGATGATCTTCCGGCTGTTTCCTGAGACCAAGTGCCCTGGTATAGAAAGGAGTCCACCTTCGCACCCCAACCTGACATGCTTGCGTCTGTGGTAAGAATCTTCTTTGGAACAGGGTTCCAATGAACACCTTTCCTCAGATTGACTGGGTCTAACCACCAGTTCAAAGACTGATGGACTGACAACGGAATCCTCATTATCTTGTCTAATCCCCACTTCTGTTTGTTCCAAGATGAGAGAATTTGGAACTGCAGAGGTCTGGAGTGTGCCTGGCACGATGGTACTGCTGGAATGCATGCGGTCATTGACCCCAGAATTGACATGGCGTCCCTGATACGACATGCTCCCTTCCTGCGGAACAATTTTATCTTTTCCCTGATGGCGACCTCTTTTTCTGATGGGAGAAAAGACATCTGTTTCTCTGAGTTTAGAAGAATTCCCAGGAAGATTTTTTCTGTACCTGGGTTGAGGTCTGATTTTTTGTCGTTCAGGAACCATCCCAGTGAGAGAAGGAGGTTCCTGGTAAGAGATAGGTCTTCTAGAAGCTTCCGTGAAGAGTTTGCCAGTTTGAGTTTGTTATTACTTATGGAAATTTATACAATTTTCTAATGTACAATAATTATGGGAAATGCTCATATACTGCTATTTCCCTTAATTTAGTGTATTAGGAAGTGTTAGAATTCTCTCAGATCCAGTGACGTCACGACGAATGGTGTAATTCCTATGGAGTGTCCATCAGGGGGCGCTCTCTATATAGAAGTCAATGAGTACCATTGACTTTTATATATAGTGCGCCCCTGCTGGACACTCCATAGCAATTACAGTGTATGTGAATGTAATGTTATGTACTGTACTTTTGTGACTTCATGAATACATTTATGGAATACTTTGGGGAGCAAGTGTCCTTGCTCCCCAAAGTATCCCATAAATGTATTCAATGAATACATTTGCAGGGCACCGAGAAGGGAGGGAGAGAAGTGCCATCTACCTCCCCCTCCCTCCCTGCTCGATGCTGGGCACATATACAAAGTACTACTTCCCCGTTATCTGCAGATAATGGGGGAGTAGTACCTGTGCTATGCCTATCACATCGCCATCGCCGGCGCCGCTCACACAGGGGCATGAAGAGCAGCCCCTGTGTGAGTGGCGGCAGCGGCGATGGCAATATGATAGGCACAGGTACTACTCCCCCATTATCTGCAGATTACGGACAATCTGGGGTGGTTACCGACAATCTGGGGTGGTTACCGACAATCTGGGGTGGTTACAGGTAACCTGCTGTGGTTACGGATAAACTGTAATCTGGCGTGGTTACGGGCAATCTGGAGGGGGTCACTGGCAATTTGGGGTGGTTAGAGGCAAGGTGCAGTGGTCAGAGGCAAGGCGACGTGCGTTGTGGTCAGAGGCAACGTGCGGTGTGCTCAGAGGCGACGTGCGGTGTGCTCAGAGGCGACGTGCGGTGTGCTCAGAGGCGACGTGCGATGGTTGCGTGCAATCTGGGGGGTTATATGTAATCTGGCATGATTACGGGCAACCTGGGGTGGTTATGCGCAATCTGCGGTGGTTACGGGCAACCTAAAGGGGGGAAACAGACAATCTAGAATTGTTACGGATAGACTGAAGTGCTTATAGGTAATCTGGGGGTGGGTACATGTAATTTGGGGTGGTTACAGGCAATCTGGGGTGATTACTGACAATCTGAAGGGGGTTACGGGCAACGTGCGGTGGTTACGTGTAATCTGGGGGTTACGTGCAATCTGACTTGATTACGGACAACCTGGGGTGGTTACAGGCAACCTGCGGTGGTTTCGGGTAATCTGGGGGGGGGGGGGTCAGGGGTAATTTGGGAGTAAACTGCAATTATTACTATAATAAAAAGTGTGTGTTTTATTTTTTTGTATGTTTGTCACTTTTTGTACTTTATACATTCATTTTCATTATATTACTATGGTTACTGTGATATTTTCTATCACAGTAATCATAGTTCAGTGACAGAGACCAAATTGGTCTCTGTAACTTAAAATTTTCAGAGTTGGCTGGTTGTGGAGCGCATGCACACTTCATAACCAGCCAGGATGTCGAGGAGGAAGGAGCTCCCAGGATCAGGTGAGTATATGGGATGGGGGGGTGACTGGGGTGGTGTGGGGCGACTTGGGGGACAGGACACTTCACTTTTTATCCCCTGTCACCAATCATTTATGGTGACAGGGGATAAAAAGTGCTGGGGAGCACATGGCACAAGCGATCAGCGGTATATAGTATATACCGCTGATCGCTTGAACCGTGACCCCACAGGGGGGTCCCCGATCACTGTGTACTTTTGCATTAAGTACACTGCGAAACCAGAAAAAAATTCAAAGTGTGGTGTAAATTAAAAAAAAAAGCATTTCTTTTATTTGGGGGGACTGTGTTTTTACGCCATTCGCCCTGGGGTAAAACTGACTTGTTGTTCATGTTCCTCAAGTCGTTACGATTAAAACGATATGTAACATGTATAACTTATATTGTATCTGATGGCCTGTAAAAAATTCAAACCATTGTTAAAAAATATACGTTCCTTAAAATCGCTCCATTCCCAGGCTTATATTGCTTTTATCCTTTAGTCTATGGGGCTGTGTCAGGTGTCATTTTTTGCGCTATGATGTTTACTTTCTATCGGTACCTTGATGCGCATATACGACTTTTTGATCGCTTTTTATTACAATTATCATTTAATTATTATTTTTCTGTATTTGATGCGACCAAAAATGCGCAATTTAGCACTTTGGGATTTTTTGGCGCTAACGCAGTTTACCGTGCAAGATCAGTAATGTGATTAATTAATAGTTCGGGCGATTACGCACGTGGCGATACCAAACATGTTTGTTTATTTGTTTACTTTTATTTAAAACCTGGGAAAAGGGGGGTGATTCAGACTTTTATTAGGGGAGGGGGCTTTTTACTATTAACAACACTTTTTTTTTTACACATACACTAGAAGCCCCCCTAGGGGACTTCTAGTATATATACTTTGATCTCTCATTGAGATCTTTGCAGTATAGATATACAGCAAAGATCAATGAGATCGGCACTCGTTTGCTTTCGGCTGCTGCAGCCGAATACAAACAAGTGCCGAACCGGGGACGGCACCATCTTGGACGAGTCCCCGGCCGGCATCAGACAGGGAGATCGCTCCTCCGGGACAACGTCCCGGAGGAGCAATCTCCCCCACTAGACACCAGGGAACGGTTGCCTCCGGTAATCGGAGGCAGCTGTCAACTTTGACAGCTGCCTCCGATTAGTTAATTAGCGGGTACGGCGATCAGACTGTGCCCGCTAATAGCGGCGGCCCCGGGCTAGACACGGCACCCGGGACTGCGGCGCTTCAAAGCGGGGTCGCCGCGCGGCCCCGGTTTGAAGTGCTATTGAGGACATATGACGTACCCGTACGTCATATGTCCTCAAGAGGTTAATGGGGGTCAGCTGCAGGATCGCAGCTGATTCTCATTATCTCCGGTGCTGGACACAGATGAGAGCGGGATCGCAATCTCTGCAGCGATCTCGCTCTCATCATTAACGCCGTCAGTAACAGGAACGTGTATATATACATTCCTACTGCACGGGGTATGTGCAATAGGAACGTATATATACATGTTACTGACGTGAAGGGGTTAAATTGCGATGCAGTTACAAAAATTGACCAGCATGAATATAATGTAATATGATGTGATATAATAGGATATATAGTGGAGGAGAGACTGTTTGTAACCCCTTAAAGGACAAGTGCCATGAAAAACTTTTTCCTAGTAATTGAAGCACGTTATATAACTGTAATATGCTTCAATCGCCTATCTGCCTCCCTTCCCTGTCTTTTCCCCCCTCCACCCCCCACCAGGAAGTGTCCTGACTCACACAGACCCAGGGCAGTTTCTAGGCTATTTTGGCAACAGGGCGAATCCTGATAAAAGCGCCCCCCCCCCCCCCCCTTCCTGGATCTTACTCAGTTCAGCGCAGAGAAAGGAACGGGGGCTTTTATCAAGATTCGGGTCCCTAGGAAGAAGCAGTGTGTACACACTGTACTGTCGGTTCCGTGTGACAGGAGCCGACAGTGCTCTAACTGCTCAGCCCTGGCTTGATTTTTTTTAAATTAAGGTCCTCTCCTTTTGGTCCCTGATGCCTCCTGCCGTAACCCCTCAACCTGCGTGGTACAGATTGAGAAACCTTGCTGGTCTAGAGCAGGCCTGTATTTAGAGTTCATGTTAGGCTTCTTGCATGCTGAGACATCTGTATCTGTGACAAATCCCATGTGTTTTCAGTCGAACTAAAACTCTGAGAACCCCCTACATTTATACAGCTCTCAGGGTATGCTGGGAGTTGTAGTTTCTTAGCGGACAACCCTTTAACAAATCACTGTGTACAGAGGCTCCTGGTAGCGGCAATCTGTGGGTGACAACCATCAGCCCTGAAGGTAGAGCAATAAATCTGTCTACACTGTACTACAACTCCCAGCATATCCTGAGGGCTGCAGACTGTCAGCATATGCTGGGAGTTGTAGTGCCTGCAGCTGTTTAGATGGATCCTAGGTGCATTATACACTGGATGCATTGTGGCATATAAGAATACATAGATCTGTGGGGGCTCAGTGTAAGGAAGTGACCCCAGAACATCACTAATATGGTAGTGGTAGATGTTTTTGTTCTATCCCCTATTAGTGCTGTTCTGGGGTCACCTCCCTACACTGAGCCCCCACAGATCTATGTATTCTTATATGCCACAATGCATCCAGTGTATAGGACCCAACTACAAGAGCTGCAGGCACTACAACTTCCAGCATATCCTGAGGGCTGCAGACTGTCAGTAAATGCTGGGAGTTGTAGTGCTTGTAGCTGTTGTAGTTGGGTCCTAGGTGCATTATACACTGGATGCATTGTGGCATATAAGAATACATAGATCTGTGGGGGCTCAGTGTAGGGAAGTGACCCCAGAACATCTCTAATAAGATATAGGGGGAGATGTTTTTGTTCTATCCCCTATTAGTAATGTTCTGGGGTCACATCCCTGCACTGAGCCCCCACAGATCTATGTATTCTTATATGCCACAAAGCATCCAGTGTATAGGACCCAACTACAACAGCTGCAGGTACTACAACTCCCAGCATGTACTGACAGTCTGCAGCCCTTAGGATATGCTGGGAGTTGTAGTGCTGGCAGCTGTTGCTAGCTAGTTTGTTGGCAGCTAGTTTAAAAGTTTGCGCTAGTGTACTGTAGTGACCACAGGGCTGTGTCAGTACACTACCGCAAACAATACACTTACCCATTTAGACACCAATGGTACACAGGCTCTGCAAACTACAGAAGTGATTACAGTGCAGTTACTAAAGACTCACAGGTGACGTCTTCTCACTCACTCTTTGCTTTCCTCTCCATCTGGCGCAGCCATCACGAAGACTTCTCCGACCACAACTCATTTGCAGAGGGGCAGCTGAGGGTGACTGGGGGAGCAACTGGGGTGACAGGGGACAGGGGAGCAGCTGGGGGTGACAGCTGGAGGGGGAGAAGCTATGGATGTAGGGAAAGGGGGAGCAGCTGGGGGGCAGGGACAAGGGGAGAAGCTAGGGGAGCAGGGGAAACAGCTGGGGTGACTGGGGGAGGGAGAGCAGCTAGGGGGCAGGGACAGGGGGAGCAGCTAGGGTGACAAGGGGAGCAGATGGGGTGAAAGCGGGAGGGGGATAAGCTATGGGTGCAGGGAAAGGGGGAGCAGCTAGGGGGCAGGGACAAGGGGAGCGGCTAGGGGGGCAGGGGAAGCAGCTGGGGTGACTGGGACAGGGGGAGCAGCTAGGGGGCAGGGACAGGGGGAGCAGCTGGGGTTAGAAGTGGAGCAGATGGGGTGACAGCGGGAGGGGCAGAAGCTATGGGAGCAGCTAGGGGGGCAGTGGGAGCAGCTGGGGTGACAGGGGGAGGGCGAGAAGCTGGGGTGACAGGGCCAGGGTGCGTAGCTGGGGTTACAGGGCCAGGGTGCGCAGCTGGGGTGACAGGGACAGGGCGAGAAGCTGGGGTCACAGGGACAGGGTGCGCAGCTACGGTGAGAGGGGGAGAAGCTGGGGGGGGGGAGCAAGGGAAGCAGCCAGAGGGCAGGGAGAGGAGAGGGAGCGGCCGGGGGGCAGGGAGAGCAGATGGGCAGGGGGAGCAGCTAAGTTGGTAGTGGGGGCCGCTGGGAAGGCAGGGGGGAAGATGGGGCAGCTGGGGTGGCGGGGGGAAGATGGGGGCAGCTGGGGTGACAGGCAGGGGGGCAGCTAAGGTGGCAGGGGGAGAAGATGGGGGCAGCTGGGGTGACAGGCAGGGGGGGCAGCTAAGGTGGCAGGGGGAGAAGATGGGGGCAGCTGGGGTGACATGCAGGGGGTGCAGCTATGGTGGCAGGGGGAGAAGATGGGGGCAGCTGGGGTGACATGCAGGGGGGGCAGCTAAGGTGGCAGGGGGAGAAGATGGGGGCAGCTGGGGTGACATGCAGGGGGGGGCAGCTAAGGTGGCAGGGGGAGAAGATGGGGGCAGCTAAGGTGGCAGGGGGAGTATAGGGAGCAGGAGGGGGCAGTCTGCGGGCAGGGGGAGGGGGCAGGCTGAGCAACAGGGGGGCAGGAGGAGCAGTGGGGCAGGGGGAGCAGCCCGGGGCGCCTTTCTGATGCTGTTACAAGGCGGGGGTGAGCTGCTTCCGGCACAGACAGCCTCTGTCAGACAACCTGGAAGCTCACAGCTGCAGCCCCGCGGTCCCAGCACAAATGACGTCATCGAGCAGGAGAGAGGTTCGGGGCTGCAGCTGTGAGCTTCCGGCTTGTCTGACAGAGGCTGTCTGTGCCGGAAGCTCACCTCTGCTGACCCATCGCACCCCCGCACCAGCACCACCACCCCCCGCCCCCCCCCTCCCGGGGGGCGCACAATAGCGGCGGGCGATGTGGTGCAGGAGGCCCTGTTGATTTAATGAGGCCGCCGGGAGCCCCCTAGCTGTTGGCGCCCCGTGCGGTGGCCCGGCCCGCCCGGCCCTAGAAACGGCCCTGCACAGACCTAATGACTGTTGTCACCGTCACCAGGCAGCTCCTTCTAGTGAGGATGAGTCATCAGCAGGAGGGCTGCTCTAGGTCCTATTACAGCAGCCCCCCCTCCCCAGTCCAAGTGATGGCTTGCAGCCAATGGGAGCTGAGCAAGCTGAGTCACCTGACAAGGCAGGGGAGGGGGGGGGGGCTGCTGCTGTAACCGGAGAAGGAGCTGAGAGAAGAGCTTGGTGACGGTGACGACAGTCATTAGGTGTGTGTGAGTTAGGACACTTCCTGGTGGGGGGTGGAGGGGAGAAAAGACAGGAAAGGGAGGCAGATAGGTGATTGAAGCATATTACAGAGTTATATAACTTTGTAATGTGCTTCAATTACTGGGAAAAAGTTTTTCATGGCACTTGTACTTTAACAGCTGGCCAGGTAATAGAGCACTGCAAGTGAGACCCTATATACAGGTAATACATCAAATGCAACCACACAGAAGTGAAAACAAACAAACCAACAATGAGATCTTACCCCCGTCCGGCCCACCAGCCTGATGCTCGTTTCGCTCACTTCATCACTGCATTCTGTAGCAGTGGTACTCTTTAACTGCAGCGCTCAGGTCCCATTCAGGTGAATAGTAGGAGCTGAGCTGTAGTTAAAATTTGACAACTCTACACAATGGACAGACTCATGGTGCGTTTACACAGAGAGATTTATCTGACAGATTTTTTAAGCCAAAAACAGAAACAGACTATAAACAGAGAACAGGTCACAAAGGAATGCCTTAGATTTATCCTTTTTTCAAATCCATTCCTGGGTTTGGCTTTCAAAATCTGTCAAATAAATCTCTCTGTGTAAACACACCATTAAACTCCATTCCTTGCATAGTGCTAATCCTGGATTATGGCATGTTGTCAAGCAGTGACTTATGAGCAGTTTTCTAGATTGCTTATTATAACATTTTGCCTAGAAAGCCCCTTAAACTCCTTTCTCGCTGTCAATCATAGGCGGGCACCCACCACAATTTGCTGGCAATTTGGGGCACAGAGGTCAGACACCCCCGCAGCCTCCTACTTTTCCCCTTTCCTGTTTACAACCTCTTTAAAATTGAAAATGTTGGTCCCCTCAGAAATAATCAGGGTGTAATGGTGGAGGGGGATGAGGAAAAGGCCAATCTACAAAATACATTCTTCTCTACTGTATTCACAGAGGAGGATTCTAAAACAGATGACATGACAGCGCCTTAAAAACATTAAGGTCCATAAATCCTCAAGCAAGAAGGCATACACCCCAGTCTAGTTTTGCAGGAATTAAAGCGACTCTGTACCCACAATCTGACACCCCCAAACTGCTTGTACCATCAGATAGCTGCTTTTAATCCAAGATCTGTCCTGAGGTCCGTTCTAGAGGTGATGCAGTTATTGTCCTAAAAAAACAACTTTTAAACGGGAGTATCTGTGCCCTAACTTTGCACCACCCCTCCACCCTCTTCATCATTAGGAATGCTCCAGATTGCCTCGTATTCCCCACCTGTGTCAGCCCGGCACATGGGCTGGATCGTTAAGCACCTGTGTAATGTTCAGCATGGAAAAAATGTTCCAGTGGCACTCCTAATGATGACGAGGGTGGGGAGGAGGGACGAAGGGGTGGTGCAAAGTTAGGGCACAGTTACTCCCTTTTGGCAAGGGCTGCAAGTTTAAAAGTTGTTTTTTAGGACAATAACTGCATCACCTGCAGAACGGACCCGAGGACAGATCTTGGATTGAAAGCAGCTATCTCATGGTACAAGTGGTTTGGGGGGGGGGGGGGTCAGATTGTGGATACAGAGTTGCTTTAAGTACTGTGATAGACAGACCCTTATTCCTAATCTTTAAAGATTCTGTAATGATAGGGATTGTTCCTGGCGCATAGCTAATGTGGTAACTATATTAAAGAGGGGGTCAAAAAGGGATCCTGAAAAATTATAGGCCTGTAAACCTAACATACAGAGGGTACAGAGGAGGGGGACCAAGGTAATTAAGGGAATGGGGTGGGTTACAGTACCAAGACTTGGGCTATTTAGTTTAGAAAAAAGATGTCCTAGCAGTGATCTGATCACAATATATGAATGGACAGTACAGAGATCTTGTAGTGATCTTATCACACCTAGGCCTTTAACTATGACAAGGGGGCATCCTCTACGTCTAGAGGAAAAAAAGGTTTCACCATCAGCACAGACACAGGTTCTTTAAAAGCATTGAGACAATGGAGCGCTCTGCCACATGATGTCATGGCTGATCTATTAAAGGTGAAGTTCGTTGGACTATAAAATCCATCAGCCGGCAGGGGGGAAATTGATTACAAGTACTAACTTGCCACTCCCTGTGCCCTCAGTGGGACTGGCCGCGGAACCCCCGCTTGGCTCTGGGATCTCCAAAGCTGACACCTCTTAACCGGCATTTTATAATCTGCCCGACTTATCCTTTAAATAAGTTCAAGGGAGCCCTGGATGCTTTTTAGAAAAAAATATATATAATATTACAGGTTATGGGCACTAGATTTCATGTGATAGAACATTGATTTAGGGATTTATTCTAATTGCCATTGGAGTTGGGAAGGAATTTTCTCCCTTTGATGGGGCAATTGGCACTTGCCTCTTTAGGGGGTTTGCCTTGCTCTGCATCAACACTGTAGTGTTTCTGTAGGTTGAACTTGATGGACTCTTGTCCTTTAATAAGGTTGAAAAAAATACAAGTGCCATGAAAAACTTTTTCCCAGTAATTGAAGCACATTACAAAGTTATATAACTCTGTAATGTGCTTCAATCACCTATCTGCCTCCCTTCCCTGTCTTTTCCCCCCTCCACCCCCCACCAGGAAGTGTCCTGACTCACACAGACCTGATTACTGTGGTCACAGTCACCAAGCTCTTCTCTCAGCTCCTTCTCCGGTTACACTAGCCTCCCCCTTCCCCTGCCTTGTCAGGTGACTCTGCTTGCTCAGCTTATTTTCTCTAGTGACATGACTCCTTCACTGAGTCCACGGCAGCAGGAGAGAGGGTATGAGGGGAGGGGGGAGCTGCCTATGTACAGAGTCAGTCTGAGGGAAGATAAGCAAGTGAGATGTGACAAGTGATGGCTTGCAGTTGTTCAGCCAATGGGAGCTGAGCAAGCCTGTCACCTGACAAGGCAGGGGAGGGGGAGGCTAGTTTAACAGGAGAAGGAGCTAAGTGAAGAGCTTGGTGACGGTGACGACAGTAATCAGGTCTGTGTGAGTTTAGTGCACTTCCTGGTGGGGGTGGAGGTGGGAAAAGACAGGGAAGGGAGGCAGATAGGTGATTGAAGCATATTACAGAGTTATATAACTTTGTAATGTGCTTCAATTACTGGGAAAAAGTTTTTCATGGCACTTGTCCTTTAACTATTTTACTATTGTAATGCACTGATTAGATTTTTCTTTGATCTGCTACTAAAGCCTGTCTGTGGCTGAGCAAATTAGTGACAGCAGCCACCAATGACTTTAGAAATCCTCCGGCCTGTTTGTGAGATGACTTTCCCAAAAATTGAGTTGAAAAGTTGAATTAGCTTAAGCTGTAAAGATCACCTGAGCTCTTCACTACTTCATGACCCTGTGGACAGAAAGGCAGATGAAAGTATGCTTTCTATTTAGGAAAATTCATGATAACTTCAGTATAATTCCTGATGCACCTCTCGAATATACTAATTGGATATCATTGGGGGCATGTTCTGGGAGTGCCTTTTTAACTACTTCTGTCTCCTGTCCCTGTAGAGGCCAGTAGAGCACCCTACATAATGGTGCTGTCATGAAGAATTTGTGAAAAATGAATTTGTTGTAAGAATAATTGTCTATTTTTATTCATTCTGTGATCCTAATATTGTATACAATTCATTTGCTTTTTTATACTTATAGACACACCACACCAGAGAAATTTTTTGTGGAAGCCTGCGACGACTTAGTTGATGATGTTCTTGCCATTGACAGAGTATCTACAGAAGTTGCACTTACAGGTATTTGTTACATTTATTCTGTTATACTGTCTATTACTAGAGAAGTACAGCATCTTTTTTACATAATGTAAACCTGCCTGATAAAAGACTTTACTCTTTAACATTTAGCTGGTCTTGCATGAAAACCTGGTACTGTGGGGAAAAAGTTATACAAATTACCGATATACACTTATTACAGCAAATGCTTATAAAGTGCTTTTTTTCCCTGCATTCACTACTGCATCAAGGCTTCACTTCCTGAATAAAATGGTGATGTCACGACCCGACTACCAGAGCTGTGCGGGCTGTGGCTGCTGGAGATGATGATGGCAGGGGGACACTGAGGGACACAGGGCACTTGAGGGACACTGAGCATCCCTCTGCCACCATTCTCTCCAGCAGCCACAGCCCGCACAGCTCTGGGAGTCGGGTCGTGACATCACCACTTATGGGGGGCAATACAATACTTTAATAAAAATTTTCGCTGGCCTTATCCTTTAAGTAAAAGAAGGCTGGCTTAAAGTATAACTCATTTAAAGATTTTTTTCAGAAATCAATAGTACAAGGGAAACTGTCAGCTGCAACCCACTTTCTAAACTGCTAACACTGTTAGATAGCTGTTAGGTGAAGAACAAACACAGTAGCTTTTCCAAGCTCCTGATCTGCTGTAAGCTGTAATGTCTCCTCGCTCCTCCCTCTCTGTATGATTGACACCTCGAAGATGAGCTCGAAGCAGGGTTGGGTATGGAAGTGAGGGAGTAAGGAGGAGTACAGCCTGGTTGACTTCAGGAGCTTGGGAAAGCCTCTTTGGCTCTATTTTATAGAATAAAATAATGTTTCTACATTCTGGGAGCACAGACAGATATGTAAAAGGTACCATTTGTCTCCTTTTCCTAACAGCTATCTAATAGTGTCAGCATGGAACATGAATTGCAGCTGACAGACTGCCTTTTAGAAACTCTGTAATAGGTTTTATTAAGCATAAGAGTTCCCTTCTGTACTCAAAAGGCTTCTTTAGCCTCCCCCTTGGTTTTTTATCTGTTCATAATCAGGCCAAAATAATTGACATTACAGAGGAGCATAGTAATGACTGGTTTGCTGTGTCCGTTATAACCTATGGAGGGGAGAGGGGCTGAGGGTGATAAGTGGGCAGGAAGAGCAGACAAACAGCCTGTGCAGTATTAAGATTGTCTAGGCTAAAAAAAAACACTGGATTCACAGGTCAGACTCCTCAGTGCTGGTCTGGGAACTTGGTGAGGTAAGGGTGCAGGATAAAGTGCTGTGCTGGCTCCTTTACACCGTCTGGTTCTCCCTCGACCCCTCCCCGAACCATAGACCATAGTGGACAAAGAAAATGCAACAGATAAGAAGTGAGATGGAAGGAGACTGTAAAAAGCCTTTTGCTTACTAAAACCTGTATCAGAATTTCTTAAAATCGCTTGTACGACCAGTTTCAGACGTACAGCCCGTAGGTCCTGCCGCAGCCAATGATTGGCTGAGCGGGACCTATGGGAGCCAGGAGCCACAGAAGCAAGCCAGAGCAAGGACGGGTAAAATATTCATCTGTCATGTATGGGTTAAGGGGAATGGCGTTTACATACTCACAGCAGAATGAAAAATCCACTGCTAGTATGTAAACCCATTCAAACTGACATTACCAGGAATCTCAGCTGATTTTGTTGCGGAACTCGCATTGTATAATCTGCTGCAATTCCTGCATATGTGTAACAGGCCTACTATTGATTTCTGCAAATGACAGTTACAATTTGAGATGTCTCAGATTTAATTAGGACATACATGTTCATAACTTGCATCCTAAGGGTAGCTTCACACACAACGGATCCGCAGCTGATTTTATGCAGCGAATTCGCTGAGAAATCTGCTGCGCATCCCTTGTCATTCATTTTGAATGAGAAAACATCCCACTGCGAGTATGTAAATGACTCGTGTTAACCCCTCGCTGGCCGGAGCATACTTTAACCTGCTCCACGCTCCGGCTTGCTTCAGGGGTTCCCGGCTGGACGTCCCGATTAGCCAATCAGTACAACATCCTGCTGCGAGTATGTCATAATGAATGACAAGGGATCCTCAGCGGATTTTACGCTCTGTTGTGTGTGAAGCTACCCTAAACATAGTCCGTGCACCTGACATAGACTGTGTTAGGGCCAGGATTCTTCCGCGGAATCCCATAAGCCTCCATTTCTTACAGGACTTTCAGCTTGGAAGAATTGACATGTCAGTTCTTCTGAGCGGAGAGAGGTGCAAGCCCTTCCATAGACTGCCTGTATGACACAGAGGCTGGCGGGATTCCGCGTTCATTTTACTCTGTGAACTGGCCCTTAGATAGATTTCTGAAATAACTGGTGCCAGTTTTTTTTTATTTATTTTTTTTATGTGTACATATATCTTCAAGCAGTCGAACAAAAGCTTTAGTACTGTTGCAGATTATAATCAGTGTTAGTCAATGATTATCAATTAATTATTGTAATCATTGATTAAATATAATATCAATTTTTAAAGTCCAGGTCTGTGTAGTATGAATACATGACAAACAACCTGGTGTATCTGTATTTCACAGGGGAAGACAGTTTGTCTAGACAGAATGATAAGAGGCATAAATCATTATCATATATCTTAAAGAGGCAACAGGGGTTGTGATCGTGCAAGCAGTTTTGCAACATACTGTTTATTTGAATCTTGACATTTTGTAATCAATGGTATACATCCCAAACTGTGGTCCTGCCACCTCCTTGCCAATATTTGGTCTTTTCTCTCTTAAAAAAAAAAAAAGAAAAAAAAAGACCAAGCACAGGAAGTCCTAGGCGTTTGACGCTCACGCAAGGAAAGACATCTGTTCATTATGCAAGGTGTCTATCAACAAGTTTTACAAGTATATGTTTGACAAAACTACTTGCGCTGATGACCCTTTAAAATTGATTGCTTAAAAATAATTTCTTAAAAATATTTTGCGACAGGTAGGCTTTAACAGTTTGCCTATGCTTACAGAAATCCATTGAGCCTACAGTGTCACCATCTCCACTAAGCCCCACTCACTTTCCTGACTCTGTTTTGGGGGTACAAAACTATGACTTTCGTATGCCAAAGAATTGGCTTACAACCTTACCAAGAAAAAATTCCCCTTATTATCTGTTAATAAAAAAGTGGGTTTTACTCCATTTCTGCTGTTTACTCAGTATAACAGAAATATGCATCGGGTATACTTATCTGCTTAGGAACAAGGGTTTAGAATGACATCATGGTTGTGTAGGAATGAATGATAATGATAAAGTACAATAAAAATTATATCTTACAGCGAAGAAGGACATTCCACCTTCAGCTATTACAAGACCTATTTGTGGGATCTTGGGTACAGTAAGATTAGTGGCAGGTAAGTAACAAAATGTTTTAAATCTAGATAAAAAAATATTTTGGCTGCTGTTTTCTTCCCTTGACATTAAAATAGCCACTGTGGGTTCAAACAACTTTGCTCTGCGCTCTGTTTGATAGACTGCTAACCATCACTTGCTAAAAAGGTAATTTGGTTGTGAGAACCAATCTGATTGATAAGAGCAAATCTGTTATACATTCTATGCACTATGATTCCAATGTTGCCGTTCTTTCATAGATCTGCCACTCCATTCCAGAGATATTTGCATTCATACCCCGCTCTGTTTCTGGCTGCCCGGGATCTCGCTGGGCCTGGCCGGGACCTGCATGCATACTTATAAAGTGCATCATAAATGGAGAAGAGATATTTGTGCACTGGGGGCGCATCTCCAAAGAACCAGGCCAACAGCTCATTTGCATAAAACAAAAAATGCCTCTATCTGGTGTGTGTGTGTGTGTGTGTGTGTGGGGGGGGGGGGGGGGGGGGGGGGGGGGGTAGATGGGTGAAAGATCGCCACAGTTGCAGTCAGCGTGGTGGTGATGGCACTTTGTTTGAGCAGCCTTGATGATAGATTCACTTTAAAGAGCATGTATCACCTAGATTTTCTTTTACTGATTAGTCAGTAATTTTTTTTCCCCACTTTTTGTATATTATGGGGGCTGCCATTTTTCCTGCTTAAAGCCAATGTACCATTTGCTAACTGAAATTTCTTTTTTTCACTACCTTGCTGGCGTGGGGATCCTGGTGGCATGGTCCATTTTTCAAAATGTCGCCCTTATCCTCCCAGTGTAGTGATATCCTCGCCTATTAGAATTGAGGCTTGATTCTAATGGAGGTGCGTCACAGAGGAAATGTCTTTACACTGGGGGAGCCGGGCCCGACTCTGCATAGAGCAAAAACAAAGAATGGAGGACAAGGCACTACTTAAATCTGTGAGGTGGGGTGCTCAACCCAATATGACATGAGAAATTAATGCAAGTCAACAAACAAAGAAAAAGCCATGTCACACATGCGAGGGTGGCACTTCCCCAAAACAAAGTAGAATAAGCTGCATGTAAAAGTGAAAAAGTATGGCAAATTTTATTAGTACACAAGAACTATAAAGTGCAAAACATACAAAATAAAAGCAATTAAAACCACAACATACAGAGGCCCATGTTAAATAGACATGGAGCCAGGACAAGCCGATATGTATAAATACTATGACCCCCCTATGGCTAATAGTACTGACTCACAGCAGAAAATGATGTAAGTGTATAAAGGTATGGGCAATGATATCTGTGTGAATAACTGAACTCTATGGACACAAAACAACCAGTGGTAACAAAAGAAAAAGAAAAATAGCAGAAGATGTAGGAGTCTAGTAATAAGATCAGGTATCACCAGAGGGGGAGTCCATGTCAGGGTCCGAGAAACCCCACGCGTTCCGCCTCGAGACTTTCTCAAGGGTAAGGATACAGAGACTTGTTAGACATACATATAGCACTTATAATTAATGAAAATTAGTTACCATGTCCGCAAATGAGTGACCATGCCTCTTACTAAGTATAGATCTCGACCTGTGCCTCCAAGATGGCCGCGGCGTCACCAAATAACCACTACGCATGCGCATGATGGCGGCACCACCCTCCGATGATGTGAGCAATGACGTAAAAGATTCAACTTTATTGACACAAAATAAAAGCCGACACAGCAACACTGCTTATACTGCTGCGTCCCCGAGTCTCCACTACACATGCGCGTGATGGAGGTACCACCCTCCAATGTTGTGGGCAGTGGCATGTATAGTCTAACTTTATTGGTACCAAGTAAATACTAGCAAGATTAACACACCCCGGCATGAGTCAAGCCATTAACCCAATTCGTTGTCAATTAAAACCATGCACCCCAGTGTGCACCACACAAAAATCGCATAGTCTGTATTCTACTTATATATAACACCCAAAAAAAACTCAAATACAAACTAATCCTATAGCCATGTTGTAAATTAATATTTAGTGGTTGATTCTATAAATTTATATATATATATTTAAACCATGATATGGTGGGAAAGAAACAATTATAATAAGTGCTGTGAATAAATATTAAATAATTATGTCTTATTATACATAAATATGTACTGATACTAAATAATTATTATAGATTACTGTTATACACAACTAAATAAAAAATACATATATAATATAATAAATATGGACACACATATATACAAGGTAAAGTGCTAAACAAGAAAACACATATAAATAGGTCGATGAATAAATAGTCATTTATGTGCAACCAATATATACAAATAACCAAACAAATTGGGATCAACCCAATCCATATAATTCATATCCAAAAAGTGCATATACCCTAACTATGAAATTCCTCCCCACTTAATATTATGCGCGTGCACCACCATATGAAACACAGTACTACATCCGCCAAATAAATATTTAAATGGGACTTTTAGAAAATCCCATAAAAAACAAACCAAAAACAAAACCGCGAGAACACAAATATAATACGTAACAGACTTAGCAATAGTGTAAAGAATGTGCAGACTAACCACGAATGGATACTCAAGCACATACAGGCACCGACGTTGCGTCCATAGGCTATATATATAGCATAATATTTAGGTAAACGTATAAATAAATGTCCCTGCCGGGTGTACAATACTCAGATAGCAACCAGGTTATGACACAACCTTCCATATACAGACATTTCGTGGGGCATAAGGACAAATATCTAGCGGCCGCCAATGAGCAGAGGCACAGGTCGAGATCCAAGAGAGGCTAGCAGACATCTAAGTGGGTGTAACTAACGTATACAATGTATATATACTTAAATATAAATTTTTAATATCCAAAACACATGCAGCTTTAACCAAAAAATTTACACATATATATATAACAGATAATGTTGAGAACTCGTTAGGAAATTTATCAGGTAGCACACATAAACAGGTGGAAAATCAGATGGAAAGTCAGAGCCAGGCCATTTCATGAGTACGTCATATTTCTCCAAAGATTGGCACTAGATTTGCATTTTGCATAAGTGTCTCTCAAAAGAAGGGAAAATTAACAACGCAGGAACGTCTCTCACAGAAAAATGGAGAGAAGGTCATATCATATTCCCCCTCACCAGAACAAGGCATGAGGATCCATATAAGGGAAATGCAGCGATTCCTATTGGAGTCCAAAGGGAGATCCAAAAGGGTCACAAAGATGTATTGGGGCTGTTTCTGGACGGTGTTCATATCCAGTAGTCGGTCTATGGGTAATATATACTCTGACATCAGATACGGATGACTGGTGAAGTGTGAATACAAAGGCCACTGCAAAAAAAATAAGTGTATAATTAAGACATGCACACATGTGAAAAATAACAAACCAATAGAAGGTGTGATGTATGAAATGAGAAAAAGAGGACTGTGAAAAGTGTGTGTATGTGTGTGAGTGTAAGGAAAAAAAAAAAAAAAAAAAAAAGGTTTAAGATAATGTGAATAACAGTGAAAAGAATATGTAGTGAAGAAAAGAATGTGTAATGATGTGAAAAAAATATGAAAGTGAAAGAAAGAGAAAGATAGAAAGGACATCCGATTAGAAGACAAAGACTCAAGACGCTGAGGTGTAGACAAGTACTAAACATAGGAAATAGCATCACTTATAGTATCCGGTATATAACAATTCTTCGTTCATACCTGTTGGCTTCAAGCTATGTAATTTGTAAATCCATCTGGATTCGCACTGTAGCAATTTCTGCGTAATATTACCCCCCCTGATCCCCAACTGGACCCGCTCCAATCCAATGATTCTCATACAGTCATACTTACCATTGTGATGTCTCTAGAAATGTTCAGCCACAGAAGTCATATCTGGTAACAAGACCTTGGATCTAGCAGCTTTCCGGATGGTGGAGGTGTGATGTTGGATCCTCTTTCTCAATTCTTGAGATGTCTGTCCAACATAAATCGAAGGACAAGAACATAAGAGAGCATAAATCACATTCCGTGTACGGCAGTTAATATACTCTCGTAAGATTATATTCTGTCCATCCACCGGGTTGGTAAATTCCCCTGCTGTGATCATAAAAGGGCAGATATTACAGCCACCACAGGGATAGCTGCCAACAGTGCGTAGGCCCCTCCCCACTGTGGTATGAGGTCTTACAAAATGACTTTTGGTAAGTAGGTCTTTGAGGTTCCTCGCCCTCCTAGCCGTAATCGAGGGTGTAGATGTGATGTGAGATATCAATCTTGGATCTGTAGAGAGGATGTTCCAATTTTTCTGTAACAGACCATAGATGTCCTGCCATTGATTGTTAAAGGGTGTAATAAGTCTCACCTTATTTTCCACTGGGCGGGTTTTAGGGATGAATATTTGTTCCCTCTCTGTATGTCTTGCTCTGCGATAAGCTCGAGAGATTACTCCCCGTGGGTAACCTCTATTTGTAAAACGAAGCGTCAAATCCTTGGCATTCCTGTCAAAATCTGTGTTGAGGGAACAATTCCTCCGTACTCGTAGAAATTGTCCTACGGGAATTCCATCTCGTAAGTGGCGTGGGTGGAAGCTTTGATACTGTAATAGGCTATTGGTAGCCGTTTCCTTATGCGTAGTGGTTATTTGGTGACGCCGCGGCCATCTTGGAGGCACAGGTCGAGATCTATACTTAGTAAGAGGCATGGTCACTCATTTGCGGACATGGTAACTAATTTTCATTAATTATAAGTGCTATATGTATGTCTAACAAGTCTCTGTATCCTTACCCTTGAGAAAGTCTCGAGACGGAACGCGTGGGGTTTCTCGGACCCTGACATGGACTCCCCCTCTGGTGATACCTGATCTTATTTATTACTAGACTCCTACATCTTCTGCTATTTTTCTTTTTCTTTTGTTACCACTGGTTGTTTTGTGTCCATAGAGTTCAGTTATTCACACAGATATCATTGCTCATACCTTTATACACTTACATCATTTTCTGCTGTGAGTCAGTACTATTAGCCATAGAGGGGTTATAGTGTTTATACATGTCGGCTTGTCCTGGCTCCATGTCTATTTAACATGGGCCTCTGTATGTTGTGGTTTTAATTGCTTTTATTTTGTATGTTTTGCACTTTATAGTTCTTGTGTACTAATAAAATTTGCCATACTTTTTCACTTTTACATGCAGCTTATTCTACTTTGTTTTGGGGAAGTGCCACCCTCGCATGTGTGACATGGCTTTTTCTTTGTTTGTTGACTCTGCATAGAGCTGGGCAGTACATATGAGGAATATTGCTGCTGAGCACAGAAACCAGACGGTGCCTTCAGAATTGGACCACACCACTGGGATCCCCGCACTGGGGCTGACAAGGTAGTGAAGAAAGAAAATTTCCCTTTTGCACTGCACCGCTACAGCCTTGTATTGGCAGAGGGCGATGTCAGGGAGTCGGGAGCCTGAGAAGCAAGTGTGAGCGTGGCCAGGTAAATTATTAGTTCAGCAGCAGTGGGTTAACATTCTCACAGCAGAAAGAAAAATCCGTTGTGATTTTTTAAAGCCATAGAATAATACATGAAAGAGTATCGCTGCGCTACAGAACTCGCAGCGTGAAATCCGCTGCAACATGGTATGTGATAAACGGGCCTTAGGGTAGAGCATAAAAAGAGGACTCTGGTGGGGGATGAAGCCTGACCGCACACACAGCATGACTTAGGACTCATACCGCACTTCTCTGGCACTGTTGCCCTTTTATTACCTTGCACTAGGCCTCTCCCCCACTCCAGGATTATCCTACTGTATATAGGAATCTCACATCCTGGGTTGGACGCCTCTCCTGACCTAAAGTAAGAGTCTGGGGGCCGTCTCAGCCTAGTGTATATCTCTGTACTTTTGGATTTTTGTAACCGGTGTTGTCTTTGTGTTTTACCCCTCCCTTACCTTATCTCCGCCTCCAAGGAGATCTCCCCTCTATTCTTTCTCCACTTTCAACTCCGACCCCCCCCCCCCCCCTCGCTGCCCTATATGCCCTACCCACACACCTCTCCTCTCTCCCTAACCCCGATACTCAGGCCACGTAGCTTGATTCTTTGCTTCCAATGGCTGCACTTACAACTATTTCCTTTAATGTGAAACGCTTGAACAGCCCAAATAAGAGACACCACATTATCTCACTCCTCAGGAAAGCCAAGGCATCCATAGCTTTCCTTCAGGAAACGCATTTTAGAGAAAACAAACTGCCCAGTAAATATTTTTCGCAATGGCGGCACTCCTGTCTCCCCTCGTCTGCCTCCAAAGGTGTCACCATTGCTATACATAGGTCTCTCCCACTTCAGATTTTACAGCAACATAGTGACGCAGGGGGCAGGGTTCTTTTTTCTGCGGGTGTCTATTGCCTCTCAACCGTACACTTTGGCCAACCTGTATGTGCCCAATGTGGGCCAAGTCCCTTGGCTTCTTAATGTTTTAGACGAGCTTAGGTTATTTGCTGTGGGTCCTGTCATACTAGCTGGAGACTTGAACCTCACCTTGAATCCCCTACTCGACGCTTCCCCCAAATTGTCGGCAGTCCCAGTAAAATCGCTGAGCAAATAATAAATTGCAGGAGCTGAACCTAGTAGATACCTGGAGGTCACTCAATCCATCCTCTCTAGATTGCTCCTTTTTCTCTTCTCCTTCTCCTCTTATCAACGTCTCGACTATATCTTCGCTCACAACTCTCTTCTTTCTTCAGTGGTGGGGGCGGATATAGGACAGATCACTATTTCGGACCACGCCCCAGTGCAAGTCAGGTTCGCACTATCTCACTTACCTGTTAGGGAATGGCGGTGGCGTATGAACGAAGCCTTGCTTGATAACCAAGCGATAAGGCAAGATGTAAAAAAACAGCTTATGGAATTCTTTACTCTTAACGTGTCTCCCTCCATGCTCATGCCCGTTGTATGGGAGTCTCACAAAGCATTTATTAGAGGTCTGTTCATCTCAGCAGGGTCGCGCCAAAAAAAGGCCCAGCAAAAGGAAATTGACTCCTTACTCGCTCAAATTGCCTCCTTGGAAAAGATGCACAAGATGTCCTGCTTATTAGCACAACGGGATCTCAGGGAACGGTTAAAAAACGTCCTATATGCCCGCCCTGCTAAATCATTCCTCCATTTTAAACAAACATTATACGCCCATGGCAATAAAGCCATTAAAAAAGCTAGGGATAAAAAGCAAATACAAGCTGTTAAGGACGCATTGGACTGCACCCACACACCACTCGCGAGAGCAAGTGTCGGCGGAGTGGTCTTATTGGCTCCTTGTTATTGTGTTACTGTTTGAATAACCTCGAGAGTTGTGTCCTGCGAGGGGAGTTTACATTGTCACATCTGTCTGTTAATCTCCATGTTTAAAAATCAATAAAACACATAATTGATAATAAAGTGCTATGTCCAGGAGGGTGAGGTGGAGGGGACTTTTTGCATGTGGGACATGACTCCTTTGTATAACAGTGGTCTGAACAAGGTCTAATGGTTGGCAATTCATCTGTATTATTGGTGTAATGTTATATGAATTGTTTAGTACCACATTTATTTTTATGCACTTAGCACTTGAAGTCATATTACCTTTTACATGCAGTCACACAGAAGCAGACATAGGGCTTAGAGCACATTCAGCTTCATGTATTTAAAAAACTGTTCATTTAAGCTTATACATGTATATTGCAAAAATTCTTATCATGGCCTAAGCTAACTAAAACTAAATGGTCAAAATATTTTATAGTTACGCTTTAAATAAATGATACATTCGCTTTAAAGAAGCAGTTCACCCCAAAAAATGGCGCTGGCATGTATACTCACGGAAGATCGATGTCCCGCGGCGTAGCTCCGTTCCCGTCCCGTGGTGCTGTTCAAATCCGGCCGCGCTCACTTCCGCCGGCGCTGTGACTCCTCTTCTCTCCCTTGTAAATTGAACGCCAAAAGTCACGCGCTTCCATAGAGAATGCTTGAAAGCGAGTGACTTCCGGCGTAAAATGATGGCTCAGAGAAGAGGACTCACAGGGCCGGCGGATATGAGCGTGCGGCGGATTTGAACGGCACCGCGGGATGGGAACAGAGCTACGCCGCGGGGCATCTATCATCTTCCGTGAGTATATGCGCCAGCGGCTACCGGGGGGGCAAAATTATTATATATATTTTTTTTTTGTGAACTGCTTCTTTAACAGCAAGACTCATGTACATAGTCTATACCAGTGCTTCTCAAACTGTGAGGTGCACCTAACTTGTGAGGCGTGGGTTCCTGTCTGTGTCAGACAGTGGCACACAGCAGGGAAGAGACCTGATTAAATTTACCCTGCTGCACACTCCTTCAGTGAGATGTACAATAAGCAGGCAGCGGCTGGGCCTGCTCATTCACGTCTCATTTCAGGGCCTTTAGAGATCGCATGACCTCCCTCACTGAAGGCCTGAAGCAGGGGGAGGGGCATGTGCCGGGCTCACCACCTCCAAATCAGTAGCAGCTGTCAGGACACAGAGGAAACCACAGCAGTGAGGAAATGAGTGGAAGTGGGGGCTGGGGGAGTGTGTTTGTGTGTGCGTTGTCTCAGGCCTTCAGCAGAGTGAGAGGGGGCTGTGGGAGTGTGTGTGGTGTCAGTCTGCCAGCAGAGGGGGGGGGGGGGGTAGCTGGGGGAGTGTGTGTGTGGTGTGTGAGGCTGCCAGCAGAGTGAGAGAGGGCTGGGGAAGTGTGTGGTGTCAGGCTGCCAGCAGAGAGGGGGGGGGGGGGGCTGGGGGAGTGTGTGCTTAGTTTTAGCACCAGTGGTGAGAATAATCCTATATAAGGCTCAAATAGTGCGGTCTATGCGCACCCAAACTGTCAAACATAAAAACCAATAAAGAATACGAATGCAAGACCAATGTATATACAAATATTTGTCTTTTATTAGAATATCAAAAAGATTCAATTAAAAATACATAACAGGGGGCTGGAGCTAATACAAATCCCCATTAAAACGGTGGATTGAGTAGGTTCCTGTACATAAAATGCTATATCACAAAATAAATAACAGTTAATGGAGAGCCTATATATACATATACTGGGCACTGAGCTGGTATTACATACAATAAATAAACCATACAGTGAGTACAAAGAAAAAAAACACCATCCAAAGATAATAAATGTTACCCATACATGTCCTTAGTATACGAGTCCACCTCACCATGGACACTAAGGACATGTATGGGTAACATTGTGCAATGATAAATTATAATAACATGGAAAGTATAGAAAGGTAGAGGGCAGGGTAAAGAAAATTTAAAGAAGAATTTGTTTTATTTAAATTTCTTTAAATGTTTCCCCAGCTGCAGGCTGCCACATATACTTACCAATGATGATCGGTGTCCCGTGATCGGTGTCCCGCTTTTCTGACCCTCTACTTTCTATAGGTCTATTAAGGCCAGAAGTCAGGGGCTCCAATGCATCCCTATGAGAGCACTCATAGAAATGCATTTGATACCCTCACTTCTGGCCTCCAGAGCTGAAGCTGTAGAGCTTACGTGGGCACCAGTGGGATTCTAGCAGGGCTGCAGAACTGGTACGAAGTCTCATCACGGGACATTGATCATGGTAAGTATATGTGGCAGCCGGGGGAACAAAAAAAAAATGCTTCTTTAAGAGAAACCATTTAGCCCTCCCAACCAATAGTGTCCCACATAGTAGCCAGCCCTCCCAATATTGTATACAGAGAAAAAGCAACTGTTAAAAAAAAAACAACACACTCAAATACACAAATTATCAATAGAAAAATAACACCTTTTATTAATGTGAGCCCAAAAGACGTCAAGATATATTTAAAATGGGGCAATCTGTATCCCCAAAAGTATGCCCCCACAATCCTTGGGGTGACACATAAACACTAAGCTGGGCTGAGATATGCCCACTACACACTGTCCAAAAAAGACAACAACACAGTAACAGAATAAGGAAAATGGTGAATAAAACTATATCCCTAAACCCAAAAGAAGGATAATAAGTAGCAGATGATCATGTCGTAATATCACGTATACCCCACTCGTTCTGTTATGTCTCCATAACTTCCTCAGGAGTCAGTATGAAAGTATCAAGATACTGGTCACTTTTATATCTATATATAATTGATTAATGGTGTATACCTATATAATTCATGTGATGTCTGATTCATATGCAAGCGCGATCAAATCCAACCGCTTACTCAATACATTGCGGCAGGAATCATACAATGTTTAAGTGTAAATTATAATAAAATTATCCAAAATAGAATCGTCGGCAATACTTGTCAAAGGCTCACATAACAACGTTGTAACTATCTACTGTAGCAACCACTCAATAAAGCCGCAATCATGTGATTAGTTATATAATAGAGACTCTACAAATGGAATAGGAGCGGACAGCTAGACCCATCCAAATAATATATCTCCTACAAAAAAGGACACTAATGTAATCAATATCAGTAATCTTTATTAATGACTTCAACAAAATACATGATTAACAGTATTAAAAGCCAGTAGCCATGTATATGTGACCAATCGACACACAGGGTAAATAAAATAGTGTTTGCACAAGAACATGTAGAAACTATTGCACAGCAGTCTGTAAAAAAAATCACAGTTCACTGCACAATCCTCTATGTATATTAAATTTCACAAAGCCACTTGGCCAAAGGAGACAAAATAGACAAAAGGAGACAAAATCACATACAGGTCGTAATAACTGTGGTCTGAGGTGTTTTTACGCTCACCACCATCCATGCAAATAATGTTTGTTGTGCTTATCATCTAAATATAAATTGTACCATCACAACATACAACACGTATATTTGTATATCATAGCTATGAAAGAAGATGGTGCAATGAGACATATATATTAGAGATAACTACTACAGTGGCTATGTGTTATTGTAGGTATTCTACAACCATGAATATCATTAATTTTGTATAGCTAAGATCGTCAGTCATAAGTTGTATAATGAATAGCCACTTCTTGGCCAACAGTGCCCTAACAAAATGCTATTTACATATTGTGCAAAGAAACTACAAAACTGCATCTTCTTAACAGAAATTGTCCCAATAGTGTCCCACATAGTAGCCAGCCCTCCCTATACTGTCCCATATAGTAGCCAGCCCCCACAAAAGTTCCCCATATACTTGTCAGTTACTGCCCCATTAGTGCCCCCACTGGGAGACTGGTCTGGACTTCCTTTCCTGGCATCCACACTGTGGCTCCCCCATGGGCCAGAGTTTGACATGCCTGATATAGATAGAAAGATGGAAAATTAGTAAAAAGAACCAATCAGCGCCTAATGGTCCTTTAACACGGAACGATTATCGTTCGTTTTTGCACAATAACGATTGCATTTGAGCGATAATCGTTCCTTATAAACGCTGCGAAAGATCAAGCGACGAGCAAGAAATCATTCATTTTGATCTTTCAACATGTTCTCAAATCATCGTTGATCGTTCGCAAAAAATTTGCAGATCGTTCAGTGTAAACAGTCTTTCAGTGATTTCCCCTATGCGGGAGATGGGCTTAAGCGATCGCAAAACGATTATTCCGTACGATGTATCGTTCCGTCTAAACACTGATCGTTCTAAAAAAAAAAAACATTGTTCATTCAAAATCGTTAATTTTGCGATCGGGCGAATTATCGCTCCGTGTAAAAGTACCATTATAGATGTTGTAACGAGTTCCCCTACCATGTCTGGGGTTCCTTCTTTAGCAACTTCTGCAAAGTCCAGCAAAAAGGGCTTCTCCACCCTGTTGGGCACCCCCACAGAGCGTGCTGACAGGCAGAGAGCCGTGACTAGTTATGGTCTGGACACCGCCCAGATGACTAGTTTCCGCCTCCCTGTGCTTTGCACATCACATTAAATGCATTTTGCTGGGATATGAAGTTACTGAAGAAGGAAGCCCAGACATGACAGGGTGCTTCTTACAACATCTATTCGGTTCTGCTAAAAACTTTATCAGAACAATTGTGCTGATTGGTTCCCTTTAAATATGTTTAACATAAAAACATTATTTAAAAAAATTTCATCTTCTGATTACATATTCCCTTCATGTAAATTCATAGTGGATATTGTAAACAATAAGCCTCGATAGACATGCAGTATTGTGGTCCTATTTTTGGTCAGTATTTTTATTAAAACTAGAAGTGGAACCAAGTTACTAATGGAAAGATTATTCTGTGACCCACTCCTGGTTTTGGTAAAAATACCAAACTTAAAAATGAGTTTATAAAGCTTACTAAAATACTGTATATGAACCCAGCTTAAGGCCAGGTTCAGACTATGTAACTGTGCAGCTGTATTTGCGGCTGTAATTGTGCGGCGGTATTTTTGGTGGTTCATGCATACGCTGGAAAGTATAGGATATACGGCTGCACAGTGCACACTATGTATGAATCTACGGCCCGATCGTAAACGGACCCGTAAAATATTAACAAGACCATTGTTTGCGGCTGAACATGCGGCCGTGGCTTGACAGGCGGTCCGTACAGAGTACTTCAAAAATAGCCGGCAATGATGCCGAATGCCGATGCCTCTAATAGTTAATATATTAAATTAATAAAACACATTTTCTTTGTAATAAAGTCCCTTTCGTTGGTCAATAATTTAATTCTAACGAATCCATCATTTTGCAATTAAATATACTGTTAAAATAAATAGATATATAAATAAATGTATATTTATATATATATATATTTATTTTTTGACAGTATATTTAATTGCACAATGATGGATTCGTTAGAATTAAATTATTGAACAACGAAACTGAATTTATTTCATCGAAAATGTGTTTTATTAATTAAATATTAATTAGTACAGGAAGCTCCATAAGCCGTTAATTCATATTGCTGGCAAAAGAGCATTCTGTATTAATCATCACTTTACTTTAATGAAAACATCAAATGTTTCTTCTAATTATGTTATCACAATAGCATTATTAGAAGAAACATTTAGAATTATATGTGCGCTCAGCTGATTGGCTGATCGGCTCAGCGCACATATAATGAGCCGGTCCGCAGTACAGTGACTTCATTGTGCTGCGGACCAGCGAAGAGGACACATCGGGTTGAGTATAGAGCTCTCCCCACCCCCTCCCCAGCACTGCTCCCCTCCCAGCAAGGAAGGGGGGTCAGTTAACCCCTTCCTTGCTGGGATGGGTGCAGTCTGACATCAGTCTGGCCCCCAAGGGGTTAAGGGGGATGCAATACATCCTCCCTTAACCCCTTGGGGGCCAGACTGTAAGCAGCGATCTGTAAAGATGCTGCATACTGTAAGGTGCACAACACCGCTCACAATGATGGGTGTTGTGCTCCTGTTTGTGTGTTTTTTGTGTGTTTCTCCCTTTTTGTTTTTCAGATATCGGTATCCTGGGGATTACGTCGGATTCCGTGGACTACGTCGATGACCAGCGGTTTTTTATTTTACTTTTTTAATAAAATGGTCAATGAGGGGTGTGGGGGTGTTTTTATTTGAATAAAAAATTTTTTGAACTTGTGTCTTGTCTTTATTTCTTTACTTTATAGACTTAGTAGTGGAAGCCGTCTAATAGACGGAATCCATTACTAAGTTGGGGCCTAGTGTTAGCCGGTATAAAATGGCTAACACTAACCCCCTATTACCCCAGTACCCAATGCCACCAGGGGTACTGGGAAGAGCCGGGTGCCAGTGGTCCCGGAGCGTCAAAATTGGCGCTCCTGGACCGGGTGGCAGCAGGCTGGTAAGATTTAGGCTGGGGAGGGCCTAAACCAATGGCTCTTCCCACCCTGGTGTTACCAGGCTGCTATCGTTTGGTTTTTAACCCGGCTGGTTATAAAAATAGGGGGGACCCTATGCGTTTTTTTTTTAAATAAATAAATAATTTTAAAAAAACCACATAGGGTCCCCCCTATTTTTATAACCAGCCGGGTTAAAAACCAAACGACAGCAGCCTGGTAACACCAGGGTGGGAAGAGCCATTGGTTTAGGCCCTCCCCAGCCTAAATCTTACCAGCCTGCTGCCGCCCGGTCCAGGAGCGCCAATTTTGATGCTCCGGGACCACTGGCACCCGGCTCTTCCCAGTACCCCTGGTGGCATTGTGTACTGGGGTAATAATAGGGGGTTAGTGTTAGCCATTTTATACCGGCTAACACTAGGCCCCAACTTAGTAATGGATTCCGTCTATTAGACGGCTTCCACTACTAAGTCTATAAAGTAAAGAAATAAAGACAAGACACAAGTTAAATTTTTTTTTTATTCAAATAAAAACACCCCCACAACCCTCATTGACCATTTTATAAAAAAAAAAAAAAAAAAAACAAAGCTGGTCATCGATGTAGTCCACGGAATCCCCAGGATACCGATATCTGAAAAACAAAAGGGAGAAACACAAAAAACGCACAAACAGGTGCACAACACCCATCATTGTGAGCAGTGTTGTGCACCTTTACAGTATGCAGCATCTTTACAGATCGCTGCTTACAGTCTGGCCCCCAAGGGGTTAAGGGAGGATGTACTGCATCCCCCTTAACCCCTTGGGGGCCAGACTGATGTCAGACTGCACCCATCCCAGCAAGGAAGGGGTTAAGTGACCCCCCTTCCTTGCTGGGAGGGGTGCAGTGCTGGGGAGGGGGTGGGGAGAGCTGTATACTCACCCTGATGTGTCCTCTTCGCTGGTCCGCAGCACAATGAAGTCACTGCGGACCCGCTAATTATATGTGCGCTGAGCCGAACAGCCAATCAGCTGAGCGCACATATAATTCTAAATGTTTCTTCTAATAATGCTATTGTGATAACATAATTAGAAGAAACATTTGATGTTTTCATTAAAGTAAAGTGATGATTAGTACAGAAAGCTCTTTTGCCGGCAATATGAGTTAACGGCTTATGGAGCTTCCTGTACTAATTAATATTGAATTAATAAAACACATTTTCGATTAAATAAATTCAGTTTCGTTGTTCAATAATTTAATTCTAACGAATCTATCATTTTGCAATTAAATATACTGTCAAAAAATAAATATATATATATATATATAAATATACATTTATTTATATATCTATTTATTTTAACAGTATATTTAATTGCAAAATGATGGATTCGTTTAAATTTAATTATTGAACAACGAAAGGCACTTTATTACAACGAAAATGTGTTTTATCATTTTAATAGATTAACCATGAGAGACATCGGCATTAGTGCAGAGGATCGCAAACCCCGGTAATAGCAATTCATGTAAACTGTTTCCCTGCTTTCCCAGATGCATCCAGGGGTGTTTGCATCACTTTCTTAAGATTTTGTTATTTTTAGTTGAACCAGATTTCCAAGTAAATGACCGTATGTTTTGAGCCGCATGTCTATTTTTTCCCACGGCCGTAGTTTCATCCGCACATTTACAGCCGCATAAAAAATACAGCCGCACAGTTACATAGTGTGAACCTAGCCTAAAGCTGCAAGAATCTGCATAAGGGTGGGTTCACATATAACGTAACCGAAGCGGATTTCACGCTGCGGATATCTTCACTGTCACTTCAATGAGATTCCATACTTGACGCAGGATTTTCATCCCGCTGCGAGAATGTAAAAGTCAGCCCCCTTAACCCCCCCCGCAGCCCGGTACAGACTTTACCAGGTCCGCTCTCCAGCTTGCTTCGGGGGCTCCTGGCGCTCAGCCAATTAGTGAGCTGTGGTTGTAAAACTCTTGCCATCATTATAGTATAGAGTGGGCTCAGGACTCTATACTCTATACATGCAACTTCTCAGCTGCTATCAGAGTTGGCACAGAGTGATACTCTGTGTTGACTATTTAACGATGTAGCTGCCATTATGAAAACTGACAGTGGCATTTAAATGGCCTGTACATACCTTATTGGTGGCACAGTGGTCCAGATTGGCTCCCCACTGCGAGATCTCAAGCACTGATTTGCTGAGCGGGACGTCCACACACCGGGTTCCTCTGAAGCAAGCCGGAGCGCGGAGCAGGTAATGTACGGTATGTACCGGCCGGAGGGGAGTTAAGTGGGCTCACCCTTACATACATCCCGCTGCGAGTATGTCTTTTCATTGAAAATGACAGGCAAGGGATTTTACCATAACACATGCTACCATTTGGGGAAGTTTTATCTTCATGCCATCCTCCCTGTGGTAAAACTGACATATTTTCTATGTTTTATTTGGGGTCTAGACAAACCAGATCAGCAGTGGCTCCTGCAGAGATTCCTCGCAAAGCCATATTAATTACTGGTGGGCATAGACTGACCAGATGTAGAGGGATTTGGCAACTTGAGCGATCTACCCAGGTCAACCTTACAGTACCACTCTGTGCACTAAAATAGGTGGGCTTCTAGTATAAGTGTAAACGTAAAAACAAAAGTGTTGGTAATAGTAAAAATCCCCCTCCCCTAATAAAAGTCTCAATCACCCCCCTTTTCCCAGGTTATTAATAAAAGTAAATAAATAAATAAACAAACATGTTTGCTATCGCCGCGTGCGTAATCGCCTGAACTATTAATCACATTCCTGATCTCGCACGGTAAACGGTGTCAGCGCAAAAAAATCCCAAAGTGCAAAATTGTGCATTTTTGGTCGCATCAAATCCAGAAAAATTGTAATAAAAAGCGATCAAAAAGTCGTATATGCGCAATCAAGGTACCGATAGAAAGAACATATCATGGCGCAAAAAATGACACCTCGCACAGCCCCATAGACCAAAGGATAAAAGCGCTATTAGCATGGGAATGGAGCGATTTTAAGTGACGTATATTTGTTGACAATGGTTTGAATTTTTTACAGGCCATCAGATACAATATAAGTTATACATGTTATATATCGTTGTAATCGTAACGACTTGAGGAACATGCATAACAAGTCAGTTTTACCCCAGGGCGAATGGCGTAAAAACACATTTTCCCCAAATAAACAAAATGCGTTGTTTTTTTTTTCAATTTCACCACACTTTGAATTTTTTTCTGGTTTCGCTATGTACTTTGCAATGACAGGCTGAATTTTTGCATAAAGTACAATTAGTGACGCCAAAAATAAGGGCTCATGCGGGTTTCTAGGTGGAAAAAATGCAAGTGCTATGGCCTTTTAAGCACAAGGAGGAAAAAACGAAAACGCAAAAATCTAAATTGGCTCTGTCCTTAAGGGGTTAAAAAATGTTTTTTATGACAATAACTGCATCACCTGCCAAACAGACCCCAGGACAGATCTTGGATTAAAAGCAGCTTTCCAAAGGTACTAGCGGTTTGGGGGGTCAGATTGTGGGTACAAAGTCACTTTAAGGCAGCTCACTTTTTTAAATCGCAGATTTGATTTTCAAGAATAAATTATTTACACACACACCCCTATATACTGTGGCAGTTCTCCTCCATGTACACTGTGCTGACCCTGGTGCTGTATACATGGAGAACTGTACATACACTTGAGTGAGTGTGTGTGTGTGTGTGTGTGTGTGTGTATAAGAAAGAGAGAGAGAGAGTACACTGCTGTTCTATACACTGGCTTTGCCAAGATGTAATGTGTAGTGTGCGTTCCACTGTGGGGGGAGACATTGCTTTATTAGCTGTTATGCACAGTGTATTCTAGGCATGTATTGCCGTGCTTACACCAGCCGGGTGCAAGGAGCATGCATTAGTCTCTTTTTTGACAACTTTGTTTTTTAATTTTTTTCTTCCCCTTATGAACCCCATAAGCATTGTTTCAGGGTGAAACACTTTTGGAGAATGACAAGGACCTAGGTCACACTGTCACAAGCAACTTTTGATTTTTTATTTTTTTATTTTACATCTGTTTGCCTTGTGTAACAATAGGGACCTAGCAACCTAGGTAAGAGGGACAAATAGGGACCTAGGGTAAGAGGGACAAAAACCTGTCAATTTTTTGTAAGTGGAACACATTAGTAAATCAGCCCCATTTTCTCTAAACATAGACATGTAGAAGATTGTCGGCATAAAATTATCTTAGGTAGGGCTGGGCGATATGGCCAAAAAAATTAAATCTCGATTTCTACAAAATGATGGACAATTCTCGATTTTAAATCTCTATTTTTTTTTTCTTTTTTTTTTTTTTGCCTAATGAACAGAACATTTTTCTCCTTGCGGCATCAGATACTATTTTAATTATGGTTGAGGCAACGACTGTATTGTTCCCAGTTTAACAGAGCTCTCTGTATGCCCCCATGTAATATACAAGCCCCCTCTGCGTCCCCGTATAGGAGATCTTCTTTGTGCCTTCATCTAGGTAGGGTGTAGTATTGGAGATATAGTGGATAAGGGGTGTTTTAGTAGTAGTAGTAGTAGTAGTAGTTCAGGAACAGATGAGGAGCAGGGGCATATCCAGGAGTCATGGGGTGTGGAGTGGACAACTGAAGTAGGGGCACTGGGGGGGATGCGCAATTAGAACTGGGGCAGGAGGACACATACCCAGTGTACCCTCCTCCCACTCCCCCCGGGCACATACTTCCTCCTTCTCTCACCCCAGGCAACCTCCCAGCCGCACGCGGAGGTCCCTGTTCTCTGGAGGAGGAGGCCGTCGCAGGGACAGCTGAGTTTGGGTGACTGGGGCAGGGATGGTAGTGTCGCTGTGGGTGCTGGAGCTGCACAGGAGCCCCGATCCTGATGTACAGCTCCAGCACCCGCAGCGACGCTACCATCTCTGCCCTAGTCACCCAAACTTAGCTGTCCCTGCGGAGGCGGCGGCCTCCTCTTCCAGAGACCAGGAACCCCTGTGAGTAGTGGAGATCATGTACTATGGGGGCAGGGACAAAGGACTCCGCTGGGCGCTTTCCTCCCCAGGCTCTGCCTCAGCATTTGAAGATTTTTGTGAAAATGTAATGTACAATTTTCTCAAAAATAGATTCTAAAAGTCTGGGCGAATTAATCAAATTAATTTGATTAATCGCCCAGCCCAAATCTTAGGATAGATATGTGTTTATCCCAGGCATGTTTAAACTCAGTTATTGTAAATTTGCCTACCACATCTTCTACTCTTTCAATAAACTAATAATGTCTTATGTTTCTGACCTTTCCCCCCCAACTAACCTCTTACTGTGTCCTCCTTTTTTTTTTTTTACATTAAAAATCTTCCATCTTGAACCTTATTTAGTCCTTATTTAGTCCTTTTATATGAAAAGATTTTGATCATCGTCACCTTTTCCCTTCTTTCCTCCAGACTATACAGATTCAAATCCTTAACCCTTTCCCGCAGAAGAATGTAAATGTATGTCTTGCTCCGGGGAAGGGGGGTGTTCAAAGAGGGGTCGTGCCATGACCCCCGCTCTGAACTGCTGCAGCTATTGGGGGCACAGTCTGATCGCTACACCCACTAATTAGACATTTAAATGGCTGTAAATAGCCATCCCTGGTACCTCATGTTTTTTTGCTCAAAAAGTTAGATAGTGGACTATTGCCTTGCTGCACTGGAGTTCTTGGATCTAATCTCATCAAAATGGGGCTGGCATTTTTGTCGCTTTAAAATGTGTAGAGAAACCATTAGCATTTAGACGTCTGGATTTTGGTTGCTGGAGACTCCACCATTTTATACCAGGTGATATCTGCAACCACTGCAGTGTATGTCATTTACTTATATTATCAAATAAACCATTTTCCTCCAGTTTTGGCTTTTCTAACTGTTGTAGGACTCCAAACCTTACCACATGTTAGGAGTTGTAGTCCTGGATTACACTCTAAAGTAGCCATCCTACATGTGGGCGGGGCTTAAATGAGCCAGGATTCTGTTTACCTCAATAAATAGAAAAAAAGGTAAGTGACATGAGGTGTAGAAAGTAGCCTTTCTCCTCTATATTAGGGCTGCTCACCCTGAGTAAAAGTAGCGAAATTTCAAGCGGAACCCGCTGCTTGAAATTCAACCTGTCACATTGATTCAATGCGATGCCTCTGCTCTCCGCCCAAAGAATTGAAATTTCGCCACTTTTACTCGGTGTGAATGGTCCCTTACACTGCCCTGCCATTGTACATTTTTATCCTTTATCTGTATAGCTCCAAATTATACTGCAGCACTGTTGAGATTGTAGTTCCTCCAGTAGAGTAATTTGGTGGAGGGCAGAGGGGGCGGCTGCTCCAGGGCCCACACAGGCAGGGGGCCCACTGAAGATTTCGCCAGTTAAAGAGAACCTATCACCTAAAACTCACTGTCCCTATTATCAAAGGTAATCTCTCCCTAAGTCTATCTATGAAGATACAGTCTGTCTTTGCAGTCTGTATCTTATTCTTTACCTAATCCTCTTCTTCGGTGCAGTAATGCCGGGCGCCACCATCTTGATTACGTCACGCTGGAACGCACCGCTGGAACGCAAGTGACGTCATCAAGATGACGGCGGCCGGCATTACTGCACCGGAATAAAGGAGTAGGTAAAGTATAAGATACAGACTGCAAATGCATTCTGTATCTTATACTTTACCTGCTCCTTTGTTCCGGTGCAGTAATGGTGGCCGCCACCATCTTGATGACGTCACGTGCGTTCCAGCGGGGGAGTCCGCTGTCACTTACCGATCGGGGTCCGATCGTTAAAATGGACCGCCAGAGGTCTCTCACCTGCCTCCGTGTGGTCCGATCGGCGCTCTGGTCACTGAGCCTGCACAGGCAGGCTCAATCAGCAGAGCGCCGATAACACTGATCAATGCTATGCCTATGGCATAGCAATGATCAGTGTAAAAATCTAAGTTATGTATGTATAAGTCCCCCAAAGGGGACTTAAAAGTACAAGTGCCATGAAAAACTTTTCCCCAGTAATTGAAGCACATTACAAAGTTATATAACTCTGTAATGTGCTTCAATCATCTATCTGCCTCCCTTCTCTGTCTTTTCCCCCCTCCACCCCCCACCAGAGAAGTGTCCTTACTCACACAGACCTAATTACTGTCGTCACCGTCACCAAGCTCTTCTCTCAGCTTCTTCTCCTGTTACAGCAGCCCCCCCCCCCCCCCCCTGCCTTGTCAGGTGACTCCCATTGGCTGAACAACTGCAAGCCATCACTTGGACTGGGGAGGGGGGGGGCTGCTGTAACAGGACCTAGAGCAGCCCTCCTGCTGATGACTCATCCTCACAAGAAGGAGCTGCCTGGTGACGGTGACGACAGTAATCAGGTCTGTGTGAATTAGGACACTTCCTGGTGGAGGGGGGAAAAGACAGGGAAGGGAGGCAGATAGGTGATTGAAGCATATTACAGAGTTATATAACTTGTGGCACTTGTCCTTTAAAATGTGTAAAAAAAAAAAAAAGAAAGTTAAAGATGACTAACACACTACCGCCAAAACCCCTCCCCTAATAAAAGCTTAAATCACCCCCCTTTCCCATTACATAAATCTAAAAATAAATAAACATATAATATACCGTAGTGTGCGTAATTGTCCAATCTATTAAAATTTAACAAGCGTCATTGCAAACGGCGTAGACTAAAAGAGGGAAAAAAGTGTGCGGATTACCGGTTACATTATATATTCAAAAAATTTATAAAAAGTGATCAAAACGTCCGATCTTCACAAATATGGTATTAATAAAAACTAGAGATCATGGCGGAAAAAAATGACACCCCATACAGCCCCGTTGGTGAAAAAATAAAACTGTTATAAGCGTCACAATAGGGCCAATTTATTAATATTTATTTGCCAAAAAAAAGGATTTCATTAAAAAAAAATATATAACATTAGAGAATCTGTGTAACCTGCATAAGTTGTGTTTGGACTGACTTATAGAATAATGGTATCATGTCGCTTTTACCATATAGTCAGGGCTCCAGACTAAAAAATTTACCTAGGAGCCATTGGCTCCTAACCTGAAAAATTTAGGCGCCAAATAGAATATTTGGTCGCCAACATTTGAAACCATGTAAAATTAATGTTATGGTAAATGGGACTTACTGTGTGCAGAGGCCGCGGCAGCAGCCTCCTCCTCCTTTACTGTGTGCAGAGGCCGCGGCAGCCTCCTCCTCCCTTACTGTGTGCAGAGGCCGCAGCAGCCTCCTCCTCCTCCTCCTTTAGATTCTCTCTTTTCTTAGTTTGAAAACGTTCAACATGGAAACTTGCAACTTGACAACCATATCCAGTCTGACAACCATATCCAGTCTGACTCAGTACTTCAGCTTCACTTGGCTAGCCTATTAATGAGGCTTACTCTTCTGAACTTGAACTTAAAGGGAACCTGTCGACCCCCGTGCCGGAGTGACAGGCTCCCAACCCCCCGTTAGAGCCCCCTATACTCACCTCATCGCGCCGGGTCCCGCTTCTGAAGATGGTCGGGTCACGGAGATCTCAGCCGCTGCAGCCTGACGCGCACACTGAGAGATGAGTCCAACCCTCATAGAGAATGATGGAGCGCTGGACTCTCCCGTCATTCTCTATGAGCGTTGGACTCATCTCTCAGCGCACGCCGGGCTGCAGCGGCTGAGATCTCCGTGACCCGACCATCTTCAGAAGCGGGACCCGGCGCGATGAGGTGAGTATAGGGGGTTCTAACGGGGGGTTGGGAGCCTGTCACCCCGTCACCGGGGGTGACAGGTTCCCTTTAAAAGCTTGCAACAGTCTATACATACTGAGCTAGACTTCTGACTGCAGCCATAGTGACCCCCCATAAGATGTGTATATAGATAGATATATCTCTCACCTAGTGACTAATGCAAGTGACCCCCCTACAATACAGACACCTGAGGGGCCCTGATAATAATAATAGTGCATATATCTATCTCCCAGTGTCTGCAGCCAGTCTGCCCTACACTTATAGATGGCCCCCTCCCCTTATAGATGACCCCCTCTACCCCCATTATAGATGCCCCCTCCTCCCATTATAGATGCCCCCTCTTCTCCCCCCCATTATAGATGCCCCCTCTTCTCCCCCCCATTATAGATGCCCCCTCTTCTCCCCCCCCATTATAGATGCCCCCTCTTCTCCCCCCCCATTATAGATGCCCCCTCTTCTCCCCCCCATTATAGATGGCCCCCTGTCCTTATAGATGACCCCCTCTACCCCCATTATAGATGCCCCCTCCTCCCCCCATTATAGATACCCCCTCTTCTCCCCCCCTTATAGATGCCTCCTCTTCTCCCCCCCATTATAGATGCCCCCTCTTCTCCCCCCCATTATAGATGCCCCCTCTTCTCCCCCCCATTATAGATGCCCCCTCTTCTCCCCCCCCATTATAGATGCCCCCTCTTCTCCCCCCCATTATAGATGCCCCCTCTTCTCCCCCCATTATAGATGCCCCCTTTCCCCCCCATTATAGATGCCCCCTCTTCTCCCCCCCCTTCCCTTATAGATGCCCCCTCTTCTCCCCCCATTATAGATGCCCCCCCTTCTCTTCCCCCCCATTATAGATGCCCCCTTTCCCCCCCATTATAGATGCCCCCTCTTCTCCCCCCCTTCCCTTATAGATGCCCCCTCTTCTCCCCCCCTTCCCTTATAGATGCCCCCTCTTCTCCCCCCCATTATAGATGCCCCCTTCCCCCCCCATTATAGATGCCCCCTCCTCCCCCCCATTATAGATGCCCCCTCTCCCCCCATTATAGATGCCCCCCTTCTCTTCCCCCCATTATAGATGCCCCCCCCCTTCTCTTCCCCCCATTATAGATGCCCCCCTTCTCTTCCCCCCATTATAGATGGCACTCTCTTCTCCCCCCATTATAGATGCCCCCCCTTTCCTCTATGCTAAGCAATATTTAAAAAAAACAAACACACAAACTCACCTGACAACCCGCTCCCCCGGCGATCCTCTTCTTCTTCAGCCGCTGTTCCCGGCTGATGCGCGGCTGCCGAGGGTGTCCCGTCCTATCCCCGGCAGCGCGGCACATCAGTGAGCTCTCTGTACGCCGGGGCTGTGACTTCTGACACAGGAAGCGTCTCTGACGCGCGCTTCCTGTGCCGGAAGTCAGGGCCCCAGGCAGCTCACTGATGCGCCGCGCTGCCGGGGATAGGACGGGACACCCCCGGCAGCCGCGCATCAGCCGCGCATCTTAAAGAGACAGCGCGCTGCCGCCGGGGCCATTTGCAAAATGTCGGTCGCATTGGCGACCATTTTGGTCGCCATCTGGAGCCCTGCATATAGTGCACTACGTAGACACAGGAACCCCCCAAACGTTACCATATTGCATTCTTTTTTACGATTTCACCTTTTTATATCTTCATAAATAATATATTTGGGATTCCGTCATACATGTTATGGTAAAATGAAAGACGCCATTACAAAGGCCAACTATTCCTGTAACAAATAAGCCCTTACATGGCCTGTAGATAGAAAACTGAGAGTGCTGGAGCTCTTAGAAGGGGAGGAGGGAAAAACGAAAGTGCAAAGATCAAAATTTGCGCGGTCCACTGGGTCATTTTGGGCCTGGTCCTCAAAGGGTTAAAAAGTCACTGTCGGTAATTTTTTTTTTTTTTTTTCTTCAGAAATCAATAGTTCAGACGATTTTAAGAAACTTTGTAATTGGGTTTATTAGGCAAATATGCCATTATCTGCATTTAAAAAGCCTTTTTTCCCAGGTCCCCCCTCCACTCATTTCTGTCATCCACTGCTCAGAACCAGGAAATCTCGACTGTTTTTTTTTTTTTTTTATCAGTCGGATCCTGTTTGAGCTATGGAGAGGGGAGGGGGGAGGAGGAAGGAGCAAGATTAGCGGGTAGCTGAGAGCCAAGAACAAAGGATAACACAGCAGGGGAGCTATTCAGAGGACAGAGGTCAGTGGTGACTGCAGAGAAGAGAGCCTGTGATGTAAACGTAAATTGAATCTTTGCTGTCCTGTTTTGGTGCCTCTACTTTCTCTCTCCATAGGAGAACAATGAAGACAGGGGGAGAGCTTCAAACTGCTTTTTCATGATAAAAATTCATTTTTCGGCTAATAAACCCAATTACAAAGTTTCTATAAATCGCCTGTACTATTGATTTCTGCAAAAAAAAAAATTAACGACCGTGACACTTTAAGTGGTCATTAGTTCTATCTTAGGAACAGTCGTATTCATGATAAGCAGTCCTTACAGCTCAGACATGGATAAAAACTTGCCGTGTATTTGCATATTCTCTTGTGCTCCTCTGCACGTATTATATTGTTTTATTACTTACTGCGGTTAGTAATTATTATGTCTTCTAGACTATAAATAGCCAAAGTAGAGACTTTTCTGGCTGAATTATACATAGCTACTGCTGCTTTAAAAAAGTATTAGGTTTAATGATTTTCTTCAACTTCACAGGAATGTATCTAATTGTGATCACTCGTAAGAAGAAAGTGGGTGATCTTCTTAACCATTCCATTTGGAAGGCAACAGATTTTGATATAATCTCCTATAAGAAGACCATCTTACATTTAACTGATACTCAGGTGAGCGTTAACAGATTTACATAGTTAATACGGTTGAAAAAAAGACACATGTCCATCAAGTTCAACCAAGGAGGGGATGGATACAGGGAAGGGGGAGGGGTGATAGGTTCTATACATATGCATTTATATTATTTTGCTCTAAGAACTTGTCTAGGCTGATTTTGAAGCCCTCTGCTGTTTTTGCTGTGACCAGATCCTGGGGTAGACTGTTCCACAGATTCACAGTTCTCATGGTAAAGAAGGCTTGTCGCCTCCGGAGATTGAACCTTTTTTTTCTCCAGGCGGAGGCAGTGCCCTCTTGTCCTTTTGAGGGGGTTTTACCTGGAACATCTTTTCCCCATATTTCTTGTAGGGGCCATTTATATATTTAAATCATATCTAATCATATCTCTCTTAAACGTCTTTTCTCCAGACTAAACAAATGTAATTCTTTTAATCTCTCCTCATAACTAAGATGCTCCATTCCCCTTATTAGTTTAGTTGCCAGTCTTTGTACCCTCTCCAGCTCTAGAACATCCTTTTTATGAATTTGGTGCCAAAACTGGACAGCATACTCCAGATGAGGCCGCACCAAAGCTTTATAAAGCGGTAATATTATATCCCTTTCCCGACAGCCCATGCCTGTTTTAATGCATGACAATATCCTGCTGGCCTTAGAAGCAGATGACTGACATTGTGTGCTGTTCTGTAGTCTATTATCTACAAGTACACTCAGATCCTTCTCCATCAGCGACTCTCCCAGAGTAATTCCCTCCAGGACATATGATGCATGCGGATTATTAGTACCCAGGTGCATAACTTTACATTTATCCACATTGAACCTCATTTGCCAAGTGGACGCCCAAAAACTCAGTGTGTCTAAGTCATCCTGTAACATCTGCACATCCTCCATAGACTGTACTGTACTACAAAGCTTGGTGTCATCTGCAAAGATAGAAACATTGCTGTTAATTCCATTCTCAATATCATTAATAAACAAGTTAAACAGAAGAGGGCCCAGTACTGACCCTTGGGGTACACCACTTATTACCGGGGACCATTCAGAGTAGGAATCATTGACCACCACTCTCTGGGTACGATTTGTTTGTATGTTCAATAAAGCAATTATTTTAGGCAAGCATGGAAAAGTAGGGATGCTTTAAAAAATGTAATTCATAGTTTGTTTTTCTAAATTAACAAAACAGTGAATGAACAGAAAAAAATTACAGAAATTTAAGTGAAATCAATATTTTGTGACACCCCTTTCCTTTTAAAACAGCATAAATTCTTTTGGTACACTTGCACAGGGATTTGTGAGTACAGTATTAACTAGTTATACCATACTGATGATAGTGGTTATTTTCATATGTAGGTTGAAACACAGTCATTAAAGGGGTACTCCATCGTGGGGGCAGTTTTTCACTGGGACCGGGGAGGAGGTGGCCGAGGGAAAAGACATCCACTCACCTCCCCAGTTCCAGCGGCGGGTCACGCATCGCGGCGCTCCGGTTCCCGGCTGCTTCCGGTTGTCTGATGCGGGCCCGAGATGTAATGTCTCAGGTCTGCTCAGCCACTCAGTGAAGGAGGCGGGATCTAAGCAGACTTGAATCAGATCCCGCCTCCTTCACTGAGTGGCTGAGCGGACCTGAGACGTCATGTCTCGGGCCCGCGTCAGACACCCGGAAGCGGACGGGAACTGGGCATCAGAGCGCCGCGATGCATGACCCGCCGCTGGAACCGGGGAGGTGAGTGGACTTCTTTTTCCTTGGCCACCTCCTCCCCGGTCCCAGCGAAAAACTGCCCCCACGCTGGAGTACCCCTTTAAGAGAAACTGCTGTGTAGGGGGGCTTAAAACTCTGCTACAAAGGTGAAGTTGCAGAAGTTGGTTTCATGTCACAGGTCTTATACCAGGGCAAGACTAGCCATGACCAGCAACAAGATAATAGTAGGGGAATTTATAAAGGCTGACGTATCCATATGCCAATCTTAACCCCTTCATGACAGAGGACATTGGTGCCCAGATGTCCGGGTCAAATTAATGCGATGTTCCTCCCCACCTGCTAAGAGCCATATCGCTTTTATTTTTCCACCTACAGGACTGGTTAGGGTGTCCTTTTTTTGTCATTGAGGTGTAAACGTAGCTTTTGGATTGCTATTTTCTAATTTTTTCCTGATTTTATATAATTTTTTTTTTTTTTCTTTATGCTGTTCACCGTGCAGGAACAATGTTATATTTTGATACAGCTGACAATTCTGCATGCTACAATATGTAATATGTTTTTTTTTTTTTTTTTTTACATATCTTTATTTTTATAATGGACACTGAGGTATATTAAAATAGTATTGGGGGGTGGGGGGTGGGTTTATAAGGTGTGTTAGTGTGTTTTTTTTTTTTTTTTTTACACATATTTTAGTGTAAAATATGAAATCAGCAGCCCCTCACTGTCAGGAATATTGAGATATATATATATATATATATATATATATATATATATATATATATATATATATTATATAATTCCTGTTGCACGTGGGATCTGCAGCAGGAACGTGTATATATACGTATTATGTACGTGAAGGGGTTAAATAAAGTCCCGCCCTTCTTACCCATGTTATATTTATTGAAAGGTGTGTTCCTTACATTGAATCCAGCTTATTGTTTTGGGACAGCCTTAAAAAGCTATTCTGGCTCCTCACTCATTGAAAAGGGAGGGGTCATCCACTTTGCGTTATGCCACTCTGTCTGCACAATATGTTGCTGGTCTGCTCTAGGCCCGCTTTTTATAAATTCCCCATCAGGTTAGTTAGGCCCCGTGCACACAGAGCAAGAGAGGCGGAATCGTCCTCCGCAGAATGCCGCCAGCCTCCGTGCCATAATGACACGGAGGCTGGCAGCTTTCCGCGACGGACAATTCCTCCGCGGAATTCTGCCACTCTTGCTCTGTGTGCTCGGGGTTTTAAGCTGCATCGGCATGGTCTCTCCTAGACACAGATTTTAAAGCAGATTGCAGTTTCATCACGTGCTCTTTTTTAAAACTGTTTTGAAGAACAAAAAGTTAATAACTTTAAGGAATATTTATACTTAGTGGTAGGCCAAGGACACTTAGTAGAACATATCACAGACACATCATGCTTGTGTCCCTTCAAACTCAGATGATGTTCAGCATTGCCATCAGCTAAAAACTTGCAGAAACCAGGTACACCAATCTACTGTTTGGTGACATCCAGACCAGAAGTGGTCTGCATGGAAGAAATTCAGCCAAAAAAGTAAACTTTTGACATAGAAAGAAGGCCAACCAACTCCACAATGCAGAAAAAAGTAGAAACTAGGGTGCAGGAAAATGGCAGCAGGTTCTCTGGCCTGATAAGTTGAAATAATATTATTATTATTACTGTAACAGAAGACTTTTTGTTCACCAAAGGGCCTTAATGTAGTACAATAATGATGATCTGTTTGTGGGCAACAGTGAACCATTGTGGAGATTCCTTGCAAGTTTAGGGGCTGCATTTCACTAAATTGGGGATTTGGTCAATACTAAAGTAGTTATCCAGGATTAGAACAAGCACAGCTACCTTCATGCAAAAAAAGCACCACCTTTTATCCCCAGGTTTTGTGTGGCCTTGCATTTCAGCTCCAATAACTTGAATGGAACAGTGCCACCCAAACTGGAAACAAGAGTGGTGCTGTTTTTGGAAGAAGATGGCTGTGTTTTTTTAGGCCTCAATAACCAATTTAAAAGAAGTTTGGTCCTTTTTGCTTGCCATTTAATTAAAACATTTTTTTTGTCATTCCAGTTGTGCCTAGCATGTAAGTACTTTTATGCTACAGAAAAGCGTTAATATAATTTGTCTTTACCAGTTACAGGACAATAAAACGTTCCTTTCCATGATCAACCATGTACTCAGTGTTGATGGATTCTACTACTCGACCTCTTATGATCTTACCCATACTTTGCAAAGATTGTCCAACACAAGTCCTGAGTTTCAAGAAATGAGCTTACTGGAAAGGGTGAGAAAAATCTCATATAATTCCATTTATTTATTATTTTATAAAGTCTAAAATACATTTTCAGCATGAAGATGTATGTATAATAACAGCTGTGAGGTTATTAACTCCTTAAGGATACAGCCAATATTTGCCTTTAGTGCCCATTTTTCCTGCACTTTGACAGCACCCTACATAGAGAGGGACTCAATCCCTAGGGACAGGAAACCAGAAGGATAAAGGGCCTGCCCCAGTAGGTGAACCTGTGATGGTCTATAGTCTAGGTATGGTTCGGGACTCCCCTATTACCCTAGTTGGGCTTTGATACCTAGCGACCAAGATCTGAACCTTTTTCTTCTAGCCAGTCTGTTTGTTTGTGTTGGTCTTGGGCAGCCGTGTCTCCGGTGCTAGCGGGTTCCAGCAGTCCTGTCTCTCCAGCAATCTATGAAGAATATGATTATACAAGAAATTCAATAAACTTTAAGGGTCCTTTTACACACATAGATTTATCTGACAGATTATTGAAGCCAAAGCCAGGAGTTAATTTGAAAAGAGGAGAAATCTCAGTCTTTCATTTATGACCTGTTCTCTGTTTATAATCTGTTCCTGACTTTGGCTTCAATAATCTGTCAAATATATCACAGCTGGCATAGAAATAACATAATCTAGCATTGCTCACCTCTCCCCATACCTGTGATGCGCTGCTTGTCCGGCCCTGGGACCCTAGCCGGAAGGCATTCCCCCCCCCCCAATGATGTGATGATAATGACTCAAGGGGAAAATGCCCACCCTGGCTGATGAATTGCATGCTCAGCCAGTCAGTGACTGCAGCAGCGTCCTGCTCCAGTCACTGACTGGGTGTGCGGGCAGTCTATCAGCCGGGTTGTTACGTTGGCTCTGCTACCACAGCTCGGTGGGGGTTCCACAACAGCAATCCAGAAGAAGCACGGTAGGAGGTCAGTTGGGATAGTTTGTTCCATTCCCCCCTGCTCCTGCTGTTTTAAAAAAAATTCCTATGGCCACACTTCTCCTTTAAAGCAGTCTTCTCAGTCATGGAAATTTAGAAGCAGAAAGAACAGAAGTTTGTTTAAGCTTTTTATGCTTTTTGAAGGACTGGATCACAATGTACTAATATATGAATGGACAGTACAGAGATCTTAACTCCTAGGTAGGTAACCATGACAAGGGGGCATCCTCTACATCTAGAGGAAAGAATGTTTCACAATCAGCACAGATGGGGATTCTTTACTATAAGAGCAGAGAGACTATGGAACACTCTGCCACATGATGTTGTCATGACTGATTCATTAACCACTTAGCGACCCATGACGTATCTGATACGTCATGGTGCCGCGGGGGGTGTTCAGAGCGGGGTCCCGCCGGGACCCCGCTCTGAACGGCGCTGATCCCGGCTGACACGTGCAGCCGGGCAGTGCCTCTGTTAGCCGGCGCGGGTCCCGTTGCCGCGCCGGCTAATTAAGCACTTCAATGCAGCTGTCAAACCTGACAGCTGCATTGAAGTGCTTTATGCACACTATCCCTGGTGTCTAGTGGGTCGGATCTCCCCCCCGCAATGCGATCGCGGGGGGGAGATCCGTTCTTCTGCCCGTGCCGGGCCTCAGCGTCGGAATGACGCTGATCCCGGCTCGGCAATAGATTGCTATGGCCTGCAGCAGGCCATAGCAATCTATGACCAATCTAATCGATCTTTGCTGTGTATATACACAGCATTGATCTCTATGAGAGATCAGTGCTATGTATATACAAGCCCCCCAGGGGGGCTTCTAGTCCATGTAAAAAAAAAAAAAAAGTAAAAAAGTGTTTTTATTAATAAAAAATCCCCTCCCCTAATAAAAGTCCAAATCACCCCCCTTTTCCCATTTTATAAATATAAATTAATAAATAAACAAATAAATAAACATATTTAGTATCGCCGCACACTTAATCGCCCGAACTATTAATTAATCACATTCCTGATCTCGCACGGTAAACGGCGTCAGCGCAAAAAAATTCCAAAGTGCAAAATTGCGCATTTTTGGTCGCGTCAAATCCAGAAAAAATGTAATAAAAAGTGATCAAAAAGTCGTATATGCGCAATCAAGGTACCGATAGAAAGAACACATCATGGCGCAAAAAATGACACCTGACACAGCCCCATAGACCAAAGGATAAAAGCGCTATAAGCCTGGGAATGGAGCGGTTTTAAGGAACGTGTATTTGTTAACAATGTTTTGATTTTTTTAAAAGCCATCAGATACAATAAAAGTTATACATGTTATATATCGTTGTAATCGTAACGACTTGAGGAACATGCATAACAAGTCAGTTTTACCATAGGGCGAACGGCGTAAATGCAAAACTCCCCGAAATCAAAACAAATTAGTTTTTGTTTTCAATTTGACAGTGCAAATGATTTTTTTCCGGTTTCGCAGCATATTTTTTGGAAAAATAATGCCGGCCATTGCAAAGTACAATTGGTTTCGCAAAAAATAAGCGCTCATATAAGTCTCTCGGTGAAAAAATGCAAGCGCTATGGACTTTTAAACATAAAATGGAAAAAGCAAAAGCGCAAAAACGAAAATTGGCTTTGACCTTAAGGGGTTAAAGGGGTTATCAGGGTAACAAAAACAATATTCTAAACTATCCCGCTTCCCAATACCACCCTATGTCTAATATACATGTACAACCTATCTTGCACCCTTTCCCTGTTTTTTTTCTCATTCTTATCGGCTCTTGTTTAAAATTCTCTACTCTGGGTCCACACTGACCATGCTCGGCTCCTTCTTCCCCCTCCCTTTGTAGTCACAGAACATGTGATCTCCTTTTTGGGGGCCGGGCTACTTGTTTATTGACTTTGTAACTTGACCCTCTAGAGACATTACCTGCATCATCTCGATGCACCTATGCTGCTTCCATAGACTTGCATGTGTCCCTGAGCCTAGGTTTCACATCATCATAGGCCTACATCGGATTGTATGTGATACATATTGGGGTGATGTGATGAAGAATCTGTGAAATAAACAGTCCTGTGTTTACTGCGTAATAGTAAGAACAGCACTGTGCAAGAAAGAAATCTAAGGGGTTGAGTACGCAAATGGACCAATCAGGGAAATGCATGATGGGAAATGTAGTTTTCTATCTTGGTTATAGATCGGCTTTTAGAAAAACTCAGGAATGGCAACAGCTAGAAAAACAGGAGATGGTTCAAAATACTCAAGGGGACTTGTTGAGTAAGAACAGCTAGCATTTAACTTTTTAGCTCTAAGGTGGACCCCCCTTTAAATAAGTTCAAGGGAGACATGGATACTTTTCTTTAAAATTATAAACTTGCAAGTTATGGGCACTAGATTTCATGTGATAGGAAGTTGATCCAGGGATTTATTCTGATTGCCATATTGGAGTGGTGAAGGAATTTTTCTCCCTGTTATGGAGCAACTGACATCTGAGGGTTTTTGCCTTCCTCTCGATTAAAACAGTAGGGTATAGGTTGAACTCAGGGCCGTAGGGAGGGGGGACAGCTGCCCAGGGCGCAGAGACCAGGAGGGGCGCCATCACAGGGAGCAGAGAGAGAAGGATCACAGTGGATGAGGCAGCCTGGCCTGCCCTCTGTAAGTGTGGGGAGGCCGGGGACTATTTTAACTTGATCAAAAGAGGTATTTCCCATACTGCACTGTCTCCTGGCTGCTGTTTAGCTATAATTTGCACAAAATCGCTGCGTTTTTACCGGGATTTTGTGCAAATCAGGGCTAAACATTAGCCAGGAGACGGTACAGCAAAGTTACTGTGTAGATGGTGAAGGACCTTGACATGTGACTATGATGTCACAGCAGGTCCTGTATGTACACTGAACTATGGAGGAGGAAGAAAGAAAATACAGGTGTGTGGGAAGGGGAGGACAATCAGGGGTGCCCAGTCTCTAGGGAGGGGGGTGAAGGGTGCCCAGTCTGGAGTGAGGAGTGGGGCAGGGTGGTACAGGGTGACACCAGTCTGGGATGGGGGGAGACACACGAGAGTGTCCAGTGTCTATTTAGGGGTCTGTTTGTACATTATTATATACTTAACCCCTTAATAACTGCCCTCTCCAACTATATATCACATTTATATAAACCTCACCTTCTATCTGCAGAGGTTAAGGAACCTTGGCTCTCCATTTCTTGCAGAACTACAACTCCCATCATGTCTGGACAGCCAAAGTTTTAGCTTTGACTGTCCATGTATGAGGGGGAGTTGTAGTTTTGCAACAGCTGGTGAGCCAAGGTTCCCTACGCCAATCTATAAAGCACCTGTATCTGTATATACAGCGACCATGATACAAGAGTCATTTATCTAAATTATTTCTATTTTGAATTTGGTGATGGAATACCGTTGTGGAGGTATTGCTGCTGTTGGCTCAGCTGCTGAGTGGAGTTGATCGAACCTCAGGAAATCCTAGGTTAGATCAAACTCGAACATTCACAAACCTGCCGCATTAGATTGCTGATGCCTGCCTGGTCCATGGGGAAGGAGGAGAGTGCCTCAGTACCGCCTGGAATTCTGGGATTCAGCCTAGGTAATAGGCACGCTTCTCCTTCCCCATGGATCGGTAAGGCATTAGCAATCGAATGCGGCAGAATCGTGAATGTTCGAGTTCGATCGAACCTAGGATTTCCCAAGGTTAGATCAACTCTATTGCTGAGCGTACCTGTGCATTAGGAGACGGCACCACAGAATCATATTACACTGGGTGTCACACTGGAGATAGCTTCTTTGCCTCCTAATTCACAGGTACAGACAGCAGGGAGCAGAGACAACTGCGCCTCCTGATTCACCGGTACAGACAGCAGGGAGCGGAGACCACGGCACCTCCGTTAAGGTACTTAGGGACCAAATTTAAATGGGAAAAATGGAAGTACTTTAAAAAATTCTGATTGAGCCCAGAGCTGCCTGATAATCATTCTTCATAAAAACATTCCAGGTACACAGTAAATATGACATTATGTATCCCATATTGTGAATACCACACTAGTGCTGCCAGTAGAGATGGGCGCGCCAAATTGAATCTTTGCCCCGGGTGCAGGAGAGCCTAGCTACACCTCTGGTTGAACTTAAAGGGGTAGTGCGGCACTAAAAAATTATTCACAGAATAACACACATTACAAAGTTATACAACTTTGTAATGTATTCAAACCAAACGAAAAAAAGCTATGCCAACAATATACGAAGGCACACCAAAACATATCAGGAATAAAAGTACTTTATTATAACAGGTACAATATTAGAAAGGTTTTTGATCCCATAGATTAAAAACAATTAAAAATGACAAACATGGGGGTACCCGGTATGGTACCACCCAGAATGAGACCCTAGTATAGGTATATCACTCACCCTGTATAAATAACATGCTAGTACAATGTGTAAATGACCAAAAAAGGAGAACTATGTCACTCAAATGAACAGTGCTAACATAAAATATACAAATCCTACAACCAGGAAAGAACCATGTGATCAGTAACAATCATGAATAAATAAAGATATTTGAGAGTAGTCAGTTAACGGTCAAACCAAATGATCAAATGCCACCAAAAAGTAAAAATAATAAAGACAGGATGGTGTAGGGGTGTCAAGGGAGAGAGCAGCTTCCTTGTTTTCTAGTCAAAGGGTTGTCAGTCAAGAAAAGAAGCTCAGTTAGCTCTAGAAAGAGAGGGTCTTCTGCTTATTTGGGCTGGGGTTTATTTATTTATTTTTAGCTAAAAAGTCAAGCGGTGACTTTCATGTGATGATAAACGTGAAACCTTTAAACTAACCCTATGCTCTAGTGTTAAACATTCGTGTATAGGGGGAGTAGGAAGAAACTTTCGCCTAAACGATTGTTCTACTGACAGTTATGGTTGTGGTTTAAATATTCATGTTCCTTTTATTTATTTTAACCAAATGTGTATTTTTTATTCTTTTATTCAGGCAGATCAGAGATTTGTTTGGAATGGCCATTTACTGCGAGAATTTTCTGCTCAACCAGAGGTAAAACCTTAAAATTTGTAGCTTTGTATTTGTAGATAGTCAGTATGATTGAACCAATTTTTTTATCTGTGTTTAAAAATGACTCCTTCACCAGAAAAACAGCTCTAAATTCTTGGCAACTATGTGTTTAACTTAGAAATCTGTCTATTGACAAAGCAGGACACAGATTACAGGAAGGAGTGAGGCTTAGCATGTGCTATGTATAGGAGTGGGGAGGGGAGAGAGCCTAAGGGGTTCAGAGCAGTGTACCTGCCAGTTGAGCCAGTTACCCAGCTGAAGATGATCCACACTGTTCATATTTAAAGGGGTTGCCCAGCTAAAGTCTTTTTCTTTCAAATCAACTGGTGTCAGAAAGTTATATAGATTTGTAATTTACTTCTATTAAAAATTCTCAAGTCTTCCCATACTTTCTAGCTACTAAATGCCTTGCAGGAAATTTAGTTTTATTTTCAGTCTGACACAGTGCTCTCTGCTGACATCTCTGTCCGAGACTGGAACTGTCTAGAGCAGAAGACGTTTTCTATGGGGATTCATAGAAAACAGAGACAGAGTTCCTGTCTCGGCCAGCAGCAACAACAGCAGGATTTGCAGCAGCAGCAACAACAGTAGTAGTTGGTTGCTTAATATAACCCTTTACTTGCCATGATCCTGCTGTTAGTGTCTTTCCTTTTTACTCTTGCTAACCCCACAAGCCATGCATCCTACTGTGTTGTGTAAATCATTATCCCAGCACTGTCAACCTTTTCAGCCAATTGGACTTTCTCCCACGTTGTGGCGTAGCAGAGAGGAGTAATTATTGTGTGTATTAATGACAAACAGCTCAGCTTTTTTCTCCCCCTTGAGTTCCCCCCCCCCCCCCCCCCCCCTTGAAATGGAGAGAATGAGAAATAGCTGTACACTATGCAGGTGACTCTCAAGGGCTTCAAACGCTGCAGTGAGCGCTCTAAAACCACTTTGTCACCACTCAGCAGTGCAGGGTTGATTTGACAAAATCGTGTGGGTTTAGAAAAGAAAAAAAAAATCTGGACCTGGACCCATTCACTGTGTAGTGCGGGTGTTGGCTGTGTGCATTAGAGTAGCAGTCAGTCCTGGCAGATATTCAGTGTGCATTTACAGGTTTAATAACTCCCCTAGTAGGTTTAACCCAATTATCATATAGTATTGTTTCCTTTGTGTTCACAGATTCATAAATTTGCAGTTCCAGTCATTCATGGCTGTATCCTTTCAAATATAATTATATTTCCTGTTTTTAACTTATAGGTTAACAGTTTGCATAAAAGTGGTTATTTATATAAGGCAAGTGATGCCATTTTTACTAAATGTAAGAATATCTGCGGGATAGAACCTCTTCCCGTGCTCGCGGTAAGCAGTGGGACCAGCCTCTGGACTCCCACCTGGCTTTGGGATCTCCGGCGCTGACACATCACGACCTATCTGATGGACTGGCCACTTAGCCAGTCAGTGACGGGCGGTACACCGCTCCAGTCACTGGCTGAGTGGCCAGTCTATCAGCCGAGATAGGCCTTTTCCCCCCCGAGTCGTGACGTCATCACAACTTTCGTCGGCAGTCTTGCCGCTCACCGCAGGCATAGGGAAAGGCAAGTTCCTACTCCTGATCAAAAATGAATGGGTCTATATAAATGAGGATGGTAACGGATGCCCTCTTGAGTCCTGTTCGTAGTGGGTACAAAGCTTTGGATAGCACTACGTATGAGTGAACGAGGCCTTGCTCTCTGTAATAAATTGGATATACTGTGCAGAAATTCATAATTAAATTGGAAAGCCAACAGCATTTTCACTGTGTAGGTGCATTTATCAGATGAAAAAAATCAGACAAAATTAAATTTTCATTTCCAGCATGTTTTTGCCATTAAAATAGTTCCCTGAGAAACTTGCCAAAAGGTGGGTGGCCTTGCATATAAAAACTTTTTGTAAGGCATAAACTAATAGTTTGTGGCATAGATTTTTGCGCATGTTGCACCTAAAATAAGATAGGTTCGCATCTCATTTTGCTGTCTATCAAAAAAAAAAAAAAAAATCAAAATGTTTTTTTAGCGCACTCAATAACGTGGTTCACCACGGTTTATAATGGAAGTCAACAGAAAAATGGATCAAAACAGATGCACACAAATGCATCAGTCTTTTCATTTGTCTTTTTATCAGTTTTTTTCCCATTAAACAGATCCGCTAAATGGACAGCAAAAATGCAGTGTGAACCCAGCCTAACACGAAAAATTTTGGTTACAAATACTTCATTAAAAAAAAAACATTGCATGCAAATCCCAAATCCAAAATAACCAAAGAACAAGGCACATGCAAAAGAAAGGCTGCACATCATTCAATGTTTATTTAGAAATTTATATAAAAATAACACAAATAGGGCATGGATGGCCCCTACAACAAGCCAGATACATGAAAGATACAAGGTGGGGAAGAGGCGTGGCCTCCTCCTGTGCCATGGTCTTAAACCATGCAAAAATCCACACTTGCTCTGGAACAGGTGTAGATTTTTGTACAAACTCTTAGTAAATCCAGCTGGTTAAATAGGGGCATGGCTGTAATACTGGTGTACTTTATAAATCTCCCCCATTGAGTTTCAGCTCCCTCCAAAGATTTTCTATTGGGTTCAGGTCTAGAGGCTTCCTAGGCCACTGCAGGGCCTTGAACTGCTTCTTAAAGCCACTCCTTAGTTGCACTGACCCAGCCACAACCAATCTTCAGTGCTCCTCCTGAGGGAAGGAGGTTGCTGCCGTAAACAGGGGGTCCTTGAATGCCTTGTAGAATTCTAATCATTGACTGTGTAGTATGTTACTAATGGTTATCTTTCATACTGTGGTCCTAGCTCTCTAAGTCATTGACTAGGTCCTCCTGTATATTTCCTGGCTGATTCCTGACCTTTTTCAGAATTATCTTTACCCCACAAGACCAAGGAAGATTGACACACATTTTGTGTTCTTTGCATTTTCTAATAATTGTGACAACAGTTGCCTTTTTGCCAAGCTGCTTGCCTATTGTCCTGTAGCCCATAACAGCCCTGTGCAGGTCTACAGTTTTGTTCCTTGTGTCCTTAGACAGCTGTTTGGCTATGATGGAGAGGTTGAAGTGTGATTAAGTATGTGGACAGTTTTTTTTTTTTGTTTTGTTTTTTATATATAGGTAAGTTTAAACAGGGGTAATGAATGCAGAGTAGGAGGAGTTTCTTAAAGAAAAACCTAACAGGTCTGTGAGGCGATAATTGTGACTGGTTGGTAGGTGATCATTTACTTATTTCATCCAATAAAATACAAAATAATTAAAAATCAAACAACTGGACTTTGTAGGTGGGAGTGTATCAAATACTTATTTTCCCCATTTTATATGAATTTCTAAATATTGGTTGAAGTGCAGCCCTTCATTTGCATGTGCTTTATTTGGTTAATAGAAGACTTGTCAGGTCTCTCTTATCTTCAGTTCTATGAGGTATCTCACTTGCGTGCAGATTATCTGCAAAGTGCATGTATGTCTTAAAAAGTGGGGCTGTTTTGCACCAAATTACAAACATTTTCCTTATTTTACAGTGAATAAGTTTTCAATAAAAAGAAACCTGATTTTTTTAACAGACTTTTTTTTTTATTTTCCATTAAATTCTAAAAACCTAAGTTCCTAACTGATTTGCATGCTAAGTGCATTCACTCATACGCAGCAGGATTTAGACTTTATTGGGGAGAAACTACTCGGCTGTGCACTTTTTCCTGCCTGTTTTAAAGCAACTCTGTACCCATAATCTGCCCCCTCCTAACCCTTGTACCTTTGGGATAGCTGCTTTTAATCCCAAGATCTGTCCTGCGGTCCATTTGGCAAGTGATGCAGTTATTGTCCTAAAAAACTACTTAAAAACTACTTTAGGACAATACCTGCATTACCTGCCAAACGGACCCCGGACAGACCTTAAATTTAAAGCAGCTATCCGAAGGTACAAGCGGTTTGGGGTGGGCAGATTTTGGGTACAGAGTCACTTTAAGAGTATGTGGAATTCTGAACACTCAGACCCCTACTAATCAAAAGTTTAGGTTTTTTTGTCTTTTACAAGTGGACTTTTTAAGGTTCCTTCCTTGCCCTCATTCCATATTGCTGCCGTTCCTAAAGCTCCCGGTCTTTGCTGCTTCCTGTTTCCTCTGACATTTTGTCCTTGCAGGAGCTACCCAATCAGGCAATCATGGACTAAGGCTCATCACTGCTGGGGTCAGTAGTTGGCTAAACTTCCTGGGGGGACACACTTCATAGGAAGCAGTATGGACCATTGGAACAGCAGCAGAGGGGGTGTGGCAAGTAGATGAAGTTATTTTTTATGTCTTAATAGATCGCATTTGGTTTTCATGAGAACCTTCAGATAGGCCCTTAACGCAATGTATTTATGCCACAATCATTGAATTGTACTATGAAGAGCTTTGTTATTAATGACAACTTCTCTAAATAATCCAAAATAACATACTGGTGATATTTTTTTAGAAAAGAGCGTATCCTAGATCTCCCCACTACCACTGTTTAATGGGAATCCGTCAATAGGTTTATGCAGCTTTAAATGAGGGCAGCATAAACTAGTGACAGAAATGCTGAACATATCTATGTATTACTTTTATCATACAGTTCAGCTATTCTCCTAATATGCAGAATATGATTATTAACTCACCCCTTCAGCTGCTGATTGACAGTTGACTGCCTATACACAGCATGATTAGATAACTGCCAACGGATTCTCCACATACCATGATTACTTTTTCAGCTCTTTATCCTTTGTAAATCTTCATGAAAACATAATTAATTTAAAGTAGAAGTCTGGCAAAATATTTTATTTAAGTATTGCATTGCCCCCCAAAAGTTATACAAATCACCAATATATACTTATTACGGGAAATGCTTATAAAGTGTTTTTTTCCTGTACTTACTACTGCATTAAAGCTTCACTGTCTGGATAAAATGGTGATGTCACGACCCATCTCCCAGAGCTGTGCGGGCTGTGGCTGCTGGAGAGGATAATGGCAGAGGGAGATGCTTAGTGTCCCTCCAGTACCCTGTGTCTCTTTGTCCCCCTGCCATCATCCTCTCCAGCAGTCATAGCCCGCTCAGCTCTGGGTGTCGGGTCGTGACATCACCATTTTATCCAGGAAGTGAACCCTTGATGCAGTAGTAAGTGCAGGAAAAAAAGCACTTTACAAGCATTTTCTGTAATAAGTGTATATTGGTGATTTGTATAACTTTTGTGGGGCAACACAATACTTGAATAAAAATCTTTGCCAGACTTCTCCACTAAGGGCCTTTTACATGGACTAATTAGGCGCTAGGAACGTTACTAGAAACATTCCTTCAGGTGGTTAAAGTCTGCTTTAAAAGGGACAGCCAGGGGCGTAGCTAGGATTCATAGGGACCCCCCAATGCAACACAAAGAGAACACTGAGAACTCTGGAGGGCTGAGGATTTGTGCTGTCAAGTGTCAGCCGTGCTGCTGCTGTTAGCGAGAAGTAGGAGAATGATCCCCCTATAGTAAGCGGCCCCCATGATGGCAATAAATAAAAATCAACAATTCACCTCTTTGCTCCCCCCATTTTTCCTGTCAGCGCTATGCAGTTGGTTTGCAGTATGGTTTACAATACTTTTGACTATGAGATCTATGTTCTAAAAGTGACCCAAACATGGCCACCAGCTGACTTTGTGCTTTGAAAGGAAAGGGGCCCATGCTGATCCAAACAGGGACATGTTAGCATGACATTGTGACAGTTATATGATTTATCTGTGTCTCAGATGCACACATCATAGTGTGAACAAGTGCTTTACCTATGCTCATTACAAGATTGTAGGTTTATTATGTTAATGTGAAGATTCAGAAGGATAAAGAATTGAAAAAGTAATCTTAGTTTATGAAACGCTTATTGTCAGGTGCGTTGTAAAAAGTATGCTTTATCTATCCAGTACTTCATTTTTCTGAACTGTTTCCAGTTATTGCAATACATTCCTGTTCTGTTAATGGAAAATATTTCGATTGGATTCTCATCTCTAGGAGAAGTTGTTTCCGAGCTGGTGTAAGATACTATGTTAGAGGTATAGTACTTATCTTTTATCTAAAATAGCAGAGAGATAATAAGGGGGCTTTAAAGTTATACACAATCTGTGTTTAAACTGTCATTAAGTGGTGGTATGTTTAAAGAAAATTTAGAAGACGCCCCTTAAGCAATACTGTCACTTTAAAAAAAAAAAAAAAAAAAAAACAACTTTTGACATGCCAGACATCTCCAAGGTTTTTAGGAGCGTCTGTGTGTTCAGACCCCCACCTCCACTAGAAAATGCTGGGAGACATACTCTAGCTTCACTCCATGGTTGGCGGCTCCCCCTTTTCTTCCGATAGAACCTGCAAAGAGACTGGAGGAGCAGTGAACAGCGAAAGAATCATTTAGCCACGCATTTCTCCTGTCTCTGTCTACTGATCAGTGGTAGTGTTAACACCCAGACTCCTACTCGCTTTTTTTTTTTTTCTTATCTTTATTTTCCTTTTACATTACACATCAATTACAAAATTTCCAGAAATAAATAACAAATTTAAACATAACCCTTATAAAGCCACCCCCTCCCATCAGAAAAAAAAGGGCCACCCCCTCTCTCCTCCCCCTGGTTTACTCACACCTCATATTCCTTGTATTTTCTACAGGACTCCTTCCAGCCTATAACACTGGGGTTCTTTTCTGACATCCAAAGCCTAACTATCTGCAGTTTTGCAATAAACAGCAAGTTATTCTGTTTTAACCTTTTCTTTTTACCCTTAACCTGTTAATCCACTCCCAATAAAACTAATTTCGGTGAGAACTGAACATCAAACCTTAAATCCTTTTTTATTTCCCCAAAAACCTCTTTCCAATAGATTTGCAATTCTACACAGGACCAGAACATGTCCTACTCAACACTTTTGACATTTATGTGATATATATTTTTATTTTTTTTATGGATTTTTTTAAAATAAATAAAGCTTTTCAACAGTCAAACCTGGTGTAAATTATACAAAGGTACACATACATTCAATTACATGTCAGTTGAACTAGATGCTTCTAAGTATTTGTCCCATGGAAATATGAGATGACATATTCTAAGATGTATCAATAGTACATACATCCTAACCATATCATGTTCCCAACTATACCAAACAACATGGAACACTGTTAGAAAAATGGGGAGAGAACAGTGCAGTTGGTTTCTTTCTTTTGTACTACAAAATGAGACAGATGCTCTTAATATAGTGCCATGCAATCTCGTTAAAAGATTATGATGTGACTTTTCTAGGATCAGTGTGTGATGCGCCAGTTTTCCTGTCATTTAGAAAAAGTCTTAATATATCAGACAGAAAAGTCAAAAAATTTTATCACTCAGGATCCTAATGTTTAGACCAGGGATGGGGAACCTTCCGCCCTCCAGCTGCTTCAAACTACAATTTCTATCATGCCTGGACAGTATGATGGGAATTGTAGTATTGCAATAGCTAGAGGGCCGAAGGTTCCCCATCCCTGGAAGATAAAAGTCAAACATTTTTGAGTGACTGTCTTATTGTTTCACATTTATAATCTCATCACTTGGGTTTTGTTAATCAAAGCCTCCTGTATGAATAAGAAATTAATCCATATGCATGGGAGAGTGGCCTATCTGTGTTGTTTCTTGGAATCAGTTGCTAAGTGTACTAAAGCAGTTTCTAAAAAGGTTTACAGAAGTAAAGTCTATAAAACACTCTAAGGGCCGGTTCACACTGAGCAAACACGGCGCAATTCCGCAGCGGAGCTCTCCGCCGTGGAATCCCGCCGTGCTCAGTGTCCTGCTGTTAAGTGAATGGAGAGGGCGCGCGCTCGTCCGCTGCCGCCACTCTCCGCTCGAAGAATGAACATGTTCATTCTTTGAGCGGAGAGGAGAGGGAGCGGACAGGCGCGCGCTCTCCCATTTGCTTAAAGCAGGACACTGAGCACGGCGGGATTCCGTGGCGGAGAGCTCCGCCGCGGAATTGCGCCGTGTATGCTCAGTGTGAACCGGCCCTTAGGTAGCAAAAAATGTTTGTACTTCCACCCAGTCAAAGTTTTTATTAATGTATCTTCATATAAATTTGAATATATGAATCATGAATATATTTTGTGTTCTATCAATCTAAGGCCCTTATTTATTAAAACCCTTTCTCACATACATTTACACTGGCCCTATTAGATTAGGGTGGTCAGGGAAAAGTTGGACGTCACTATTTTGCAGTTTGTTTCTGAGCTAGAAAAATCAATTGTGTGGGTAGAGATTTGTGCAAAGAGATCTGTGGGCCTGTGACAAAATGTCTCCAGACCTGGAAGCACAGAGTCCAGAGCTCTGAAATTCCACTAATGGCGATGGGAGCAAGGAGGGTAAGTGACGTTTGTTTTTGTTTGGTAAAGGGAATTTATCAGCACCTGGGGCCCACCTGAGGTGTTGACAATATGCTGTAGCTGGCAATCCCCTAGTGAGTATGGTAATTGGCAATTTGTCTATGGAGTGGATCCTGGATCTTGGGTTCCTACTCTAATGAAGAGTCACAAAGGAGTTGAGGCTCAGCTTTTTTTTTTTTTTTTGCTGCACTCTAGCACGCCTCACCACTGCTTCCTCCTCCTCTTCTTAAATAATCTATGCTGCGAAGCCTCCTGCTTGCTTAGCTGTCAGCTAGTGTCTCTGATTGCAGATGAGTCCTTTGTTGGCAGTTTGTGCCTGAAAGAAACAGATATAGTTGAATCTCCTAGCCCAAATGTGTTGTAGCTGTTTTCTAGGGGTTAGGGTGTGTTTACACAGAGATTTATCTGACAGATTTTTGAAGCCAAAGCCAGGCTTTGGAGACTTCTGGCGCAGGCAGTGTCTCTGTACCACGCTTCCTGCGTCGGAAAGTTGACAAGGGAGAAATGCAGCTGCTGGGGGTAACTGGGGACATTTTGAGTTGATGCATTGTTTTCGGCAGGTGGAGGGGGTAAGGTGGCAGGAATCGTAGTGGCTAACTTTTGCACAGTTTTTTCGGGTTAAAAAGTTGTCTTGTATGCTGTCATCACTGTATTGTTTTTAAGGCTATGTTCTCACACAGTATTTTTGGTCAGTATTTTTCAACCAAAACCAGGCGTGGTTTGAAAACACAGAAAAGCTATGTTTACACACTGTTGAGCGCATGGAATCCGCCGGAACTCATCTGCACAATTTCCATAGTGTGCAAGGTCCCTAATCTATAAAATAAGGTTTGTCTGGACAGCTTCTTTAACCCCTTAGGGACCAGGCTAATTTTCGTTTTTGCGTTTTCGTTTTTTCCTCCTTGTGCTTAAAAGGCCATACACTTGCATTTTTACACCTACAGACCCACATGACCCCTAATTTTCTTGCGTCACTAATTGTACTTTGCAATGACAGGCTGAATTTTTGCATAAAGTATACTGCGAAACCAGAAAAAAATTCAAAGTGTGGTGAAATTGAAAAAAAAACGCATTTCTTTTATTTGGGGGGAATGTGTTTTTACGCCATTCGCCCTGGGGTAAAACTGACTTGTTATGCATGTTCCTCAAGTCGTTACGATTAAAACGATATATAACATGTATAAGTTTAATTGTATCTGATGGCCTGTAAAAAATTCAAACCATTGTTAAAAATTTACGTTCTTTAAAATCACTCTATTCCCATACTTATAACGCTTTTATCCTTTGGTCTATGGGGCTGTATGAGGTGTCCTTTTTTGCTCCATGATGTTTACTTTCTATCAGTACCTTGATTGCACATATACGACTTTTTGATCGCTTTTTATTAAATTTTTTTCTGGATTTGATGCGACCAAAAATGCGCAAATTTGCACTTTGGGATTTTTTTTTGCGCTGACGCCGTTTACCGTGCGAGATCAGAAATGTGATTAATAGTTCGGGCGATTACGCACGCAGTGATAGCAAACATGTTTATTTATTTACTTTTATTTAAAACCTGGGAAAAGGGGGGTGATTCAGACTTTTATTAGGGGAGGGGGCTTTTTACTAATAACAATACTTTTTATTTTTTTATTTACACATATACTAGAAGCCCCCCTAGGGGACTTCTAGTATATACACACTGATCTCTCATTGAGATCTTTGCTGTATAGTTATACAGCAAAGATCAATGAGATCGGCACTCGTTTGCTTTCGCCTACTGCAGCCGAAAACAAACGAGTGCCGAGCCGGGGACGGCGCCATCTTGGAGCGATCCCCGGCCGGCTTCAGTAACGGAGACGTCCGGGAAGAGCGATGTCACCCACTAGACACCAGGGAAACGCTGCATCCGGTAACCGGCTGCAGCTGTCATGTTTGACAGCTGCATCTGATTACTGTATTAGCGGGCACGGCGATCAAACCGAGGTTGCTAATACCCGCGGTCCCGGGCCACAAGCGGCACCCGGGACCGCAGTGATTCAGAGCGGGGTCGCTGAGCGGCCCCGCTCTGAATGCCCGCACCCGCTCGAGGACGTACAGTTACGTCCTCGTGCGGAAAGGGTTAAGTAACTACATTTGTATAGACATAATCTAGTAGTACCATATCTTTTGTACATTACAGACACTTCCAGGCACATCAATGAAATTGCATGCTTTTGTGTCTTTAGGAAACAGACAAAGCTTGTCTACAAATTCTTCCCCTATGTCCCATGCAATCATCTTAACCCCCTAGCTGCCTTTTCACGGCATCCATTAATTGGCTTTATTCCGATGCGTACGCCTTTTAACGGCGTACGCATAGGAATAAATTGCCCCCCCCCCCCAAAACTGACGGACACAAACAAAGTGTCGTTTCAGAACCGCTGATCACTTGTTCCAAATGGTTTCGGCACTTTTTTACCCCTGTCACCAAAGTCAAGTGCCCCGGATTACCCGTAAGCACCCCAGATTGCCCATCACCTACCCAGATTGCCTGTAACCACCCCAGACAGCCCCTCGCTTCCCCCCCCAGACAGCCCGTCGCCTCCCGCCAGACAGCCCGCCGCCATCCCAGACTGCCCGTCACCACCCACATATTGCCTGTAACTAAAATGACACTCCTCTTCTGAGCCCTGCTGTGTGCCCATATAGTGGTTTATGCCCACATATGGGGTGCCATTGTACTCAGGAGAATCTCCTTTATAAATGTTGGGGTGAAATTGAGAAATTTCAAACTAAACAAACATGTTATTGGAAAAATTCAATTTTTTTCATTTTACGGTCTAGTTTTGAATACTTTCCTCCAATACCTGTGGGGTCAAAATGCTCACCACACCCCAAAATGAATTCTTTGAGGGGTGCACTTTCCTAAATGGGGTGAATTTTGGGGCGGTTCTATTCTGCTGACACTACAGGGGCTCTGCAAACGCACCTGGCGCTCAGAAACTTCTTCAGCAAAATCATAACTTGAAATGCTAATTTGCGCTCCTTCCCTTCTGATCCCCGCTGTGTGCCCATACAGTGGTTTACGCCCACATATGGGGTACCGTTCTACTCAGGAGAACCTGCGTTACAACATTTGGGGTGCATTTTCTCTCATGTTTATTATGAAAATGAGATACTTTAATCTTACCAAATATATTATTGGAAAATTTTTATTTTCCATTTTTTTCCGGCCTAATTGTGAATACTTTCCTCCAGCCCTTGTAGGGTTAAAATGCTTATTATACCCCTAGATTAATTCTTTAAGGTGTCTAGTTTCCAAAATGGGGTCACTTTCCAGTATACAAGCCTCCTAAATCAACTTAACAAAAGAACTGGTCCCTAAAAAAAAATCAGTTTTGGAAATTTCATGAAAATGTGATAATTTACTGATACATTTCTAAGCCCTGTAACACCCTAAAAAAGCGAAATATGTTTACAAAATGAAGCCAGAATAAAGAGGACATATTGATAATGTGACTTACGGAAAAAATTTTGTCACGTGACTTTCTTTTTTTTAAAAGCAAAGAATTTCAAAGTGCAAATTTTATATGATATTTTGATGTTTTTCACAAAAAACAAACAAGACAGTGACCAAATGTTGCCACTAACCTAAAGTACCATATAAAGTACCATACCATAAGCACCATGTTAAGAAAAAACAATATCAGAATCGCTAGCATATGTTAAAGCATCACTGAGCTATAAGCGCATAAAGTGAGACAGGTCAGATTTTGAAAAATGAGCCTGGTCATTAAGGCTCAAATAGGCTTGTTCCCTAAGGGGTTAAAAAGAACAGGACCCAGAGCAGTCCCTTGTGGCACCCTTGTGACCCTTTTGAGTCTCTGCTCAGAATGCACACCAATCCCGACACTCTAATATCTATCTTCTGACTGCAATCCACTGAACTATCCAGGGATTAACCTCTTAATGATGCAGGACGAGTATGCCACCGTTAGGGGAGGCAGAGGGGGCTCACGTCACGGGCCCTCTTTGCAGCATGTTTCTCCCGATCTCTATCTTCAGCCGTGGACCGCATGTAATAGCTGACGTGACCAATCACTGCTCCCGGTTAATGATCAGTGCAGTAATAATAAAAGTCCCCCCAGGGAAACTAAACGTTAGTGTACAGTATAAAAAAAAGTGTTTTTGTTAATAAAAGATCCTCTCCCTTAATAAAAATCACCCTCCTCTTCCCTTTTATAAAAATAAAAAAAAACATATTTGGTATTGCCTTGTCTCTTCTCAACAATACTGGCCTGGGTGCAATCAAGTGCTGCATCCTCCTCCTGCTGCTCAACTTGTCTGTTCTTAACAATACTGGCCTGAGAGCAATCAAGTTGAGCAGCAGGAGGAGGATGCAGCACTTGATTGCACCCAGGCCAGTATTGTTGAAAAGAGACAAGTTGAGCAGCAGGAGGCGGCAGCAGTTGATTGCTCTCAGGCCAGTATTGTTGAGAAGAGACAATTTGAGCAGCAGGAGGAGGAGGCAGCAGTTGATTGCTCCCAGGCCAGTATTGTTGAGAACAGACAAGTTGTGCAGCAGGAGAAGGCAGCACTTGATTGCACCCAGGCCAGTATTGTTGAGAACAGACAAGTTGGGGACGCAGCTTCAGCAGCTCTTGATTGCACCCAGTATTTTTCCAAATAGACAATTGACGGTGAGGGCATTAGTAGGAGCAGTATTCTTTTGGACCCAGTAAGTAGAATAAGAAAGTAAGAAAGAAGTAAGAATATGCACGATTTGTAAAAATCATTTTATGACAAAATGTTAATGTAGAGTTCAGCACAGGACAGTAAACGTTAAAAAAAAAAACCCTCTAACATTACAGCTAGTCTAGTAGGATACGGTTAAATAGACAGGCAAACTCACCCACAGAATCCATGAGGTGAAGAAAGGACATTTAAAAAGGCACAGATTCAAGAAGGCTTTAGTCCAGTTCCATTATCCAAAAATACATGTCCAATTTTCGTGAAATGGACACCTCACTGTCACTTGCTTTACAAATTGACGCAACTACTCTGGTGTCAAACCTGTTGAATCTGGGCCTATGGCTGTTGGCAAGACATATATATACACTACCGTTCAAAAGTTTGGGGTCACCCAAACAATTTTTTTGTTTTCCATGAAAAGTCACACTTATTCACCACCATACGTTGTGAAATGAATAGAAAATAGAGTCAAGACATTGACAAGGTTAGAAATAATGATTTGTATTTGAAATAACATTGTTTTTACATCAAACTTTGCTTTCGTCAAAGAATCCACCTTTTGCAGCAATTACAGCATTGCACACCTTTGGCATTCTAGCTATTAATCTGTTGAGGTAAGATGGAGAAATTGCACCCCACGCTTCTAGAAGCAGCTCCCACAAGTTGGATTGGTTGGATGGGCACTTCTGGCGGTCAAGCTGCTCCCACAACAGCTCAATGGGGTTCAGATCTGGTGACTGCTCTGGCCACTCCATTACTGATAGAATACCAGCTGCCTGCTTCTGCAGTAAATAGTTCTTGCACAATTTGAAGGTGTGTTTAGGGTCATTGTCCTGTTGTATGATGAAATTGGCTCCAATCAAGCACTGTCCACTGGGTATGGCATGGCGTTGCAAAATTGAGTGATAGCCTTCCTTATTCAGAATCCCTTTTACCCCGTACAAATCTCCCACCTTACCAGCACCAAAGCAACCCCAGACCATCACATTACCTCCACCATGCTTAACAGATAGCGTCAGGCATTCTTCCAGCATCTTTTCTTTTGTTCTGCATCTCACAAACGTTCTTCTTTGTGATCCAAACACCTCAAACTTGGATTCATCCATCCACAACACTTTTTTCTAGTCTTCCTCTGTCCAATGTCTGTGTTCTTTTGCCCATCTTAATCTTTTTCTTTTATTGGCCAGTCTCAGATATGGCTTTTTCTTTGCCACTCTGCCCTGAAGCCCAAAATACCGCAGCCGCCTCTTCACTGTAGATGTTGGTGTTTTGCGGGTACTATTTAATAAAGATGCCAGTTGGGGACCTGTGAGGCGTCTGTTTCTCAAACTAGAGACTCTAATGTGCTTATCTTCTTGCTTAGTTGTGCAACGCGGCCTCCCACTTCTTTTTCTACTCTGGTTAGAGCCTGTTTGTGCTGTCCTCTGAAGGGAGTAGTACACACTGTTGTAAGAAATCTTCAATTTCTTAGCAATTTCTCGCATGGAATAGTCTTCATTTCTAAGAACAAGAATAGACTGTCGAGTTTCAGATGAAAGCTCTCTTTCTGGCCATTTTGAGCGTTTAATTGACCCCCCAAATGTGATGCTCCAGAAACACAATCTGCTCAAAGGAAGGTCAGTTTTGTAGCTTCTGTAACGAGCTAGACTGTTTTCAGATGTGTGAACATGATTGCACAAGGGTTTTCTAATCATCAATTAGCCTTCTGAGCCAATGAGCAAACACATTGTACCATTAGAACACTGGAGTGATAGTTGCTGGAAATGGGCCTCTATACACCTATGTAGATATTGCACCAAAAAACAGACATTTGCAGCTAGAATAGTCATTTACCACATTAGCAATGTATAGAGTGTATTTGTTTAAAGGACAACTCCGGCGAAATTTTTTTTTGGCTTATTTAACACACATTACAAAGTTATATAACTTTGTAATGTGGTTAAATACCCGGTCTGGCCCCCTTCCCCCACTTTCCGACCCCCGACCCCCCACCCCGGAAGTTAAAGAATATATACATTACCTATTACGGTCGTCACGGTCCTCTTCTCTGGTGTCGGGTGATGTCAGAGCTGGGGGCGGTCCGGGTCTTCTTCCTCCTCGGCGTCTTCATTGAGAGTGAATGGGAGAGAAAAGGCTGCTGGTGCACATGCGCACCAGCAGCCTTTTCATTGGCTGGAGCGCATCACATGGCTTCCAGCTTGCTCATCCCTGATTGGCTGAGCTTGCTGGAAGCCATGTGATGCGCTCCAGCCAATGAAAAGGCTGCCGGTGCGCAAGCGCGCTGGCAGCCTTTTCTCTCTCATGGACCCGGAAGAAGGAGACATCGCTGGACGGCGGACGCAGGTGACGGTGAGGCGGCCGTCGGCCGAATGGAGTGGCGATCGTCACCGGAGGGATGGTGAGTATGGTGTCTGTGTGTGTCTGTGTTTTTTTTTTGGGGGGGGGGGGGTCCCGCCGGAGTTGTCCTTTAAAGTTAGGACTAGTTTAAAGTTATCTTCATTGAAAAGTACAGTGCTTTTCCTTCAAAAAAACCTCACCCCATGAGTACCTTCACATGTGGCCGCGGGTCTGCTGAGTTAAATCCACAGGGCACTTTTATACCGTTTAGTACTATGGTGCCGTCCAGACATACAAAGTTCTGTGCTGAACAGGGTATTTGTGTCCAGCCCTACAGTACTGAAGGTGGCATAAAATCAGCCAATGATGCGCTGTGGATTTTAGGCAGCAGAGAACCCCAAAAAAGCCTCCCATTGTAAAGTCACCTGTAAATAAGGCAGTTTAACCTGCCTTTCAGCAACTGTTTGTTGCTGTAACTAACTGTGGAGGTTTTTTATATCACAGTTGAAGGACAGCAGCCTCCGTAATATATATCCCATAGACAGTCTTATTCCACGCGTGACTGCATGAGAGGCGTGAAGTCATTTGCACACAGAAGAACCCTATCGTGATTTGCGGTGCAAGATTTTACTACTCTAACGATATCAACAAAATACCTCAAGAACAGTTAGTACCCGCTCACAAAACGGCGAGTAGTGTTCCTTGGCACGGGTGCCAGGGATAGAACCCCACGGCTATAGTTCACAAAAGGTGAAATCCCCACTTTGTGACGCAGTCGTGGGGATTATTTTAGGGATGGTACTGTTCTTGGGGTATGGGTTGGACGGTGCACCAGTGTGAAGCATTATGCTGGTGTGGAGATGTTATATGGCCAAAACACCACGGGCATTAAATTTGGAGATGAGGATCTGTTTATTCAAATGTATCCAAATTGAGTAGGGGATTTTTAAGGTGATTTTAAGGTGGCTGGGCAGGACAGCAGTGCGAAAGAAAACTCTGCCAGTTGAGGCCAAATGCCCAGTTTCTCTGCCCAGTACTGCATGGGGTCGGTGACACTTTGGGGCAGGGTACAATCCAGGTAGGCAGTGACCTGGTGGGTGAGCTCATGCTGGTCCACCCCATGAGTCCGGAGCTGTGTCCCCTCTTCAGCAGCTGGCTGCATGAAATCGCTCATCAGGGATTGTAGGCTATAGCGATTTCTCATGCCTCCACTAGTGGTGGTGGGAGTGGAGCTCGCGGGTTCCCCCTGAGAGGATGTTGTCTGGGAACCTGGCTGGTCTTGCTGGTAAGTTAAGACCAACTGACTGGTGAGTAGGTCCCGGTAGTACACCAGTTTTGCCTCCCTCTGTGATGGCGGGAAAAATTCAGGCATTATGCAGGGGAAACGAGGGTCCACCAGGGTAGCCAGCCAGTATTGGTCCCTCTGGCGGATGTCCACAATCCGGCTGTCATTCTGGCTGGTCTTGCTGGTAAGTTAAGACCAACTGAATGGTGAGTAGGTCCCGGTAGTACACCAGTTTTGCCTCCCTCTGTGATGGCGGGAAAAATTCAGGCATTATGCAGGGGAAACGAGGGTCCACCAGGGTAGCCAGCCAGTATTGGTCCCTCTGGCGGATGTCCACAATCCGGCTGTCATTCTGGAGACCCCCCCCCCCCCCCAGACACCTTGCCATCTGCACCAAGGACAATGAGCGCCTCTCCTCTCCACTGTCCTCTGTATAGTTCCAGGGTCTTCTGGGGTCTTCCTCCTCTACCACCTCATCCTCCATCTCCTCCTGGGATCGAGAGGCAGAGAAGCCAGGTGGCGGTGTGTGGAATGGCTGGGCGTAGACATCTTCCTCCTCCTCATTCTCCATCTGCACTTTATCCAGCTCTAGGTTCAAGGGGATGTTCAGCCTTGGAGTGGTGGCCTGGAAATCCTCGCTGATGATGTTGTTCAGCACACTTTCCAGAACATGGAGGAGTGGGATGATGTAATTGATCCCATAGTCCTGCTTGCTCACAAAGAGAATCGCGTTCTCAAAAGGGACCAACAATTGGTAGACTTCCCGCATTAACTGCCAGTGTGTGACTTGGAAGTCGCAGTGTGGCGTGAAGCTGCCTGATTGCCCCATGAAGTAGTCAGTAACGGCTGACCTTTGTTCGTACAGGCGGTCCAGCATATGGAGGGCAGAATTCCAGCGTGTTGGCACGTCGCAGATCAGCCGATGTTTGGGCATACTGCGCTGTCTCTGGATTCTCAGCAGGGTGTTCCTTGCAGTGTAGGAGTGGCTGAAATGTTTGCACTCTCTGCGTGACATCCTCCTAAGATCTTGTAGTGCAGGAAATGTTCGGAGAAACCTGTGCACTATGAGGTTTATCACATGGGCCATACAAGGTGTATGAGTCAGCACTCCCCGCTGCACTGCAGAGACAATGTTCCTTCCATTGTCCACTACGACACTTCTCACTGTTATTCGACGTGGGGTCAGCCATTTAGCTATCTCCTCCCTGATGGTCCGGAGGTATTCCTGCCCGCTGTGGCTCCGTTCACCCAGGCTCACCAAATGGAGGACAGCCTGAGAGCGCTGGGCCTGACATCGGTGGTAAGACCCCGGGGCAGGTTGGACTGCAGTGGTGGTGGAGGCAGAACTTGTGCTTCCCGATGCTGGCCCCCTAAAGCAACGTGGAGATGACAGTGGCAAGAATGGGCCAATTTCCTGATGGTCTCTTGAGAGGATGTTGACCCAATGGCCAGTAACGGACATGTACTGGCCTTGCCCATAATTAGAGGACCAGATATCAGCACTCAGGTGCACGGTCTTGGACACCGAGAGTCCCAATGAGTCGCCAACCTTTTTCTTCACGTAACTGTGCAGTGATGGGACATTTTTGCCAGAGATGTAGTGGCGCCATGAAATCCCTAAAAGGCTGGGAGTCCACAAGTTGAACGGCAGGGACTGAGTACACCTGACGTTTAGCCATGGACTTGGTCAGGGATTTGGTTTGGCCTTTCCATATGCTTTCGCATCGATGTTGTCCCAAGATTATCACCCCTACCGCGACTGACCCTCTCAATGCACAGCAGGCTCAGAGCGATGTGCTTATCTGTCCCCAGGCGGAAGAACTGCTAGACGACAGAGGATCATGGTTTGCTAAAAGCCACGGGGGGGGTCTTTCAACCCGTTCACTGCCACTGCTGCCTGAGGATGCCCTATTAGGACCAAGGCTTAGAGGTAATGAACTCTGTCTTCTACCCCTCCCTCTTGTGCCTCGGTTCCTTGCAACAGTGGGATGTTGCTGCGTCTGTAACACCTCTATTTCCTCCACTGATGAAGCCGAGGATAATGCAGTTTGAGGGCGCCACGTCTGATCAGCGACATCATCATCACCACTGCTACTTTCCTCCGGTGGCTGGGACAGGATATCAGGTGTGGCACTGGATGCCCCTCCCTGGCTCTGTTGACCGCTTACAGCCAACACCTCCGATGGAGTCTCAGCCCATTCCACACTCTGACTTTAGGGAATTTCCTCCTCCTCCTCCTCCTCCTCCTCCTCCTCCTCCTCCTCATCACTAAAAAGTGGTAGAGACTCCAAGGGCAGATCAAGGTTTGCCAAAAGTTCCCTGGCAGAAGGTGCCCCAAAGGTGAGTGGCATAGTAATAATAGGGGAGAGGGTAGAGGACTCTCGCTGACCGTCTCATGTAGGGTGGTGTCAGATGATCCAGCCAATAGTTGACTCCTCGTTTGGGAGCTTTGGGCGGTGGAACTCGAGGATTGGGTAAGCCAATCTAGAACCGCTGGCTGTGTGGTTCTTACATGACCAGTGGGCGTCTGGGGTAGCTGCACCCTGCTGCTACGCCTGTTACCCCGGCTGCCATGGGGCCTGGTGCTGGCACTTCTCCTACCCTCACCGCCTGCTGTGGCAGTCCTTGCCTGGGAAGTGCTGGAAGTAGGATGCTTGGACATATTTATTTGGTTGGGAGGAAATGAAATGAGAATTAACAAAAAAAGTGAGAAGTGAGTTATTGGCCGGAAGGCACAAAGTTTCAAGGAGTGATGCTTTGTGGGTTGACGGCACCCAGCAAAGCTGAAATGGACAGGTTTTGTGTGGCGCTGACTGAGCATCACACTCTATTCAAAAACTTTTGCTGCTCTAGGTTACTTCACCTATAACAGCTTATTAGAAACAAACTTTTTTTTTTTTTTTTTACTTTTTTGAAATATTTAGTATTTTTTTATATTACTTAAACTTTATTTTCTAAACTTTTTTTAATCTTTTTTTTGTTGCGGTTAAATGGGGTTGATGGCACCCAGCAAAGCAGAAACGGACAGGTTTTGTGGGGCGCTGACTTTGCGTCACACTCTATGGAGGGCTTCAATAACTTTTGCTGCTATAGGTTATTTATGAGAAACAAACTTTTTTTTAAACTTTTTTGTTTGCGGCTAAATGGGGTTGACGGCAGCCAGCAGAGCAGCAACGTGTAGCGTGTACTCTCAGTCACGGGACAGGAGCTGGTTCAATGCTACCTGCCCTGACTCTTTTCTCACTTTTCTCTCCATATTTCTTTTTTTATCTCCCTAACTCTCCCTAGATCTCACAATTTTTTTTTATGTAGATGCCTATCTCTCCCTAACTCTGCCTATCTCTCCCTAACTCTACCTATCTCTTGATTTCTCAGCTTCTTTCCCTATGTATCAGCTTATCTTCTATACAAAAGAGGAGAATATCGCAGCGGCACTTCACCATAAATTCACCTTTATTGATTCCAACACATGCTTAGCATGACATTAAGAGGACGCTCCCTCCCCACCGACGTTTCATGCCTGTCTGGCGCTTTCTCACGGCACAACGGAGTGGCTATGGGGACTCCGGTAGCCCCTACATTAGCAAATATTTTCCTAGCCCTTTGGGAAGAAGACTATATACATAACATCCAGAACCCATACATACAAAACATCAAATACTGGGCCAGGTATCTGGATGATACTCTAATAGTATGGGAGGGTACAAGGGAAGAATTTCTAGCATTTGCAGACTATCTAAATCATAATAACCTGAATATGCAATTTACTGCTGAATTTGGGGGTGAATCTATTAATTTTCTAGACGTTACAGCATTCATGAAGGACAACAAAATTTTAACGAAGGGATATAGAAAAGAAATTGCCACCAACTCCCTCCTCCATTATGATAGTTTCCATCCCAAATATGTAAAGACATCTGTCCCGTACGGCCAGTTCATCCGCTTGCGCAGGATCAACAGTGATTATTGTTCGTTTCTGCAGCAATCGGATGAACTGATCGGACGTTTAAGGGAAATAAATTATCCTGAAGAGGTGATTACACAGGCCTTTGAAAAGGCTATAAGGACAGATAGGAACCATTTGATTCATAAAAAGAAAGATAAGAAAAAAGAAAATAGATTTACCTTCTGTTGAATATAGTCCTATGGCGGAACATATCAAAACCGTCATCCGTCGGAATTGGGCTCTAGTAAAGGAAGATGAGCACCTGAGGGAGAAGTCCCAATTACCCCCTCTAATCTCCTTCCGCAGAAGTAAAAACCTGCGGGATGAGATAGTTAAGGGAGTATTCAAGGAGGAACACCTAGGAACATGGCTAGATGGTGCGGTACCGCAGGGTAACCATAAGTGCGGTAACTGCACCATCTGCCAACTAATGTTGGATACGGCATATTTGAAAGTGGGAAATAGAGATTTCCTGATACGGGATTTTATTACATGTCAAAGTAAGAATGTTATTTATGTGATTTTTTGCCCATGTGGGTTATATTATATTGGCAAGACGATTTGAAAAATGCAAGTAAGGATAAAAGAACATATGCGTTCTCTTTCCACTAAAAGATGCCGTGAGAAAGCGCCAGACAGGTGTGAAACGTCGGTGGGGAGGGAGCGTCCTCTTAATGTCCTGCTAAGCATGTGTTGGAATCAATAAAGGTGAATTTATGGTGAAGTGCCGCTGCGATATTCTCCTCTTTTGCATGGTTCAAGTTGGACTACAGTTAAGCAGAGCACCACCTACACCGGTACCGGGGGGAACAAGTGGTTTCCTATACCTCCAAGCTAGGACCTGTAGTGCCGGTACTTCTCCTGATTGTGTATCAGCTTATCTTCTATATCGAGCTTTCCCTGGATCTTGCTATTTACTTTTCCTCTCTCCTGCTACTCTCACCAACACTTTCTATTCCTTCTCTACCTCTCCCTGTATTATCTAGTTGTTTGGTTATCTATCTATCTATCTATCTATCTATCTATCTATCCATCTTTTTTCCCCTCTTTATCTTATATGGAGCTCCTCTCTTTGTGAACTCTGGCCACACACACTGAGAAGCTGCTGGCGTGCACAGGCGCTTCCTGGTGCTGGGGAGTAACATATCCTGGTCTATTCTGTCTATTCGCCTTTGTTATTTTTACCCCTTATTTCATCCCTAGTGTGTAAAAATACAGCTCTCTTTTTAAAAAAAAAAAAAAAAAAACCAGACTGTAAAATAGTCAGTGCTATCTGTGAATAATGGCATGGGTGCACCTAGATACAGAAGTAGTTATACAGTTCTGGCTTCCAAGTTGGCTCCAGGGGTTCTCTGCTAGAAAAATCCATCCTCTCAGTGTTGGTGATACCAACAGGGAAGAGGGAAGACGTTGCAATTAGCAGATCAGAGCAAAAAGGAAGGAAAACATCCAAGTTTTTAGGGACATCAGATCACATAAGCATGATCATATTTGAGTTGAAATAGGGGAGAAGGCATTGGGGGAGATAGAGGAATCCCAGAGGCTGTGTACAAAGATTCTGCAAGGGATGGGTGTGAGGGGGTCATCACACAGGGGTAAAGCAAGAACATGAAAGCTGCTTGAGGTGCAACAACATCCAGAACACACACAACTTGCATACAGCATGTATTTCACGGACAGACATAAGAGTGCAATCCGCTACTAGTTTTCATATTTCAAACTGTACCAGTGGTGCTAAAAATAAATGAAAATTGACGATTGAGGTTTAGTGCAGTCAATTTTTCCGTATTGCTGGTGTCTATAGTCTTTTTCCTTTTCTTATGAACTCTTTTGTATTATGCTTTATATTTTAGGTATTGATTCTGAAGGACATGCAGCAAATTTTGTTGAGACAGAGCAAATTGTGTATTGTAACGGTGGAAAAGCTTCATTCGTTCAAGTAAGGATTATACTTATGAGTTTTCATTTGCTTATTTGTTCACTTATTGGCTGAAAGGAGTAGTGTTTTTCATTAAAGTGTACACTACTGCTCTAATCCCGGGCACCTGCCAGGGATGAAGCACTGGAGCCGACCTGCCCCCAGTGGGAGGTAACCCGCTTCCCTCTGTGATCTGGCTCCGTTAAAATCAATGTTGCCACATCATAGAGGGGTGGGGGTTTCCTCTTCCAGTGCTTTACCCCCGGCCGGTGCCCAGGAATAGGCCGGTGGCGTACGTGGCAACCGAGCCAGCCTTCAAAAAAAAAAAAAAAAAAAAAAAGGACTGTGGCACCGCCATCCCGGATTCTGCCATTTTCTTGTTATAGTGCTTGAAAAGCACTATATTGTAATCCGTATTCTTCTTCAGTTTTTGTTTCTTACAGCCATTTTTCTGCGATTAATACAGCCGAACTGCTTTGCGCACAGACTCGGCGGTGTGAGGTGTGCTATCTATTTTTCGTTTCGATTGGAATAGTTGTTTTTAAGAAATTCACGTTTAACCCCTTAACGACATCGGGCGTATATTTACGCCCTGATGCCAGTAAGGACGTTCAGAGCGGGGCCGCGCGGCGACCCCGCTGTGAACTGCGGCGGTCCCGGGTGCCGCATGTAGCCCGACCCTGTAGGTATTAGTGGGCACGGTCCGATCGCCGTGCCCGCTAATACAGTAATCGGATGCAGCTGTCAAACATGACAGCTGCATCCGATTACCGGATTCAGCTGTTCCCTGGTGTCTAGTGGCGGAGATCGATGTTATCCCGGAGGAGCGATCTCCGTTTCTGAAGCCGGCCGGGGACCGCTCCAAGATGGCGCCGTCCCCGACTCGGCACTCGTTTACTTCCGGCTGCAGCAGCCGGAAGTAAACGAGTGCCTATCTCATGGATCTCTGCAGCATATCTATGCTGCAGAGATCTCTATGAGAGATCAAAGCACTTATACTAGAAGTCCCCTAGGGGGGCTTCTAGTATAAGTGTTAAAGTAAAAAAAAAACTGTTGTTAAAGGAGAAGTCCGGCCAAAATTAATTTTTGATATGTTGTTACTTATGAAAAGTTATACAAATTTCTAATGTACATTAATTATGGGAAATGCACATATACTGCTATTTCCCTTAATTTAGTAGATCAGGAAGTGTTAGAAATATCTCTGAAGAAGTGACGTCACGACCCAGGGTGTAATTCCTATGGAGTGTCCAGCAGGGGGCGCTCTCTATATAGAAGTCTATGGGACTTTATTGTTTCTATGGGTTTCTATGTAATGTAATGTAGTGTACAGTGCTTTATTGAATGAATACATCTATGGAATACTTTGGGGAGCAAGTGTCCTTGCTCCCCAAAGTATTGCATAAATGTATTCATTCAATACATTCAATACACAGTAAGCCCGCCGATCCGCCACACGCTGATCCGCCGCATTCCCGCCGATCCGGACCATATACATTGAACTACAGCTCCCATCATCTGCTTCTAGTATGAACAGGTGATGGGAGCTGTAGTTGGGTAAGGGATATCACATGCCGCCGGGCACAGGGGGAGCCGCTCAGTACACAGGAGCGCTCCCCCCTCCTCCTCCTCCTTCCGTGATAACTTCCGCCTATACCAATGCTGACTCCCTGCCTGGCCGCCGCTCTCCGCTCTCATATACCGGCTCCCGGCATCAGCGCGGACACCAGGATGCATCGGGAGCCGGTATGTATGGGGGGGGAGAGCGGAGAGCGGCGGCCAGGCAGGGAGTCAGCATTGGTATAGGCGGAAGTTATCACGGAAGGAGGAGGAGGAGGAGGGGGGAGCGCTCCTGTGTACTGAGCGGCTCCCCCCTGCGCCCGGCGGCATGTCATATCCATTACCCAGCTACAGCTCCCATCACCTGTTCATACTAGAAGCAGATGATGGGAGCTGTAGTTCAATGTATATGGTCCGGATCGGTGGGAATGCGGCGGATCAGCGTGTGGCGGATCGGCGGAAATGCGGCGGATCGGCGGGCTTACTGTGTATTGAATGTATTGAATGAATACATTTATGCAATACTTTGGGGAGCAAGGACACTTGCTCCCCAAAGTATTCCATAGATGTATTCATTCAATAAAGCACTGTACACTACATTACATTACATTACATTACATAGAAACCCATAGAAACAATAAAGTCCCATAGACTTCTATATAGAGAGCGCCCCCTGCTGGACACTCCATAGGAATTACACCCTGGGTCGTGACGTCACTTCTTCAGAGATATTTCTAACACTTCCTGATCTACTAAATTAAGGGAAATATCTCTATATGTGCATTTCCCATAATTAATGTACATTAGAAATTTGTATAACTTTTCATAAGTAACAACATATCAAAAATTAATTTTGGCCCGACTTTTCCTTTAATAGTAAAAAGCCCCCTCCCCTAATAAAAGTCTGAATCACCCCCCTTTTCCCAGGTTATAAATAAAAGTAAATAAATAAACAAACATGTTTGCTATTGCCGCGTGCGTAATCGCTCGAACTATTAATTAATCACATTCCTGATCTCGCACGGTAAATGGCGTCAGCGCAAAAAAATCCCAAAGTGCAAAATTGCGCATTTTTGGTCGCATCAAATCCAGAAAAATTGTAATAAAAAGCGATCAAAAAGTCGCATATGCGCAATCAAGGTACCGATAGAAAGAACACATCATGGCGCAAAAAATGACACCTGACACAGCCCCATAGACCAAAGGATAAAAGCGCTATAAGCATGGGAATGGAGCGATTTTAAGTGACGTATATTTGTTGACAATGGTTTAAATTTTTTACAAGCCATCAGATACAATATAAGTTATACATCTTACATATCGTTTTAATCGTAACGACTTGAGGAACATATATAACAAGTCAGTTTTACCCCAGGGCGAATGGCGTAAAAACACATTTCCCCCAAATAAACAAAATGCTTTTTTTTTTCAATTTCACCACACTTTGAATTTTTTTCTGGTTTCGCAGTGTACTTTATGCAAAAAATCAGCCTGTCATTGCAAAGTGCAATTAGTGACGCAAAAAATAAGGGCTCATGTGGGTTTCTAGGTGGAAAAATGCAAGTGCTATGGCCTTTTAAGCACAAGGAGGAAAAAACTAAAATGCAAAAATCAAAATTGGCTCTGTCTTTAAGGGGTTAAAGACCCCGAATTTCCCATAGAAAATAATGGCCCATTGAAAATAATGGCCACACTCTAAACGCTAATAGCCAATCACAGCACATATGCAAATAGCTGAAATATAGCAGCCAATAGGAACTCTAAGGTCCTGTCAGTCAATGCATCACAACATCCACACAGTCACATGTCCACTATTGGCCAATAGAAGATGTAATATATGGAAGGTCCTTAACGATTTTGTCTCACTGACGTGAGTAAGATTGTCATGGTAACCAATCCATGATCTTTACCATTATAAGTAGCAGAGCCGCTCTTAAAGGGACCCATGTCTCTCTTAAAGAGAACCAAGTCGCCATGTCGCTCTTAAAGGGATCCAAGTCGCTCATAAAGGGACGGGACCCATGTCGCTCTTAAAGAGACGAGACGCATGTTGCTCTTAAAGGGACCCAAGTCGCTCGAAAAGGTACGGGACCCAAGTCGCTCTTAAAGGGACCCAAGCCCTTCCCCCAAGGGGGGGGGGAAGGGAATGGTTTGGCATACTGTCTTAGGAGTATTGTATTTTATTAATGTATGAATTGTTGTTTTGGAAAAAAGAAAATAAAGAAGTTGAAATATAAAAAAAAAGGGACCCAAGCCACTCTTAACCTCTTAAAGACGGAGCCAATTTTCGTTTTCGCGGTTTTGTTTTTTTCCTCCTTGTGTTTAAAAGGCCATAGCACTTGCATTTTTCCGCCTAGAAACCCACATGAGCCCTTATTTTTTGCGTCACTAATTGTACTTTGCAATGACAGTCTGAATTTTTGCATAAAGTACACTGCAAAACCAGGAAAAAATTCAAGGTGTGGTGAAATTGAACAAAAAAACGCATTTCTTTTATTTGGGATGGGTGTGTGTTTGTTTTTACGCCATTCGCCTTGGGGTAAAACTGACTTGTTATGCATATTCCTCAAGTCATTACGATTACAACGATATATAACATGTATAACTTTTATATTACGAAATGGCCTGTAAAAAATTCAAACCATTGTTAACAAATATACGTTCCTTAAAATCGCTCCATTCCCATACTTATAACGCTTTTATCCTATGGGGCTGTTTGAGGTGTCATTTTTTGCGCTATGATGTGTTCTTTCTATCGGTACCTTGATTGCGCATATACGACTTTTTGATCGCTTTTTATAAAAAATTTTCTGAATTTGATGCGGCCAAAAATGCGCAATTTTGCACTTTGGGATTTTTTCGCGCTTGCGCCGTTTACCGTGCGAGATTAGGAATGTGATTAATTAATAGTTTGGGCGATTACACACGCGGCGATACCAAACATGTTTATATATTTATTTACTTTTATTTAAAACATGGGGAAAGGGGGGGGGTGATTAAAACTTTTATTATGGGAGGGGGGCTTTTTACTAATAACACTTTTTACTAATAACATTTTTTTTACACTTATAGTAGAAGCCCACCTGGTGGACTTCTAGTATATGTGCACTGATCTCTCATTGAGATCTTTGCTGTATACTTATATATATATATATATATATATATATATATATATATTAATATATATTCCTAATGCACAGGGTATGTGCAGTAGGAACGTATATATGCGTATTACTGACGTGAAGGGGTTAAACATTGCCACAGAGAATGGATCACTAATAGAGATGAGCGAACCTCGAACATGCTCGAGTCCATCCGCACCCAATCGTTCGGCATTTGATTAGCGGTGGCTGCTGAAGTTGAATAAAGCCCTAAGGCTATGTAGAAAAGATGGATATAGTCATTGGCTGTATCCATGTTTTCCAGACAACCTTAGAGCTTTATCCAACTTCAGCAGCCACTGCTAATCAAATGCTGAACGATCGGGTTCGGATGGACTCGAGCATGCTCGAGGTTCGCTCACCTCTAATCACAACCCATAAAAATGTAACCCATTTTTATGAAGCATTCACAATATGGATAAAATAATTAAAATAATTCCAAAACACGAATTTAACAGACTACAAGCCAGGGCAGTATTCACACTTTATTGGGACACAAGTGATCAATAGATTTTGCATTTTAAATTGTTACTCATGTAATTAGAGTAATGATTTGTAGTGCAATATACATTGAGCACTTGTTTCCCAATATAGTGTGAATACTGCCCTGGGGAGCAGTGGACCCCAACCTTCTGATTATTTGGCGATATTTTGGTCATTTTCTGGTTATACCTGACATTACTTGTTTTGCACACTTTTTGTAGTTTTTCTAACTGATCAGCATTGTTTACAGTAGTAGGGCATAGCTATCACTTCAGATTTATTGGTTGGATATGGGCCTTGCCATTTTTGCTTGTAGGAGTGTTCTGAGGGCTTTTTTCTATATGTAGTGGGGCCCCTTGATGTATATTTTTTTTATTTTTTTTTATGTTTTTAACTATTTATGTCCCAGCGTGATGTTTGTTACTTTGATTTTATATGAAAGAAAGATACATATTTTTTTCTTTATTTGGTGTGCCAGTGAGTATATATGACAGGCCTTTCCTTTAGTTTTGATTGGTACTGTTCCTATTTCTGTCTACTGAGCACCGTATAATATTGGCGGCGCATAGTCCACATATTTTTGTCATCATCCAAATATGGATATAAATCAAAACTTTATTAATTATCCCATCACAATACATTAAAAACAAGACCTGGGAGGCCATACTGCTGGGACATTTATATGCTAAAATTAAAGTGCATGTGCTTCTTATATGTAAGCCAATTCATTCCTATATCCACCTAAATGCATGTAGTAAATAATCATGCCCACAGTACGCTGAACAAGGTTATATGAGATACAATGATCACAGATGCACCTAAAACATATAATACCAGTGCATGCACAAGAGTCCACTGGCCCCCACCTCAAACTCCTCTTTGTATGTTTAATAAAAATGGGTTACATGTTTGCGAGTTGTAATGCGTTTTCTGTGACTAGATTGTAAGTGTAAATTCTCGTTTCAAACGTTGAGAAACACATTTTTCTTCTATGAAAGTTCTTTTTTTTTTTTCCAAGGGTGAATGTATTGAGCAAAATGCACATTTTGTCATAAAACTAACTCTCAAAATCACAGTTAAATTTAAGTTAATGTTCCTAAAGTTATTAGCTATGTTCTAATAACTTTTGAAAAAATAGGGTAGGCCTTGGTTCTTAACCCATCAAGGACAGAGCTAATTTTCATTTTTTCACTTTTCTTTTTTCCTCCTTTTAAAAGGCCATAGCACTTTAAATTTTTCACCTACAGACCTATATGAGTTGCTATTTTTTGCAAAAAAATGTACTTTGTCTTTACTACATACCACTGATTGAATGAAAGGTGTGTAAATATGATTATAGCCCCCATAACAGTGCATCATCCACAGATCCCTTATACCAGTGTGTCATTCAATGATGAGCTTAGCTACAGTGCCTGCATAACTATAAAGGATAGTGCTGACAGTTCTTTCATTGCTTTGTTCTTGCACAAAACTACCAGTCTCCTGCTGCATTTAGTTGTAGGAAAATGATAAAGATGAAAAGGTGAAAATTTAAAACTTACAGCTGCATTTAAATTACTTTAAAAAATAATCCCCGGTTGTCTATTGACCCAAGGAAAGCAATTTTAAACCTATTTTTTATTTTTTATAAAAAAAAAATTAAATTTTTTAAAAGCAATCAAATAAAATAAAATTATAGTTATCAGTAATCTTATGGACTTGAGGGACATAGATAACATGGCGGTTACCACGGGGTGACCGGCGTAAACACGAAACCTGACGAAAAGGAAAATGTCGTTTTCCCAATTTCCCATCACAATTTTTTTTCCAGTTTCGCACCATGTTTTAGGGAAAAAGTCTGGCATTGCAAAATACAATAAGGGCTCATGTGGGTCCTCTAGGGGGAAAAATGCGAGCATTATGGCCTTTCAGTCACAAGGAGGAAAAAATGAAAGTGCATAAAACAAAAATTGTCTGTTAACAAATATTTTAGCCCACTTTTTGGTTTAAAGTATTTTTTCCCAATTTTCCTCCTCTAAAACCTAAATGCTTCTTAAGCCAAAAATATGATACCTATGGAGACGTGCAGAAGTCTCATTGAGGGTTACAGAAATAATTGAATACAGAAATGCATAACTGCATGCTGAAGTTTGCAGCAATCTGACTGTATTTGTATGTATTGTATGCCGTGTTGCGGCATACAAAAAGTTGCATATTGCATGAAATTGTAGGCATGTATGCAACAATAAATATGGCTCAATGAACCCAAAGTTAAATAAAATATTCCTATCTTCGCTCGATATACCAATTAGAGAGGATAGACTGCATTCTGAAGCTGTCATTCTAAGAGGTCTGATTGTCACTCTCAGGGGTCTGATTGCATGTATGTATGAGCTATCAGTGAGGAACTGACAGCTCCTACAGTTATTATCAGATCATGTGCTGTAATGTATTTTATATGGGATCAAAATAAGTAAGAGTAAAAGTAAAAAAAAACACAAATACACAATAATTAAATAAAATAAATAAATATACATATTCCCCATTATTAATGATCCCCTATAAATAAAATACACGTTTGGTATCGCCGCATCCGTAATGACACCATCAATCAACCTGTTACATTAATTATCCTGCTCTATTAACGGCGTAAAAAACCTACCCAAAATAACAATTTTGTTATCCCTCCCCCTAAAAAATATACCAAAAAGCTATCAAAATGTCACATGTTGCCAAAAGGTGTACCACGTCAGCTTATGCCACAAAAAAAACCAACGCCCTCACATAACTCCACTGGTGAAAAAAATAAAATATTACAGCTCTTACAATTTGCAAGACTCCAATTTTTTTTAGTATAAATGTCATACACTTTAACAAATACTATATAAAATGGATAGGGCTGTAATCCTACCAAGTTGACAAAGATAACATGTCATATGTGACGTATAGTAAATGGCGTGTACCACATCATAAAAAATTAATTAAAAAAATGATCAGGTTGTCACACTTCTGAACTGAACTGGTCCCTAATAAAATCAGAATTTGAAATTTTCCTGAAAATGTGGCACAACTATCTTTTTTAGAAAAAGAATTTTGAATATAAATAAACGTAACTTTTTCTAACTTTTGAACAAATGTTTTTTTTTTGTTTGTTTTATTTTTACAAAAAAACTACTGAGCATATCAACAAAAGTTTACCACGAGTATAAAGAAGAATGTCACTAGAACAGAATCTCAGAATAACCCTGATAATTAAAAGCATCACAGAGTTATCACTACATAAAGAGAGACAGGTCAGGTTTGAAATATAGGCCCCGGGCATTCAGGCCAAAACAGGCTGCAAAGGCAAGGGGTTAACAAGGCTGTATTTGCACCTCGTTTGCTGTCTACAATAGGGAAATGTGCTGGGAAATATTCCTAGCGCCTACATTGTCCATCAACTGTATTGTGCCAAAACATTATTTTATTTCTGCTCATATATAAAGTTACAAATATTGCATAATACTTTGCTCTACCTAGAGCACAAAACTGCCATAAATGTTGTTTTCTTTCCAGACTCGTGGATCAATTCCATTTTTCTGGTCACAGAGACCAAACTTGAAATACAAACCAAAGCCTCAGATCAACAATGCTGTAAATCATGTAAGTAAGCATTAGTTATGTGTCACATTTTAAGTGTGCTACAAGTCCTAAAGCACTAGTGTTCTTGGACTGCTTACTGCCATGCAACATCTATACATCCTCAAATACTATACGTGTGGCTGAAATGTTTCTGAAATGCTTCTCTGTATACTTCAATTAGAAAATAATCTGGCAATTACATGTATTGCTAGAGAATGGCAGTTTTTCACATCATCCTCTTACAATGCTAGACTATATTCACACATACAATAAATTGGATTTGCAGGCAGGGTGGTAATCTATGAATTTATTAAGGCGGAGTTCACACTGCGTTTCTGCAATCCGTTTTTTGCAAAAACGGATGAAAAAACTGATGCATTTGTGTCCATCCGTTTTTCCATTGACTTCCATTGTAAAAAAAAAAAAAAAAACGGATCCGTTTTTTTGACGGACACAAAAATGTAGCTGACACTACTATTGTGTTCGTTAAAAAAAAACTGATCCGTTTTGATCCGTTTTTTTTTTTTTTACAATGGAAGTCAATGGAAAAACTGATCAAAACGGATGCACACGAATGCAAAATTTGCAATGCAAAATTTTTTGGCAAAAAAACGGATGAGAAAAACTGATTGCAAAAACGCAGTGTGAACCAAGCCTAAGCAGCTTTTCCCAGTTGTTTGCAATTATTTAGATGGCACACTTAAAATGAATGCCCAAAATGCTTTTAAATGTCTATGTGCCTTGATGACTGGGCCTATGTGTCAGTCCAGTTAGCAGTATATTAGTTAGTAAAAAAAATATTTATACTTGTGTAGAAAGCAATTGATTTGTGGTGAGTGAATTTGCACCTCGTCCAGGAAACCGAACTTGCCGAATGTTCGCCAACCTATGCCTACATCCAACTTCACCAGCCACTGGAAGTCAAATGCTGAGTGTTGGGGTTTGGCCGAACCCGAACATTCGGTAAGTTCGCTAATCACTACAATGGATATTTCTGGCTTCCTGGACCTTTTTTCTTCAGTGGAAGAGGTGTTGTGTTAAGCTGGTAGTGTTCATTTATTAAAACCTTTAGTTTTTATATTTATATATAAATTTTGTTTATCTGTACTTTCTTTTTTACAGATGGATGGGTTTCAGCGACATTTTGATTCACAGATAATTTGTTATGGAAAGCAAGTTATAATTAACTTGGTATGTCTTTTTATAATTTTCTTTAGAATTGTTTAGTTAGCATTTGCAACCAAAATCAACAAATTGAAAAAATCATTTACCTTTCCATTCATCTTGTTTGCAGTACTTGATGTTCGTATGCTTGAAACATTCTTTTAAATACTGATTTAGGCCCCCTTCACACGTCCGGAAAAACCATCCGGATTTCCTATCAGGAAATCCGGACGGATTTCCGGACCCATAGACTTTAATTGGTCACGGACACCCTTCCGGATTTTTCCGGAAGGGTGTCCGTTCCGGAAAATATATCCGGAAAAAATAGGACATGTCCAATTTTTGTCCGGAATTCCGTCCCGGAAGCCCCCATAGAAGGCTATGGGGGCGCCGGAATCACGGGCACTTTCCTGATGTACATCAGGAAAGTGCCCGTGATTCCGGATGATTGACAGCCCGCCGGCACCCCCGCTGCCCGAACGCCGCGCCGCCACCACCCAAGGGATCCCTGCACCCGGACATCAGCTGCCGCCGCCCGGTAGCGCCGCATCGCTTCACCCTGCCGCCGCCGCCCGATGACCCCGCGCTGTATCGCATCACGCCGCTGCCCGCTGACCCCGCCGCCGCATCGCATCACCCCGCCGCGCCGCATCGCATCACCCCGCCGCATTGCATCATCCCGCCGCCGCCGCCCGATGACCGCGCCGCATCGCATCGCATCACCCCGCCGCCACCCCGACCTCTGTTCCCCCCTCCCTCTCCGAGTCCGCAGCAGCTTGCACCCGCCCGCCCCGGGACTCCCACCAGCTGCCGCCGCTGTTCTTCCGCCAACGACAGGTGAGATACACAGCCCTGTCCCCCCCAATACTAAAACTCCCACCATGTCCTGCTAACAGGCCATGATGGGAGTTGTACTTCTGCAGCCTGTGGCCATCCAGGTTGCAGAAGTACAACTCCCACCATGCCTTGCTGACAGGCCATGATGGGAGTTGTACTTCTGCAGCCTGTGGCCATCCAGGTTGCAGAAGTACAACTCTCATCATGCCCCTGTTGGAAACACTTTTTTTTTTTACTCATCAGGAAATCCTGAAGGTTTTTCCTGATGATTTCCTGATGGTAAAAACGGATTACTGTCAGGAAATCCTGATACTTTCCTGATGACTTTTGAGGTCTCCTGATCAGGATTTCCTGACAGTAAAAACTGACACGGACGTGTGAATGGGGCCTTAAAAAAGATAATAAGCAGATTAAAGGGGTTGTCATGATTTTAAAACCATAGCTGTTTTCTTCCTAAAATGCCACACCTGTCCCCAGTTTGTTTGTGGTATTATATCTCAGTTCTATTGAAGTAAGTGGAGCTGAGTTGTAGTACCACACACAACCTGAAAAAGGGTGTGGTGCTATTTTTTTTTTTTTTTTTGCAAAAGCAGGCATGCTTTTCCAAACCTGAAAACTAAATTTGCCTGTTAGAGTTTTTTATGAACTTTTGAAAAATTTGCTTAGTCACAAATTGATTTTTTGCAAAGTTTGCATTGAAGTTCGTCCAAAATAATGGCTGTTTTCACAGGCCATTTGCTATAACTCTTTCCTCTTTAACACTTTTGATGATTTTGATAGATCTTGTAGTTTCCCAGGGCCAACTCCCTAATACTGTTATCTGCAGTTACCACAGGGACACCCTTTGGTGTTGGTGAGGTGCGTTAGAAATCGGCCAGAAGGTGAATATTCATAAATGTAGAGCCTAACTATCATAATAAAGATAAACATAACTTATAAAGTAGGACGTGCTTTTGCCAAACGAAAAAAAAAACTCTCTAAGGGTGCCTTTACACCTACCGGATCTGCAGCGGATCTCACTTCTGCGGATTCGAAGCAAGAACCGCTGCGGATCCGGTACCATTCACCCCTATGATAGCACATACTCACAGCGGGATTGACATCCCGCTGTGAATATGTGCCTTAACCCCCCGCTGTCCGCAGCCCCGCCGCCGCATCCCCCCATCCCGGATGCATCCTGCAGCCTGCATCCCCCCATCCCGGATGCATCCTGCAGCCTGCATCCCCCCATCCCGGATGCATCCTGCAGCCTGCATCCCCCCATCCCGGCCGCATCCTGCAGCATCCCCCCCCCCCCATCCCCGGCTGCATCCTGCAGCCTACTGCCGAGAGCATACATTACCTGCTCGGTGGCACGGCTGCAGTGAGGCTGCGGTCCCGCTCAGCTGATCTGAGCGGGACCGGAGCCGGCAGCCTCACTGCAGCCACGCCACCGAGCACGTACTGTATGCTCTTGGCGGCGGGCTGCAGGATGCGGCCGGGGATGCAGGCTGCTGGATGCAGCGGCGGGGCTGCGGACAGCGGGGGGTTAAAGCACATATTCACAGTGGGATGTCAATCCCGCTGCGAGTATGTGCTATCATAGGGGTAAACTAATTGGGATCCAGACATATATAAGGGGGTAAGGAATAGATAGGGGCAGTTCCCTGAGGAAGATAACGAAACGTACGTAGGGACGGCTCTCTTTGGTGTTCTGGCAGCATGGGTGAGTGCAATAGAATCAGAAGAGAATAATAGCTGATTGTATACCTCTTGCAATTGTATGTAAGCATATGGGAGACTAGGAGATCATGAAGTCCCTAGATACATATATACCCCTGTGTGACATATTGAGGCAGAGGATTAGAATTAAAAGAGATTATCATAGCTGCACCTTCCATGATGATGTATATCTGCTGACACCAGCTTTTTATGGTATTGCACTTTTTTATTGTGGTCATTTTTAAACTTTTTTCTTATGAGAAATATTTTGTATTTGGTACCAATGTATACATAATAAAAATCATATATATATTTTTTTTTAAAAACTAAAACCCAGTGTTTGTTTGTATAAATTTTAGTGTGGGTTGTTTTTTTGATAAGGGGACATCTGGTGGTGCAGGGTGGTACTGCAGCCTGAGTTGTGAGATTACCCCGTTCCCCTTATCTCAAACCTTGTGTGTAGCTATCATAGGGGTGAATGATACTGGATCTGCAGCTGATCTCGCTGCAAATCCGCAGAAGTGAGATCGGCTGCGGATCTGGTAGGTGAGAAGGCACCCTTAAAGTGACTCTGTACCCACAATCTGCCCAACCCAAACCGCTTGTATCTTCAGATAGCTGCTTTTAATCCAAGATCTGTCCTGGGGTCCGTTTGGCAGGTGATGCAGTTATTGTCCTAAGAAACAATGGCGTAGCTACCATGAAGGCAGGGAAGGCAGTTGCTATGGGGCCCCGGACTACAGGGGGCCCGGGGGCCGCCTTGCCCGTCTCCCCTGTCTTTAAGGTAGCTACGCTACTGATAGCAAAGCACCCTGCCAGAGATGCAGAAGGGAGCGTCTGCAATCCCCTCTGAAACACCTCTGCACCTCCCCCGGACACAGGCTCAGAGCGTCCTGCACCAGTGTCCCCCTCTCCACAAGTGGAACAGTCCCGGGACGTTCCGCTAAGCCCCGCCCCCAGCGCGGCAAGCCCCACCCCCAGCGCCCACCGCGGGTGAGATATTCGCTCATGGCAGAGTGCACAGGGCCTGAGGAGGAGACACAGCAGGAGGATGGTAACTATCACTGCCAGCTGGAAGACACTCAGCTTCCCTGGCATCCTGTATAATGGGGGTCACCAGCTTCCCTGGCATCCTGTATAATGGGGGTCACCAGCTTCCCTGGCATCCTGTATAATGGGGGTCACCAGCTTCCCTGGCATCCTGTATAATGGGGTCACTCAGCTTTCCTGGCATCCTGTATAATGGGGTTCACCAGCTTCCCTGGTATCCTGTATAATGGGGGTCACCAGCTTCCCTGGCATCCTGTATAATGGGGGTCACCAGCTTTCCTGGCATCCTGTATAATGGGGTCACCCAGCTTCCCAGGCATCCTGTATAATGGGATTCACCACCTTCCCTGGCATCCTGTATAATGGGATCACCAGCTTCCCTGGCATCCTGTATAATGGGGTCACTCAACTTCCCTGGCATCCTGTATAATGGGGTCACCAGCTTCCCTGGCATCCTGTATAATGGGGGTTACCAGCTTCCCAGGCATCCTGTATAATGGGGTCACTCAGCTTCCCTGGCATCCTGTATAATGGGGGTCACCAGCATCCCTGGCATCCTGTATAATGGGGTCACTCAGCTTTCCTGGCATCCTGTATAATGGGGTTCACCAGCTTCCCTGGTATCCTGTATAATGGAGTCACTCAGCTTCCCTGGCATCCTGTATAATGGGGGTACTCAGCCTCCCTGGCATCCTGTATAATGGGGTCACTCAGCTTCCCTGGCATCCTGTATAATGGGGTCACCAGCTTCCCTGGCATCCTGTATAATGGGGTCAGCCTCCCTGGTATCCTGTATAATGGGGTCAGCCTCCCTGGCATCCTGTATAATGGGGTCACTCAGCTTCCCTGGTATCCTGTATAATGGGGTCACTCAGCTTCCCTGGTATCCTGTATAATGGGGTCACTCAGCTTCCCTGGCATCCTGTATAATGGGGGTCACCAGCTTTCCTGGCATCCTGTATAATGGGGTCAGTCAGCTTCTCTGCATCCTGTATAATGGGGTCATTCAGCCTCCCTGGCATCCTGTATAATGGGGTCAGTCAGCCTCCCTGGTATCCTGTATAATGGGGGTCACTCAGCTTCCCTGGCATCCTGTATAATGGGGGTCACCAGCTTCCCTGGCATCCTGTATAGTGGGGTCACTCAGCCTCCCTGGCATTCTGTATAATGGGGTCACTCAGCTTTCCTGGCATCCTGTATAATGGGGTCACCAGCTTTCCTGGCATCCTGTATAATGGGGTCACTCAGCTTTCCTGGCATCCTGTATAATGGGGTCACTCAGCTTTCCTGGCATCCTGTATAATGGGGTCACTCAGCTTTCCTGGCATCCTGTATAATGGGGTCACCAGCTTTCCTGGCATCCTGTATAATGGGGTCACTCAGCTTTCCTGGCATCCTGTATAATGGGGCCATTCAGCCTTCCTGGCATCCTGTATAATGGGGGTCACTCAGCTTCCCTGCATCCTGTATAATTGGGTCAGACAGTCTCCCTGGCATCCTGTATAATGGGGTCACTCAGCTTCCCTGGCATCCTGTATAATGGGTCAGACAGCCTCCCTGGCATCCTGTATAATGGGGTCACTCAGCCTTCCTGGCATCCTGTATAATGGGGGTCACTCAGCTTCCCTGCATCCTGTATAATGGGGTCATTTAGCCTCCCTAGCATCTTGTATAATGGAGGTCACCCTCCTGGACTCAGAGCTGCTCCAACCAGCAGGGACTCCGAGTGGCCTGCTACCACTCACCCACCCCCACCCCAGGGCACAGCGTCTCAGAGCTGCCAAAGGCAGGGGGACAGCTCCATATTGCCGGTACAGGTAATATGTTGGGGGGGCCCCATACACTTTTTTGCTATGGGGCCCCATGAATCCTAGTTACGCCCCTGCTAAGAAACAACTTTTAACTTGTGTCAAACTGGCGGGGCCTATAGTGTCTGTGCATTAGGCTGGCACAACCTCTCTGTCCCTCCTCCCCGCCCTCTTCATCATTAGAAATGACCCAGGCAGGAATTCTGGGCTGGATGGTTAAGGCACCTGTGCAGTGTTCACTGCAGAGGAATAGGAAATATCCTTCCAGTGGCATTCCTAATGATGAAGAGGGTGCGGAGGAAGGACGGAGGGGTGGTGCAAGGTTGAGGCACAGATACTCTAGGCCACGGCAGTTTGACACAGGGCTGCAAGTTGAAAAGTTTTTTTTTTAGGACAATAACTGCATCACCTGCCGAACGGACCCCAGGGCAGATCTTGGATTAAAAGCAGCTACAAGTGGTTTGGGGGGGACAGATTGTGGGTACAGAGTCTCTTTAAAGTCATTGATAAGGCACTTGTAAACTGCTCAGGTAATCGGCATCCATGAGGGTACAGAGTGCACCTTTAACCACGGCTGTGGAGTCGGTAAGTCACAGCTCCGACTATTAAATTTTATCAGATCCGACTCCTGCTCCTTCATAAATGGCCGGTCAGATACCAGGGGAGTTATTTATGACACTGGCTCAGCAGCTTCTCCCTAATGTCCTACGTGATCCTGGTGCAACTTCTAAATGAATAAAGGAATACTGCATATAAAGCAGATTCTGCTCTGTGTGTGCAGTGGATGCAGCAAGTCTCCAGCCTCCATGTCCTGAACAACTCAGAACTAGACTAGATGGTCTTTTCCTGCTGAAAGTCTTCTATGTTTCTAACTAAATATTCACCATACACAAAGAAACACTGCTAACAATGCCAGATCCCTGTGATAAAGAGGGGTCAGCCACAGTGATATAGAGGGGTCACACACAGTGATGTTGAGGGTCACTGTGGGCGCGCGCAATAACACCCACACACACACACACACACACACACACACACACACACACATACACACACACACACACAGCCTGCTTCAGCCATATCATACACAGCCTCCTGCAGCCATAGCACACACACACACACACACACACACACACACACACACACTCATACACACAGCCTACACACACAGCCTACTGCAGCCATAGAACACTGAAGAAAAATACACAATCTTCTCCCAGAGAGAAAACACCATAATGAGGACAGAAGTTACTGCTGCACTACTTATGGCTTCTCCTCCTTCTCTCTATTACACAGGATATCTCCATATTACACTGCTGCTCATATACAATCATCCAGGAAGAGAACAGCACAGATCTCCCCCCACACAATTGAATCTTCCAGCTCAGAAACAAACTGCCAAATAGTGGCTGTCAACTTTTCCCAGACCATCTCTATCTAATAGTGTCCTATTAGAATGTTGCTCATAAAATATATTGATGAGCAAAACTTATAAAATTCATATCAAAACTCAATTCTAAATTTTTTAAAGATTTTTTTAAAGGTGGAGTCGGAGTCAGTACATTTTTTTTCCCGCCTCCAGCCAAAACTAGCTCCGACTCCACAGCCCTGCCTTTAACGTTTAAGAGTCTGGTGACTTTTGTAGTGGTGACGAGATAACAGAAGACTTCTGGCACTTTAAATCTATTTAGTGTGCTTTGAATTAGAAATCCCTTTTTGAAGAGGTGTCCTCTAGCACTTAGCAAACGGTGTCCATTAGAGTCTCCACATAAAATAGTCACCAAACATCATCCTTTATAAAAGACGGCAGTAGTAGTCACTGTAGTAGCCTATTTTTAACACGCTAAACACCAACAAAACTAACCCCATAACAATTAGCTATGTTACTGCTACCAGGCTCTTTTCTTAAACATAACATGTTGCCAACATGGCACAACCAAACCACTTTGCTCAACTGGGCATGCATAATAGAAACAACTAGAAAATGTACCCGGCGCTGCCTGGGTATAAAGTGTCAGTGTGTTAATTAGATTTGTTCTAAGGTGCCCAGGAGGCCAAGCTAAAGGTATTGTTTCATCTGAGTTAATCAGTGAAATTACTGTATACCTGTAGTGCATAGTTGGAGGGGTTCTGTATACCCACAATGTATAGTTTATAGTTTAGTGCATAGTTGGGGAGGTCCTGTATACTTGTAGTGTGTAGTTGGGGGGGCTGTATACCTGTAGTGTATAGTTGAGGGAGGTCCTGTATACCTGCAGTGTACAGTTGGTGAAGGTCCTGTATACCTGTACTGTTTAGTTCGGGGGTCCTGTAGTATATAGTTGGTGCTGTATACCTGTAATGTATAGTTGGTGGAGGTCTTGTATACCTGTAGTTTATAGTTTGAGGGTCTTGGATACCTGTAGTGTATAATTAGTGGAGGTCTCGTATACCTGTAGTATATAGTTCGGTGGTCCTGTATACCTGTAGTGCATAGTTTGAGGGTCCTGTATAACTGTAGTATAGAGTTGGTGGAGGTCCTGTATACCTGTAGTGTATAGTTTGGGGTCCTATATACCTGTAGTATATAGTTGGTGGAGTTCTTGTATACCTGTAGTATATAGCTTTGGGTCCTGTATACCTGTAGTATAGAGTTGGTGAAGGTGCTGTATACCTTTTAGTATATAGTTGGCGAAGGTCCTGTATACCTGTAGTGTATAGTCTGGGGTCCTATATACCTGTAGTATATAGTTGGTGGAGTTCCTGTATACCTGTAGTGTATAGTTTTGGGGTCCTGTATACCTGTAGTGTATAGTTTGGGGTCCTGTATACCTGTAGTATATAGTTGGTGGAGGTCCTGTATACCTGTTGTGTATATTTTTGGGGTCATGTGTACCTGTAGTGTAAAGTTTGGGGTCCTGTATACCTCTAGTATATAGTTGGTGGAGGTCCCGTGCACCTGTAGTGTATAGTTTTGGGGTCCTGTATACCTGTAGTGTCCTGTATACCTGCAGGGTCGTATTTACCATTAGGCACCCATGGTCTGGTGCGTAGGGTAGCACCTTGCAGAGGGGCAGTACCCTGCCGTTCAGACTTGCCAGAAAATCTGGTGTCTTTTCGAGGGGGGTATGGCGGTATTGGTCAGGTCTTGTGTGGCGGTGTTATCCACTCACAGTATGGCAGTATTGGTCAGGTCTGGTATGGCAGTGTTATTCAGTCACAGTGTGTCGGTATTGGTCAGGTCTGGTATGGCGGTGTTATCCAGTCACAGTATGGCGGTTTTGGTCAGGTCTGGTGTGGCGGTGTTGGTCAGGTCTGGTATAGCGGTTTTATCCAGTCACAGTATGGCGGTATTGGTCAGGTCTTGTATGGCAGTGTTATTCAGTCACAGTGTGTCGGTATTGATCAGGTCTGTTGTGTCGGTGTTCTCCAGTCACAGTGTGGCGGTATTGGTCAGGTCTGGTATGACAGTGTTATCTAGTCACAGTATGGCGGTATTGGTCAGGTCTGGTATGACAGTGTTACCCAGTCACAGTATGGCGGTATTGGTCAGGTCTGGTGTGGCGGTGTTATCCAGTCACAGTATGGCGGTATTGGTCAGGTCTGGTGGTGTTATCCAGTCACAACATGGCGGTATTGGTCAGGTCTGGTATGGCAGTGTTACCCAGTCACAGTATGGCGGTATTGGTCAGGTCTGGTGTGGCGGTGTTATCCAGTCACAGTATGGCAGTATTGGTCAGGTCTGGTGGTGTTATCCAGTCACAACATGGCGGTATTGGTCAGGTCTGGTATGGCAGTGTTATCCAGTCACAGTATGGTGGTATTGGTCAGGTCTGGTATGGTGGTGTTATCCAGTCACAGTATAGCAGTATTGGTCAGGTCTGGTCTGGCGGTGTTAAATGTGATGTCTGAAGCTATTACCTACCTATCCAGATGCTAATTGGTGAGGGAGGATGGGGCATCTTCAGGTTTAGTGCTTAGGGCAGCAGCAGCTGGTAATACCGCCCTGTATACATGTACTGTATAGATGGGAGTAGGGGGCCGTGTATACATGTACTGTATAGATGGAGTAGGGGGCCCTGTATACATGTACTGTATAGATGGAGTAGGGGGTCCTGTATACATGTACTGTATAGATGGAGTAGGGGGCCCTGTATACATGTACTGTATAGATGGAGTAGGGGGTCCTGTATACCTGTAGTGTCCTGTATATACATGTACTGTATAGATGGAGTAGGGGGTCTACCAGTTATTTCTGTGGATGTTGTGAGGCAGCTTTCCTAGCAACCATTCAGATTCCAGCTCCCTGTGAAAATGAAAGCAGTAATTCTATTGGTGGCTAAGGCTCCCAACTGCCGTTTACTGCTGGAGACATGCAGCTAATTATATCACCTGTTTGCGCTGTGTGGAGATTTTCCCATTCATTTCTATGGGGCGCCGCTCTTCCCCCTCCCCCTCCTCTCCTGTACATCTGGCGGGGACGTGACCTTCGCAATAACCTTCCCGGGTACCCAATGTATCTGCCTGCCAAATTTGGGGTCAAACGGTTCAGGCGTTTGAAAGTCTATACGGGACAGACAGACTTTCATTTTTATGATATAGATAGATAACCGCCCAAAGGGTGCATAACAGAAGCTTTCTAACGCAAGCCGCTGAAGTTGGGACAAGATGTAGGCTTGACCTCTGGCCCCTGAGACTTCTGGGCATTCTCTCGCCTGTCATGGCACACAGTTGGTCACCTGTGAATGTAGAGGGTGTTTCCAGGGGAATAGGCCATTTGCAGGGATATTTTTCTGCTCCTGTGAGGTGATTTCCATGTCCTGAACTCAGCCCCTTGACATTGGTGCAGGGCATATTTCTTGTCACACTCCTCTGACCCTTGGGGACATAGGAAGGCTTGGTGATCGCCACGGTCTGCTATCCATGAGGCCTTTGCATTGGCATGTACTGCACCTACTCACCGGGTCCCCAGGTTATGCAGGTACTGTAAGAGGTAGTCCCTTTTTATCGACCAAACAAGGTAAGGCCATTTAGGATGTCCCTTAGAAAGCCATATTCTCTTACCTTGTCAAACTCCTGTACAATTGCCTTCCATCTCCCATAAGACAAAGGTGGACTGGGGGCAGATGATATTGGAGCAGTTGGAGATTGGCCTCTAAGGGTTCTCCCATTAAAAGCAATACTATCTATCTATCTATCTATATATATCATCTATCTATATCTATATATATCATCTATCTATATCTATCTATATATCTATCTATATCTATATATATCTATCTATCTATATATATATATATATATATATATATATATATATATATATATTATAATTTATTTAATTTTGCTGTGAAAAAGCGCACATCTTGTTTGCGGTTGTCACTGCAAAAGGGCCCCAGTAGTGTAGTGTAGCTGCCATATTTTAGCTGTTTCATTTGGACAAACCTGAATTTTACGCCAAAAAATTGAAAATCTGCTAAACCGAACTTTTCAAAAGTTCAGGCATCTCTACTGATGATCTCTTGACCCCTGTAATCATGAAATTAAAAAAGTACTTGTAATAGATTTTTCATAGAGGTGAGCGATATGGCAAAAAATAAAATCTTGTGTCTTTTTTTTTTTTTTTACACATTATAGATGATTTTCGATTTAAAACTCAATTTATTTATTTTTTTTGCTAAATCTATCCCTACTCTTCCCTGCATTATCTTCAACCCCCCCCCCCCCACACACACACACACACACACACCACCACCACCTTCCCCAGCTGTCGATAGCTGTATATACTGTGTTACTACAGTGACTGTATAAACAGCAGCAGGGCCAGCATAGTAAACATGGAGAAGATTATACATTGTGAATATACTGTGACAGTCTCTTCCATGTACATTGTACTGGCCCTTTTGCTGTTTACATGGAACACTATACATATGAGTAAATGGATGGATGGATGGATAAATAGAGGTCGAGTGTGATACTCTGCTGTATGAAGGTAGTGGTGGGGGTGCAGGTGTAGCGGGTGGTGCTGGGGCCAGAGGCTGTAAAGCGGCAACCTGGAGAGGTGTCTCCCAGACTCCTGGATGGCTGGCCAGTGTGTCCCCCTGCGTGGTTGTTTAAAGGTTGTGTAGGGTGGCAGGGGCCAGAGGCTGTGCAGTTGTGACATGGAGTGATGTCCCCAGAGTTAGGCAGGCTGGCTGCGGTGTCCCTCACTGCGGTGAACAGAAGCTACTTAAAGTTGGCCCCAGCGGACGAGTTGGCTGGGTAGCAGCATCATTCCTGCAGCGCCTCTGGTCCAATGCACCCTGAGCGTGGCGGAGCCACCTGCAGAACAGAGCAAGGAATTTTTTTTTCAATTCACGATTTAAAAAAAAAAATCTAATCGTAAGCCGTCCTCAGGGCAAATTAATCAAATAAATTTGATTAAACGCCCCGCCCTAATGTTTTAGTATGACGCTCCCCTTTCTACTACTGTTGCCAATGACAAATGATTAGATTATTAATTTTCAGTTCTCTTAGGCAGTGATCTTAATGATTGCTTTGGTTAGCAGCTTACATATGTAAAAACAACAACAAAAAAAGACAGTTTTTACACACCTTGATAAATTACAAAATGCAGCTGTAAATATGAGAGTGCCTGCTTTTGCTGTTTTTGAATGCTTTACGTTCCACCATCAGACTTTTGTAACTTTGTGTAGATCTTCAGGCCCTTTTACCTGGCCTGATGGCAAGCCGCAAACAAGTTCCAATCAGCAAGATTTGCATAATCTTCACAAGGAATGCAATAGCTAGATTGTTCATGTGGCCATTTAAATGCATTGTTACCCGATCATTGGGTAATTGAGCGTCTCTGAGAACTGATGAGCCCCTGTTAAAGGACCCCAGCTGTGTAAGGCCCCGTTCCCACTGAGCAAAGCTAGCGGAATTCCGCGACGGAATTGTCCGCCGCGGAATGCCGTTAGCCTCCCGCTCATAATGGGACTCTATGGGAGGCGCGCGCTCCTGCCCTGTCCGCGCTGAAGAATGAACATGTTCATTCTTCAGCGCGGACAGAGCAGCAGCGCGCGCCTCCCATAGAGTCCCATTATGAGCGGGAGGCTAACGGCATTCCGCGGCGGACAATTCCGTCGCGGAATTCCGCTAGCTTTGCTCAGTGGGAACGGGGCCTTAGGGTGGTAGTGTCACCTCAAGTCCACCAAACTGCCTCATGTACATATCCAAAAGTTCACGAAAATGGCTCAGAGGATCAAGGTAAGAAAATGACCTTCATCCTCAGTGCCCTGTGCACTATAGGGACATTTCAGCAGGTTGGATGCTTCTAAGCTAATAGTAGCTTCCTTTTAAATTTTAGATTCTTTAACCTCTAGACAATCTAAGACGTACTGGTATGCCACAAACGCCTGTCACCAGACAACCCTGGCAAATACCGGAACCACCGGCACTCCGGTCTCATCTGTGGTGCGGTGCACGTAGTAGAATTGTTGCATCAATGAAGAAATCCCGGCACTCGCAACTGTAATTACATGTGCAAATCTTTATTGCGTGAAAGCTGCACGCGTTCCGACCTCACAGGTCTTTATCAACAGCCGGGATTTCTTCATTGAACCAGACAACCCTGGACATACCGGTACAACAACCCTGCATATGCAGCTACAGAGCAAGCTCAGGTGCTTAGTTTGCTTCATAGCTGGTGTGGAACAGCTGCTATTAGCAACCGGGCCCTCACCCTCGCTGATCGGCTGCAGCCTGTCATTAAAAGCGGGTCGGCTACATGGACAGCAGAGACTGAGCATGGGCTGACAGCTCTGACTGAGGAGAGGGTTACTGGTGAGAGCAGCTCTCCCAGCAGTTGTCTATCCGGGTCTAATGGCCGCCCACACAATACAGATAATAACAGCAGGGACGGGGGAGGCACAATTGGGATGATGATTCACATATTACATCATCCCAGTGCTCTCTGTCCCGTCCTGCACCGGAGCGGTTACCAGAGGTTACCCTGCTTCATGCTCCAGTCCCCGCCGCAGAGCTTAGCCCATCCTCTGTGCGATCCGATCAGTGTTCTGCTTATAGGTCTGCCACAGGTATACCATGGCATAGCATTGACCAGTGTATGCAATCTAATGGATGCATGTACAAGACCTCGAGGGGGACTTGAAGAATGCTAAAAGTAAAAATGTTTTTAAAAATATTCCAAAGTCCTAATAAAAGTTAAACTCCTATAGAAAGAGAGACTGACACTACTCTGTTAAAAATGCTAACCAGGGTTTACCAGGTGCAACCTGCTCACTCTATGTAGCAATAGACACTAATAGTCAGTAGAAGCACTTTGTTGCGAAACAGCTGTCACTCGTTAAATCACCTTGCACAAGGCGCCCCCGCCACCTACACGGCGTACGTGTCCATGTTGCACGTACAAGAATAAAAGAATCATTTTCGCGGTGAGTGCCCTCTGAATTTCCTTTCTGTTTATGCTAATAAAAGTTAAGTTGCTCCCCTTTCCCTTTATGCAAATAAAACATGAAAAAATAATTAAATAAAGAAACATCTTATATACCGTAGTGTGCGTAATTGTCCGATCTATTAAAATATAACAATAGTGTTCCTTTAACAGTGAAACAAAAAGAAGGGAAAATGCCAGGATTGCTGATTTTTTTTGTTACAGTATATATAAAATGAATTAAAAAGTGATCAAGACATCCGATCTGCACAAATGATTCTAGTAAAAATTAGAGATCATGGTGCAAAAAATGATAACCATAAACATTATAAGAATTACAATGGGGCTATTTTAATATTATTTGCAAAAAAAAAGGCTTTCTGTAAAAAAAAAGAAACATTTTTGAAAACCTCTGTAAACTTGCTTTTGGTTGTGTTCGGACTGACATATAGAATAACTGTATCATGTCTTTTTTTTTTTTTTTTTTTTTTTTTTATTGTAAAGTACGTTATTTAGACCCGGGAACCTCCCAAAAGTTTTTTCTCCCAATTTCACAATTTTTTATTTTCCTAAAAAATATATATTTTGGGGGGTTTTGTTACACATGTGATGGTAGATTGAAAGGCACCATTACAAATACACTTGTTCCTGGAAAAAAAACAAGCCCTTACATGGCGCTGTAGAGCTATAGCTCTTTTGGGCTGGGTCATGAAAGGGTTAAAAACTGTTTGATTTGGTTGACTTTAAATTATTGCTCTCTATTGACTCCATTGCTGTTGTTTTCAAAGGGGACAGTGGGACACTTAAAGAGAACCAAAGTATAGAGCTACTGTGCAGCTCGTACCAGCCGCAGCTTTTATTATACCCAGAGGCTGGAGAAGGGGCGGCAACTAGTCATCTGGACTGGGAGCCGCCTGTGCCTAGTCACCGCTCTCTGCCTGTTGCCTCTTTGTCAATCCTCCCTGCACTGCACACAGACAGGCAGAGAGCCATGACTAGTTGATGCCCCTCTCCCCGCCTCGCGCTGCAGAATAAAAGTATTTTTTCTCCTTACTAAAGCTACAGCCACGGCTATGATTCTGAGAACTATATCAGCACAATTGTGATGATTGGTTCCTTTTAAAGGAACCAATCCCTTTAAGGAACCAAAATGCCTTGAACAAGTGTATTAACTTTGTGTTTTATATCCTTTAGGTTAACCAAAAGGGTTCAGAAAAACCACTAGAACAAACCTTTTCACAGATGGTAGATGGCCTTGGAAATGGAATGGTTAGGTAATTATGTAATATCAGTATCGGTTATGATTTATTTAATATTTTTTTGGGGTAGTTTTAAATGTGGAATTGAACATGGTGTTCATCAGAGGGGGTAGCTGAGCATCTGGATGCCATAGTAGTGGTAAGCAGGGGATTTCTGGGAAAGAAAAGGTGGAGCTATAATAGGGAGGTAACTACAGTTAAAGGGGTTATCCGCACCGCTGTCCCATGGAAGTCAGTAATTGGCTGAGCAGCTGTTACTCCTAACAAGAGTTTGTCATGTTAGTGCCAGCTTCTGTGACCAGGGGTACACCAGAGACTCTTCAGAAGAATGCCGAGGGAGTGCAGAGAGGTAAGCGTAGGCTGTTTATTTCCCATAAAAGAGGACAGTGGAAAAAGAAGATAAATGGGACAGCATCACCCCTTGTCCATCATAAGTTAAAGTGACTCTGTACCCACTATCTGCCCACCCCAAACCGCTTGTACCTTCGGATAGCTGCTTTTAATCCAAGATATGTCCTGGGGTCCGTTCGACAGGTGATGCAATTATTGTTCTAAAAAACAACTTTTAAACTTGCAGCCCTGTGTCAAACGGGAGTATCTGTGCCCTAACTTTGCACCACCCCTCCGTCTCTCCTCCCCACCCTCTTCATCATTAGTAATGCCACTGAGACATTTACTTCTGTCTGAACATTGCACAGGCCCTGATCCAGCACATGTGCCGGGCTGACACAGGTGGGGAATAGGAGGCAATCTGCCTGGAGCATTCCTAATGATGATGAGGGCGGGGAGGAGGGACAGAGAGGTTGTGGTAGCCTAATGCATACACAATCTAGGCCACGCCCGTTGGGCACCGGGCTGCCAGTTTAAAAGTAGTTTTTTAGGATAATGACTGCATCACCTGCCGAACGGACCCCAGGACAGATCTTGGATTAAAAGCAGCTATCCGAAGGTACAAACAGTTTGGGGGGGCGTCAGATTGTGGGTACAGAGTCACTTTAAGTTATGTTCTAAGGGTTGCGTGTGGGAAGTGCAGGACTGGCCTTAAAGGGGGCACTAACCTGTATATTATTTTGTGAACGCTAAACCAATTATGAAAGTAACCTCCTTTATTGGGCATGAGTTTTTACCCTGTGTTTTGTAAACAAAGATGCTGTGCAGTAAGTACTGCAATGATGAATAAAATAAATATTGTATTTAACTGTGACATCCGTTTTGTCATAATATTCAGTTGGGAACCCCTCCATCATCTTTACAGCTTCTACTACTGAGAGATTTTCATCAATAACAGCACCACATTTGTCCTCAGTTTGTCTGTAGTATTGCAACTACTGTATGTTCCATTCACTTCTATTCAACTGCGCTACAAAACCACACACAAAAAGAGACTATGTTTTTATAATCCTGTATAACCCCTTGCCAATATCACCAGCTTGCATTACTGTACTTACAGTACGTTTTAAGGGATATTCCCATTTCAGACGTGTGGTTGAGAAATTAACTGAGATTGGTGGAAGGCATAGAGTGGCAGTCCTCTCACTTGATGATCCCAAAGGTTTAGAAATATTTATAGATGTTATGTGTAGAATAGGTTCACCTCCAGTTCATCAAACTGTGGCCTGCAAGCTGTTTCAAAAACCACATTTCCCATCTTGCCTGTACAGCCAAAGCTTTGGGCACCTATGTTTTACACTCTGCCAAATGTTAGGGTGCAAATGTTAGGCTAATGGAGGGATGTCAGACAGATTTAAAGGGGTATTCCGCTAACAAGATTAACAATTCGTTTCATACTTATTAAACTTACTAACAATTAGTTCCATATTTATTATCTTTCCAGTCTACTTCCACCTGCTGCTTTCTGCTGAAGAGACAGAAAACTGTGTATGAGCTATTCAGTCTGTCCCATTCTAACCCCCTTCTCCCCTTTCCCTTCCGAGACAGCTCATGTAAACATTGCAATGCAATGCAGAGAGGGTTAATCTGAGTTTATAAATGACCCATGTGACCTAAGTCAGCAGAGCATATACCTGTGCTCACACGACAGTACCTCCATGTTTTTCCCATTCTGTCTGCAGCAGTTTTTGGTGAGTGTAATGCCATATCCATACTTGTGGTGTTTGGGGGCAGCCTTTCTCGCCGGTGGTGCTGGCTGGGACTTTTTTGGGGGGGCACTTTGGGTCTGGTCCTGTGACATGGGGATTGCAGGGCCATTCCATGGCCTCCCTTCCCTGCATGTGCACGCTTTGCGGGGGTGGCGGTCACTGGCCGACACGGTGTGGAGTTAGCGTAGGGACCCGTGTGAACCAGGAGACCTGCACGTTGGTACACGGGGCGATATGGCTTGATCAATTCATATTCCAACATCTTGAAGTTGTTTTTTTTAAAATAGGCTTGGCAGCCATAGGTGTGATGTGCAGCCGCTCCTCTCTCTCCATGTCGGATTTAATCTGAGTTTGTTTCTGGTGACCTTCCTGCGACTAACCCTCCTGGCCAGGGACACAGTTTACATGTGCTGTCACGGGAGGGTGTTCAGAAAAGAGACAGAGATAATGGCTCAGACACACTTTTCTGTGTCTTCAGCAGAAAGCTGGGGGAACTGGGGGAATGAGACTGAAAAGATAATGAATGAACAAATTGTTAGTCTATAGGAGGGGGATGGTTCAACGTGTATTTTACCTATTACCATGTACACAATACCTACCATTGTCAAGGTTATTAATTTTTAATAATAATTTTTGTTTTTCATAATATTAAAGTACTAAACATTAAAAACTAAACTTGAAAATATGACCATTCAATTGACATATTTATCATGGCAATGAAATTCCACAACCATGTCTCTTCTTAACCATTATTTTCCTGCTAAATCTCCCATATTTCCACATGATTTTTCCAATCCCTTTACTCTGCTACTTTTCCTTAAAATGTATTTACATTTACATGTATATATTCTCTGTCCATTGATTATCATTAGAAGGAGCGAGCCAATGCTGCATCAGTGCTCCTAATAGTGCATCGGAGAGAACACACATACCTTCCTCCTTAGTGTTCTGGGGACTTTAAGGGGCTAATCATATCTTTAATTATGGAGGTGTCATTTGCTATCGAGAGAGCAGAAAAAAAAAGAATTTATTGCAAGTGACTGGCTTGGCACTCCTTACAACATGATTGAGTTATGATCAGTCCTTAGTGGAGGTCCCAGCACTTAGACCTCAACTGATCAAAAGTTTTTATGATGACCATACAGCTTTTATATGCCTCTGTAATGCACAGTCCTTGATTGGGGGCAGCCTACAGATGACACTCCCCATACTGCCAACAATAACAGGCTGCACAAATCTATGGGTCTATATACTGTCCCCACTTGCAGACAGTAATCACATATGTGTACAAGAGGCCTAATGCCTTGAAACATATGCATATGCTAGTGATAGAAAGGCCAGATATAGTCCTGCTTCTCATACATACACAGTACAGCGTGCACTAAAAAGTCACATGAAACTATAGTTAAACTTAAACCGTTTTAATGCTGCTATTAAAACTTAAAACATTAGACTGGTGGTGCAGTAGTTCAGATCACTCCCCATGGGGAGCCCATTCATTGTCGGTAGCCATTTCACAGTGCCATAACTGAGATTACTAAACAGGAAGGACAAAGTCTTCAGCCGCTTCCTTGCTGAAACTGGAGTGTGATTGGAGACTATTAAAGAAAGTGGAAAGATTGAATAATAAAGTTAAGGATCCTTTACAAATGAAAACCCCTACTTCTTTATAGGGTTTGGCCACTTTATAGTAAAATAGGTCAGTATGCAGTATTAGTAAGTGTATATACTGACAGCAGCTCCCTGTGAACCTCATTGAGCTAAAATCAGACTCTGCTCCTCCAGGCTGGGCTGCCCTGCTCTGTTTTGTTTCTGTCCGAAAAATGGCTGACATGGAGGAGCATGTGACAATGGGCGGGGCACTGTCACATGCTCCTCCATGGCGGCCATTTTATGGACAAGCAAAACAGAGCAGGGCAGCCCAGCCTGGAGGGGGAGAGTCTGATTTTAGCTCTAATAGGTACACAGGAAGCAGCTGATGGTATATACAGTAGGTACACCTACTAATACTGCATACTGAACTATTTAACTATAAAGTGACCAACCCCTTTATTGAGTACATGGATTATGAGGTAACACAACAACTCAAGCACACAACACAAGCGAATACCAAAAAAAAAAAGAGTTAAGTATTCGTCATTTATCAAAAGTGCCTCTTTCTTTAAAGAGAGCATATAGTATCTGACAAGGTGTTGAAGTAAAGAGTGCTATCCTTTTACTGTTTTAAAAAAATGATATATATGTAAATAAAGTATATTGTATAGGAAGGGCCCCTTCAACCAGTGAAAGTTATGTAGATGTAATTTTCTCTTTTTCTCTAACCGTTTTTTCACCTCCAATAGATATTTTGCTTTTGACTTCCACAAAGAATGCAGCCGGATGCGCTGGGATCGATTACAGATTTTGGTTGATCAAGTGGCTGAAATTCAAGATGAATTTGGGTGAGAGAGTACTAGTGGATATTAGGCTACATTCACAGGGCTTGGATTGGGGACCTCTTAAATTTGTCTACAGTTTTCAAGTAGAAGTCTACCTTGTCCATATATGTCTTGGTCAGTAAATGAAATTCTCGAAGAGGTTTTCCAGCCAAAATAGTAATGCATTATCCTGTGGATAGTCCAACAGTTATTGAACAGCAGGGTACCAACATCCAGCACCCAGCTGTTCAGCCAGCACTACTACACAGTGAACGGTTTGTCTCAGTTTACTGTGTAGCAGTGGTGGTGACATGTAACTGCAACTCTGCTTCCGTTAAAAAGAATGGCATTTGAGCTAAAGTAGCCAGGTCTGGCCACTACGCAGTGAACGGAGGCAAACTGCTTTGACCCTGTTGACTGTGTAGTGGAATTGCCGGGTGTCAGCACCCTGCTTTATAAGTGACTGATCCATTTTGCCTGGAAAAAACGATTGTCTGTCTATATACGCAGGTAGTTATTAAAGGGAAATAGCAGGTTAGACGTATCTAACAAACTGATAGCCCCCTATTGTGCATGGGGCACTGAGGATGAAGGTAATTGTCTTCTAATGATTAAGTGGATCGAGAAGGGCTGGAGTGGTGCTCTAGGGGGGTAGTCCTCCCAGTGCTCCAAGCAGCCTTACTAGGCTCGGGATTAAACTTCAAACAGCATAGAAACTGGGCCTAGGATAATTCTCAGCACCCCCCATGCTTAATAGGAAGTTTCCCTTTTAAGGCCATGTTCACACACAGTATTTTTGCTCAGTATTTTCGTCAGTAGGTTGAAAACACAGAAAGGCTATGTACTTAACACAGTGTTAAAATGATGCCCGTTTTTTGTTTTTGGGTTAAAAAATACTGTGTGTAAACAGTCTAAATGTCTTTTAGTACCAGCATCTAGTCATTTTTAGTATTCAGTATTTTTAGGCAAACTAAAAAAATTACAGGACCGCAAGGGGTGTCTGGCAGACACAATGCTTTCTGTCCGAGATAGAAACGGTCTAGAGCAGTAGCAAATCCCCATAGAAAACCTTTTCTGCTATGGACAGTTCCTGTCTCAGACAGAGATGGTGTTTTATGGTGAGTAAAGCATTATAATTAGCAAACAATGCAGCTATTTGAAATGGGTAATATGCAAGATTGCTTCCCACTTTCCTAATCGCTTAACCTCTTAAGGACATAGGACGTACCGGTACGTCCTATGTCCTCATTAGCACTTCAAAGCGGGGCCGCGCGGCGGCCCCGCTTTGAAGTGCCGCGTTCCCGGGTGCCGCGTGTAGCCCGGGACCGCCGCTATTAGCGGGCACGGTCCGATCGCCGTGCCCGCTAATTAGCTAATCGGAGGCAGCTGTCAAAGTTGACAGCTGCCTCCGATTACCGGAGGCAACGTTTCCCTGGTGTCTAGTGGGGGAGATCGCTCCTCCGGGACCTTGTCCCGGAGGAGCGATCTCCGTTGCTGATGCCGGCCGGGGACGCGTCCAAGATGGCGCCGTCCTCGGCTCGGCACTCGTTTGTTTCCGGCTGCAGCAGCCGAAAGCAAACGAGTGCCGATCTCATGGATCTCTGCAGCATATCTATGCTGCAGAGATCTCTATGAGAGATCACAGTGTATATACTAGAAGTCCCCTAGGGGGGCTTCTAGTATATGTGTAAAAAAAAAAAAAAACGTGTTGTTAATAGTAAAAATCCCCCTCCCCTAATAAAAGTCTGAATCACCCCCCTTTTCCCAGGTTTTAAATAAAAGTAAACAAATAAATAAATAAATAAACATGTTTGGTATCGCCGCGTGCGTAATCGCCCGAACTATTAATTAATCACATTCCTGATCTCGTACGGTAAACGGCGTCAGCGCAAAAAAATCCCAAAGTGCAAAATTGCGCATTTTTGGTCGCATCAAATCCAGAAAAAATGTAATAAAAAGCGATCAAAAAGTCGTATATGCGCAATCAAGGTACCGATAGAAAGATCACATCATGGCGCAAAAAATGACACCTCGCACAGCCCCATAGACCAAAGGATAAAAGCGCTATAAGCCTGGGAATGGAGCGATTTTAAGGAATGTATATTGGTTAACAACGGTTTGAATTTTTTACAGGCCATCAGATACAATATAAGTTATACATGTTATATATCGTTTTAATCGTAACGACTTGAGGAACATGCATAACAAGTCAGTTTTACCCCAGGGCGAATGGCATAAAAACACATTTCCCCCAAATAAAAGAAATGCGTTTTTTTTTTTCAATTTCACCACACTTTGAATTTTTTTCTGGTTTCGCAGTGTACTTTATGCAAAAATTCAGCCTGTAATTGCAAAGTACAATTAGTGACGCAAGAAATAAGGGGTCATGTGGGTTTCTAGGTGGAAAAATGCAAGTGCTATGACCTTTTAAACACAAGGAGGAAAAACCGAAAACGTAAAAACGAAAATGGGCCATGTCCTTAAAGGGTTAAAGGAGAAGTCCGGCAAAAATATTTTTTTTTATATGTTATTACTTATGGAAAGTTATACAATTTTCTAATGTACATTAATTATGGGAAATGCTCATATACTACTATTTCCCTTAATTTAGTGTATCAGGAAGTGTTAGAATTATCTCTGAAGCAGTGACGTCACGACGAAAGGTGTAATTCCTCGGGGAGTGTCCAGCAGGGGGCGCTCTATATATAGAAGTCAATGAGTACCATTGACTTCTATATATAGTGCGCCCCTGCCCACTCCATAGGAATTAGTGTATGTAATGTTGTGCACTGTACTTTTGTGACTTCATGAATACATTTATGGAATACTTTGGGGAGCAAGTGTCCTTGCTCCCCAAAGTATCCCATAAATGTATTCAATGAATACATTTGCTGGGCACCGAGCAGGGAGGGAGAGAGGTGCCATCTACCTCCCCCCTCCCTCCCTGCTCGGTGCTGGGAACATATACAAAGTACTACTCCCCCATTATCTGCAGATAATGGGGGAGTAGTACCTGTGCTATCCCTATCACCGCCCGCTCCGCCGCCGCCGCTCACACAGGGGCTGCTTTTCATGCCCCCCGCCGCTTCCCCTCCTCCTCCTCCCGGCTTAAAACTTACTATCGCGCCGCTGATTCCCCTCCCGCCCGCGCCGCTCCTCACTACCCAGCCGGCCGCTGACTCCCGCCCGCCCGCTCCTCACTACCCAGCCGGCCGCTGACTCCCGCCCGCCCGCTCGCACACCTGTTCGCCCGCCCGCCCGCTCGCCCGTCCGCACTCCCCGTTCCTCACACTATCTGGCCGCCGCTCTCTGCTCTTGCATGCCGGCCGCGTCAGCTCGCCCCCACCCTGGGCGGGAGCACGGCGCTTCCTGGTGTCCCCGGCCGGGGTGGGGGCGGGGCATGCAAGAGCAGAGAGCGGCAGCCAGATAGTGTGAGGGGCGGCGGGGAATCAGCGGCGCGATAGTAAGTTTGAAGCCGGGAGGAGGAGGAGGGGAAGCGGCGGGGGGCATGAAAAGCAGCCCCTGTGTGAGCGGCGGTGGCGGAGCGGGCGGTGATAGGCATAGCACAGGTACTACTCCCCCATTATCTGCAGATAATGGGGGAGTAGTACTTTGTATATGTTCCCAGCACCGAGCAGGGAGGGGGAGGTAGATGGTACCTCTCTCCCTCCCTGCTCGGTGCCCTGCAATTGTATTTATTGAATACATTTATGGGATACTTTGGAGAGCAAGGACACTTGCTCCCCAAAGTATTCCATAATTGTATTCATGAAGTCACAAAAGTACTCATTGACTTCTATATATAGAGCGCACCCTGCTGGACCCTCCATAGGAATTACACCTTTCGTCGTGACGTCACTGCTTCAGAGATAATTCTAACACTTCCTGATACACTAAATTAAGGGAAATAGCAGTATATGAGCATTTCCCATAGTTAATGTACATTAGAAAATTGTATAACTTTCCATAAGTAATAACATATAAAAAAATAATTTTCGCCGGACTTCTTTAAGTAATGGAGGTGGCAGTAGCTTTCCGCAACTTATTGACCTTCTTATAATCTGTATTCTTATTAAAAGTCAAAAGTCTCTTCATGTAGAGGATGGCTAGATGCTCCAGTACTGCCACCAACTGCCTGAGAATAGTAGTGGAAGAAGAGGAGGCGAGCTTGCGCTTCATGGAGCGCATACATGCAGTTCCCATTTGGGCTTGGAAATTAGCATCCTTCTTTAATTTGAATGAGAGTGAGATGCATTCCCCCCCTAAAAACGGCCTTTTGGGCCTCCCACACACTGACTGACAGGGTACAGAGCCTGTGTTAGTGGCAAATAGTCCAGAATAAAACCCTCTAGAGATGCTTTATGAGTATGATTATTCAACAACAAATCATTTAGATGGCAGTGGCAATTCCTACAGGGGAAATTAAAATCCGAGAGATCTAATACCACCAGGAAGTGATCTGACCAAGCTATCCCTGGGATTAACCACATTGCCGAAGAAATGGCCTATGCCATTGGCCTATGAAAAAATAAAAAGCTGTAGCTGTGAGATTGTATATTCTCCAGAAGTCACGCCCCTTGATAAAGCGACCTGTACGCGAAACGTGCGTCGGGGTTATTGGCGCCAGACACACGATGGGTAAGCATCTTGTATGTTCACTTTATATAATTGTGGGATTAGTTGGATAGTGTACTTAGTAATCCTGCGAGGCTGTGTGGATACACCGCATGGGTACATACATTGACTTACATTATGGTAAATTAACTCTGCAAAGCGGAGACCAGTGTTGATTGATTGTTGTAAGGTCCATTGGAACTACTGTATATAAAATATTCTCCAGAAGTCGTATAGACTGTGCTTTCAAACAAGTTTACAGAAACTTGAGGTGGGTGTGCAAGGTTTTTTTTTTTTTTTTTGGGGGGGGGGGGGAGGGATCATTTATCCACACCAGGGGAGAAGGAAAGGTTGAAGTCTTCCCCTACCAATAGAATTGTTGAATCTAAGGACTGAAGAATGTTACACGATCGGATCTTATTGGGACAATGCAAAAATTACAAAGAACCACAGGTACATTGGGAAGAGAGCTTACTGGATTGATATAACATCCACGGGGGTCTGTATCTGCACATGAGGGAGTCAACCGGCAAAGACATCCTATGAGGAACGCGAACCCCCTCCGCCTTTTTTCTGTTGGTAGCTGAGTAGGTAGTGGGGTAATGGGCAGTACCAAATTTAAAGGACCATGTACTATCTTGTTGCATTTGCTGCAGAAAAGCTATGCCCATGCTTCAGTTCCTTCAAAAGCAGGTGTCTCTTAACATTGGAATTGAGCCCCTTAACATTAAAGGCCACCAAACGCACCATGATAGACAACCTGGCTACCTGATAATGAAGGGGGATGACCCAAGTAAAAGAGACCTGGACTGATTGGTTTCTGAGTTGACCTGGGGCACAGGAGAAAAGAAGGGAAAATTTGATATAGGAAACAATGACAAGATTGATGTCAAACAAAATGGTGATTAAAGGCTAGTAATTAGAGATGAGCAAACCGGGTTCGAGTCCGAACGATCTGCATTTGATTATCTGGGGTTGCTGAACTTGGATAAAGCTTTAAGGTTGTCTGGAAAACATGGATACAGCCAATGACTATATCCATGTTTTCCACATAGCCTTAGGGCTTTATCCAAGTTCAGCAGCCACCGCTAATCAAATGCCGAAACTTTGGGTTCAGATGGACTCGAGCATGCTCAAGGGTCGCTCATCTCTACTAGTAATGTATTTGCATGTGGATTCATGGTTCTCCTCCACTGTGTCAATTTGTGTACAGCAAGTGTTGCACACTAGATGTTTTGGAAGTAATTATGCCAGGGAGGTTCAACACGTAGAGCAGAATTCTCTATGTCAGATGTAGAAGATTGAGAGGACCACCATGCTGGTGTTTGATATGCGGTCTGTTTAGCATGTTTGGACATGAGTGGCCCCTTGAGGTCCATCTTGAGGAGTTGGGATCTGAAAGGATGGTATTAACGGTGTTGCTAGTGATTATTCAAGTGTAGCTCCTGTCCCTGCATATTCCTAGCTCAGCATCGTATGTAAACTTTTAGTGTATGTGCAGAAACTTTAGGTGAAATTTCAACAGTGTGTGAACATAGCCTTTCTGTGTTTTCAATCCACTGGTTTTGATTGCAAAATACTGATCAATAATACTGATTGGGAACATAGCCTTAATGTTTGGGCACCTGGAGCTCTCTACCAGAAGCCTATGCTGGATGGCTCCTGATTTGACAGCTGTCACTCTGACTGGGACAGCAGACAAGAATGACGTGGCAAACTCTCAGTGCAGAATGCTTTGGGCACCAGACGTAAAGAATCAGTTTTCAGGGCACTTGCTGTAGTGGCATTTGAGACTTAAAGGGAAACCAGCAGCAATTTATACGTATCTAACCTGCTGATAGCTCCTTAGTGGTCATGGGGCGCTAAGGATTAGGTATGTCTCTTTCCTTTAACCATAATGCCTTTCCCGTGCTGTTAATTGTGCACAGTAAGCAGTTAGATGCCGTGAGGGCGTGGCTACCGCCTCTCATGGCACCAATCTGCGTCAGCCCCTCAATTGATATTCATTAGAGGGGCCGGGCCAGGGGTGCGTATCCCCCCCCACACACACGGCGATCTGCCCCTGGGCTGGCCCACTACTTTGCTAAGTATTAAAGGGGGTGGTTTGGGGGGCTTGTAGCCCCCCCTTCAATGATTATCAATGGAGGGGGCCACATCAGTACTTGAAAGGTCTGGTAGCTACGCTCCCCTACGGTAGCTACGCTCCCCCTGGTAGCTTTTCTCCCCTAAATCGCCCATCAGGAAGTGAAGTAAACTCATTCTTACCTAATGAGTGTTGACCTCAAAAAGCCATTTTGTGACAATGACATCATCAAGAGGGAGGCGTGTCTAAGCTCCATTAAGCCAGCCTCTCTTTGTCAGATGACACAAGTTGCTCTGATTGGATGAACAAGCTATAAGCTAAAAGAGTCACTTAGACATTACAGGAGACAAAGTGCATTATGGGAAAGCCCAAACCAGGAAGTAAAGAAAAAATGAAGACACAAACGGGAGATTCAGGGACATGCAAACAGCGGGAAGTTCAAACGGAGACAGACTTAGGAGGGATGGTAAATTTAAAAACTATGTTTGATTATTATTATTATTATTATTATTTTTTTTTTTTTTTTTTAGAAGCGCTGGAGTACCCCTTTTAATCCTCAGCGCCCCTTGCCCAAACATCCAGCAGATGCAATTGGTTAATAAACAGTATCTATGCTAAAATAAATAATAAGGGCAGACTAGATGGACCAGGAGATCTTTTTTCTGCTAACAATGTTCTATGTTTTTATAATATTAAAGTAGGAAAATATTAAAAAAATGACATGGAAGAAGATGCACGAGGCTATGTACATTCAGGTGCAAAAGTAAAATAAAAAAAAGACAGACAACCTACAAAGTCCTGCCTACACAAATGTGCTGCGCAACAGCAACCCAGACAAAAACCAATGACACATGCACAGCAACTATAGATATACAAGAATTCTTTATTGAGATACAGTCAATTTAATAAATAAAAGCAGATAAGATGACATATGGGATAGAACACAGAGGTCAAAACTAGAGGGGGAGAAAGACATCAGTGTGGTATAACATGGATAAATAGAAAGAGTAGTATAGCACTACCATCTAGTGGTCATTAATGGTTATGGCACAAAAACCTGGCTCCTAAAGCATAGAAAACCAGGTACAACTGAAATTACTCAGAGAAGCTATATTTTAGGAGGGAAATACAGATAATGAGGGAAACAGGTATGTAGTCCCAAAAGTAATTCCCAAATACAGAAGGGTGGATATAATAGTCAACCACCCTGGTGTGCAAGAGTTATACACTTATGCCATTCATGGTATCAATACCACATAACCACCACTGAGGTCTTACCCCCCGTCCAGCACTACAGCCCGACGTACGTTTCGCTCACTTCATCAGGAGCTAATCAAAAAAAAAAAAATTAGTTTTATAAGTGGTTAGTTCTTGTGACTCTTGGAGTTTTCACATTTTAACAACCAGACTGGTCCACACACGTTGGTAAGCTGGCAACTTGTACAATGCAGAAACTATTTTTATTAATCCAAAAGAATTAGCTGAAGTAGCAACAGAATTTACTACCCCTTTAGTGGTCACCCAAGTGATATTCAGAGATGCATGGGTGAATCAGTGTTTTTTTTTTTTTTGGGGGGGGGCGGTATTTGTTGCAAATATATAGTGGATAAAGCCATTTCCCAGTAAACATGCTGTTAGCTGTGATGTTAGTGCATTATTTATGGCTTTAACACTTTATTTCTTCTAACTAGGTATTTTTTGGTGGACACTGAAGGCAAAGTGTTGATGACACAAGAAGGAATATTTCGAAGTAACTGTATGGATTGTTTAGACCGCACAAATGTTATTCAGAGTTTACTGGCACATCGCTCCCTCCAGGCCCAGTTACAGGTATAGCAATGTTATCTGTTTACTCTATCAACCACAACCAATTTGTATGTAATTGGTTTTTATTTTTCTTTATACAGTGGTGCCTTGGATTACTAGCATAATTCGTTCCGAGACCGCGCTTGTAATCCAAATCTACTCTTATACCAAGGCAAATTTTCCCATAGGAATTTATAGAAATGCAGACAATTGGTTCTACACCCCAAGATAATGATTATTCTGAATAACATGTAAAACAAACCAAAAAAAACAGTAGAATATGTGATATTATAAGTTACTGTACAGTAATGGAGAGGATGGGAAACACAAGGGCTGACAGAGACTGAAGGGATATGAAGGAATGAGCAGGGCAGATGTGGGCACATACATGTAGCATTCTCTGTCCGGGAAGAGAGGGGTTACAGCTATGAAGAGATAACCTCCACAGTCCTGTCCCCTGATGCAAGCCCCAGCCTTAATTTCCTGGGTCAGAGTACAGTGCTGTAGACCCAGCTATGCAGACCATGCCCCTCCTCCACTCGCGCTCCCACCCAGTACAGGGAGCTCTTAAACCAAAGGAATGCTCTTAAACCAAGTCACAATTTTGAAAAACTGTGAGCTCTTAAACCAAAACGCTCTTAAACCAAGTTACCACTGTACTTAGTCACTTGAGGCCTTGCTTTTTATGGCTAAAGCCACTATTACACAGGGCGATATTGGGGAGCTGTCAGCGCTCGTTTGCTCCTTGCGTGCTGCCGCCACTATTGCACCTGTCTGCAGTGAGCGGGTGAGAGCTGGGGAGCTGCAGGGGGGCTGCCCAAGTGATCGCTAAATCGCCCGGGCAGCCCATAGAAGATAGCAGCAGTCTGCTGCCGCCGCTCCTATTCCGCGGAGCTACGGCAGGATATCGCTGCTATCGTGGTCATTTGTCTTTCAACATGATGAAAGACAAACGACAGCGACTATTAATGGTGCTTTATTTATTAGCACTTTTCAGTGTACCGTATAATGTATTACAGAAATGGAAAAGAAAACTTTTTAAAATCTTTGCACAACCATGTTTTAACCCCCATTGACCTTATTTTTTCACCTACAGAGCTGTGTAAAGGCTCCTTCATACGCTCTGATATTTAATTTTCATTAGTTCTATTTTGAGGTAGATCTGACTTTTTGATTATATTTTTTTTCTGGCATTTTATGTGATATCTAATCATCTCGATATGTTTTTTTTTTCCTAACTTTATTTGTGCAGATATATATATCTATATATATCTATATATATATCTATATATCTATATATATCTATATATATATATCTATATATATATATATATATATATATATATATATATATATATATATATATATATATATATCTATATATATATATATATATATATATATATATATATATAATCTCTATCTATCTATCTATATATATATATATATATATATATCTATCTATATATATCTATCTATATATATCTATCTATATATATCTATCTATATATATCTATCTATATATATCTATCTATATATATCTATCTATATATATATATATATATATATATATATCTATCTCTATCTCTATCTATATATATATATATATATATATATATATATATATATATATATATATATATATATATCTATATATACACTCACCGGCCACTTTATTAGGTACACCATGCTAGTAACGGGTTGGACCCCCTTTTGCCTTCAGAACTGCCTCAATTCTTCGTGGCATAGATTCAACAAGGTGCTGGAAGCATTCCTCAGAGATTTTGGTCCATATTGACATGATGGCATCACACAGTTGCTGCAGATTTGTCGGCTGCACATCCATGATGCGAATCTCCCGTTCCACCACATCCCAAAGATGCTCTATTGGATTGAGATCTGGTGACTGTGGAGGCCATTGGAGTACAGTGAACTCATTGTCATGTTCAAGAAACCAGTCTGAGATGATTCTAGCTTTATGACACGGCGCATTATCCTGCTGAAAGTAGCCATCAGATGTTGGGTACATTGTGGTCATAAAGGGATGGACATGGTCAGCAACAATACTCAGGTAGGCTGTGGCGTTGCAACGATGCTCAATTGGTACCAAGGCCAAGAAAATATTCCCCACACCATGACGCCACCACCACCACCAGCCTGAACCGTTGATACAAGGCAGAATGGATCCATGCTTTCATGTTGTTGACGCCAAATTCTGACCCTACCATCCGAATGTCGCAGCAGAAATCGAGACTCATCAGACCAGGCAACGTTTTTCCAATCTTCTACTGTCCAATTTCGATGAGCTTGTGCAAATTGTAGCCTCAGTTTCCTGTTCTTAGCTGAAAGGAGTGGCACCCGGTGTGGTCTTCTGCTGCTGTAGCCCATCTGCCTCAAAGTTGGACATACTGTGCGTTCAGAGATGCTCTTCTGCCTACCTTGGTTGTAACGGTTGGCTATTTGAGTCACTGTTGCCTTTCTATCAGCTCGAACCAGTCTGCCCATTCTCCTCTGACCTCTGGCATCAACAAGGCATTTCCGCCCAGAGAACTGCCGCTCACTGGATGTTTTTTCTTTTTTGGACCATTCTCTGTAAACCCTAGAGATGGTTGTGCGTGAAATTCCCAGTAGATAAGCAGTTTCTGAAATACTCAGACCAGCCCTTCTGGCACTAACAACCATGCCACGTTCAAAGGCCCTCAAATCACCTTTCTTCCCCATACTGATGCTCGGTTTGAACTGCAGGAGATTGTCTTGACCATGTCTACATGCCTAAATGCACCGAGTTGCCGCCATGTGATTGGCTGATTAGAAATTAAGTGGTAACGTGCAGTTGGACAGGTGTACCTAATAAAGTGGCCGGTGAGTGTAATACCTGTGTATTGTATTGAACTCTTCAATTGACATTTTACTAGTACAGCCGCCTGAGGTAGACTGTACTAGCAGAATTATCACAGCAGCCATGGAGGCCTTCACAGAGGTGCTGATTAAGCCCCTTAATCACCACTGATGCACATTCCAAATGCTCTATTAGGCTGCGTTGACACTGAATTAAACAGGCGTTACATTGACACACTGAGGCGGGGACTGCGATGCAGAATTCCGCCACTTTTACTCAGTGTGAACATCAGGACTGTGGAGTCTGTAAGCCGCAACTCCGACTCTTGAATTTTATCAGGTCCGACTCCTGCTCATAAATGGCCAGTCAGATACCAGAGGAGGTATTTATCACACTAGTTCAGCAGCTTCTACCTAATGTCCTATATGATCCTGGGGTGACTTCTGAGTAAATAAGAAAAAGTCTCCAGCCTCCATGTCCTGAACTACTCAAAACTAGACTAGATGGAGCAGGTGGTCTTTTCTGCTGACAATCTTCTATGTTTCTAACCAGGGCTGTTGAGTTGGTAAGCCGCTGCTCTGACTCCTGAATTTTATCAGGACCGACTCCAACTCCTGCTCCTTCATAGATGACCAGTTGGATACCAGGAGAGTTATTTATCACACTGGCTCAGCAGCTTCTCCCTAATGTCCTACATGATCCTGGGGTGACTTCTGAGTAAATAAGAAAAAGATATAAAGCAGCTTATCCTGTGTGTGCAGTGGATGCAGCCAGTCTCCAGCCTCCATGTCCTGAACTACTCACAACTAGACTAGATGGAGCAGATTGTCTTTTCCTGCTGGCGATCTATGTTTCTAATATTAATCATACACATAGATACACTGCTAACAATGCCAGATACCTGTGATATAGAGGGGTGACACATAGTGATATAGAGGGGACACGGGGATGGTTAAAAGGACTTCTTTATTATGAACCAACCACCCCCTGTCCCCCCTGTTTTTTTTTACTGTTGCCCAGAATACTCCTTTAATTTCTGCCTTTCTCTCTCACACAGCCTGCTGCAGCCATAGAGCACACACACACACACACACACACACACACACACACACACACAACCTGCTGCATCCATAGCGCACACACACATCCTGCATCCTGCTGCAGCCATAGAACACAGAAGAAAAACACAATCTTTTCCCAGAGAGAAAACACCACATTGAGGACAGAGGTTACTGCTGCACTACTTATGGCTTCTCCTCCTTCTCTATATTACACAGGATATCTTGATATTACACTGCTGCTCATATACAATCATCCAGCATCCAGGAACAGATCTCCCCACACACAATGGACTCTTCCAGCTAAGAAACAAACTGCCAAATAGTGACTGACAACTTTTCCCTGACCACCCTTACCTAATAGGGCCGGTGTCATATTAGAATGTTGCTCATTAAATATATTGACAAGCAAAATTTATAAAATTCATATCAAAACTCAATTCTAAAATTTTTAAAGATTTTTTTAAAGCTGGAGTCCGAGTCAGTACATTTTTTTCCGACTTCAGCCAAAACTAGCTCCAACTCCACAGCCCTGGTAAACTTACTCTTGTACGGAGAGATGCTAATATCAGGCAAATCTCTCCTAGTGTAACAAAGCCAGCTTTCTTGTTGGCTGATCGCAATCTTTCAATATGTTAAAAGATAATCTGCTGTTGGAAGCACATCTCTGTGTAATAAGAGATGCATGGCCGAGGGCTGATTAAAGGAAAGTGCTGCACGAATGTCACTAGTGATGAGCTGTGTAACAGGCTCAGTTAAGCGAGCATCAATCTGGCAGATTGATGCTCGCTTAACTGAGCCTGTTACACATCAAGTTTGGTCATGTAATACAGCCTTAACTGCCTAAAAAAACTGAACTGAATACAGCGTTTCTTCAATATCCAAAAAGATTTCTACTTTATTTTGCCATTTGCATGCAGAAAAAAAGACATTTCAACCCTTTAAAACATTGGTATTGAAGAAACGTTGTCTTCAGTTGCTTGTTTTTGGATAGAGTACTGGGTACAAGCCAACCTGGTGGAGGACTGTGCGTCTTGGTGGGGATACCGCTGTTTCCACACGAAGTGCCTTAACTGTCTAGAAGCTGCAATTGAGAACAGACTGATCTCCAATGCCAGTCATTGATGGCGTTAGCTGCAGGTTGTAGCTGACACCTGGGGTTTATTGAACAGGACAACTACTTGTCCTGTACATTCTTTTCCACCCAACCCATGATGTACAAAACATGTATGTCATAGGTCAGAAAGGGGATAAAATGGTAAATCATGATTAGAAAAAAAGTATCCACAAATAACATTCTTTTTAGCTAGTTTTCCCTCTGACACGTTTTCTTCTTGGCTCTAAGCCCAAAAAGTTTTCTCATATAGTAAAGTTGAATTTACATATTGTAACTATACTTACCACTGGTGACACCATCAGGGTGCTTTTCCTTCTCCTTGCTTTCATATTGTCCACACCTCTTTTACACTCCTCTGCTGTTTCTGCTTCAGTCCTCCAGTGTCAGCATACCTTCTCCTATTGCTCTCTAGTTAGCCTGGGTAATTTTACTGAACTTTACATAATCATGTACCTGTTGATTTGTTTCTTCTTAAAGGAGTACTCCAGGCACCCCCTGTAAAATCTAAACTCCTCACACACTGGGGGATGGCTACTGGCTTCCTCTCTGTCACATTTCTTCCCACTCTCGCTCTCGCTGCCCCCTGCACTGTTCTCTGTTGCTGCTGATTACATCTCCAGCTTCCTGTTTGGACCAGTGTCTGTGTGCTGCATATTCCTACAGTCCCCACAATGCCTTGCTCCCCTAGCCTGCCTCTGTATACCTCCCACCCACAAACATGGCCACAACCCCGCCCCCCCCCCATCCCTAGCTCCTCTATTCCCCGCCTCCCTCCATCTATTCGCCTTCCACTGCACAGCTTAGTCCCCTACACAAGCAGTAATGGTAAATACTGACAACCCAGCCCCCTTATTTGGTTGTCCAGTGAATAAAAACTTCAGCCACCATTGTCTTCTTTTAATATAGCATGATGCTGAGGGTTAAGGTTGTGCAACCTGGAGTTGCACAGCTTGAAAAATTACTGCCAGCATCTTGTCCAAGAGACAATGATGGTCCAACCCCCACCATCATGCCATGCTGATACTTGATGATGGTGATTGTGCTTATGAAAGCTGTTGATAATGGTGGTTCTGTTTATGCAAACTGGATTTCAACAGCTTGCATAAGCACATAAGGGGGTTGTATGTGTGCAAGCTGAAGTTGCACAGCTTCCAGAACTACTACCACCATCATTGTCTCTTGGACAAGATGCTGGTAGTAATTTTTCAAGCTGTGCAACCCTGGTTTGCAGAGCTACTGTACAACCACCTGCACCATGCCATGCTGATACTTAATAATGGTGGTTCTGTTTATGCAAACTGGATTTCAAGTATCAGCATGGCATGGTGTGGGTGGTTGTACAGTAGCTCTGCGAACCAGGGTTTCACAGGTTGCAAAATTGCTACCAGCATCTTGTCCAAGTGACAATGATGGTGGTAGTAGTTCTGAAAGCTGTGTAACTCCAGCTTGCACACATACAACCCCCACCATCATGCCTTGCTGATACTTGATGATGGTGGTTGTGCTTATGCAAGCTGTTGATAGATAGATAGGAGATATATGGACTATGTGTTATAGCTGCATCTGGCATTGACAGGGTGCCAAATGCCTCCTATTCTGTGACATCTGATGCTGCAGGCAGCTGCAGATCTTCTCAAGAATGACTGAGAAGCAGAGGAGACTGACATCATGCAGAGGAGGGAGCCCAACAGATAATATACTGTAGTATATATTAGTGATGGGTAGTTCGTGAGTGATTAGTTCAAAATGAACTAATCTTCAGAGTGAACTAGTTCATCTAGTTCACCATCCTGACAGAGATTAGTTCATTATGAACTAAACAGAAAGTGGGAGGAGACAGTGATCCCTCATCCAGCTCCAGGAAACAAGCTCCCTGCTCTCACACTTGCTCTATAGCTCCTGATGCTGTAAAATAAGGTAGTAAAACACTTTACCGCACACATCACATACAAATATAATAGTAATAATATTAATAAAATTGAAATTGCACAATAGACAGACACAGCCCATATGTGTGTATGAGAGAGAGAGAGAGAGAGAGAGAGAGAGAGAAAAAAAGTTTCTATGTGTGGTTCATGTCCCTCACCTGTCTTTGTGATTAGATCAGCCTCCTGGAGCCTAGAAGATCAGTCTTGCTAAAATCTTTACCCCCTGGCTCCTGTTCTGTACTCAAAATGGTGGCTGCCTCTCTCTATCAGCTCCTCATAGGATATGGCTGGAGAATCAGCAAGCTGTTTTAGAGGAAGATTTTCTTTGCCCCCATAGCAACCAATCACAGCTCAGCTTTCTGATATTGCTCCGGCAAGTGAGAGAACTGGAGAATGATGAAAGTTAAACATTTAAAAAATTTAATCTTGCCAGTCTGACACAGAGCTCCTTGCAACATGACATTCTGTGGGACATACAGCAGCTGATAGGTACTGGGAGGCTTGAATATTAAAAAAAGAAAAAAAGGAAATTACTAACTTGACTAAATAACTTTTGAATTTATTTTCTCCAGAGTACCCCTTTAACAAAAGTTTGTTATATAATGATCAGATGTATTAACTATATCTGATCATTTTAACAAGACTATAACTCATCCTAGGAGCCACAGCTTCTGTGTAATGAACTAGAACTGTTCAATATCTTCTCAGCAGAATACAGAGAAATACTGAACTAAATGAACTAATCTTTTGAACTAATCTTTTCAATGAACTAATCACCAAAACGAACTAGATTTCCCATCACTAGTATATATTGTAAAACTGGGCGGGCAGAGGAGGAGTAGGGCAGGCAGAGGAGGAGTAGGGCAGGCAGAAGAGGAGTGGGGCGGGCAGAGAATGTGTTGAGGGGCGGGTTTGTCTGTGAGAGAGAGGAAATACATCACGTCTCAATATGGCACCTGTGGAACAGCATTGAGACGTGATGTGTTTCCTTCTTCCTGAACTACAGAACTTCCTTTGGGACTTTGATTCTTTGAAAAAAGGGTAACATTACAGCTGTCCTAAGGAGTGTGGCTTGTCCCCAGTGTTTGTTTTTTTTTCTTCCAGTTATAATTTTACAGTCAGAAGAACACAAAAGAAGCTTTACACACCCCAGTATCAGATCCCCAGTAAATTACACACCCCAGTATCAGGCCCCCAGTATATTACACACCCCCTTCCTCAGAGCAGCACACTGGCTGTGGCGTAGAGATGGCACGCTAGTGACATACTGTATATACTGGTAGATTGTGCCCATATGAGGCAGTGGCACCCCATATCATCATACTACTACCCCCTTCATCATCTTGCCCCTCCATCATCATAATACTACCCCCTTCCTCCTCTTGCCCCCCATCATCATACTTCTACCCCGTTCCTCATCCTCCTGCCCCTCCATCATCAATCTACTACCCTTTTCATCTGTAATTAAAACAAAAAAGGCTATACTGTGCTGACCTGTATGGTTCCTCTAGTTCCCCCACGACTTTCTCTCCCTGCTCTGCGTGAGTGACGTCACTTGCGCCAGTTGTCAAAAAGAGAGAGCGGCCCCTTTAGATACTGTCACAGCGGGAGCTTATTGTTACCTGCTGTGTCAGTACCAGGGCCGGACTGGGACTTAAAATCAGCCTTGAAACTCAAACCTTAGCAGCCCACATAACATATCTTCCCTGATATATCATAGATTGCAGTGTACTATACATGGTGTAGCGATAAGTAATACCGTTACAGCATGACCACTACCATCATCATACAGTGACTGGATAATAACACCATACTGTTACTGAATACAATCACAATATAAAGACCAACATTCTTCCTAAGCAGTGATCGTATTGTGGTAGATCCCAGCTGTATACAGGTTCTGGAGACTTTATAAGTGATTATAGTGCAGGTACATCCAGTGACTTACAGGAGGCGTCTCCTCTGCATGAATTGCAAGTGACGTTTTTGCTGATGATCAATTTTTCTTGGTCATTATGAAGATTCATATAGAATACATGATAATTAAAAATAGTGTACTGTACATAACATCAATAAAAAATATTTTTTATTGATATGTTATGTACAGTATGCAATTTTTAATTATCATGTATTTTATGTGAGTCATGTAAATAAAAAAAAAAAGAATTTAGATTTGTGAACTATGCCCATTGTATCTTGTTGTGTATAGTGGGTTGTTCTGTTAAGGATAGGGTGACATCTAGTGGCGTAGTGATTAACTGCAGCCTAGCTTGTCCTGATTATTTAAAGGGGTACTCCAGCGGTGGGGGGGGGGCTATTTTTGGATCTGGCCGGGGAGGAGGTGGCTGAGAGAAAAGACGTCTACTCACCTCCCCGGTTCCAGCGGCGGGTCCTGTATCGCGGCGCTCTGGCCCTCGGTTCCCGGACGCTTCCGGGTGTCTGATGCTGGCTCGAGACGTGACGTCTCAAGTCCGCTCAGCCAGTCAGTGACAGAGGCGGGATCTGAGCGGAGTTGAAACGGATCCCGCCTCTGCCACTGACTGGCTGAGCGGGCTTGAGACGTCACGTCTCGAGCCTGCGTCATACACTAGGAAGCAGCTGGGAACCGGGCACCGGAGCGCCGCGATACGGGACCCACCGCTGGAACCGGGGAGGTGAGTGGACATCTTTTCTCTCAGACACCTCCTCCCCGAGTGGCCAGATCCAAATATAGCCCCCTTGCTGGAGTACCCCTTTAACTCTCTCTAACCTCTTTAACTCTATCCCAAATCTTTTTTTGTGTATACACCTTTATAGTATTGTAGTATCAGGCCCCCTCTGTACCTCATATAGTATTAGGAGTCTTCATTGCTTTGTCTCCATATAGTAATAGGCCACGCTTCTATTCTTCCTTATAGTAGTTCGGACCCACTGTGCTTTCCTATAGTAGTTATGGCCTCCTCTGTGCTCCCATATATTATAGGCCTCCTCCCTATCCCCACATCGTATTAGACACCCCTCTTTGCCTGCAAAAAGCATGGGCCCCCACTATACCCCCTTATAGTATAGGACCTTTCTGAGCCTCTGTATAGTGTAATTCCCCTCTGTGTGTGCCTGTATAATATAGTCCCCGCAAGTGCAGTAGCCCCCATATAGTATAGTAACATCTCCCAAATAGCATAGCCCCCCCCTTCTCCGCCTCTTCAGTAAGTTGCTTCTCCTCCTGGCTCCAGTCCCCTCCAGCGTTGACTTGCTGCCAATGGCAAGTAGACATTCCCTGCTGCAGCACATGGGGCGTCTTCTTCTCCTCCAGGATCCTCTGCGGCACGTCCATGAAGTGACGTCAGCTGTCAGGGATAGGTGCTAGTATACGTGCCTGTGCACAACACATCTGCTACACTAGGGGCATTGTAAAGGGGGAGAGCGGCCTTAGAGGCTGCGGCCCCGGAGTATTGAGTGTACCAGATTGCCAGTCCAGGCCTGGTCAGTAAACTGTTAGTTATAAGCACTCATTAAGCGTGGGGTGGGGGGGCGGAGCTTCTCGGGACATGGTTTTGCAGGAACCTCAAAATCGGGACAACTATGCCACAACTAACTTCATCTCCTAAGACCCTTTGTGGCTCCATAATCAAACAGCTGTCCTGTGAATGCCAGCTTAAGGTCTTGTCTATTAATGATGCTCAAGTAACAGTTTAATTATTTCATGTTTCAGAGACTTGGAGTCCTCCATATTGGGCAGAGAATTGAAGAGCAAGTACAGTTTGAAAAGATTTATAAAAATGGTAATGTTCTGCATTTATTGTAAAATATTGGAGATTGTATGTTTATACAGGAAACGTGTAAAAAAAAAATGTTTCTATAAAAAAATTTGTTTCATATTTAATATTTGGTTATTAGAGGATATTGAGTGAAGAGGAGGCTGCCATTTACAATAGCCTTTGTAGCTCTATATTGCACATACCTAAAGGGGTATTCCATCCAAAATCTTTTTTAGATTAATAAATAGCTTACCCATAGCTTTATATATTGGTCAAAGCAAGTACTTATGTGTTCTGCACAGTTTTTGCATTTTTTAGGCTGATTTACCCCCTCTGCATGCAGAAAATGAGCTAAACGGAGTGCGGGGGGTAGGCCTTGCTGGATAAATGACAGCAGTAATGAACAATGAGCACAGGGAAGCCCCACCCACCTCCGGACTCCATGTAAACTTACACTATAGAATCTGTAATAGGTAGCTGCTCCCAGGCATCAGACCACAGGATCACAGGGAAGGAGGGTGCCCTGTACAGAGGACACAACACAGCAGGGCTGCAGCATGTCAGGAAAACTAGTGATATTCTTAGTCTAAGAGATTCAGAAGAGGGGAGCGAATTTCACCAGACATAGGTGGCACACGGCATGCTGGGGCCTGTAGTTTGTGGGACAGCGCCATTTTGAAAATCATACATGAATTTGAAAAACCACCATCCAAGGAACAGAGTAGCCTAGAAAAGCAGGAAAGGTCTTAAATGACAGGGCGGAATACCCCTTTACTAGAGATGAGCGAACCTCGAGTATGCTTGAGTCGATCCGAACCCGAACTTTCGGCATTTGATTAGCGGGGGCTGCTGAACTTGGATAAAGCCCTAAGGCTATCTGGAAAACATGGATATAGTCATTGGCTGTATCCATGTTTTCCTAGACAACCTTAGAGCTTTATGCAAGTTCTGCAGCCCCCGCTAATCAAATATCGAGAGTTCGGGTTCGGGTTGGACCCGAACCCGTTTCGCTCATCACTACCCTTTACCATACCCAATACTCAGAATGGTAGGAGAAGCTGGCGGCAGATTAGTGGAGCATAGAAGTTGCTGCCATAGTCACAAACAGTGGCCTCCTTCTCAGCAGTGCCATAGTCCCGTCAAACTAACCTGATTAGCTTTTATGAGGAGGTAAGCTAGACTGGACCGGGACAACTTCCTGGATGTCACATACTTTTTCCAAAGAATTTGATGGTGTGCCACAGAAGAGGTTGGTTAATAAATTAATTGAGCGGGTGGAGAATGTGTGTAGGTAACTTGCTCAGTTGTAGAGTACAGTATGTACCATTAATAATCACCCTCCTAAATGGGTCAATTTTAGGTCATATTTTCTTTAATATATTTGGGGGCTCCTCTGGGCCCAGCTGCTGCCGGAGAACCTCTGTTTCTGTGTGTGTGTCAGGGGTCAAGCAGACGTAACCTGGTTACAAATGGTGGTACAGAAGAATGTGTTCTGGGTCCTGTTCTTTTAAATATGTTTGTAAGTGACCTGGGAGAAGGTTTGGTAGGTAAGGTTTGTCTATTTGCTGATGGCACAAAAGTGTGCAATAGGGTCAGTAATATGGAAAATGATTTAGCTTTACTAGGTCAATGGTCAAAACAATAAAATTGCAGTTCAAGGTTTACAAATGTAAAATACTGTACTTGGGGAGAAGAAATCGGAATATCATCATCAGTTCTGGGTTGGCAAAGCCTTAAAAACCGAAGGATTTAGGGATAGTAATTTTTGACAGCTTTCCCTACTGCCTCGCTCTTCTGGTGACTAATTTTAAAGCTAACAGTATGTTGGGCTGTATAGCTAGAGGTCCAACCAGTAGGAAGAGGGAGATTGTGATCCCGCTGTATAGAGCTCTAGTGAGACCACGTCTGGAATACTGTGTCCAGTTCTGGAGACCTTACCTACAATAAAATATTGATAAAATAGAACATGTCCAAAGACGGGCTACAAAAAATAGTGGATAGTCTGTAGCATAAAACCTTTTAGGAAAGACTTAAAGGGAACCTGTCATAGAGGACGCGGGCACAGAGCCCGTCTGCAGCCCCCGGATACTTACCCTTTTCGGTGAGTCCCGCTCCTGGAGCCAACCTCGGGACAAAGATAATGTCCAAAAGTGATCCAGCGCGACAGCCGTCCTTAGTAAAATCCACTTTTATTTAGTTCAGACAAAGATAAAAAATCCAACAGATGGACAATGCGACATGTTTCGACGTAAACATCTTAATCATTGCAATGATTAAGACGTTTACGACGAAACATGTCGCATTGTCCATCTGTTGGGTTTTTTATCTTTGTCTGAACTAAATAAAAGTGGATTTTACTAAGGACGGCTGTCTCACTGGATCACTTTTGGACATTTCATTTGACCAGCCCTGTGAGTTCCTGGGCACTAGCGACGCCTCCTACACTTTCCACCTCATCCATCTAGGAGAAGGTCCACACCAAGTGTTACAGGCATGTATATGGTTGTAGCGTTTTTTTTTTTTGTTTTTTTTTTTATCCGGGCCAAAGATATCAGCGAATGGAGCCGTCATTCTCTATGGGCATCGGACTCATCTCTGCAGCGCGCGCACTACTTCGGGCGCTGATATCTTTGTCCCGGGACTGGCTCTAGGAGCGGGACTCGTTGGAAAGGGTAAGTATCCGGGGTGGCACAGGGGGTTCAGGCAGGTTCCCCTTAAAGTGGCTGTACCCACAGTCTGACCCGACCCCCCACCCCCTCCCCCCAAAACCGCTTCTACCATCAGATAGTTGCTTTTAATCCAAGATCTGTCCTGGGGTCCGTTTAGCAGGTGATGCAGTTATTGTCCTAAAAAAACAACTTTTAAACTTGCATTCCTGTATCAAATTGGCATGGCCTAGAGTGTGTATGCCCTAGGATTGCAACACCCCTCCGTCCTTCCTCATTACTAGGCACACCCCTGGGCAGGATTTTTCCTGTACATCACCTGTCTGAACACTGCACAGGTGCCTTAACAATCCAGCTCATGTGCAGTGTTCACACAGGTGATGAATAGGAGAAATTGTTCTAGGGACGTTCCTAATGATGAGGGCAGGGAGGAGATACAGAGGGGTGTCGCAATCCTAGGACATGGGTACTTCAGGCCACGCCAATTTGAGACAGGGCTGCAAGTTTAAAAGTTTTTTAGGACAATAATAACTCCATTACCTGCCAAACAGACCCAAGGACAGATCTTGGATTAAAAGCAGCTATCCGAAGGTACAAGCAGGGGTGTGGGGGGGGGGGGGGGTTGTCAGATTGTAGGTACAGAGTTGTTTTAAAGAGGCTGCTCGTCCACTTTTTCTTATTGGACTAGAGAATAATTTCCCTTAGTTGTTTCCTCCATCTTTTTTCTGCCTCTGTGTCCTCGGGCATCCTCTGTTGCTGCTCCTTGGGTTTATGTTAGCTTACTTAAAGAACTTCCAGATCACAGGGGTCAGCAGTGACATCACAGCACAGCTGTGCAAGCCTATAGCTCCATCCTCTCCTCTCAATCTAGCTTCACCTACTCTACCCATAGGCAGGGAAATGTCTGTCTCGGTGGTTAGTGCTGTTCCCTCGCAAAGCTGGGATCTTTGGTTCAAATGTAGCTATAGAGGGGTTTTTTTCTTCATATACAATAGTTAAGTGCTGTGTAAAGTAAAGAAACCATATGCATGTAGACAGAGCCGGATTATGGCTGCTGGAGACTCCACTATTTTATACCATGTTATATCTGCAACCACTGCAGTTTCTGTCAATTAGTTATATTATCAGATAAAACATTCATAACTCCAGCAAAATAGTTTCTGTTGTAGGACCACAAACTGTATCTATACTTAGATAATAAGAAAGGAAATAATATAAGGGCACACTAGACCAGAGAGTCTTTTTCTGCTAGCAATTTGTGTTTCAGTAGGAAATTTAAAGCAAATTTTATTTTAATATATTCTGGTAACGGTAAAAAGAACACACAATTCCACAAATATATATATATATATAAAAAAAATGTTTCACTTTGTTCACAGCCTGGGCAGACAATGCGAACGCTTGTGCTAAACAATATGCGGGAACAGGAGCTCTGAAGACAGACTTTACAAGGCAAGTCAAAATGCTTCCATATAAAAAGTACATGGCTATATGCCTAATATATGTTTCAGCTGCCTAGAGTCTGTATTTGTATTTCAGGACTGGAAAACGGACACAGTGGGGGCTTTTAATGGATGGCTGGAACTCTCTTATACGATATTACAAGAACAACTTTTCTGATGGATTTAGACAGGTACTGTAGGAAATATTCACACTTATCACTGTGGATGTAAATGTCAAGCTATACTTGTAATTGATATCTGTAAAATAGCAAGTCTCTTCAGACATTTTTGTCTAGGTCTCGATAAACACTTTTTAGTTAGTTAGTTTGTCCATTTGGTTAAAATCGGAATCTGGTCATACAACATGCAGGAAGAGCACATGGGAGACCAGAAAGCGCTCAGGTTTAGGACAGGTACCGTATACTAATGACACAGATAGAGACAATGTCTTACCTAACAAGAAGCTAGGTAAATAGGCCTAAATCTCTTTTTGAAAAGTTACATTGATTGCTTTTTGTAATAGTTTTCTTTCCTTTGTTCCACTGTTTGCCACAGGGTGCATTTAGATGGTTATGTGTCTAGTGGGCGTAGTCTGGAGAAGTGCTGTTTTATGTGAAACAGCTGTCACTGAGTGATGTGCTGGCATCAGCAGGAACAGATAAAATAAGAAAACTTGCCAGCTGAATCATGAATGCCCTTCGTGCTATCTTTATTGCTCCAAACAATCAGTGATTTATGTTAGGGCCTCACCAGTGTACCAATATTACTTTGCAGTGTCTATATTTCCACTGCACTGGCACCAACAGAAATACTCCCTAGCAGAAGCAGCAGAACACCTCCCCTAGCAGCACTAAACAAATATATTCGTGCAACACCCTATAACTCCAAGTATCACATCACAGCCCTAAATACCTTTCCATAAAACCAAACAAATACCACTGTACAGCACTAGATACTTCTCCACAGCACCAAACAGATACTGCAGTGCAGCCCTAAATACCTAAACTGTCCCCAGAGGTCAGGCTGTTGCTAGTAGATGAGTAGGAGAAGTTTGAGCTAGCTAGGTGTTAACAGTTTCAGCCGAAGGCAGAGAGAGGCACAGGGGAGACAGGAACAGTGACAATGGAGTTGATTATTCCGTTGCTTAAAGGAACCTGCAGGGGACACACCAACGTAACCAACTGGTTATGTGTCAGAGAAATCTCTTTACTTGCAGCCACCTGTCTTAGTGGTTAATGACCTCTTTGTTTGGCAGTCCTGCATATAGTGCACAACCAGCATTACACAGTGGCAGTCCTTTCTTCTTTGATATGACAGTTAGTCTCAAGTTAATACATGACTGTGTTAAAAAATTGTACACCTAGTACAAGGGATGGGTGACCTCTGACTGGCATGCATTCACACCTCAGTTTAAGAGGCGCTGCTTTATAGCATTGCCAGCTGTTTTAAATTTACTTCTTAAGGGTGCGTTCACACCTACAGGATCTGCAGCAGATTTGATGCTGTGTTCAGTTATTTAAATGAAATCTGCTGCAGAAAATCAGCTGCAGATCCTGTAGGTGTGAACGCACCATAAATCTGTATGGTTTTGTAACCTTTCAGAGTTGTGACAAGGTGATTTTTAGTGCTCTCACTGCTTTAGGGTACAAACCCACTTGACGTATTTGCTGCATGAATCAGTCTTAAAAATAAGCAGGCAAAACGCAGGTTGGCTTTATACAATTGTTCTGCGTTAAAATACACAATTGCGTATTTTTGAAGCGTGAAGCTTGTTAGCAAAGCATTAGTTGTTAACAACCTGTGCGAAAAACGCATGTAGCTTCACGCTTCAAAAATACGCAATTGCGTATTTTAACGCAGAACAATTTTATAAAGCCAACCTGCGTTTTGCCTGCTTCTTTTTAAGACTGATTCACGCAGCAAATACGTCAAGTGGGTTTGTACCCTTAAAGAGTCACTGTCTTTTTTTTTTTTTTTTTGCAGAAATCAATAGTCCAGGCGATTTTAAGAAACTTTGTAATTGGGTTTATTAGCCAAATCTGCCATTATCTGCATGTAAAAAGCCTTTTCCCAGGTCCCCCCCCCCTCCTTCCTCTTTTTCATCCACTCCAAAAAATCTGAAAATTGTGACTTGTTGCATCAGACACAACCCTGTCTGCTCTAGGGAGAGGGGAGGGGGGAGGAGGAAGGAGGGAGTTAGCCGGCAGCAGAAAGCAGATAACAGAGGATTACAGGCACAGAGCTGGGTGACAGCTGTAATCTGAGCTCAGACAGGTCACTGGTGATGGTCAGAAGAGATAACGGGTGAGGGATTTGTAGATTAACTCTTTGTTGTCCTGTTTTGGTCTTTTCCTTAGCTCTCTCCATAGGAGAACAATGAAGATAGGGGGGAGAGCTTCAAACTGCTTTTTCATGATAAAAATGCATTTTTCGGATAATAAACCCAATTACAAAGTTTCTTAAAATCGCCTGGACTATTGATTTCTGCAAAAAAAAAAAAATTCACGACAGTGACGCTTTAAAGGGAATCTGTCAGCTCCTGGGCCCTACCAGAGGTGCTGACAGTGTGCTCTAGCTGGCAGCCCCCAGTGAGCATGGGGCCTTCTTGGTAATTTTCCGTGCAGAGGATTATGTACAATCTTATGTCACAGAGCAGTTGTTTGTGCCACACTTGACATGTATCCTCCTCCCTCTTAATGAATAATCAATGCTGTCCGGCCTACTGCTCGATCAGTCCTCTGTAGACAGTTTATGCCTGAAAGAAACACTCAGGTATAATTGAATCTCTTCTCCCTAATGTGTTGAATCTGTGGTCTAGGGGTAACTCGCCTGTCTAGAGACCTGCCAGCAGTTCATTCTCTGGTTCGAATGTCTTTTTTTTCTCATCATTGTATCATTTTTAAGGCTATGTTCACACACAGTATTTTTGCTCAGTATTTTGGTCAGTATTTTGCAACCAAAACCAGGAGTGGATTGAGAACACAGAAAGGCTATGTTCACACACTGTTGAAATTGAGCGGATGGCCGTCATTTAATGGCAAATATTGGATGTTGTTTTAAAATAACAGTAATTATTTGCTATTAAATGGCAGCCATCCACTCAATTTCAACAGTGTGTGAACATAGCCTTTCTGTGTTTTCAATTTACTTCTGGTTTTGGTTGCAAAATACTGACCAAAATACTGAGCAAAAATACTGTGTGTGAACATAGCCTTGAAAATGATACAATAATGAGGAATAAAAAGACTTTCGAACCAGAGAATGAACTGCTGGCAGGTCTCTAGACAGGTGAGTTACCCCTAGACCACAGATTCAACACATTAGGGTGAAGAAGAGATTCAATTATACCTGAGTGTTTCTTTCAGACATAAACTGCCTACAGAGGACTGATCGAGCAGGAGGCCAGACAGCATTGATTATTCATGAAGAGTGACGAGGATGCATGTCAAGTGTGGCACGAACAACTGCTCTGTGACATAAGATTGTACATAATCCGCTGCACGGAAAATTACCAAAAAGGCCCCATGCTCACTGGGGGCTGCCAGCTAGAGCACACTGTCAGCACCTCAGGTAGGGCCCAGGAGCTGACAGATTCCCTTTGAGTTTCTGAAAAACGCACTCCATATTGTACAGCTATTTTTCCGTATTCTGCTTTTGAGGGGACCGTACCAGAGCCGGGCCAGTCAAAGCATAAACCTCTCTGTACACTGAACTGAACTGGCTGGCATTGTGCTTGGTGTTCTACTGTAAATGTTTTGTACTGTAATAGTGTTCTACTGTAAATGGCATGTGGGCTGGGCTTGCATGGATCTGTGTGAGCAGCAGAGTTTACTGCTATATATATCAGTAATACAGCACTGGCCCAATTAGATAAGGTTGGTTGGGGAAAAGTTGGCGGTCACTGTTTAGCAGTCTGTTTCTGAGCCACTTACTTATGGCTTCTTTATGTTACACAGAATATCTTCATATTACACTGCTGCTCATATGTAATCAACCAGGAAGAGAACAGCCCAGATATCCCTCCACACAGTGGACTCTTCCAGCTCAGAAACAGACTGCTAAACAGTGACCGCCAACTTTTCCCCAACCAACCTTATCTAATTGGGCCAGTGCTGTATTACTGATATATGAAGGAAATGCTTCACACTTTCTAACTAAGTGTATGGGAGAAAGTGTTTTTCTGGTTGTTATAAATCAGCGCCTTAAATTGATAGAAAGTAAAATATATTAAAGAGGACCGGTCACCCCCCATGCCGGGGTGACAGGCTCCCGACCCCCCGTTAGAGCCCCCTATACTCACGTGATCCCGCTGGGTCCCGCTTCCTGAGCCGGTCAGGTCACGGAGATATCAGCGCCTGAAGCCCGGCGCGTGCGCTGACAGGAGAGTCCGATGCCCATAGAGAATGACGGAGCATCGGACTCCCCATTCATTCTCTATGAGCGTCGGACACTCCTGTCAGTGTGTGTGTGTATATATGTGCTGGGAGTTGTAGTGCTGGTAAATTTCTCTTGCTGGTGGACTAAGGTTTGCTTTGCGAATTTTGCTGTAAAAATTCACAGACATCGCAAAATTTATATTTTTTAAAGGTTTGCTAATCTTTAATTGTGGTCTATATAGATCACTGACCAGTAATCAGGTGTCAGTAAATAAAATAAAAAAAATAAAAAACAGTCACCTTGTCTATCTAGTATAAAGAAGTCTGTGATACTCAGGGATGTCAAAAACGCAATATAATTTTTTCTTTTTTTTTCCTGTTCAGGATTCAATTGATCTGTTTCTTGGAAATTATTCAGTTGAAGAAGTCTATTCTACAAGTCCTTTACAAATTCAGAAAGATTTGAAGTTTTTAGCTGTAAGTTTGTAATCTTTGTCATTGGTCACACAATCTGTAATAGAACACAATATGCAACTCTATGAAAAAAGGCAGCACTTACTACTTCAATGAAATACACATTCTTTATTTTTAGTACATTTAAAATTGTCATAGGTTGGGGTAAATGTATAGCATTTGAGCTGCCTAGGCAACAGGTACCAAAGATGCTGTTTACAACCTGTGAATATTTTTAACCCCTTTACTCAGAAGCCACTTTTGGCATTGAGGACCAAGTCATATTTTTTTAAATCTTACTAGTTTATTTTTATGTCCTGCCGGGTTCCAGGCTGCCCACACTCTGCCACTGTCAGCGATTTCAAAACATCTTGCCACATGCCATTCCCTCAGGAATTGGAAGCTCACCATAGCCAGTATAGAGCCTATGCTGAGCTTCCATTTCACAATGGGAATGGTGTATTACTGGTGGTTTTGAAATCGCAAAGAGCAGGTGGCCCGGAACCCAACAGCGGCTGTTGAACAGGACAGGTAAGTATATATTATTAACATCAGCTCTGACTGCATAGTTATGTGTAATCTGATCCTTGACACCCCCATTAAACTTATGTAATTGATTCTGAAATGTTTTAGCAGCAAATTTTTTACCTTACGTAACCTAAAGCCTTATTCCCACGTTCTTTGCACTGTCCCTAAATACAGACAATGTGTTAGGGAATGAGTAAGGAGCTCCCAGCATCATCATTCATAATGATGTCAGGAGTTCCCAATAATTTAAAATCTTCCTGCTGCTATACTACAGCACAAAGTTTTAAACTGATTGGAACTTTCGGCATCATAATAAATCTGTGATTTTCAGACCGTCCAGTCATGACAACACCACCTGGAGATTGATTCCCATTAGTCCTAATAGGAACAGGAAACACGAGAAGTTAAAAAGATTCCCACCCCACTTCACCCTCAGTGTTTTCCTGTACCTATCAGGACATAGCACATGAGGTCTTACCTCCTCCTGGTCCTCACGGCAGGATCAGTTCCCGGTTGGGGTGCAGTCAGGCAGGCGAGGACATCCGGCAAGTCTCCTGTTCTCCTCTAAAGCCTGCATCGGGTCGTGCGGTAATGGTGCCTCCTTATCCCATCTCTCCCCGCTGCCACGCTCCCAGAGTTTAAGCAGCGGGGTTGGAGCACTGGTAATCCCAGTAGCCGGGCCGTGGGCACATGTGTGTGATTTTCCCTGGCTTCTCCCGGAGCGTGCGTGGCATCTGACATTACGCGTTGCGCTGCGCAATGCATCCTGGGACCAGAAGCTCCTCCCAAAGATGGCGCCGCCCACCAAAGAACGCTAGGCCGGGTCACTGGAGGGTGAGCTTGCGCCGTATGGCACCAAATTCAAGATGGTCTTAGGTTTGATGCAAATAAAAGGAAGAACAGATCACTGCTTCTTTCTCTGCCTCCATCGCTATGGATGCTCCCCGCTCTGAATCTGTGGAGCAGGCCTTCTCTGCCAGCCTAGTGAGTAGCTGACCATAGCACATCTTTTTTTGAAGGGACTGTAATCACAGAACGTGTTAATTTCCCCCACAGGAGCGACAATCACATACAATAACAGAAGCAATAATTGGGTACACTAAGGGTCAATTTACACAGAAGGATTATCTGACAGATTATCTGCCAAAGATTTGAAGCCAAAGCCAGGAATGGATTTGAAAAGGGGAGAAATCTCAGTCTTTCCTTTATGACCTAATCTCTGTTTATAGTCTGTTCCTGGCTTTGGCTTCAAATCTTTGGCAGTTAATCTGTCAGATAATCTTTCTGTGTAAATGGACCCTAACATGAGCAATGATGTACAGCAAGAGGGGACAGAGCAATGATGTACAGCAAGAGGGGACAGGGACAACTATCGGGTACAACATTCCTCCCACACTCCGCAAGCAGTGTAGAGCAGAGACAGACATGGTGTGAGAAGCCTGAAAAAAAGCCACTATACATTTATACATTTTATAAAATATAACTTTATTCACAACAACATGTTTTACACACAGGGGAAAAGAGTAGCCATGTGCATAAATTTAATAAAGTACTATAAAGATAGAAGACTAGTATTCGGAAGTAAGGGCCCTAGTTATCTGACAGATTTTTGCAACCAAAGCAAAGTTGTTCCAGACTATAAACAGAAAACGGGTCATAAAGGAAAGACTGAGATTTCTCCTCACTTCAAATCCATTCCTGGCTTTGGCAGTAAGATAATCTGTTGGTGTAATAGGGCCCTAAATACTGCAAAGAGAAAAGGCATGTGCGCAAAATCTGATAACCATTAAAAAGAGAGTTCCCAATTACACAAATGCAAACTATCACATATAGCTGTATTGTACTTACTGTTTGTCAAAATTCATCTGCCAAAAATAAAGTGTAAGTGTATACATTCTGAACAATGGCCATACAGCAATATATCCCCCTCAAAAAGTAATTCACGTGTAGTGTTTTTAGCTGCATGTTTTTTTTATGCTGCCTGGTTTTTGGCTTTATTCCTGCATGTCTTTGGGCTTCAAACTTGAGACAAAATGTGTGGCATCAAAAATATGCAGCTGAAAATACTGCATGTATTTGATTTAAATTTGCATACATTTTTTTTTCATTCATGTTTTGTAACCTATTTTTTTATAAATATTTTTACTTCTCGTCTCTTTATTTTTAGTTGCCAATTATTATGGTGGTTGCATTTTCGATGTGCATTATCTGTCTACTCATGGCTGGTAAGTGAGCTGTACTGTATTTTTTCAGAATTGTGTTATGCGAAGGGAACGTGTAATCAGAAAATGAGTTTTTGTTTGAAGGGAACCAATGAGCCCAATTGGGCTGATTTGGTTCCCTGGAGCACAGCTCCTGTGCAGCTCACTGCACATATTAGCCACGGCTGCAGCAGCAGCTTTAGGGTATGTGCACACTGAGTAAATAGGACGGAAAGTCCGTCACGTAATCCGGCGCTCATGCCCGCTCGCGGACAGCGGCTGGCGCGCGTGTCTCCGCCTTTGCCATAGACTCCCTTCTATGCACGGGTGGGTTCCTTCCTCCGCCCAAAGAATGATCAAGAAAGGAATCTGCCCGTGCATAGAATAAAGTAAATCACATATTGTCAGAGTGGAATTTTGCCTTTATATTTGTTATAAGAATTGTGTAACCATATAAAAGAGCAGAAAGATAACAATTACAAAGATGCAATACAATGTAAAACACTCAACAATAAACATTACACTACACAAAACGAACATATTACATTTCCAACAATATGAAATACAACCATAGTTACCACATCTCTTACACACAGTTCTCCATCACAGTAGCAGCCCCTCCAGGTCTGATCACTCCTTTCCATGTGACATCCTTTCCTTTTCCTGTCCCCTCCTTCTCCCTTCCTCTCCATGAGCCATACATAGTACTTTTATACCATTGTTTCCCCCTGTTCTCGCAGGCGTGTCGTCTCTACTTTGTTGACCCAAAACCCTTTGATCCCTAGAGACAATTTGCCAATTGGTAATAGTATTATCTTGCATCTGTAAACCCTCTACCTGTGACACCAGGTGACAATCTGATTGCGAGAATCTGGGCATACAATGGGTATTTAGCCTGCATAGACTCATAGCTTGCATATGTAACAATGGACTCATAGCCTGCATATGTAACAATACACATACATATATACAGATGTAGCCTGTGTCAACTTGATCACAATGAGTGTGTGTGTGTGTGTGTGTGTGTGTGTGTGTGTGTGTGTGCACCTGTGTATGTATGTGCTTGTATATAGGTGTGCATGTAGTGTCTGTATCAGGGCTGGGGAGTCGGTAAGCGTCAGGTCCGACTCCTGAATTTTATCAGGGACCAACTCAGACTGCAGCTCCTTCATAAATGGCCAGTCAGACATCGGGGGAGTTATTAATTACACTGGAATAAGGTAGATCTGGCCCAGCAGCTTCTGTGTAATGTCCTACATGATCCTGGGGCGACTGCTGAGTGAATAAGGGAAAGATATAAAGCAGATTCTCCTCTTTCGTGTGTGCGGTGGTTTTTAGCTAGTCTCCAGCCACCATGTCATGAACAACTCGAAATTAGATTAGATGGAGCAGGTGGTCTTTTCCTGCAGACAGTGTTCTAGATTTCTAACTAAATATTTACCATACATAAAGGAAAACTGCTAACAATGCCAGATACCTGTGATATAGAGGTCAGCAATAACAATATAGTGGGGTTGGCCATAGTGATATAGAGGGATCAGCTAGGCCCAGATTTATCAGCATTTTGTCAGCATCCCAGTTCCTGAATCATGGCACCTCCACAAAAACTACCCACTCAGCCAGTCAGTGACTGCAGCTGTGCCTTGCCTCAGTCTCTGGCTGGCTGGGCATTTGTGAGTGGGGCCGTGACATCACAGGATCAGGAGCCTGGCGGGGGACCATGAGCCATGATGTTGCACTGCAGGGGCACAGGGACAGGTAAATAGGAATCCTTTATTATGATCCCACCACCCCCTTGAATTTTCACTGTTACCAAGAATACCCCTTTAATTTCTGCCCCTCTCTGTAATACACACACAGCCTGCTGCAGCCATAACACATGCACATAGCTTGCTGCAGCCATAGAGCACACACACATACACACAGCCTGCTGCAGCCATAACACACACAGAGCCTGCTGCAGCCATAACACACACACACACACACCTGCAGCCATAGCACACTGAAGAAAAGCACACAGTCTTTTCCCAGTGAGAAAACACCACATTGAGGACAGATTTTACAGCATCACTACTTCTCGGCGAGGACGACTTCTCCTACTCTATATTACACAGGATATCTTCATATTACACTGCTGCTCAAATACAGGTATCCAGCATCCACAAAGAGAATTGCATAGATCTCCCCCCACACAATGGACGTTTCCAGCTCAGAAACAAACTGCCAAATAGTGACCACCAACTTTTCCATGACCACCTTAATCTATAAGGGCCAGTGCTTTATTACTGATATAAGGAGGAAATGCTTCACCCTTTCTAACTAAATGTATGTGAGAAAGTGTTTTTCTGGTTGTTATAAATAAGGTCCTTAAATTGATGGAACAAAAAATATATGAGGAACATTTTATTATATTATTATTGTTTCGCCCAACATTTTTCCGACTGCAACTCCACAGCCCTGGTCTGTATCTGTATATGCATGTGCGTAATTGTGTATGTCTGCATACGAGACTCTGTATGGCCATTTAAATAGTTTTTCATAGCAAGTGTAACCACAGAACAGGGTACACTGTTCAGCCTGTGATGAGAGAAATTCCATACCCTTCTTGCTGCCCAGTGTCATTATTTCCAATACTGAAATTTCTTGCACAGTTTACAAAACATTACACAGCTCAATAGTCATGCTGCCAGGGCTGCAACAAAAATTGCTAGATGTGATTCATAAGGCCCTAGCATTAAAGCGGTACTCCAGCGGGGGGGCACTTTTTCGCTGGGACCGGGGAGGAGGTGGCCGAGGGAAAAGACGTCCACTCACCTCCCCGGTTCCAGGTCTCAGGTCCGCTCAGCCAGTCAGTGAAGGAGGCGGGATCCGTTTCAAGTCCGATCAGATCCCGCCTCCTTCACTGAGTGGCTGAGTGGACCTGAGACGTCACGTCTCGGGCCCGCATCAGACACCCGGAAGCGGACGGAATCGGGCACCCGAGCGCCGCGATGCGGGACCCGCCGCTGGAACCTGGGGGGTGAGTGGACGTCTTTTCCCTCGGCCACCTCCTCCCCGATCCCAGCGAAAAAGTCCCTTCCCGCTGGAGTACCCCTTTAATCAGCCATAGACCACACATCTTCTATTAGATGTGAAATATGCAGCCACGGCAGAATTTTTTTCTGATCACTTTATAGTGAGCAAACAGCAGACGAGCTAACGTTTGGTGATTTTTCAGCTGATCCTGTTACACAGGGCGATATTTGCCTTATTGACAGGCCCTGGATGACTCTACAACTCTTCAGAACATTACATTACACCAAGGTCAATAGGATGTGTCTGGTGTACAATTGCTGCTGCTGTGCCTCGCAGTGCTCTTATAAGAAGATAACCCCCATGCTTTGTTGTCCTGCTGTGCTCTTCATAGGCTTATTCAGGCTCAGTAGAGAACACAGAGGGGGAAGTGTGGTCACTATAATAATATAAGGATGGGATCACCTTCCAGAGCAGTGAGCATGAGAGCAAAACTAGGGGGTTTGTCCTCTTACAGTTGCATTGTAAGGCACAGCAAAAGCAATTGTAACACACACACACAAACTTTCTAATACAGTAGACTTTAAAAAAAAAAAAAAAGAAAGAAAAAAGTGACCCCTTTAAATGAGTTATCCAGCCATTAAAATCCATTTATATGTTACTGTTTTTATTTAAAACAAATATTACAGGATACTTGTTTTACATTCCGTCTTTATATTTAACTCATGTTTATTGTGAAATGAGTTGTTGGTAACATAATACTCTTGTATATCTTTTTGTATTTGTCTTCTGTATTTTATTTTGTTTGTTTTTTTAAATTAGTTAAAACTTTGAAAAAGTAAAACATAACAAATTTGGTCAGTATCCAACTCCGTTATGAGTCTAAGGATATGACAGGGAAAATACCAAAGCCAGGTATCCATTCACAGACAGCTGTTTCAGGGTGTTGCCCCTCTTTATTACAAACATCTTATCCTTAACACTATGCTCCCCCGGTGTCCTCCTGCAGAGTCTTTGGGTCCCCAGCAGCTGCTGCCATTTTCGAGACAGTCTTAGCAGTGACAGCCTGCTAAGCCAATTACTGGCTACGGTACTGTCATTGTCCTGTCTCAGTCAGTGATTGCCTGAGCAGACTGTCACTGCTGAGACAAGTTCGTCTTGGAAGTGGCGGCCATCTGTGGTCAGCGGGGTATCTGGAGAAGACGCAGCTGGGAGACTATGGAAAGGTAAGGTTAAGATAATGTTTTATAGAAGTGCAGCAACAGATTTTTTTCATGCAGAATAACCCCTTTAATAAAGGAAGTATGAGAAATCTGCATTTACAGACCTAAATTGTAATGTAAAATTTTAAAAAAACAACAGATGAAGGTAGACAGTTAGAAACTGTGTGATTATGGAGTTCTGTGGATAGGAGATTTGGAATACCCCTCTAACATATAAAAGCGTGTAAGAGTTATATCCTTTTGCTAAATATATGTCTGCTCAGTGCCAATTAGGTACCATTAATACTGCATTAAATGTACCTTTTCTTTGTATGCATAAAATGTACTAATGTACAATATTTGCTTCTTAAAGGTGAAACATGGACTGAGACTATGGCCTATGTTCTGTTCTGGGGTACTGCTAGCATTGGAACAGCCACAATTATCCTTTACAATGGCAAAGACTTTGTTGATGCCCCAAAACTAGTGCAAAAAGAGAAGATGGACTGAATTTGTATTTGTTCAAAGCATCTTGGCAGTGGTCACTCCACAAGCCAAAACTGGAGTCTTTACTAATCTGCTTTCAATTACATTGTTGATCTTCCTAATGTTGACATTGGTTCGAAATGATCAAAAGCAATTATTTTTTATGCCATGGGCATAAAGGTGCAATGGTATTATACTATATGATATGGAGCACAATATACACTCAAATAATGACAAGCTTTTCTGTGTGTATTTTTCCAATGATTTTCATCATACATTCAACACCTTTACAGGAGATGAGACCTTATCTTAACGGGAACCTGTCACCAAGGAAATGCTTTCTAATCTATAGACATCATGTTATAGAGAAGGAAGAGCTGAGCAGATTGATATATATCTTTGTGGGAAAAGATTCCGTGTAACTTTTTGATATTAATCCCTGAACATTCTGTGTTAAGGAGTCCAGTGAACAGTGTCAGTACTCACTGGATTACTTAGCATGCAAACATCAGAGATTTCAATCAATACAAGTTATATTAAATCTTTTCCCATAAAGATATATCAATCTGCACAGCTCCTTCTGCTCTATAACATGATGCTGATAGCTTAGGTAGCATTTTCATGGTGACAGGTTCCCTTTTAAGCATTTTAAAGTTAATAGTAATAGAAAATGAAACTTCATTTTTCATTCTATGCCTTGCAGTTGTTTAATTTTACATTTAAAGCGTCACTGTAGTTATAACTTTTAAAATCTAAATCATCAGTAGATGTGATATAAAGCAAGTTTGCCATATACATTCTTTTTTTTTTTTTTATATCATGGAAAACAGCACTTCCTGTTTTCTGTGGAAAACAAAAGTCAAAAAACAGGAAGTCCTGTGTATCCCAGGACATCTGAGCGCTCACAGAGAGAAGGTAGTCATGTGACTGATAGACACATTGTGCCACTCTGTACTGGCCGGAATTCCTGTTTTTTTTTTTTTTTGTTTTTTTTTTCAACCAGCACAAGTCAGAAAATCTGCCTTCAGGAGACCTGGATTTATGGTAAGTTCAGCTTTGTTTTACAGCATGATAACAACACCAAAAAAAATAATGAATGTATATTGCAAACTTGCTTTTTTTCACATGTACTGTTGGTTTAGATTTTGAAAGTTATAATGACAGTGATACTTTAGTAAATAAAAGCATGATAAAGACATACTTGTCTGACTGTGATATGCACAGTAAAAGTGTAGTTGTCACAAAAAAAAAATTCTTTGTCAGATAAATGTCAAAAGTTTTTATTGGTAGGGTCTGTCAAGACAACGAGTTGGGAGATATAAGCACTGCTGCACACCTCTCTCTGCTCTGTGTCTATGTGATGCGATGGATATGTTTACCTTATGCGGCCATCTTGGTGACATGTTGCTGGAAGGAAACACATTGAGTGAAGACTTCTTAGTTCATTCTTCTGATCACAGTAAATGCATTCAGACCTTGACAGATAAAATCTTTTATGTCATAGCATCGATTTTTTTTCGTTTTGTTTTGTTTTTGTTTCAAAAATTTGATATATAATAATCGTAATAACTTGCCTAATAAACCTTATGGCCTAAGAGCAAATTAAAATTATATATCTCGAGTACAGTGCATAAGGGGTGTGCAACCATATTCCACATATAATTTTATTTTTTATTTTATTTTTTTAAGAATTACTCCACTATTGCCCAAACCAACCCTCCACCCCACCCCCTGGCTGCACGCTGGTACATATACTCACGCGAGAGATTGCTTTCCTGCAGCACAACATCTTTCTAATGCTATAATGCCATTCAAATCCGGCTTGCACCCACGTGACCTCTTCTGTGCCGTTCAGATCTTGCTGGCACCCACGTGACCTCTTGTGTGCTGTTTAAATCCTGCTGCCACCTACTTGACATCTTCTTCTCACATCTGAGGAGGCTGAAAGTCAGAGTCTTGCAGAGTCAGAGGTGATTTGAAGACACTGACTTCCAGTATTCAAAATCTTTGGTGGGGAAAGAAGAGGGGCCAAAAGACATGCAACGTAAGCGCCAGCAGGATTCAAACAACATCGGAATGGCGCTGCACCACAAGAAAGCGATCATCACGGGTGAGTATATGCGCAATAAAAAAAGCGGAGTGCTACATTAAACATTCCTCTGTTTAATGAGTGTAATAAAGATACTTTTCTTTTTCTTGACTTTTTTGTATGCCTTAATTTATAGTAGGCTGTTTTAATTTAGACTTATTGCTAGAATAGGATTGTTGGCTTTAAGAATTGTAAAATTATGCAAATAATCTGCTAGAAGTGCAAGAAAGCACATAATGTAAAATAAAAGCAAGTACTGCAAGAAACATAAGATCGTTGTTTTGCTCTATATATTATCTTGCATAACTGTCTTAAAATGGTCATTACAGTTAATGATTTATTAAATAAAATAAATGGAATGGCATTAAGTTATGTTTGTGTAAGAATTCTGAGCTAAGATGATTTTTGTTTTTGAAAAGTTCTTCCTAACAGAGCCTGTCAGTCCAGCATAAAGTAGTACGATAAAAATCAAAAGCTCTTTATAGTGTAGATCAGTCATGTCAAAATTATTTTTGTCTCGCCAAGAAAACCCAGTGATTTCCTATAGCTGGCATTAGATGCACTCACACAGATGCTTCCCTCCAGAGAGGAGCCTGCAGCAGGGTCAACTGCTTTAGGTGAGACGTCGGAGGAGGGGTTACAGTTAATAGCAGACATGGGGGAGGGGGAGCAGAGGGCTTTAATTTGTAGAAGTGGGGGAGGGGGTTTATAGTACATGTGGTGGACAGAGGGGGTTGATTAGCGGTGGCTGCTGAAGTTGGATAAAGCCCTAAGGCTATGTGGAAAACATGGATATAGTCATTAGCTGTATCCATGTTTTTCAGACAACCTTAGAGCTTTATCCAAGTTCAGCAGCCACTGCTAATCAAATGCTGATCATTTGGGTTCGGATGGACTCGAACCCGAAACCGGTTCGCTCATCTCTATTCGTATTAGATCTGGTTGGGATCTAAGACAAGCTTTAGATTTCTCGAAAGGTGGGGGAGAGGGAAGTGAGAGGGGAGGTGTCGGAGGAGGAGTGAGAGGGTTGAAGGATGTGTACAGGGGGAGAAGTTAGAAGGAAAAATGGGTGCAAAAAGCAGGGTTGAGGAACCAAACATCAGAAAATCAGGTGGTTACCCCATTCTGTAACAAAGGTAGTAATCAAAAAATCGCTAAGTTTCTCCAGACATCACTGAGTAAACAAGGTGATAAAGGAGATGCATCCATGTGTGAAGATAGAACAGTCTGCGAAGACAACAGCCTGGTGTGACCGCAGGAAGTCATGCTGATCGGTCCGATGTACTAACTAAAATTCTTGATACAGTCCAGAAACTTAATAACTCAGTCTCTGAAATACTATCCCAGTTGTTTATTCGTACCGATATGGGTAAGATGGGAGAAAGGACGGAAGTTAAGACGAGGGTCTCTAAACTAGAAGATTCCCATGAGGAAATGGTTACAGACGTTAAAAATTTGAGGAAGGAATCTTGACTCTAGCATTAGAAAAATATTTGAGCTAGAGGATAGAGCTCGTAGATCCAATGTCAAGTTGATAGGGTTCCCTGAAGGGAGTGAAGGAAGAGACTGTGCTCAGTTTATATATGACTGGCTGATCTTTAATTTTGGAGATGGAGGGCTATCTAAGTTTTTTGGGGTCGAACGAACCCACAGATTACCTGCTAGGCCTAGCCCCCCCGGTGGAAAACCTAGACCTATTCTGACTAAGTTGTTGCTCCTCTGGAGTTAAACAGAGGAAAACATGAATTGTTATATAATAATAATTTGATCGCCATATATCCGGACTATTCATATGAGACAAATAAAAAAAAAAAAACAAGTTTCATTGAAGTGAAAAAAAGACTGAGGAATGCAGGCATTAAATACTCTCTTGTATACCCAGCGAGATTAAGGGTAATATATGAGGACAAATCCCAGTTTTTTTGATAAGCCTGATGTTGCTTGCCAGTGGGCAGACAGTAGGGGTTTGTTGCTGTTGCCCTTGAGGTTGGTGCAAGCGGGAGGGTGGGGGGATGACAGGTTGAGTTAGAGGTTCTGAGATGAGGGATTCGTCCTGGAGTCGGTGGAGCCATGTAGGGGTGTTTTTTAGTTGTTTTGGGGTTTTTTGCGGGGGAGGTGGGGTGGGTTGGGTGTTTTTTTTTCCCCTTCCTTTCTCCTCGTTTTCTCTCTCCTCTGGTTGTTCTCTCCCTTTCCTGCTTGTTTCTTCCCTTCTTTACACCTCTCTTATTCTTTCTTTTGTTTTGCTTCATCTCCTTTGGTTCCTCTAGGAGGTTGTTCTATTTTTACAAGAGCTCGGTGGTTGGAATAGTGTTATGATGAGTACCTGGTTTAGATACCTTATGCATATAGATTCTAAAGATAACACTATGGGTGAAATGGCTTTTGTTTTTTTGTTTTTTTAAGGAACACTTCTCCTGGTATAATTTTTGTGGGTGTGAGTGTCGGAGGGGGTGCGCACTTCTTTTTCCTATGGCTATACAGACGAGACCTAGTGAGTTGGATAATGTGCAAGATGGGTAAGATTAACCCCTTAACGACATCGGGCGTAAACTTACGCCCTCGCGCCCTGGTACTTAGCGCATCAGGGCGTAAATTTACGCCCGATGTTTCCCCGATCGCTGCGTGTTCACACACAGCGGTCGGGGAAGATGGCCTGCTATAAATCATAGCAGGCCATCATAGCTTCTCGGCACGGGGGGTGGTTAACACCCCCCGTGCTTACGATCGCCGCTATAGGCTGATCAATTCAGATCAGCCAATAGCGGCGATCGGAACCTTTCCGGGTCATCGGTGACCCGATGACCCGGAAAAAAATGGCGGTCGGTGCTGTCCGAGGACGGCACCGACCGCCGTTACTGTAAAAAGTAATGGTGGTCACCGTGCCACCGGCGATCGGGCCGGTGGCACGGCGATCAGAGTCCAGCAAAATAATAAATACCTGCCCTGGACCCCTCAGCTAGGTAGCGGAGGGGTCCAGAGCAGGTATTTGTACATTACTCACCTGTCCCGGGCTCCTGATCGGCGTCTTCCGGGTTCGCGGCGTCCTCCGTCATTCCGTTCGGTCTTCGGGTCTTTCCGCTGTTCCCCGTCGTCTTCTTTCGGCTATTTTCGGCTCCAGCCTCGTCATTTTCCGGATTTTGCGCTCTGCTGCCCCCTAGCGGCTGATATGTGTAATACACTTATCAGCAGCTACAGGGATATTCAGAATATAGAAAAAGTTTTTGTTTTTTTTCCAAATTTTTTTTTTTTCTATTTTCCGCACCCTATCGCCGCTGAGTGTTGATCAGCATCGCACGAAAGTGCGCTGCTAATCAGCAACTCCTCCTTTTTGGCGTAGGGTGTTTTTTTTCTATATTCTACTGCCACGGTCTGCTGATAAGTGCCGCACATAAGTGCGGCATTTATCAGCAACTCCTTTGTTGGCGTAGGTTTTTTTTTTTATACTTACTGTAAAAAAAACACGTAAAAAACACTACATTACACCACACTACATTGAATAAAGTTTGACACTACACCACTACATACCCCATATACTAGTCCCCGTATAAAGATGGCCCCCAGGGTGTTTTCGGCGTCAGACGCATACGTTATTATTGCCTCCGACACCGAAACAGCCAGTGAGGATGAATGGGGGGGTCCTTCTTTCCTCCATTCATCCTCATCATCCTCATCATCTGGTGACGTGTCTGGGGGTAGCGTAGTGTACGCTGCCCCCCAGACACGTCTTTTCTGCCAGTACCGTCCCAATAAGAGATCACGGTATGGTGTAAAATTCTACACACTCTGTGAGCGTACCTCAGGGTACACTTACAGATTTAGGGTACGTGCACACTGCGGAATGGCGAAGGATAACCCTTTGTGCATTCCGCAGCTGGCACCCACCGGCGGACTGATGCGGGCGCATGTCTCCACCCGTGTCATAGACTCCATGTTATGCACGGGCGGATTCCATCGTCCGTCCAAAGAATGAACACGTTGGACGTAGAGCGGAATCCGCCCGTGCATAGAATGGAGTCTATGACACGGACGGAGACGTGCGCCTGCATCACTCCGCCAGCAGGTGTGGAATGCACGAAGGGTTATCTGTCGCGATTCCGCAGTGTGCACGTACCCTTAAGAGTGTATGTAGAAAGGGACACCCAAATCCAGCCCCCAGATGCCCCCTCCCCCCCATCCTCGGAACAAGTGGGAAGATCGTCCGGGAACTGATCTTCCCACTGCTGGATAAAGGTCACCACCTGTACGGGGATAACTTTTATACCAGCGCCCCTTCTTCCGCTCCCTCGCTGAACTGTAGCTTGCGGCACGATATGAAAATATCAGAAGCAGTAATAGCGCCCTAATATTTAGCAGCCATGGAGCGGACCCAGCGCTTCTCGATGTGAAGGACCCCGTATCGCACCAGGACAACATTTTCCAGGTGACGTCCCCCACACTGGAGAAAGGGAGACCCCAGAAGAAGTGCAGAGTGTGGCGTAACAGGGGGATCAGGAAGGACACCATTTTCCAGTGTGACGCCTGTCCTGATCCCCCCGGCCTCTGCCTACTGGATCGTTCCAAGGCGTACCACACGTCACTGGAGTTCTACATTATCTAAATTCTGTCCCTTATTCCTATTTCAGGGGTCACGTTGATCCAGGGATTATTCTGATCGCCATTATGGAGTCGGGAAGGAATTTTTCCCCTGTGATGAGGCTACTGTCTGCCTTACGAGGGTTTTTTGCCTTCCTCTGGATCAACACAGGTTGAGTTTGATGGACACCTGTCATTTCCAACCTTATAAACTAATAATTGGCCTAATACCCCCAAATAAATTAGAATGGTCCCTTTTTCCCAGCTAAATAGGTATGGCCGCCATTCCCATTAGAGGATGCCATGATGCAATTACAAAGCCTCTGTGCGGCCAGGACAGTAGAAACCCCCCCACAAGTGACCCCATTCTGGAAACTACACCCCATAAGGAATCTAACAAGGGGGGCAGCGGGTATATCGCCCCCTGGTGACGGCCACATTTGGGACGTGAAAATGAAAAAAATTGTATTTTTTATTTTCTCGGCACATGTTCTACGTAAGTGCCTGTCACCAGTGGGGTCCATATCCTCACTGCACCCCTTGTTAGATTCCTTATGGGGTGTAGTTTCCAGAATGGGGTCACTTGTCGGGGGTTTCTACTGACCTGGCAGCACAGGAGCTTTGTAATTGCGACATGGCCTCCATCCTCCATTCCAGCCTCTAAATGGCGCTCTGTCCCTTTGGTGGCTTGCCCTGTGCCCATATGGCACATTATGCCCACATGTGGGGTATTTTCGTACTCAGGGGAAACTACCCTACACGTTTTGTGTTCATTTTCTTTTTTAACCCCTTGTGGAAATGGAAAAAATCAAGGCTAGACCAACATTTAGTGTAATTTTTGTAAAATTTTTACTCTAAATCATTAAACTTGTCATGATTTTTTCATTTTCACAAGGGGCTAAAAGATAAAAAAAAACACTAAATGTGTAGAGCAATTTCCCCTGAGTACGGAAATACCCCACATGTGGACATAAAGCGCCATGCGGGTGCAGGGTAAGCCTCCGAAGGGAAGGAGCGCCATTTCGTTTTTGAAGGCTGGATTTGGATGGAATGGATTTTAAGGGGCCATGTTGCATTCAAAAGGCCTCTGTGTTGCCAAGACAGTTGAAACCCCCCACAAGTGACCCCATTATGGAAACTACACCCCTCAAGGAATGTAACAAGGGGTGTCTTGAGCATATGGACCCCACTGGTGACGGGCACAAATGTGGAACAATGTGGCGTGAAAATGAAATATTACATTTTTTACACTATAATGTTGGTTTAGCCTTGAATTTATCATTTTCACAAGGGGTTAAAAGAGAAAAAAACACACAATATGTGTAGAGCAATTTCCCCCGAGTCCGTAAATACCCCACATGTGGACATAAAGCGCCATGTGGGCGCAGGGCAAGCCTCCGAAGGGAAGGAGCGCCATTTGGATTTTGGAGGTTGGATTTGGCTAGAATGGATGATGAACGCCATGTCGCATTTACAGAGCCCTCGTGCTGCCAAAACACTGGAAACCCCCCACAAGTGACCCCATTATGGAAACTGCACCCCTCAAGGAATCTAACAAGGGGTGCAGTGAGGATATGGACCCCTTGATGACGGGCACATTTGTTCCACATTTTTGCCCGTCACCAGTGGGGTCCATATGCTCACTGTGCCCCTTGTTAGATTCCTTGAGGGGTGTAGTTTCCAGAATGGGGTCACTTGTGGGGGGTTTCCAGTGTCTTGGCAGCACGAGGGCTCTGTAAATGCGACATGGCCCTTGAAATCCTTTCCAGTGAAATTCAGCTTCCAAAAGCCAATTGGCGCTCCTTCCCTTTGGAGGCTCGTCCTGTGCCCGCTTGGCACTTTATCGCCACATGTGGGGTATTTCTGTACTCGGGAGAAACTGCGCTACACATTTTGTGTCTTTTTTTTCCTCTTATCCCTTTAAGAAAATAAAAAATTGAAGGCTAGAACAACGTTTTAGTGTAAAAAATAAATTTTTCTTTTTTCACGCCATATTGTTCGGAAAATCTGTGAAGCACCTGTGGGGTCCAAATGCTCACCGCACCCCTTGTTACATTCCTTGAGGGGTGTAGTTTTCTAAATGGTGTCCCTTTAGGGGTGTTTTTTAGGTTTTGGCACCCCAGAGCCTCTGCCAACCTGAAGTGGTACAGTCAGAAATGACCAAATATAACGGAGGCGTTGAAATTCACTAGGCGCTCCTTTATATCTGAGGCTTGTGGTTGCGTCAAATAGCGCAATAGGGCCACATATGGGGTATTTCTATAAACTGCAGAAACGGGGCAATAATTATTGGGGTGCATTTCTCTGGTAATAGGTTTATAATTATGAAAAATATTGGATTACAATAAAATCTCTGCACAGAAAATTAAAATTTTCAAATTTCTTACACACTTAGCTTTTATTTCTGTGACTCCCCTAAAGGGTTAAAACACTTTCTGGATATGCTTTTGCAGAGTGTGGGGGGTGCAGTTTCTGAAATGGGGTGCTTTGTGGGGCTTTCTAACATACAGGCCCCTCAAATACACTTTAAGGGTGCGTTCACACCTACAGGATCTGCAGCAGATTTGATGCTGTGTTCAGTTATTTAAATGAAATCTGCTGCAGAAAATCAGCTGCAGATCCTGTAGGTGTGAACGCACCATAAACCTGAACAGGTCCCTAAAAATATCTGATTTTGAAATTTTACTGAAAATTTGGAAATTTGCTGCTAATGTTTTAAGCTTCCTATTGTCTAAAAAAAATTAAAGATCGTTTAATAAATGCCGCCAACATAAAGTAGACATGTTGCTAATGCTATTTAATATATAATTTATGTGGTATAACCACTTTCTGTATACGCAAAGAAGTTTCAAAGTTGGAAAAATGCAGTTTTTCACATTTTTTCACATTATTTGGGTTTTTTTCATAAAGATTTGTTATGATTATCGACTCCAATTTACCAGAAATGTAAAGTACAATATGTCACGAGAAAACAATCTCAGAATCAGCCGAATAGGTAAAAGCATCCCGAAGTTATTAATGAATAAAGTGACACTGGTCATATTCATAAAATTTGTCTCTGTCCTTAAGGCCATTTCAGGCTCTGTCCTTAAGGGGTTAAGGTGGTATCTTGAAATATAAGGGGATTGGCAGACAGAAGAAAGCAGGTGGCTATATTTGACACCATAAATAGATATTTACCTGCGATAGTCTGCCTACAAGAAACCCACTTGACCAGCAACACCGTGCATGTGCTTCAAAAGAGATGTGCTCACGAAACGTACCATTCACTCTATTCATCTTACTCAAGGGGAGTTTCCATACTTATTCACAGAGCCTTGTCGGTAAAATATTAAATCGGAAGGTAGATTTATATGGTTGGTATGTCATTCTTCACTTAGTGTGTGAACAAGTAGAGATGGTCTTAGCGGCAGTTTACTTTGCTCCCCCCTTCACCCAGACTCTGTTCCTGGAAATTGATCGTATTGTGAATTCAATAGCAGAGTGCCCCGTGATTTGGATTGGGGACTTTAATGCAGTGTTCGTTGATTCTAGGGATAGACTGAGGGTGGATGGGGTAGATGTGATGAAAAATCACTCCCCTCTAAAGAGAATAGCAGAGGAACTAGGCTTGTAAGATATATGGAGATTAAGGATTGGGACAGACAGGAATGTTCTTGTGTAAATAAGACCCACAGAACCATGTCGAGGATCGATTTAGCCCTAGGGAACGATCTGGCAGTTGGCATTATAGGTAAAATCGATTTTGGAAGGAGCGGTTTCTCTGACCATATTCCTTTAAGTATAATTATAGAACGTGAGGAAAGAAGGGAGGTACAACCGATTAGGATTAATCCCATATGGCTACAACACCTTGATATAGATTTGGAGAAGGAAGCTGAAAATTATTTTAAGGAGAACAAGGGTTCGACTTCAATTAATTATCTTTGGGAAGCATAAAAGCCAACGTTAAGAGGTTCTCTTCACCATAGAATCGCTTAAAAAAAAAAAAAAAACAGGATAAGCAGAGGATGAAAGAACTTTACAATGTAGTTCAGGAAAATGAGTTGAGATATAGAGACTCGCGGTCGAGAAAAGACTGGGATGTGTGGACGTTGGAGAGGGAGAGATGGGAGAAGGAGAGGTTGAGAAATCTAGAATTTAAAAACCAGTTTCTTCAGGCAAGGTACAGAGTAGATGGGGAAATACCTGGAAAATATCTAGCAAGGATTATTCGCTCACAGGAAGGTAAGCTTAGGATAGTGGCAATTAAAGACAGAGAGACAGTCAGTACGTCTACAGAAAATATTTTAAAGGTTTTTGAGAGATACTATAGGAATCTTAATGCCTCCGAATGTACTTGTACTAATGATGAAATTGAAGTTTATTTGGACAAGGTGTCGTTATCGAGTATATCTCCAGAGGAGAGGGCGGCTTTGGAGGTTCCTTTCGCTAAGGGCGAGTGCTAGAAAGTGGTGGGGGAGATAAGTGATGGTAGGGCTTAGGGCTCTGATGGCATTCCTACAGAAGTTTATAAAAGGACTGGGGGTAGGCTAATTGAGGAATTGTTGGAAGTTTTTAACAACTCACTTCAAGAGGATATTTTACCTGACTCTATGAGGGAAGCAAAAATTGCCTTGATCCTTAAAGTGTCACTGTCGTTAAAATTTTTATTGCAGAAATCAATAGTACAGGCGATTTTAAGAAACTTTGTAAGTGGTTTTATTAGCCGAAAAATAATTTTTTATCATGAAAAAGCGGTTTGAAGCTCTCCTCCCTGTCTTCATGGTTTTCCTATGAAAAGAGAGAGAAAGTAAAAGCAGCAAAACAGGACAACAAAGAGTTAATTTACATTCACATCCCAGGCTCTCTCCTTTGACAGGCACCATGGACCTCTCTGACCTCTAATTAGGGCTCTGAATAGCTCCCCTGCTGAGCAATCCTTTGTTCTTGGCTCTCAGCTGCTGCTCCTTCCTCCTCCCCCCTCCCCTCTTCATAGACCAGACAGATCGACTGATGAAAAAACAGTCGAGATTTTCTGATTCTGAGGAGTGGATGACAGAAAGGAGAGGAGGGGGGGACCTGGGAAAAGGCTTTTTACATGCAGATGGCATATTTGGCTAATAAACCCAATTACAAAGTTTCTTAAAATCGCCTGGACTATTGATTTCTGCAAAAAAAGACCTGAGACCTACCGATAGAGCTGATTGTGCCCATTTGAGAGCTGTGCCTCCTGGGGGGTCTTTTAAATATATTGGCATCGAAATCTAGTCTGACTTAAATCTATATCTGGATACCTGGATATCTGCTGCCTATAGTTGATAATCTCTATTGGAAAATTAAGGTTTGGAACAAACTTCCGGTGGGGATGGCATTTAGGGTTGGCATAGTGAAGATGGTAATACTTCCCAAAAATTTATATGTACTATATAATTCTCCAGTGTGGATAAGTAGGCACTACTTTAAAATAATCACTAGCATGTGTAATCTGGGAGAATAAGATGGTAAGAATAAAACTCTTTCAAGTGGGAGAAAGGATGGAGGATTGAGACTGCCTGATTTTGAGAGAGATTTTTTGGCGGCACAAATGTCCTTTATAATTAGTTGGAAGAATTTAGATTTTTCTAACAATGGGAGAATATGATCAATAATTTTCGGCCTGATCTTCCTTCTATCCTTCAGACTAATGAGAGATTTGATAGACGTACAGAGCCCCTTTGGTTTATGCTGGGACAAGTATGGCAGATGGTTAAACAAAAACTGAATATGCGCAATAGTAATGAATTTACCCCATTATGGGGAAATCCCTCGCTCACGCATTTTCATAAAATTTCTGATTACGTTTAATGAAATATGGGGGAAGTGGTTGGATCTGGGAGTATGAGAACCTAGTAATTAGTACTCGAGGTAAGATCTAAGTGTAATGGGGGAAGGGGAAGTGGGAAGAAAGTTGTTTTTTTTTTTCTTTCTTTTTTTTTTCTTTTTGGGTGGTGGGTGGGTTTTAGGGTAGGGATGTTCCATGTTGTATGAACAATATATGTAGAGAATATTCCCTTTGAATTGGTGGAGCTAGGTTGGGTTCCTAATTTTCTTGGCAATTTTGTGGACTGGCTGGGGGACCTCCATCTTTAGACGAGATAGAGGTGGTGTCGGGTAATATTGCAGATACTTTTGGATTTAGTACGGTAGATGGGAGATGAGTTGTTAGGTCTATCGTGGATGCATCGAGAGGGTACTATCGGGCTGGTTTGGTGACGTTGGCCTGACTGACGAATCGTGAGTGACACCCTATTATTTTTTTATTTTTTTTTTGAGTCTTGTTTTTTTTTTTTTAGAGTGATGGGTGGTGGAGTGCCATCTAAGGTTTGAAGCCTTGTTAATCGGGATGGAAGCCGATGGACACCTACCATTACTTGTTACTTAAAAGGAGACCAAGGGAGTAATAGTAGGATAAAGGGTATTATGACAGATGATCCTGAATACTATGTGAAACCTTGCCTCCTATGCACGCCTTTAGTAGATGAGATGCGCGGTAGTAGCGGATGGACATTAGATTTGCACAGTGTGTGAGTTTTGAGTCCTCTGTAAATCCAAGCAGAGGGAAAAAAAATGGAGTATAAAATCGTTTTGTTTTTCTTTGGTCTTTGTTGTCTTTGTATTTTGTTTTTTTTTTTTTTCTCTCCCATTCTTCTTGTTTATATTATTGTTTGAGGGTGAGTCCTCTCGCTCCGGTGGTTTGTGGTTTACGAATTTGGCCGGTTGGACGCCACTGCCTTGAACCCGCGAGTGCTTGCAGCTTGATCCCTAATTTAATACACCATTCTATTTTATAGTAAGGTTTCGGACAATTGGTCCGGATTGGATTGTGGTTGTAAAATACGTGGATTTGTGGCTGATTCTATTATGGATTTGTTCTTTCTTTTGGTTCCCAGCTCTCTCTACAAGGGGGAGCTGCGTTCTTTTGCTTGTTTGGTTAAGTGTTGATCTAGTGATCTTTGTCTATGTGTATTGTTCATTTTTACATATCTTGAACTGTTGTTATGGTCATAAATAAAGATTAACCCCTTCGTGCTGCAGCTAGTTTGGGCCTTAATGACCAGGCTCATTTTTCAAAATCTGACCTGTCTCACCTTATGATGCATTAATGTATGCTAGCAATTCTAAGATAGTTTTTTTCGTCACATATGGCACTTTATGTTAGTGCCAATATTTGGTCACTACTTTGTGTGTTTTTTGTGAAAAACATCAAAATATCATGAAAAATTTTAAAAATTAGCATTTTATGAACTTTGAAATTCTCTGCTTCTAAAAAAAGAAAGTCGTAGCTAGTGATAAGCGAGTACTAAAATGCTCGGGTGCTCGTTACTCAAAACGAATATCTCCCGATACTCGAGTGCTAGTTTCGAGTAACGAACCCATTGAAGTCAATAGGAGATTCGAGCATTTTTGCAGGGGACTCAGGTTCGGTAGAGGGAAGGTCGTGTGAAAACCTGTCAACCTCAGAAATTGATGGAAACACAATGGAAAAGGACAGGAAACAGCATGCCTTTGAGGCTGCCTAATGGCACCATTATGCCTAAGATAGGCATATGGACCACCCAAAACTCAGCCTGACACAGCATGGCAGTGAGAACATAGGGAACCATTAAAACAGAGGTAGCATATCATGAACCAGCCAAAAATTCAGCCTGACACAGCATGGCGTTGAGAACAGAGTGAACAAGGTAGAAGCGGTAGCAAGTGAGCCTCCCAAAAATTATACCAGACACAGCATGGCAGTGAGGACACAGACAACAATTAAGAAAAATGAATAAAAAATTAAATAAGTAAAAAGTACAATATATCTATACATCGTGCCTTAGTAAGGGGGTGGTGTTGTACATCATAGTGCAAATGTTTGGGGGGGAAAGCACACATCCTTTTAAACTGTCAAAGTGGTAAAAGTGAACTCAAACTGTGCAATCAAACAACAACAACCAATGAAAAGTGAGATAAGTGCAGAACTTTAAACTTTTACAATGTGAACTATGAACTGAAAACAGTCACCCAACAATAGTGACATCCCATTCCCTAGTTGACTAATGAGACAATTCTAAGTGCTAACTGGTTTAAGTGCTAACAAACAAGCATGAGCACAGCTAGATAGATTTCTCTCTCATACTGTGCAAACTTATAATATGTTTATATACCAACCAATTAAACTGTGGGTAACCATAATTTCCAAATTTCTGACATGTCACCAAACTTGTTAGGGTCCAAGTGCTGACCCTAACCCTACTTGCTTAAAGGAAGGGGCAGAAGGCCCTCAACAAAGTGCGGCATCTGTTCCTTCCTGATCATCACTTCCCGGATAGACAAACAGAAACAAAAAAGTGACGACCTGATCACCTCTGCCCTATTTTGGCAACTGTTGGGGGTAAGGAGGCTGACATGTCAATATGAAAGTTATAGTCACGTCAATCGTTCTATGAAGTGATAGTTACCCTCCCCTTTAAGGCACAAACAGCATTAACAAATTATTAACTGTGGCGGTGTGTATCCTAAACATCATTTTTGTCTACTCCATTTCCTCACTCTCCTCCTCACTTTGAGTTACATCCATGACAACAACCTCACTGTCTGACAACCGGGTCTCATCGTCATCATCAGACACCTCTTCCAACCCCGCTTTCAAGTCCCCACTCTCATCACCCACTGACTGCATGAGCTGCATAGTTTGGGCATCAGGACAGATTGACTGCTCCGGTTGCTCTGACGGGTCCAGAAAAGAGTTCCTGGGAGCATGGTGGTGGATCTGAATCCCTTCTTTCCCTGGAGGGGCCAGGCTGTGGGGAAGGAGGCTGAGTTAATGCAGCAAGGGTTCCACTCACTTGGGTAGCGTAAGTGGACTGCGTGAAAGACTGGGTGGTGGATAAGTTACTGGACACATTATCCGCTATCCACGTGATTACCTGTTCACACTGCTGCAGTTTTAATATCTGTCTATCTTGAGACCCCGTAAGTTGTACAAAGAAGCTAGGGAGTGGATATCTGCGGTGCGCCACTGCTACCTCCTTAACAGGTGCTGTTGTGTCACTCTGCCCTGAACTACGGCCTCTGGCAATGGCATTACTTGTAACCCCACGCCCTCGTCCTCGACCCTTACCCCTGGGGTTCACCATTTTATGGACACTGCACAGTATGGAACTTAGATAGGCCTTGCGTATGAAATACAGAAATCAGGAAAAATACTTGTGCTCCCACAAGTTTTAGGGGGGTGTACGGTACAATCTGGTAGTGGCTGGACCTATACACACTCTGTGACACCCCATTACAATGGGCAGTGAAGTGCTATGCAGGTGTACTACAAATCCCAGCAATATAGTGTAGTACTCACGAGTTTTGGGGGGGCTGTACGGTACAATCTAGCTAGGCCAGCTGTCAAGTCACCATCAAGGGTACACCTGATGCCTCTCGACCGGGGGTGGTGAGGCCCCTGCCACGGCTAGACAAAAAATAAAAAATGAATAAAACAGCTGGCTGGTTGGCGGGGGTGTGATCGGCGGGCCCCCGGTAACCAGTCCCGCTCCTCCGCAAACATAGTGTGACATCAGAGCATGGCAGTGAGGACACAGAGAAGCATTAGAAGTGAGTGAGGAAGCAATTGAGCCTCCCAAAAATTAGGCCAGACACTGCATGGCGGAAGAAGACTTGGCTGTTGGCTGAGAATTGAAGGAAGAGGAGGAGGAGAGGAGATAACAAGAATTTTCATGTTGAGTTGCTTTCGTCGGGTGGACAGTTGAATTCAGGTGAAATCCAGGCTTTGTTTATTTTTATAAATGTCAGCCGGTCAGCGCTGTCAGTTGACAGGCGGGTGCGCTTATCAGTGATGATGGCACCAACTGCACTGAAGACACGTTGTGACAACATTCTAGCGGCAGGGCAGCCCAGCACCTCAAAGCCGTAAAGCGCCAGTTCGAGCCACGTATCCAGCTTTGCAACCCAGTAGTTGTAGGTAGAGTGATTGGGAAGGACGTTGGTATGGTCAGCAAGGTACTCCCTCACCATCTTCCTGAAGGCTTCCCCCCTACTCTGTCTAGACTGGGGACGGTTTACATAGTCTTGCTGGGGTGCCAAGAAACTGTCAAAAGGCCTTGGAGAGTGTTCCCCTGCCCCTTGACAAACTTCCTGCTCCACCGCTCCTCTTCCCCGCTCTTTGGCCCACAGAACTGGCGCTAGTGGTGTCAGATGGGAAGTACATTTTCAGCTTCTGCACCAGGGCCTGTTGATATTGATTCACTCTCATACTGCGTTCCTCGGCAGGAATGACAGTGGAAAAGTTCCGTTTGTACCGAGGGTCCAGGAGGGTGAACACCCAGTAATCTGTGTTGTCCAAAACCAGTAGTCAACATGGATGCCAGTTAAGGCCCAGAAACAAGGAGGCAAGGGCAGGCACACCAGTAGTCAACATGGATGCCAGTTAAGGCCCAGCAGTAGCCAACAAGGAGGCAAGGGCAGGCACACCAGTAGTCAACATGGATGCCAGTTAAGGCCCAGCAACAAGGAGGCAAGGGCAGGCACACCAGTAGTCAACATGGATGCCAGTTAAGGCCCAGCAACAAGGAGGCAAGAGCAGGCACACCAGTAGTCAACATGGATGCCAGTTAAGGCCCAGCAACAAGGAGGCAAGAGCAGGCACACCAGTAGTAGACATGGATGCAAGTTAAGGCCCATCAACAAGGAGGCAAGGGCAGGCACACCAGTAGTCAACATGGATGCCAGTTAAGGCCCAGCAACAAGGAGGCAAGGGCAGGCACACCAGCAGTCAACATGGATGCCAGTTAAGCAGTAGCCAAAAAGTAGCCTTCTACCCCCAGCACCCTTTCGATTTTCAATTTGACTGCAGCAGTTGGGGTAACATTCCCTGCATAATGTGACTCACCACCTCTCCCCCCACCGCTGTTTTGATTTTGAATTTTACTTTGATCCTTGAGGATCTGGCAATTGTCTCATGCAAAGGGATCATCACTTGAGGGGTAGTGTACTACAAATCCCAGCTATACAGTGTTGTACCCACTAGTTTAGGGGGGGGGGGGCTGTACAGTACAATGTGGTAGTGGCTGGACCTAGATACACACTCTGTGATACCCCCTTGCAATGAGAAGTGAAGTTTTATGCAGGTGTACTACAAATCCCAGCAATACAGTGTAGTACCCACTAGTTTTGGGGGGGCTGTACGGTACAATGTGGTAGTGGCTGGACCTAGATACACACTCTGTGATACTGCCTTACAATGAGCAGTGAAGTTTTATGCAGGTGTACTACAAATCCCAGCAATACAATGTAGTACCCACTAGTTTAGGGTGGGGCTGTACAGTACAGTGTGGTAGTGGCTGGACCTAGATACACACTCTGTGATACTCCCTTACAATGAGCAGTGAAGTTTTATGCAGGTGTACTACAAATCCCAGCAATACAGTGTAGTACCCACTAGTTTGTACTGTACAGCCCCCCTAAACTAGTGGGTACTACACTGTATTGCTGGGATTTGTAGTACACCTGCATAAAACTTCACTGCTCATTGTAAGGGGGTATCAGAGTGTGTATCTAGGTCCAGCCACTACCACATTGTACCGTACAGCCCCCCCTAAACTAGTGGGTACTACACTGTATTGCTGGGATTTGTAGTACACCTGCATAAAACTTCACTGCTCATTGTAAGGGGGTATCACAGAGTGTGTATCTAGGTCCAGCCACTACCACATTGTACTGTACAGCCCCCCCCCTAAACTAGTGGGTACTACACTGTATTGCTGGGATTTGTAGTACACCTGCATAAAACTTCACTTCTCATTGCAAGGGGGGGATCACAGAGTGTGTATCTAGGTCCAGCCACTACCACATTGCACTGTACAGCCCCCCTAATGTGATAGTGGCTGGACCTAGATACACACTCTGTGATACCCCCTTACAATGAGCAGTGAAGTTTTATGCAGGTGTACTACAAATCCCAGCAATACAGTGTAGTACCCACTAGTTTAGGGGGGGGCTGTACAGTACAAAGTGGTAGTGGCTGGACCTAGACACACTATCTGACACCCCCATCCAATGAGCAGTGAAGTTCTATGCAGGTGTACTACAAATCCCAGCAATCCAATGTAGTACAGCAGCACCACCAGCCCCAAAATTAAAAAAACAAGTACACTCGGCACTTGTTAGGGGTCTGTATGCAACACCTAATGTCCCCTTTCTGCCAGCAGCCGGTCACCACAGTGTGCTGGTGAAATCGTGGTAGCAGCACTGCAAGTCCCAGCCAGCAGTCTGTAGTAATACTATTAAAAAACGCTTTTAAGCCCTGAAAAGAGCTGTTTGTTTGTATTGCTAGTATTGCCTGCCTACAGGAACGCTAAATCCTACACTGACGCTTTCCCTGGGAAGCAGCAGCTCTGTCCCTAATGTCACAGCATGCGTTTTATATGGCAGGGTCATCTGATCTGGCCAACCAATCGCTGCTATCGACATGTATGGGTCCCACATGATCGCAGGATGTACCAAAGAGTCTCCTGCATGTTTATTGGCTTAGAAATAGCGCCCAAACTTACAGGAAACGGATGATGAGATTTTCTCGAGTATCGCGAGATGCTTGTCCAAGTAACGAGTACCATCGAGTATCAAGCTCGGACAAGCATGCTCGCTCATCACTAGTCGTAGCACATAAATTAGTCACTAAGTCACATTACCAAAATGTCTTCTTTATTCTGGCATGATTTGGTAAACATATTTTACTTTTTTAGGTTGTTACGGGGCTTAGAAATTTATCAGCAAATTATCACATTTTCGTGAAAGTTTCCAAAACTGATTTTTTTAGGGACCAGTTCTTTTTTTAAATGGATTTAGAAGGCGTGTATCCTGACAACCCCCTCAAGTGACCCCATTTTGGAAACTACACACCTTAAAGAATTAATCTAGGGGTAAAATGAGCATTTTGACACTACAGGGGCTTGAGGAAAGTATTTACCATTAGGCCATAAAAAAATGGAAAATTTTAATTTTCCAATAATATTTACGTTTATATTAAAGTTTCTTATTTTAAAAGGAACATGAGAGAAAAAGCACCTCAAAATTTGTAACGCAGGTTCTCTTGCGTCCAACAGTACCCCATATGTGGGCATAAACCACTGTATGGGCACACAGCTGGGCCTAGAAGGGAAGGAGCGCCAATTAACTTTTTCAATGCAGATTTAGCTGAAGAAGTTTCCGAGCGCCAGGTGCGTTTGCAGAGCCCCTGTAGTGCCAGCGGAGTAAAATCTTGCCATAAGTCACTCCATTTTGGAAAGTGCACCCCTCAAAATTCATTTTGGGGTGTGGTGAGCATTGTGACCCCACAGATATTAGAGGAAAGTATTCAAAATAAGACAGTAAAAATGAAAAACTCGAATTTTTCCAATAATTTGTTCGTATAGTTTGAAATTTTATATACAATAGCTCCAATGGACACTCAAACAGTATTGGTCTCACCACCACGGAATCAATTGACCATAACATAACTAGTCCAACATAGTTGATTAGCTTTTAATACATAACAATTATACCACACAAAGCTAATTTTAAAATATATTAATTTTTATTAAACATGATTAAAAAATCAATAAAACCATTAATCTATTTCTAGTGCAAAAGGGAATCCAGCAGTAATAGGTCACCAGACCACCATATCTCTAATGATAACTCTAACATATATCACTTATATCATATAAACGTCACAATCAATATTCATATAGCCCTGCAGTGTATCTACACAGCCTCGGATCGCTGATAACAATGTCAGCCTATATCCGCAATATAAATGATAGTGTAATGAGACGCTTACCCATCGTGGTGTCTGGTAACCGCAACCCCGACGCACGTTTCGCCTTTAAATCGCTTTATCAAGGGGCGTATATAGCTCATGTCTCGCGCACTATATATACTAGTGTTGAGGATTCCTTCCGGGGGACGACGCGGGTCAAAGGAGTGGCCAGGGATCACGCAGCTTCCTCCCGGCCTACGTCACTGGAACGCACGTCCGCCGGTGGAACGTGCGTTCCAGTGACGTAGGCCGGGAGGAAGCTGCGTGATCCCTGGCCACTCCTTTGACCCGCGTCGTCCCCCGGAAGGAATCCTCAACACTAGTATATATAGTGCGCGAGACATGAGCTATATACGCCCCTTGATAAAGCGATTTAAAGGCGAAACGTGCGTCGGGGTTGCGGTTACCAGACACCACGATGGGTAAGCGTCTCATTACACTATCATTTATATTGCGGATATAGGCTGACATTGTTATCAGCGATCCGAGGCTGTGTAGATACACTGCAGGGCTATATGAATATTGATTGTGACGTTTATATGATATAAGTGATATATGTTAGAGTTATCATTAGAGATATGGTGGTCTGGTGACCTATTACTGCTGGATTCCCTTTTGCACTAGAAATAGATTAATGGTTTTATTGATTTTTTAATCATGTTTAATAAAAATTAATATATTTTAAAATTAGCTTTGTGTGGTATAATAGTTTGAAATTTCTAACTTTCAGGAGGAACAAGAGAAAAAAAGGACCACAAAATCTGTAACGCAAATTCTCCTGTGTAGAAAGGTACCCCATATTTGGGCATAAATCACTGCATGGGCACACCGGAGGGCTCAGAAGGAAAGGAGTGCCAATTAGCTTTTTCAATGCAGATTTTGCTGAAGAAGTTTCCGAGCGCCAGGTGCGTTTGCAGAGCCCCTGTAGTGCCAGCGGAGTAAAATCTCCCCATAAGTCACTCCATTTTGGAAAGTACACCCCTCAAAGAATTCATTTTAGGGTGCGGTGAGCATTTTGACCCCACAGGTATTAGAGGAAAGTATTCAAAATTAGACAGTAAAAATGAAAAACTCGAATTTTTCGAATGAACTCGAATGTGGGCATAAACCACTGTATGGGCACACAGTGGGGCTCAGAAGGGAAGGAGCGCCAATTAGCATTTTCAGTGCAGATTTTGCTGAAGAGGTTTCTCAGCCTCAGGTGCGTTTGCAGCGCCTCTATAGCGCAAGCGGAGTACAAAAAACCCATAAGTCAATCCATTTTGGAAAGTGCACCCCTCAAAGAGTTCATATTGGGGTGTGGTGATCATTTTGACCCCACAGGTATTAGAGGAAAGTATTCAAAATTAGACAGTAAAAATGAAAAACTCGAATTTTTCCAATAATATGTTTGTTTTGTTTAAATTTTCTAAATTTCACGAGGAACAGGAGAAAAAATGTACCCCAAAATCTCTAACGCAGGTTCTTTTGAGCAGAACGGTACCCCATATGTGGGCATAAACCACTGTGTGGGCACACAGCAGGGCCCAGAAGAAAGGGAGAGCCAATTTGCTGGAGCAAAACCACAGCTAGTAATAGTAATTAGAATTGCGCAGTTACGGTGATGACTGGCAAGAGGTGGTTACGGGCAACCTGGGGTGGTTCCGGTTAGTCTGGAGGTGGGTACGGGCAACCTGCAGTGGTTACGGGTAATCTGGAAGTGGGTACGAGCAACCTAGGGTGGTTACGGGTGATCTGGGATACGGACGGTGGATACGGACAACATGGGGTGGTCACGGGCAACCTGCTGTGGTTACGGCAACCTGGGGTGGTTACGGGCAACATGGTGTGGTTACGGGCAACGTGGGTTGGATACGGACAACCTGCTGTGGTTACGGGCAACGTGTGGTGGTTATGTGCAATCTGGGGGGGTTACGTGTAATCTGGCGTGATAACGGGCAACCTGGGGTGGTTATAGGACACCTGCTGTGGTTACGGGCAATCTGCGGTGCTAACAGACAATCTGCGGTGGTTACGGGCAACATGGGGTGGTTACGGATAAACTGAAATGCTAATAGGTAATCTGTGGTGGGTACCTGTAATCTGGCGTGGTTACGGCAATCTGGCGTGGTTACAGGCAAGGTGCGGTGGTCAGAGGCAAGGTGTGGTCAGAGGCAAGGTGCGGTGGTCAGAGGTAACGTGGGGTGGTTATGTGTAATCTGGCATGATTACGGGTAACCTGGGGGAGTTATGTGCAACCTGCGGTGGTTATGGGCAACCTGGGGGGTTACAGACATTCTGGGATTGTTACGGATAAACTGAACTGCTTATCTGGTAATCTGGTAATCTTATCTGGTAATCTGGGGTGGGTACATGTAATTTAGGGTAGTTACGGGCAATCTGGGGTGATTACGGACAATCTGAAGGGGGTCACTGGCAATTTAGGGTGGTTACTGTCAATGTGCAGTGGTTACGGGCAACGTGTGGTGGTTACGTGTAAATTGGTCCCTGTCACTTTAAATCTTCAGAGTTGACTGCTTCTGAAGCACATGCGCACTTCAGAAGCTGTCTGCACACCGATGAGGAAGGACCTCCCTAGATCAGGTGAGTATAAGGTGTAGGGGGGGGGACAGTATCACTTTTTATCCCCTGTCACCGATCATTTAGTCATAGTCTGTTCACAGTGATGGCGGCGGCCATGTTGAAAGTGATGGCCGCCAGGGGAGGATTAGTGACCAGCCTACTAGGGGGGCTAATCTGGGGTCTGGGGACACTTATTTAATCTCCCCCCGCCGAGGATTCACGGTGGGGGGAGATGAAAGGCAGCGGCGGCCACTGCTTTAACGGTAATAGCGGCGATTGCCGGTACGGGGGCCGGACGGGACCCACCCCACACACTGCCCCAACCCCTCAACTACCTCCGGTAGCTGGGGGGACGGGGTGGGGGCCTTACCGGCGCTGCTACCTTATTCCCTTCCATCGTCGTAAAAAGCTGATGGCAGCAGAATAAGGCCCATTAGTGACCGCCATAAAAAGTGACCGCCGATATGGCTAAGGGATTAAGTAAAAAAAAAAAAAAAGTTTGGGCGATTATGCACGTGGCGATACTAAACATGTTTATTTATTTTTATAACATGGGAAAAGGGGGGGTGATCCCCCCTGGGAGACTTCTAGTATAAGCACACTGATCTCTCATTGAGATCTATGCTGTAAAGTTATACAGCATAGATCAATGAGATAGGCACTGGATTGCTTCCGGCTACTGCAGGCGGAAGTAATTGAGTGCCGAGCCGGAATCAGTTCCATTACGGCGCAGACCCTGGCCCAAGCCGGATGTGTGGATCGCTCCGAAGGAGCGATTCACCCTACTAGACACCACGGAACAGCTGCATAAGGTAATCAGATGCAGTTGTCAACTAATAGCCGCGGTCCCGGGCTACATGCGGCACCCAGGACCGCGGCGGTTCAGAGCGATGTCGCCCCGCGGCCCCGCTCTTAACTCCTTAACGACCGCAGGGCATAAATATACGCCTCCGGTCCTTAAGAGGATATACAGGTATACAGCATACAGCTATGTACACACCACAGGACGTGTATATACAGGTATACAGCATACAGCTATGGACACACTACAAAATGTGTATACACAGGTATAAAGCTATGTACTATAGGGACCCAGAGTATACAGTCATGGCCAAAAGTTTTGAGAATGATACAAATATGAATTTTTACAAAATCTACTGCTTCAGTTTTTAAAATGGCAATTTGCATATACTCCAGAATGTTATAAAGAGCTTAACAGCAATTACTTGCAAAGTCAATATTTGCCTAGAAAATGAACTTTATCCCCAAAATACATTTCAACATCATTGCAGCCCTGCCTTAAAGGACCAGCTAACATTGTTTCAGCGATTGCTCCATTAACACAGGTGTGGGTATTGATGAGGACAGGGCTGAAGATCAATCTGTTATGATTAAGTAAGAATGACACCACTGGACACTTTAAAAGGAGGCTGGTGCTTGGCATCATTGTTTCTCTTCTGTTAACCATGGTTATTTCTAAAGAAACACATGCAGTCATCATTGCACTGCACAAAAATGGCCTAACAGGGAAGAGTATCACAGCTAGAAAGATTGCACCTCAGTCAACAATCTATTGCATCATCAAGAACTTTGGAGAGAGCTTCCATTGTTGCCAAAAAGGCTCCAGGGCACCCAAGAAAGACCAGCAAGTGCCAGGACCGTCTCTTAAAAGTGTTTCATCATTGGGGAACAAGTTAGTTTGGGTTAGTAAGGAAAAATAGGCAGCGTCATGATCTCTTATGGATAAACCGGATGTATCTGGAGTTCATCAGATATTGGTAGAACAGGTTTGAGGAGAGAGGGGACAAACCTATCGGGTGCCATTGGAGATGGAGAATAGCGTAGAAAGGAGACTGTTGACCAAGAGGGATGGGAGTACAGTGAGCCTATCCATGCCAACATGTTGAAACCAAGGCCTCAAAGAGAAAGTGTATTAATTAGAAAAGGTCAGCTAACTCTGCCAAAGGCCTTTTCAGCATCAGTGGAGAGCAGCGTGGCAGGCATGGAGTAGCTGGTGACATGCTGCATATGATTGATTGCTCGGGTTATGTGGTCACTTGCATCCACCCAAGAGTAGACATGAAGCCGACTTGATTAAGGTGGATGAGATCTTGGAGGAGAGAGGTCAAGCGAGAGGCTAGAATCTTCGCAAATAATTGAAGGTCTCTCTCTAGCAGGGGGATTTGGTCATAAAAAGGTTGTGTCCTTGTCATTTTTGGGTATCCTTGTGATATGAGTAATGACATTCTCTGGAAAATGAGTTAAAGGGGAACTCCAGATAAGAAAACCTTGTTTTTAATTAAAAGTACATTAAAAGTTACAATGTATTACCGTTTCTGTACGTTTCTGCCACTCTGGTAGCTGATAGAAATCCAGGAAGTGAAAAGAAAATGGCCCCTGTGCAAATCCACATTGTCTCCTGCTCCTTCTGCTCTCTCCCCCTTAGGAGACAAATCTTCCATGCCTCTGTCTCACATTGTGTGTGTTTGCTGAGATCAGGCTGATGATGCAGACAGGGGGCAGGGCGTGATGTCACAGGAGGCTTGGCTGGATCCCCCAATCCCCTGAGTGATTCACCATCTCTGACCGGCCAGAAGCAGGCGTTGCACTGCATTTCTCTAATTGTGCAGAACTGTGGAGTGAAATTAGGGCTGTGTTCACACATGTTGGAGGGTCATTGCAGTACTGCAGCGTATTCACAAAAATGATGCAGTAACACAAGTAAATAATGCTAAACGGCAGAGAGGATCAGAGCCTTATTGTGGGGCTCAACTTCAAAGATAAAGAATGCTTGATCATAATATGTGTGTGGAAATGAAAAGAAAAAAAAAAATCTAAAGTTCTTTGCTTTATTCCAATATCAGCGTTACAGGTAGAGAATACAGCGTGCTGTGTGGTGTTACAGGTAGAGAATACAGCGTGCTGTGTGGTGTTACAGGTAGAGAATACAGCGTGCTGTGTGCTGTTACAGGTAGAGAATATAGCGTGCTGTGTGCTGTTACAGGTAGAGAATACAGCGCGCTGTGTGGTGTTACAGGTAGAGAATACAGCGTGCTGTGTGGTGTTACAGGTAGAGAATACAGCGTGCTGTGTGGTGTTACAGGTAGAGAATACAGCGTGCTGTGTGCTGTTACAGGTAGAGAATAGTGTGTGCTGTGTGGTGTTACAGGTAGAGAAGACAGCGTGCTGTGTGGTGTTACAGGTAGAGAATACAGTGTGCTGTGTGCTGTTACAGGTAGAGAATACAGCGTGCTGTGTGCTGTTACAGGTAGAGAATACAGCGTGCTGTGTGCTGTTACAGGTAGAGAATACAGCGTGCTGTGTGCTGTTACAGGTAGAGAATACAGCGTGCTGTGTGCTGTTACAGGTAGAGAATACAGTGTGGTGTTGCAGGTAGAGAATACAGCATGCTTTGTGGTGTTACAGGTAGAGAATACAAAATGGATTTTTGGTAGTTTCAAAAATGGGATAGGTAAGTAATGCTTTATGCTTCTGCAGAAGTTTCATTTTTTTTTAACCTCTACCTGGAGTTCCCCTTTAAATACAGAGAAATGGTCATAGAAAAGAGTATATAAATTTTCAAAATCCAATCATGGCCAAAAGTTTTGAGAATTATACAAATATAAATTTTTTTTACAAAGTCTACTGCTTCAGTTTTTAAAATGGCAATTTGCATATACTCCAGAATGTTATAACTTGCAAAGTCAATATTGGAATAGAAAATGAACTTTATCCCCCAAAACATATTTCAACATAATTGAAGCCCTGCCTTAAAAGGACCAGCTAACATCGTTTCAGTGATTGCTCCATTAACACAGGTGTGGGTGTTGATGAGGACAGGGCTGGAGATTAATCTGTCATGATTAAGTAAGAATGACACCTCTGGACACTTTAAAAGGAGGCTGGTGCTTGGCATCATTGTTTCTCTTCTGTTATCGCTAAAGAAACACGTGCACTCATCATTGCACTGCACAAAAATGGCACCTCAGGCAACAATCTATCGCACCATTAAGAACTTCAAGGAGAGAGGTTCCATTGTTGCCAAAAAGGCTCCAGGGTGCCCAAGAAAGACCAGCAAGCGTCAGGACCGTCTCTTAAAAGTGTTTTATCGGCTGGATGAAACTGTTGGAGCAAGGCCTGGTCTTAAGGAGGGCAGCAAAGAAGCCACTTTTCTCCAGAAAAACATTAGGGACAGACTGATATTCTGCAAAAGGTACAGGGAGTGGACTGCTGAGGACTGGGGTAAAGTAATTTTCTCTGATGAATCCCCTTTCCGATTGTTTGGGACATCTGGAAAACAGCTTATTCGGAAAAGACGAGGTGAGCGCTACAACCAGTCTTGTCTCATACCAACTGTAAAGCATCCTGAAACCATTCATGTGTGGGGTTGCTTCTCAGCCAAGGGAATCGGCTCTCTCACAGTCTTGCCTAAAAACACAGCCATGAATAAAGAATGGTACCAGAATGTCCTCCAAGAGCAACTTCTCCCAACCGTCCAAGAGCAGTTTGGCAATTAACAATTCCTTTTCCAGCATGATGGAGCACCTTGCCATAAAGCTAAGGTGATAACTAAATGCCTCGGGGAACAAAACAGAGATTTTGGGTCCATGGCCTGGAAACTCCCCAGATCTTAATCCCATTGAGAACTTGTGGTCAATCATCAAGAGACGGGTGGACAAATAAAAACCAACAAATTCTGACAAAATGCAAGCATTGATTGTGCAAGAATGGACTGATATCAGTCAGGATTTGGTCCAGAAGTTGATTGAGAGGATGCCAGGGAGAATTGCTGAGGTCCTGAAGGAGACATCTGACAAACACACATAAAAACCAGAGGGCAGCAAATCATGTGAAAATATAATATTTGTGTCATTCTCAAAACTTAGAATAATCAGGCATTTCAAACTCAAGTCCTCCAGCTGTTGCAAAACTACTAATTCCATCATGCTTTGGCTGGGCAGGCATGATGGGAATTGTAGTTTTGTAACAGCTGGAGGGCCTGAGCTTGACACGTGTGTTATATATCATAGTGTGCGGAATTATAAAATCACAATATTTCATGTACGGTGAACGGCGTCAACGAAAAGAGCGGAAAAAAATACCAGAATTGCTGTTTTTTTTTTTATATTATATATCAGAAAATCATTAATATAAAGTGGTCAAAATTTTTCTTCTACACCAATAAAAACTAGAGAATGTGGCACAAAAAATGAGCCCCAAACCAGCCCTGTAGGTGGAAAAATGGCTCTTAGAAGGTGACACTGCTTCATTGTGACCTGAACATCTGTGCATCAATAACCTTGTTCATGAAGGGGTTAATGAGCTTGTAGAATCTCCATTTTTGCAGATGATACTAAACTGGGTAAAGTAATCACCACAGAGAAGGATATTATGTAGGGCTGTGCCATATACTGTGAAAATACCGATACCGCCAGATAAACAACCGCAACTTTTCCCAGGCCCAGCGTCTCCTACGTTCGTACCGCATTTCTTTGATGTCACTGGCAGTCCTGCTCTCCACCTTGCTGCTCTTCCTGGGCGCGCTGTGTTTTGAGGATGATGACCTAGAGGTATTCAGCAAGGTACAGGGGGCAGGAAGTTACTAAGTTTCCCTAAATCATGGAGTCCGGGCTGTGCAACTACAACTCCCAGCATGCTTCCAGCTGATGTCATTTATGAAACTGAAATAACCGGGTAAGGTATAGAATGCATGGAATTCTGCCATGTCATGATGGGAGTTGTAGTTTAGGATCAGGCTGGAGAATAAAATCTTTGTGCGTCTGCTGACCTCATCTTTGGGGATCCATCATCTGCAGGCAGTGATCACAGTGACAAATCTTCAGCTGTGTGATGACATGCCCAGCGCTCACTGTGTGTGTAAGGGCCCTATTCCACAGTAACGATAATCGGCCCGATTCGGACAATTATCGTTCGGTGAAATAATCAGCCGATGATCGTGTCATCGGCTGATCGTTCATTTAGGGCCAGACCTAAAATCGTTTCCCCACCGCGCATCGCTACGGTTGAATAGCAGTGCGCGGCAGGCGACCGACATTTTGAGAAGACGCAGCAACATCATACATTACCTGCAGGGCTTCTTCTCCGCGCTGTCTTCATCCCCAGGTCCCGCGCGCTCTATCTTCTGAATGGCCGGTCAGCTGACAGAGCGCTCAGCCAATCACAGGCTGGGACCGCCACGGCCTGTGATTGGCTGAGTGTGGCCTGTCAGCTGAACACAAAAAGATTACCTGCCAAAGATCTGAAGCCAAAGCCAGGAATGGATTTGAAAAAGGGAGAAATCTCAGCCTTTTTTTTATGCCCTTATCTCTGTTTAGTCTGTTACTGGCTTTGGCTTCAAACCTTTGGCAGATAATCTGTCAGAATCTTTCTGTGTAAATGGACCCTTACTACGGTTATCAGGGGGTACCCCATAATCAGACGAGTAACTAGGGGGCTAGATAAGAGGAGCGTTGTGTCCCAAGTCCTGCAGGATACAGCATTGTGGGAGGAACGCGGCCTCTGAGCTCTGCACTGTATCAGATGTAATGGGGATCACTATAGTATTCAGGGTGGAGGGGTATGTGATGAGGGTCAGTATAGTGTGCAGGTGGGGAGCATGTGGTGCTGGTGGTATTGGGGTGGGAGAAAGAGTTAATTGTCTGTGTTTTCTTTCAATTATTTTAAAATGATATGGGGGATATTTATCGAAAGGTGTAACACCTACACTGATGTAAACTGCCCACAGTAACCAATCACAGCTCCGTTTTAGCTCTGGTAAAAGGAAAGCTGAGCTGCGATTGGTTGCTGTGGGCAGTTTACATCAGTGTAGGTTTTACACCCTGATAAATGTGAACCATAGAGTCTTTAGAAGCAGCGTCCTAGCTTTAGTGCAACTAAACTAGAAAAAATATTGGTGTGTTATAATTATCTGTACCACGTCTACATGTACAATTAACCGTGATATTGATTTAGGTCATTAACGCTTAGCCCTACTATTATGCCAATATTTCAGCATTTAGTGTGCTACAGCACTTTGTGATTGCTTCTGTAATTTTTTTTTCCCCTGCACTTACTACTGCATCAAGGCCTTACTTCCTAGATAAAATGGTGATATCACGACTAGAGATGATCAAACATCGGGAATTTTCAGGTTCGAACTCGAACCTTAGTCATTTGATTCCCAATGCATTCCAGTTCCGTGGGGAAGATGGAGCCAGCCAGAGTACCGCCTGGAAAACAGGGATACAGTCTAGGTAATAGGCTGTATCCCTGTTTTCCAGGCGGTACTTTTTTTTTTTTTTTTTTAAACATATTTTATTAAAGATTTTCAACATAAGATAAGGGATACATACAAAGAAAGAAAAATGGTTTTCACCTGGCATTGAGTACAGCTCTAACACCGTCACATGCTGGTTCGTAAACGGGATGTATATCCATCTGGTAACAGTTGCAACATACTTTTGTCCGATATGTCTTCGACCGTTCTCGGCAAATAACAGGAGATATTTGTGAGTAGTATAGGTTCATAGTAATTCTATGTGGAGCAGTTAGCCAGGGAAAGAGAGCTTTGGCTATGCTCATCCGTGCCCGCAACAAGCGAGCATGTCCAGGACAAGAACATGCATAAAAACATACTAATCTAACCGAAACCTAAAACCATGGTCCAAACCAGGCGGTAGTTAGGCTGGCTCCACCTTCCCCATGGAACGGGAAGGCATCGGGAATTAAATGACGAAGGTTCGAGTTCGATCGAACCTGACAATTCCCAACAAACTCGAACCTTCGTCATTTGATTCCCAATGCCTTCCCCTTCCATGGGGAAGGTGGAGCCAGCCTAAGTACCGCCTGGAAAACAGGGATACAGCCTTTTTATTCCCATGTTTAACCCCTTCATGACCAAAGGTCACTGATGCATGGATGTCCAGGTCACACTAAAGCAGTGTTTCTCCTCGCCTTCTATTTTTCCACCTACAAGGCTAGTTGGGGGCTTATTTTGTGTGCCATGAGACTGACAGGTCAGACAATGAACTATCAGGAGATCAGTCTGAACACTCAGACCCTAAAAGATAAACACTTTTGACATGTCGAAAGTTAAGACACAATGGAAATCAATGTTTTCTTGATAAAGAACAAATTAAAAAAAAAGGCATGTTTTAGCTTTTAGCAATTTATTTCAAAAATGAATGTTCCATAAATCCCAGCGTGGAAGAGCACATCTTCTAAAGTAGTTACTTATTAAAATTTAACTAAAGAAATCTGTACAAAATGGTATTGTTTGTCCATAGGAGCGCTTTTCTCCTATCATCGTCTTGGTCCTCCCCTTCCTCTGCCACGGCCTCTTCCTCGGCCACGACCTCTCCCACGGCCACGACCAGCAACTGTTTTAAAAAGAAAGTAAAAAGTGAGTTTGGAATGTCTTCCACAGAGTAGGGAGAACATATCATGGTAAGTAAACAAGACTGCCAGATGGACTGGAACACTAGACCAGGCAAGGCGCTGTGAAAGAATATGCTTATCATATTCTCAAAAAACATTGGTTATTTTAGAGCAAAAAGTGTCCAGAAGGTGGTTAATCGGTATATACTGGTTAATACAAAATAGGTCGAGACACATTAACTTTCACAATAAATTAAGAGTTCCTGTTTTACATAAGCTCCAAGCATAATGTATGTCATCTCTTTCCTGCATAGTCTAACAGAAAAGTAGTTGGCTTGTAAAAGAGCCACTCAGACTAATTTATGTCAACTATATTATAAAACTACAAAGAGTAGTGTAGGCAAAGTCAGAATCCCCATTAGTCCATTAAGGGTCTATTAAAGGGGAACTCCGGATAAGAAAAACTAGTTTTCCATTAAAAGTTATATAGATGTGTCTATACAATGTATTACCATATCTGTGCGGTTCTGCCACACGGGCAGCTGATAGATTCACATTGTCTCCTGCTCCTTCTGCTATCCCCCCTTAGGAGACAAATATTCCATGCCTCTGCCTCACATTGTGTGTTTGCTGAGAACAGGCTGGTGATGCAGACAGGGGGCAGGGCGTGATCTCACAGGAGGCTTGGCTGGATCCTCCAATCCCCTGAGTAATCCACCATCTCTGAATGGCCAGAAGCAGGGGCAGCACTAATTTTACTGATTGTGATAGGTGGGGGACTATGATGATCAGCTGAGGGAAAGCATTGCATTCTGGGAACTGCTCAACCAGGACAAACAATACAGAACAAAAATGCCCCAAACAAATAGATTTTTGGTAGTTTCAAAACTGGGATAGACAGGTAAGTAATGCTATATGCTTAAAAAGATGTTTTCAGGGCACGTCAAAAGCTTTGGGTATTAGGAATACGTCTCTGTTTCTACTTATATAGCTTGGGTGAAGTCCTGGAAATAGGGGTAAGATGTCCAGATTATGGAGGATGTTAGTCATCAGCAGAGGGACAGGCAGTGTGGTACACAGCAATAAAGGGGGAGATGTAGGGTGGTGTAGCACTGTAGAGAGATTTAGGGGTAAGGCGCGTGGTTGTGTTAGTACACAAGCTTTCAAATAATATCGGAGCAGGGAGCCCAGGACAGATCCCTGAGGAACCCCAACAGCAAAGAAAAAGAGGAGGTGGAACTGGCAAATTATATGCTAGAAAAGTGCTTAGTGATGGGAGGAAAACCAGGAGCCCTTAAAGGGGAACCCCAGCGAATTTTTCTTTGATCAGCTGGCACCAAAAAGTTATATAGACTTATAAGTGATTTTGATTTTAAAAAATTTTAAGTCTCCCAGTACTTTATTAGCTGCTGTATGCACATTTTTAGTTTGAAATGGTGCTCTCCGCTGCCACCTCTGTCCACTGTCCAGATCAGTAGCAAATCCTTTTAGAAAACCTGTTTTTATATTGACAGAGGTGGCAGCAGAGAGCAAAATTTCAAACCGAAATGCTGCATACAGCAGCTGATAAAACACTGAAAGATCTACATAACTTCCTGCAACCAGTTGATTTGAGCCAAACTAATTTTTCACCGGAGAACCCATTTACACCGGTGTAACTGTCATAGAACATTAAAAATCAAGAGTACAAGCAAATATAAGAAGGCAAAAGAACCTGTTTCCCACCTCTCTCCTCACTTCTTATCTGTTTATCATCAAGAAAAAGCAGTCAACATTCACAGAGAAGCAAAGTGGTTTACACTGCCCTTTATAACCTATGGAAGGGGGAGGTGCCAGGAGGATGAGTGAGCAGGATTTACAAGTTAGACTACTCAATACTGAGTTAGGGCACTTCTTGTATTGCACTGACAAAACCTTCCATACATGGCAGGTTTGGAGGCAAGCCCTTGTGGGGCCAATAATTGGCTAGAGGGGGAAACCTGAAGGTGCCACAGTCTCTACTGACTGCAGCATATACAGGGTTAAACTGTACAGACAGACACGTGGTTCCAGTCACCGATAAATGTTTGCTTTTGAGCCCATCTGATCGCTATGACAAAGCTCACCATGATGTTTATGTATACCCTGGAGTGGGAAACAGCACCACTCTTATCCTGACTATGTCTGGTATTAAAGCTCTGCTCCACCGACGTGAATGGGGCCAAGCTGTAATATTGCACACAGCATAAGGACAAGTGTGGTGCTGTTCAAAAATAAAACTATGTATCCTGCAAAACGTTTTAAGAAGAGACCTGCTGAAAGATGCCGTTGGAAAAAAGACAAAACGAAAAAAAAATAAAAAATTTTCATCTCAGCTTGTTATCCATAATCTATAACATAGGGGCATAAGAAGCCAACTGCTGAAGGTTGGGCTGCTAGGAACCCACCATTCCTTTTTCTTTTTGCAGATGCAAAAAAGGAACATTTTGGAGTTCAGCACTAAGAAAAATTTGCCAACTACACAGGCATGCTGGATGCTCCATTGTGAGAGTGAATGCATGTCCGTTCTGAGAATCGATGGTGGTTCCAGTGGTTGCAGAGACACACCCATTTAAAGGAGAAGTCCGGCGGCATGTTACAACCCGGTTTCCCGCTCAGACCAGGAAGCTGTCAGGGGACAGCGGACCCCTGCACTGGAGCTGGTGAGGTACGTGCATGTTATGTTCAGCCACCTACCCTTTTTTTTTTATTTTGAAAAAAAAAAAAAATAATAATAATTTAGGCCTTAGCCAGACTTCACAGTTACTAATGTATGTGCTTTAAAGAGGAAGTCAAAAATATAATAAAGTTAACAAAATTAAAAGGTCACATGGGGGAGGAGTGTTCGTTTGCTACCAGAGCTTGCTACTAGAGACTATTCACATCTGTCCACATAAACAACTAATTATCATATTTCTCCAACAGAAGGCAAGATACCTTGCAGTGATGCAACATTTGGATTGTTGTATAAGCAATTTAAAATTTCAGGATAGAGCCTTCACGGACAGTCTATAAAAAAAAAAAAAAAAAAAAAAAAAAAAACACCACTTACCAGCTTCTCTCTTTTTAGATTTCACTTTTGGTTCAACATCAACAAGTAAGGTATCAAGCGGCAAGCTGTCTGGCAGAATGAAGTAACGGATGTTGTTCCCTCGAATACTTAATGTTTCCAACTGGACGGGTTCTCTGTTTTTAACAGTCATTTTTACAGCCTTTAGATGTGTATTCATACTCACATCAACACCTAGGACAAATAATAATTATAAACATAAGAACTGGCTCCACTCAATGACAGAATTCACTGCATATTTATTACATGGAATTTCCTTGCAGAAATTACACATCTACAGATGCAGCAAGGTGGATGACATTTTTATGTCCACTATGTGTGGCTGTAAAAGGGTATTCTGGTAATCTGAATAATGATTAAACCCGAGCGTATTTAGTAAATGAAAAAGGGTGTTTGCACCAATGCTTACAAGTCCAGCAATGTTCAGAGTGTTCATTTACAATCAGGCTTTAGAGGGGGCAAATGCAGCTTGGGGAACAAACACACTTTGGGCTTTTTATCCACTAATCTAAAGTTATTTTGGCACTGAAGGGACAGATTGAAATTTAAGTTATCTCCTGATGCAGGGTAAGAAGCCCTATGGTACACTGCCTTACTTTAGTCAACACAAAACTGCTGGCAGGTCCACTTTACCCCTAATGACCTATGAAGTATTTCCATCATAGGGCAGTTTAAACATAGCTGTCATTTTTCAGATATCAATAGGAAGAAAACTGAGTACAGAAAGACAACACGTCTGTTTAATAAAACATACCCCCCACCCTCCCTTAACTTCAGAAGCAGGATTTTTGTGTCCATTATGCTCTATGGAGTAGGGAGGGGTCAAGGGGGATGAGTGAGCACAGAGCATAAAAGGCAGTCCTGCAAAACACTACATCCTGCAATCTTCTCTCACCAATCTCCCAGATAAGTAATGACCTTTTTCCCCTCTGAATCCAGTGTTTCATGTGAATAGTCTCCAAACTGTACAACTGCTCGTCTGCTCTCCCTGCACACTCATCCCCCTCGTCATCTCCCTAGTAGGTTATAATGGACTCAGCAGTCACATAATCATATTGCAGTGAAACCTTGCAGGGATATTAAGATAATCCTTAGACAACACCAGCATTTTTTATTTTTTTTATTTTTTGCTGATAGTTGAACAACCTTTTTAAACGTCCATTTTTGGCTTGATTGGAGGTGCTCATTGACAGCATCTTGTCTTTAGGGGGTACTTTGTTTCAAAAGGTTGAGAAACACTGTTCAAGGCTCTGGTCCTCCCCTAAATCAGATTCTGCTGGCCTTTTTAGTTGAAGGATATCTGTCATCTGTAATTCATTTGTTCCAAACTGCTGACACCATTATATAGCTGATAGGACAAGGAGATTGTCCTATCTTTCATATATCCAACTGTGCTTCCAGAACATAGAAAAATTATTTTATTATCTGCTACAGATTCAGAGGCTTTTCTTAACTTCTGAATTGCTGCAAATTCAAATGATCCCTGCTTGATTGACAACTGGAGTCCCAAGCAGGGTCAGGTATGGGTGGGGTGAGTAAGGGTGCCTTTACACAGATTTATCTTACAGATTTTTGAAGCCAGGATCAGACTATAAACAGAGAGCAGGTCAAAGGAAAGGCTGAGATTTTCAAATCCATTCCTGGCTTTGGCTTCAAAAATCAGTTAGATAAATCTGTGTAAAGGCACCCTTAGAAATGTGAATTGCAGGGTTCCCTTTGCAAGTGACCCTTTGTTAATGACCCAGCTGTGGGGGGGGAGTGACTGAGCATGCATGTCCATGTTAAACACCAGGTTGAGGATAAAGGTCTCTTACCTTACCTAACAAAAGCTGGTTGTTTTGGGGGTTTCCCATAAAAACGCATATTTGATTTGACCTCATTTTAAATGGGACAGTTTAAAGTGACTGTACCACCAGGCCCAGGCTGAAGCACTGGAGGCGGGCCGACCCACCCTTAGTGGGAAGAAACACCAGCCCCTCCATGACGTGACTCCTTAGAATCAATGGAACCCTATCATAGAGGGGCTAGGGTTTCCTCCCACTACGGTTGGGCCGGCCCGCCTCCAGTGCTTCAGCCTGGGCCTGGTGGTACAGTCACTTTAAAGTGTCCGGTGTGCCAACAGTGCTGCTGTACGCCAGAATTTGTCTTGTTGCGTTCTGCCTTCCCGTTGATGGAAGGAAAAAAGGCCGGATGACAACTTTTGGCATCAGTTGTGTTAATTTTTTTTTTTTTTTTGGGGGGGGGGGGGGGGGGGGGGGGGGACACTGAAAGGAATACAACTGATAAATGTAAACCCAGCTTTGGGCTATGATCACACACACACAGTATTTTTTTCTCAGTATTTTGCAACCAAAACCAGGAGTAGACTAAAAACACAGAAAGGCTACTTTGTAGGTAGGTAGGTCAGGCTGTCCAGGACTCTTAAAGGGGTTGTCCAGGTTTAAAAAACCTGTCATTTAATGGCAAATAGCCCACGTTATTTAAAAACAAAAGCTATTGTTTTAAGATAAATGCAATTATTTGCCATTAAATGAAGACCCTCCACTAAATTTCAACATAGTCTGTGTTTACAGTCCACTCCTGTTTTGTATTGCAAAATACTGAGTAAAATGCCGTGCAAAGATAATGGGTGGGAACATAGCCATAGATCTCCCTCACTCTCCACAGCAGCACGAGCAGCCTGTCTGCTATAGAGCACCTCCTGACTGGAGAGCATTGCCCCCTGTGATTGAGTGCTGAGCAGCGGCCGCTCCACAGATGCTGCACCACTTACCGGTGATGGTGCCGTGCACCTGCGTCCCGTTCTTCAGCTCCACAGTTACCGTCTCATGGCTCAGCTTCATCAAAAACCTGACGGGACAAAAAAAACGGTAACTAACAACCCCACAATACCGCGGCTGGAGAAAGCTGCTGCAGATAGCTCTCAATCTTTGTTCCCGCCACATTCAATCCGCCGCCATCCACCGCCCTTCCATTCTTACCTGACTAACTTCATGGCTGCCCGCAAGGTGCACGCTACAATCGCCCTCACAAGGAACAAAGCAGAAGGATATCTGTGCGACTCCGCAACTTATTTATGACCAAAGATCCGACGCTTGAAACACGACAAATAAACAGTACCGGAAGCCGGTGCCAAACCGGATGTGACGTTGTGTTCATGTTGTGTGGGTGCCAGGGTAAAAAGGACGTAGAGTTGTGTCTCTTGTGTACGATGCGGCCATTTTGTAGTAGACCTAGCACGTTCCTATAGAAAGACAGAATCATTAACCGGAGAAATATAAACTTATTACCAGCTAAGAACCTATTCAAAGAAACGCTATATGGCGTACGTGTTGGCCCGTCTACACACGTACAGAAGCGTTTAAAGTAAAAATTAAAAAAAATGTTAAAAAAAAAATTTGTAAAAATACTGGGTCCCAGTTCTGAGCCCTGCTGCTGTTATAGCCAGAGGAAGCACGTGGCCATGCACTTCAATCTCCGTCTGACTGATAGCAGGAGTCAATGGGCTACAAGTGCATTGTGTGGGCAGAGAGCTGTGCTGTTCTTTTCCTGGATGCTTAATGATTGTATTTGAGCAGCAGTGTAACATGAAGATATCCTGTTTTTCTTTAGTGTGCTATGGCTACAGCAGGCTCTGTGTGTGTGTGTGTGTGTGTGTGTGTGTGTGTGTGTGTATATGTGTATGTGCGCTATGGCTGCAGCAGGCTGTGTGTGTGTGTGTGTATGGTATGGCTGCAGCAGGCTCTGCGTGTGTGTGTATGTGCGCTATGGCTGCAGCAGGCTGTGTGTATGAGTGTGTATGCTATTGCTGCAGGAGGCTCTGTGTGTGTGCTATGGCTGCAGCAGGCTGTGTGTGTATTAGAGAGGCAGAAATTATAGGGGTATTCTGGGCAACAGTGAAAAATCCAGAGGGGAAAGGGGGTGGTGGGATCATAATAACGAAGTCCTATTTACCTTCCCCCGTAGTGCAGCATCACGGCTCATAGTCTCCAGTGGGGTCCCGATCCTGTGATGTCACGGCCCGACTTAGAAATGCGGGGCACAGCTGCAGTCACTTACTGGCTGAGCAGGTAGTTCCGGTGGGGCCACAATGATTCAGGAGTGCGGACGCTGACAGCTGATAAATCTGAGCCTATGGCTGACCCCTCTATATCACTATGGCTGATTTATATATCACTATAGCTAACCCCTCTATTATGGCTGAGCTCTATATCACTATGTCTGACTTCTATATCACTAAGGCTAATCCCGCTATATCACTATGGCAGACCTCTAAATTACAGGTATCCGGCATTATTAGCAATTTTTCTTTGTGCATTGTGAATATTTAGTTAAAAACATAAAGATTGTCAGCAGAAAAAGACCACCTGCTTCATCTAGTCTAGTTCTGAGTTGTTCAGGATATGGAGTCTGGAGACTGGCTGCATCCACTGCGCGCGCGCACACGCACACACGCACACAGACGCACGCACACACACACACATCTTTATATCTTTTTATCTGTGCCTTATTCCCCCAGAAGTTGCCCCAGGATCATGGATGACATTAGGAAGAAGCTCCGTAGCCAGATCTACTTTACACCAGTGTGATAAATAACCCCTTGTCTCTTATTGGCCATTTATGAAGGAGCTGGAGTCAGAGTCAGTGCCTGATAAAATCACGAGTCGGAGTCGGACCTGCGGTTTACCGATTCCACAGCCCTGCCTAGGTCCATGGGGCATATCTGACAATGGGTGCAAGCTACAGGCCATAATTACTGCCTGTATGATTTATACCTAATTACAGGAGGGCATAGCTAGCCACAGACGACATATCTGACTACAGGTACCAGGGGGCATAAAGTTACTAATGTTATTTATATAGCGCCGCAACAGTTTACAATTCTGGAGGTACACACATTGCATTACATTGATACACATGTAACCATCATGTCAAACATGAGGAGTGAGGGCCCTGCACGCAAGAACTTACAATCTATGAGGAAAGAGTTAATGTTCCTACCAGGGCCAGACTGGGATTCTAAATCAGCCCTGGCACTCAAACCCCAGCAGCCCATATTCTATATCAGTGATGGGCAACCTTTTGAGCTTGGTGTGTCAGCATTCGGCAGAAAAATGAGTATAACTCAGATGGTGTGTAACTTAGGGAAAAACACCTTAATTTTGCGATATTTATAGTTAAAATAACAAAAATATGTATTTGGAATATATTACTGTACTTAATAAACCAAAAAATAATTGTGTAAAGTAAATCACAAACACGTTACCCCACCTGACCCCCATCTCTCCCCATACACTACCCCACCTGACCCCCATCCCTCCCCATACACCACCCCACCTGACCCCCATACACTACCCCACCTTACCCCCATCCCTCCCCATACATTACCCTACCTGACTGTTCCACACACACAATACCCCACCTGACCCCATCCCTCCATGCTATCTTACCTGACCGCCATCTCCACAAACACTACCCAACCTGAACTCCTTACCCGCATACACACTACCCAACCTGACCCCATCCCTCCCTACACAGACACAATATACCCCACTTGGCCCCATCCCTCCCCACACATGCACACACACAGTACCCCACTTCACCCCATCCCTTCCCACTTAAACATATTTCCCCACCTCACCCATACCCTGACCCCAATCCCCCGACCTGACCCCCCCATCCCTCCCCACACACACTTACAATTCTTATGAGGTCCAGGATGTGGGCTGTGGAACCAGGAGACAACGTTGGAGGCAGAAGCAATGCTGGGCTGGAGGCAGAAGTAAGACGGGGCTGGAGCGCGGCACCGCTGTGGCCGGCCGTGCGCAGGTACTGTGTCGGCTGGCGTCACAGTTGCTGCGTCCGGGTGGGGAATACGTGGTGGGGTCAGGCCGCATTATAAGGCCGTGGGGCTGTCCTGGAGTTTGCATACGGCCGCATACTTTACTGTATGTGGCCGCGTGTCAGCAACTATGGCTACACGTGTCAGCACGAGTCCGCTATGTGTCATAGGTTCACCATCACGGTCCTATATCATAGGTGTCAAACTCAGGCCCTCCAGCCAGGGGCGTAGCTAAAGGCTGATGGGCCATGGCGCAAAATGTTAGCTTGGGGGCCCCCATGTCACCCGATCAGGCAAAGTCATATCTAACGTTATATCCAATTACTCTAATGTGCCACCATGTTTTAATGCACTACCACTGCCTCCACCTCATGTACTGCACTACTGCCCCCTATAATTAAAGGAGAAGTCCGGCCAAAATTAATTTTTGATATGTTGTTACTTATGAAAAGTTATACAAATTTCTAATGTACATTAATTATGGGAAATGCACATATAGAGCTATTTCCCTTAATGTAGTAGATCAGGAAGTGTTAGAAATATCTCTGAAGAAGTGACGTCACGACCCAGGGTGTAATTCCTATGGAGTGTCCAGCAGGGGGTGCTCTCTATATAGAAGTCTATGGGACTTTATTGTTTCTATGGGTTTCTATGTAATGTAATGTAATGTAGTGTACAGTGCTTTATTGAATGAATACATCTATGGAATACTTTGGGGAGCAAGTGTCCTTGCTCCCCAAAGTATTGCATAAATGTATTCATTCAATACATTCAATACACAGTAAGCCCGCCGATCCACCGCATTTCCGCCGAATTTCCGCCGCATTCCCGCCGATCCGGACCATATACATTGAACTACAGCTCCCATCATCTGCTTCTAGTATGAACAGGTGATGGGAGCTGTAGCTGGGTAATGGATATGACATGCCGCCGGGCGCAGGGGGAGCCGCTCAGTACACAGGAGCGCTCCCCCCTCCTCCTCCTCCTTCCGTGATAACTTCCGCCTATACCAATGCTGACTCCCTGCCTGGCCGCCGCTCTCCGCTCACATATACCGGCTCCCGGCATCAGCGCGGACACCAGGATGCATCGGGAGCCGGTATGTATGGGGGGGAGAGCGGAGAGCGGCGGCCAGGCAGGGACTCAGCATTGGTATAGGCGGAAGTTATCACGGAAGGAGGAGGAGGAGGAGGGGGGAGCGCTCCTGTGTACTGAGCGGCTCCCCCCTGCGCCCGGCGGCATGTCATATCCATTACCCAACTACAGCTCCCATCACCTGTTCATACTAGAAGCAGATGATGGGAGCTGTAGTTCAATGTATATGGTCCGGATCGGCGGGAATGCGGCGGATCAGCGTGTGGCGGATCGGCGGGAATGCGGCGGAAATGCGGCGGATCGGCGGGCTTACTGTGTATTGAATGTATTGAATGAATACATTTATGCAATACTTTGGGGAGCAAGGACACTTGCTCCCCAAAGTATTCCATAGATGTATTCATTCAATAAAGCACTGTACACTACATTACATTACATTACATAGAAACCCATAGAAACAATAAAGTCCCATAGACTTCTATATAGAGAGCGCCCCCTGCTGGACACTCCATAGGAATTACACCCTGGGTCGTGACGTCACTTCTTCAGAGATATTTCTAACACTTCCTGATCTACTAAATTAAGGGAAATAGCTCTATATGTGCATTTCCCATAATTAATGTACATTAGAAATTTGTATAACTTTTCATAAGTAACAACATATCAAAAATTAATTTTGGCCGGACTTCTCCTTTAATGGACTGTACTGTGTCATTGTCTAATCATTGTATTCCAATCTTTGACTCTCCAGTTGGAAACGATGGGAGTTGTAGTGCTGCAACCTGAAGAGCCACATGCTGCAAAACTACAACTCCCATAATAAACTGTCAGCAGGGCACGATGAAGTTTGAACTTCTGCAACCTGGAGAAGTCACCTGATATCACCTGCAGTCCTATGTAACACCACAGATAACAGTGATATCCCTCTGAGTACAGATAATGTAGTAGTCACCTGCAGTCCTATGTAACACCACATAACACAGTGGTATCTCTGAGTACAGATAATGTAGTAGATTTCACCTGCAGTCCTATGTAACAGCACAGATAACACAGTAGATTCTGTATCATTCTTTGTAAACATGTTGCTCATGACACTCTTGATTAGCACATCACACTTTTGTGCGTAGCACAGGTCCATTATGTATAGAGATGTACACGTTCTTCATATGACTACTAATTTATTAGTTAGTTTAGCACATGACACTTCTTGATTTGCACATTGCACTTTTGTGCGCAGCACTGGTTAATAATGTATAGAGATGTACATTCTTCATATGATTATTAACTTATTAAGTTATTCTAGACAGTTTAAATATATTGTTGATAAGTGGTAAGTATTTCTCTTCTCTTTTTTTCACACTTGGTTTTATTTTGCACTTTATGTTTTCACTTTGCACTGAGCACTTTAACTTTTCACCTATCACTGTGTTTTATTGATGTTTGGTATGGGTGTTATGTGTGGGCATCACTGTTTATTAATTACTGTACCATATTTATTGTCCATTTGGGGCATTAGCGCATGCGTGTTATCGGATATTAATTTTAGCAAATAATTTAATTTCACTGACATACAGGCTTAGTCCCCCTTTCATTTTACTAAGATATAGTTACTAGCCAATGTGGTTTATTTGGAATTCAGCTATGTGCGCTACTTTGTCACATGACCACGTTTGCGGTCATGTGGTTGTTCTCCGGTCACGTGTCCACGGTGCGGTCAGGTGACGGAAGTTTAGTGACGTCATTTCCGGTCACGTATGACCCATAGTGTCACATGATCGGCGCGTATTTCCGGTCTTCTCCGTCCTGTTCCACTCTCCGGTTCTGGTGTTACGATTAGTGTGAGTTATTTCACCTGTGTTGAGGCGCTCTGATTAGCTACATCCAGGATAAAAGGATGAGGTCTTCCCCCACTACTCATATCCCTTGACAAAGCGAGCCACGCGAAATGTGCGTAGGGTGAGTGGGTGAGTGGGACCTGTTGCAATGCATGTTTCCTCCTAGATTTTACACTACTTTATTCTTTGGTGACTTCACCAGTGTATTTTCCTTATTGAGCAACTGTAGTTTTAAATAGGACTTTGTCTGTTTACAAACCCATTTTTTGTTGCTATCTACCCATATGTACAATATTTATTTTTCAGTGGAGGTTGCCTGCATTGCCACGGTTATTATAATCTTCATCAATTGTCATGCAAGTGCAATATATGATTCCATAAAATATACTTTTATGTCCCCCCACTAATCTATGTATTTGGTTCAGTTTCATTTTCCCTGTTTTTTTATTTTCATTTTCTTATTCATTATCTATTGTTGTGTATTTTAAATGTAATCATTTGAATAAAGAATTTAATTATATTTTTCTATGATTGTCCTGCACTTGTTTTGATTTATATTCTTTTGTGCGTTCTGGACTATATTATTTGGGCATTTATGTTTAGGTTTTGAGTACAGATAATGTAGTAGTCACCTGCAGTCCTATGTAACAGCACAGATAACACAGTGATATCTCTGAGTACAGATAATGTAGATGTCACCTGCAGTCCTATGTAACACCACAGATAACACAGTGATATCTCTGAGTACATAATGTATAATGTAGTAGCTGTCACCTCGGGGCGCCCCTACTAAATGATGTTCTACAAAATAAGAAAAGTGTCATACAGTGACTCACAGGTGACGTCTTCTTGGATCTGAGGCGTCACGTTCCCTTTTCCTCTCCATCCGGCCCAGACCTCCATGATGATTTCTTCCAGATACGTTTCATCTCAGAACCTGCGAGACAAACAATTTAGGCTCCGCACATTTCTAGCAACTTCCTTTCCTTTCTCCCTCCTGTAGGTTCCCAAAGTAACTGCGCTGTTTGGTGTTATGTGCAGTAAAGCGAGTAGGAATGTGGGATGCCCCCTGTATGTAAGATCCCCTGCTGTGCCCCCTGTATGTAGGATTCCCTGCTGTGTCCCGATGAGCTAATAATGCCCCCAGAGGTGCCCCCATGAGCTAATAATGCCCCCAGAGATGCCCCCATGAGCTAATAATGCCCCCAGAGGTGCCCCCATGAACTAATAATGCCCCAAGAGGTGCCCCCATGAACTAATAATGCTCCAAGAGGTGCCCCATGAGCTAATAATGCCCCCAGAGGTGCCCCCATATACTAATAATGCCCCCAGAGGTGGCCCTCATGAACTAATAATGCCCCCAGAGGTGCCCCTATATACTAATAATGCCCCCCAGAGGTGCCCCCATATACTAATAATGCCCCCAGAGGTGGCCCTCATAAACTAATAATGCCCCCAGAGGTGCCCCCATATACTAATAATGCCCCCAGAGGTGCCCCATGAACTAATAATGCCCCCAGAGGTGCCCCCATGAACTAATAATGCCCCCAGAGAGAGGTGCCCCCTATGAACTAATAATGCTCCCAAAGGTGCCCCCTATAAACTAATAATGCCCCCAGAGGTGCCCCCTATGAACTAATAATGCCCCCAGAGGTGCCCCATGAACTAATAATGCCCCCAGAGGTGCCCCCATATACTAATATTGCCCCAGAGGTGCCCCCATGAGCTAATAATGCCCCCAGAGGTGCCCCCTATGAACTAATAATGCCCCCAGAGGTGCCCCCTATGAACTAATAATGCCCCCAGAGGTGCCCCCTATGAACTAATAATACCCCCAGAGGTTCCCCCATGAACTAATAATGCCCCCAGAGGTGCCCCCATGAGCTAATAATGCCCCCAGAGGTGCCCCCATATACTAATAATGCCCCCAGAGGTGCCCCCATGAGCTAATAATGCCCCCAGGGGTGCCCCCATATACTAATAATGCCCCCAGAGGTGCCCCCAATGAACTAATAATGCCCCCAGAGGTGCCCCCATGAGCTAATAATGCCCCCAGAGGTGCCCCCATGAGCTAATAATGCCCCCAGAGGTGCCCCCATGAACTAATAATGCCCCCAGAGGTGCCCCCATATACTAATTATGCCCCCAGAAGTGCCCCCATATACTAATAATGCCCCCAGAGGTGCCCCATGAGCTAATAATGCCCCCAGAGGTTCCCCCATGAGCTAATAATGCCCCCAGAGGTGCCCTCATGAGCTAATAATGCCCCAGAGGTCCCCCCAATGAACTAATAATGCCCCCAGAGGTGCCCCCATGAGCTAATAATGCCCCCAGAGGTGCCCCCATGAGCTAATAATGCCCCCAGAGGTGCCCCCATGAACTAATGGTGCCCCCATATACTAATAATGCCCCCAGAGGTGTCCCCATGAGCTAATAATGCCCCCAGAGGTTCCCCCATGAGCTAATAATGCCCCCAGAGGTGCCCCCATATACTAATAATGCCCCCAGAGGTGCCCCCATATACTAATAATGCCCTCAGAGGTGCCCCCATGAGCTAATAATGCCCCCAGAGGTGCCCCCATGAGCTAATAATGCCCCAGAGGTGCCCTCATGAGCTAATAATGCCCCCAGAGGTGCCCCCATGAGGTAATAATGCCCCCAGAGGTGCCCCATATACTAATAGTGCCCCCAGAGGTGCCCCCATATACTAATAATGCCCCCAGAGGTGCCCCTAAAAAAACAAACATCCTAATCCACGCTGTGCAGGCAGCAGCTCTCCTCCTCTTTGGGCTCCATCTTGCGAGCCGCAGGGACAGGACTTCCGGCAGGCGTGATGACGTCACATCATCACGCCTGCCGGAGAGGTCACGTCCCGGCCTCCCATAGGCTGCTGGTATGAAGTGTCGGCAGCCCATGGGAGGGAATACAGGAGAAGGACGCTGATAGGTCCTGCTCCTGTATTCTGATCGCTTTAATGTTCCGCCCGCTCACTGTGCGGGCGGAACATCAAAGCGATTTCTGCATCCCGAGAAGCTGCGCGGCCGCAGCTTCTCGGGATGCTCAGAGACAAGTGGCAAGGGGGGCCGTGCGGGCCCCCCTAGCGTAGGGGCCCGGTCACCATGGCGACCCTTATAGCTACGCCACTGCCTCCAGCTGTTACAAGACTACAATTTCCATGATGCCTGGATAACCAAAGCTAAAGCTTTGGCTGTCCAGGCATGATGGGAATTGTAGTTTTGCAACAGCTGGAGGGCCTGAGTTTGACACTCATGTTCTATATCAGACCTGTCAAACTCAGGCCCTCCAGCTGTTTTAAAACTACAGTTCCTATCATGCCTGGACAGCCAAAGCTAAAGTGTTGGCTGTCCAGGCATGATGGGACTTGTAGTTTTGCAACAGCTGGAGAGCCTGAGTTTGACATCCCTTTTCTATATCATCACCCACATATTATGGATAGCAACAGTGTACAATACATGCTGTAGCAAACTGTGCTTCATTTGGCCCTATCCCTTTCTTGTCCCTTTAATATAGGGATGGGGAACGTTCGGCCCTCCAGCTGTTACAAAAATACAACTACAATAAAGTATCCTTACCCTTACCTGTGCCCCTATTGTTCCCCAGCTGCAACGGCACTGCCTGGCTGATCAATTGCCCACTCAACCAGTTAGTGAATGGGATAGAGTCCCTACCCAGTCACTGATTGGCTGAGCAGGCAAGCAATAATCTGGGTATGTGACGTTTCAGCTGAAGAAGGCCAGGGAGGGGCGCTTTGGGGCACGAGGACAGGTAAGTGTACTTTATGTTCCCGCACCTTCCTGTCATTTTTTGGTTTCATGAAACTTCTTTTAATCAGCAGCAGTAGTGGATTATAATAGGGGCCCGGGCCCTGAGCTCCTGGGGGGCCCATGACCACCCAAAAAGACTTAAACTTTCAGTGGTGTACTGTCTCCTTGCTACACTTCCGCCATGATTTGCAAAAATCTAAGTTTTTTTATGGGAATTTTGCACAAATCAGGACATCATGACATTATCTGTCCTGTACTATGAATGCCAGGCTAGTGCTGCCATAGTTACAGTGGGGTGGGGGGGGGCCCAGGCTTGGTGAACAGCCCGGGGCCTATGTTAAAGTTAATCCGCCTCTGATCAGCAGCATCAAATCCACAATGAATTAGGCATGAACTCTATGATGTGTTTACACAGACAGATTTATCTGACAGATTTTTGAAGCCAAAGTCAGGAATGCATTTGAAAAGATGAGAAATCTCAGTCTTTCCTTTATGACCCGTACTCCTGCTTATAGCAAGGAACAGCTGTGGCTTCAAAAATCTGTAAGATAAATCTTTCTGTATAAATGCACCATAAGGCTATGTTCAGATGTGGTATGAAACCGGCTGTTCCGTGACCCGGCCAGGTCACGGAACGGCCGGACTCAGAAAAAGATCATCTTGGCTGGTACTGCAGTACCGGCTGGTTGATCTTTAGAACCGCTGAGTTCTGATGCGGCTCAAGCCACACGCTCCATAGTGTGCACTGACAGGGTTTTCCCTTGACTTATAGGGCCACTTAATATGGTGGTTTTGGTGGTTTCCTTACAGGGGCTGGGTCCTTCCCGGAGGGATATCTGGCTAGTTCTGTGTTTCGAGACTCTTAAATGAGGCTCCACAGGCTTTTCTTTTTTCTTTTTTAACACTACTATGGAGGACTTGTAAATCCGACTATACACTTAAAACAGTGTATAGGAGACAGTACAACATTAGGGGCTGATGTGATGATGGGATCAACAGCTCAAAGTGAATAAATTCCAAAGGGATCTCGCAGATTATCGACAGAATAAAATCTGGCAACAGCAAATGGCACTGGAAAGGTCGGAATCGATTACATCAATTAAAGCGACACAAAGGGATCGATCGATATCTAGATCTCGGTCCAATTCAGTAACATCTAGGGTGTCGATTGATGATCGCCCTAGGGTCTGGGAGACGAGAGGCACTTCTGAACAGGGCAGTAGATCATTGGGATCCAACTATACACGCACAAATAGAAGTCACAGTGTGAAGAGAAAGGAAAGGCAACATTTCCAACATGAGAATGGCTAACATTTACACCTAGTAACTGTTTTGACTTTTTTACAGCCTGAGGCTGGGTTCACACACAGTATATTTCAGGCAGTATTTGGTCCTCATGTCAGGTCCTCATAGCAACCAAAACCAGGAGTGGATTGAAAACACAGAAAGGCTCTGTACACACAATGGTGAAATTGAGTGGATGGCCGCCATATAACAGTAAATAACGGCCATTATTTCAATATAACAGCCGTTGTTTTAAAATAACAGCAAATATTTGCCATTAAATGGCGGCCATCCACTCAATTACAACATTGTGTGAACAGATCCTTTCTGTGTTTTCAATCCACTCCTTGTTTTGGTTGCTATACAGCCTCAAATATACAGCCTCAAATATACGTAGTGTGAACCCAGCCTTAAAGGACTTACATTTGTTCTCCCGAAAATTATTACTGATGAAATTACATACAAAGAAAGATGTTGGATGTGAGAATTTTAATCAAAGTGAATTAGACGCAATTGCAACTCTAGAGGAATTACTCCAAGAACAGGAGGGTCAAGGAAAAGGTAGGTTCCCTCCAGGTGTGGTTCCAAGGTCTAAGTCGTTCCCCCCCTTGTCCTTATGTCCGCAAATTGAGATCTTTACAAAGATGGTGGAAAAAGACTTAAGATGCATTACACCCACTATCCATAATGATAACTTAACAAAGGCCCTGCGCCAGGCACTAAAGGAGTTACAATCCTTTGATGAAGTTGTTATTAAGGCTGCGGACAAGGGGGGGAACGTGGTACTGTGGCCCACTGAGAAATATGAGAGGGAAGCATTGCGACAATTACGTGACAAAAGCACATATAGGAAACTTACATCCAACCCTGTAGCGTTGTATTCAATAGAATTGGAAAAAATATTAAAGGCGGCCCTTGATGAGGGTATTATCCCTAAAAAGGTATTTGACGGTTTGATTCAGAGATTCCCACAGATTCCTACATTTTATTCACTTCCTAAGATCCATAAAGATCCCCTCAATCCTTCAGGGCGTCCTATTGTATCAGGCATAGATGGGCTATGTGACCCGATATGCAAATTTGTGGATTACTATCTCAAACCTTTGCTTGAGAATTTATTATCGTATATTAGAGATACAACGGACGCCCTGGCGAGGATTGATGGGATCTTTATGGAACCAGATATGATTTTGGTTACTGCGGACGTAGAGTCCCTGTATACCTGTATTGGACACCAACACGGATTGCGGGCTATAGAGTTTTTCCTCCGGATGAGCATCTGGGATCCCGACACCTGCACATTGATTCTCATGTTGCTGAAATTTATTTTGACTCATAATTTTTTTTGTTTTCAATTATGTTTTTTACCTCCAGCAGCGCAGCACTGCTGTGGGGGCGGCCTGTGCGCCCTCGTACGGCAATCTCTTCCTGGGATTTTGGGAGCGGGAGGTGTTCCAGGAAGAGGGCGGCGGGGTCGAGTTGGCCATCCCCCATGTGCAGTGTTGGCATCGTTACATCAACGATGTACTTATGATATGGCAGGGGTCGGTTTCCCAGCTGGAGAAATTTATGAAGGAGTTGAATTGTAATCAGTACAATATCAGACTTACATACAAGTACAGAAGACAACAAATTGACTTCTTGGATATGTCCATAGAATGTGACTGTAGGGGACAGCTGCAGACAGATGTATTTCGCAAACCGACATCTGTAAACTCTTTACTACATGCCACCTCTGTCCATATACCCTCGACAATTAGAGCGATCCCTGTGGGTCAGTTCCTGAGGATCAGAAGGATCTGCTCCACAGAGGACCATTTTCAGGCACAATCACAAGATCTTAGGAATAGATTTAGAGAGAGGGGATATAGCAAAAAAACTATTGAAAGAGGATATAGAAGGGCTGCAAACACACAGAGAGGTGAATTGTTATAAACAACAATGAGACAGAAGGAATCAAACCAGACAATACGTTTTATTTCACCTTATAATGACAAATGGGATTCTATGCGTCAGATCCTGAATAAGCATTGGCCTCTCTTGTTCACGGACACGACTTTGGCCTCCCGTATCCCAGACACCCCACAACTCACTGCAAAAAGAGGAAAGAACTTAAAAGATCTCCTAGTTAGGAGCCACTATGTGGCTAAAACTAAGAACCCCTTTGGGTCTAGAGGGCAAAGAACAGGATGCTACCCATGTGGTGACTGTGTTACCTGCAAAAATATAGACAGGACAAACAACTTGTAAAATCTACCAAATCAGGGATTATATCTCATGTAGTACTACATATGTCATCTATTACGCAACCTGTGGTTGCAGCAAAATATATGTTGGATTGACATCCCGGGAACTGCGGATAAGAGTGAGGAAACATGTCAGAGGTATTGTAGCAGCAGCAGGGGTAGCTGATGTTGAAAGCCTCAAGTTAATACCTAGACATTTTAAGTTGTTTCACAATTGTGACCCTGGTACCTTTAGAGTAAGGGGAATTGAGAAGGTCCACGGTGGTATTAGGAGTGGAAACATCAAAAGGATCCTGGCACAGAAGGAGTGCCGTTGGATCAGTACCTTAGGTACAATGTCCCCAGATGGTCTAAATGAACAGTTGAGCTTTGTTCCGTTCTTATAATCAACCGTTGATTCTTCCATTTTATGCTTTTAACCATTGTTGTTTTCTTTTTTCTTTTTATTTTTTTTAGTTACGTGACATAATATGTGCTGTGCCCTGCTTATTTGTCGTGAATGAGGAAGCGTGACGGTGTGGGGAGATCCACTAAAGGCAAAATGCTCAAGCACTGGAGGCCGGCCGACCGGACCCCGTGCATGTGCTGTGTGGTTGAGAGGTCGCGGCAGATGTGACGCTGGTGTCCCACTTACGTACTGTGAACCCACCAGGGTCACATTTTCTCATTTGGGGAACAGTATAAAAGGAATCAGAGCAGTGATAAGGGTATGCCCCCTAGAGGAAGCATTATACGCGAAACGCGCGTTGGAGTGATTGCCATCTTCATAGTCTATTATGGGTAAGACCACGTTACAACTTTATAACTTGCACATATGTTAAAATACTAAAATTGGGCGATTATTGACAAGACAGGATATATAATGTAAGATATGTAACATATGTTTTTGGGTGTGAAGGGCCAGATAGTGTAAAGGCTTACCTCTGTCATATCTTATTTGCTATATACAAAACCTTTATTATATTTACATAGTCGGACATAGTGCAATTATTATATGTTGAGTCATATTCCCATAGGTACTGTATAGGTGGTTGTTGTTTACTGGGTTTTTCTTTGAGCACGATTTACATCTATTTTTTGTTACGTTTTTTTAATTGTATTTAGGGTGCGTTCACACCTACAGGATCTGCAGCAGATCTGCAGCAGATTTGATGCTGTGTTCAGTTATTTAAATGAAATCTTCTGCAGAAAATCAGCTGCAGATCCTGTAGGTGTGAACGCACCATTAATAAAGATTCAAATAGTTTTATAATGGAATTAGATGCCCATGTGTTTGTTTTGGTGGATAATGTTTTGGTGGGTTTCCAATAATTGTATAATAATGACGGGTTTATAATATGTTGGATTTGGTACGATTGAGATTGTTACAGTATTACCGTCATACAGAGCTATTTTGTATAATCTTTATGTTCAGATGTGGTATGAAACCGGCTGTTCCGTGAACCGGCCAGGTCACGGAACGGCCGGTCTCAGAAAAGATCATCTTGGCTGGTACTGCAGTACCAGCCGGTTGATCTTTAGAGCCGCTGAGTTCTGATGCGGGCGCAAGTTCTGATGCGAGCCACACGCTCCATAGTGTGCACTGACAGGGTTTTCCCTTGACTTATAGAGCCACTTAAAGGGGTATTCCCCCCAAAATTATTTTTGCATTAATATGTTGCCCACCCGCAGCTTTCCATCTTTCCAATATCAATGTATTAAGGATTCTGCACAGTTTTGCTGTTCTCCAGCTGCATTCACCCCCACGGAATGCATAGAATCATCAGACCTCAGTCCAACCCGACACGCTCCCTGCTCCTGGCCCCCACCCTCCGAGACGACATCACGTGTCCTCAGTCCCAGCACAGTGAAGTGACTGAGAACACTGATGGGGTGGCTGCTGTTAGAGAGGGAGACAGTGATCAGCGCAGAGCTCCCCCCCTGTGTCCAAAGCCTCCCGGCGCACCGTCCAGCACTCACCCGCAGCACACAGCCCCCCTGCCCCACAACCAACTGCCCCCCCCATCACCTGTGGCATCCCTCACTCACCCGCGGCAAGCCCCCCCCCCCCCCGCAATCGCCCGCGGGAAGCTCCGCCCCCCGCAATCGCCCGCGGGAAGCTCCGCCCCATGACCCCCCCCCCGCGGCAAGCCCCCCCCCCCCCCGCGGCAAGCAACGCCCCCCCCCCCCGATTGCCCGCGGCACCCGACCCCGTGATCACCGCCCAACCCCTCCACCGCACGATCACCAAGTGGCACACCCCTTCGTGATCAGCCATGAGCCACCACCTTCACCCTAGGCACTCACCATCTCAGCTCTGCTACTGTCAGTGCCATCTCAGCTCTGCTACACCGTCATCCCCAACTCAGCTCTGCTACACCGTCATCCCCAACTCAGCTCTGCTACACAGTCACCCCCCAACTCAGCTCTGCTACACCGTCTCCGCCAACTCAGCTCTGCTACACCGTCACCGCCAACTCAGCTCTGCTACACCGTCCCCCAACTCAGCTCTGCTACACCGTCATCCCCAACTCAGCTCTGCTACACCGTCACCGCCAACTCAGTTTTGCTACACCGTCACCGCCAACTCAGCTCTGCCACATTGTCAATCCCAACTCAGCTCTGCTACACCGTCATCCCCAACTCAGCTCTGCTACACCGTCAGCGCCAACTCAGCTCTGCTACACCGTCACCGCCAACTCAGCTCTGCTACATTGTCAATCCCAACTCAGCTCTGCTACACCGTCACTTCCAACTCAGCTTTGCTACACCGCCATCTCAGCACCGCTACACCGTCATCCCCAACTCAGCTCTGCTACACTGTCACCACCAACTCAGCTCTGCTACATTGTCATCTCCAACTCAGCTCTGCTACACTGTCACCGCCAACTCAGCTCTGCTACATTGTCATCCCCAACTCAGCTCTGCTACACCGTCACTTCCAACTCAGCTTTGCTACACCGACACCGCCATCTCAGCGTTGCTACACTGTCATCATCTCCTTCATTGTCTCAGCTCAGCTACTTCACCATCATCAGGCAGAAGCATTGCATGAGGGGAAATGTAGTTTCCTATCTTGGATATAGATCGGCTTTTAGAAAAACTCAGGAACGGCAGCAGCTAGAAAGATGGGAGATGGCTCATAATACTCAGTGGGGCTTGGTGAGTAAGACCAGCTAGGTTTAGGAGCATTACATTTTTTTAGTTCTTGGGGGGAGTACCCCTTTAAGCCTCTAGGTACTCGTTCACATTGGACATACGATTTAAGTAAGCTCCAAAATAGTGATTCCAAAATAGACGTAATTCTTTTTCAGCCATATGATGTATTTTGTATTGTAGCGCTTTCACACTTGGAATCTGTGTCATGTCCTTGGATTCACACTGGGTAAAAAAGGTGTTTGCGTCTCTCCTGCCTGCATTAAGTGAAAAATCCCCCATATTTGTGCTAGAGGCACTGGCACCGGTCTCTTCTGACATATCCATGTCCATATTATTAGGAGTATTGTAGTCTTATGTAGAATTGGTGTGCTCAGACCATGCAAAATCAAGTCTGATATAGTGAAAACGAAAGAGATAGCGGTCAGCACTACCATCCAGACAAACCGGGCCCTATTTAACCTGCCGTTAATTATGGTGGAAAAATAGGTCAAGCTACGGGGTGCTGCTACAAGACAGAAAATATATCAGGTACAAGCAATCATCCAGAAAAAGGAAAAGCTGTGGGCACTCACCGTATAGTAGACCATCTTTATTCGTGCATTAATTCAAGTAGAAAAACATTGTGGTAGGTAAAAAGCGGAGAGACGCCAACCCCCCCGTGCTATGACAGCTGTTTCATGCGACTTCTCCGTGCTTCATCAGATGACGCCCCTTCTTTTACGTCATCTATATGGACCCTCCTAAGATGACGTATCGGAGGGGGGCGTCTGCAGTGATTTAAAAACATATATATATATTAACCCCTAGACGACCCAGGACGTAGAGTTACGTCATGGAAGTCTGTCACCAGACGACCCTGGACGTAACTGTACGTCCTGGGTGGTTCTCCCGCTATGAAGCGCGCTCTGGAGCGGAGCGCGCTTCATAGGAGCTGGGGTTCTCACCGGTAATGACACTCTGCAGCGATCCCGCTGCCGCGACTCATTAACCCCTTAAACGCACCTTTAACGACCGCGGCGTTTAAGCGTAAGTGACAGGGGGAGTCCCCTGTCACTTACCGATCGGGACCCCCGCAGTGTGACTGCGGGGGTCCCGATCGTTGAAACGGACCGCCGGAGGTCTCTCACCCGCCTCCGTGCGGTCCGATCGACGATCTGCTACACTGAGTCTGCACAGGCAGGCTCAATGAGCAGATCGCCGATAACACTGATCAATGCTGTACCTATGGCATAGCAATGGTCAGTGTAGAAATCAAACTACTGTATGTAAAAGTCCCCCAAAGGGACTTCAAATGTGTAGAAAAAAAAAGTTCAAAACACTATTACACTACCCCAAAACCCCTCCCCCAATAAAAGTTGAAATAACCCCCCCTATCCCATTATATAAATAAAACATATAAAAATAAATAAATAGATAAACATATAATTTACCGTAGCGTGCGTAATTGTCCGATCTATTAAAATATAACAAGCGTCATTGTGATCGGTAAACGGCATGCACGAAAAGAGGGAAAAAAGTGCGCGGATTACCGATTTTATGTTACATTATATATTTAAAAAAATCAATAAAAAGTGATCAAAACGTCCGATCTTCACAAATATGGTAGTAATAAAAACTAGAGATCATGGCAGAAAAAATTACACCCCATACAGCCCCGTAGGTGAAAAAATAAAACTGTTATAAGTGTCACAATAGGGCTATTTTATTAATATTTAATTGCCAAAAAAAAGGATTTCATAAAAAAAAAAAATATATATAACATTAGAGAATCTGTGTAACCTGCATATGGTTGTGTTCGGACTGACCTATAGAATAATAGTATCATGTCGCTGTTACCATATAGTGTATTACGTAGACACAGAAACCCCCCAAACGTTACCATATTGCATTCTTTTTTACGATTTCAAAACGAAAACACTAAGATCAAAATTTGCGCGGTCCACTGGGTCATTTTGGGCCTGGTCCTCAAAGGGTTAAAACCATAAACAGGTAAACAGTTGTGACATCATAGGAACATACTAAGATCTATCCGTTCATTTAATCCTAATTTTCCTTGTGCGTCTGTATTTAATATGATTTTGGCTTCTTGTCTTAACAATATTTTATTTATGTCTTGTCCACTTCGATAAAGTACTCTTTTTATGCCCATGAATTTTAATTCATTTGTGTTTCCATCATGTACCTCTCTTATGTGTTTTATCAGTCGTGGTGCTCCTACCCCCGTGCGTATTGATCTCACATGTTCACTAAATCGTGTTTTCAATGGGCGAGTCGCAGGGCCGTCTTTCCCATTGGGCAGGGTAGGCGGCTGCCCGGGGGCCCATGACTCATGGGGGCCCCAGTGGCAGTCGCGTACCCCGCAGCCAAACACACACTTATGGGCCGCGGCTTATTCTGCTACTCTGCAGACATGTCATGTTCAGGGAAGCTGATGAGCCACGCTGTGCCCCCCTCTCCCCATGAACACTTATCAGGGCCGTTTCCAGGCCCAGCTCCTGCCCTGACCAAGTAATTGGCGCCCCCTCCCCCTCCACCTCCCCTCCAGACCTCACAGATCTTCTTCAAGCTGCCGACGCCTCCTCCCCCTACAGACCTCACTGATGATCTCCTGTAAGCTGCCGACGCCAGCCCCCTCTCCCCCTGTGCGGATCTCACTAGCATCTCTCCCAGAAAGATCCTGCAGCAGGTCAGTGATGACGTCATCGGGCCTGCTGGAGGATCCGTGCGGCAGCTGACAGGCTGGAGAGCAGAGAGGAGAGAAGAGAAGAGAAGAGAGGAAGACCGGGGCCAGGATTAGGTGAGTATATTGGTTTGTTTTGTTTTCTTGTGTTGAGGCAGTGCAGGAGGTCTCTTACTATGGGGGTCGTGCAGGGTGTCCCCCATACTGTGCTCCTGTCCCCATTTTCTATACTATACCCAGAGAGAGATCACTGTGTTATCTGTGGTGTTACATAGGACTGCAGGTGACAGCTACTACATTATCTGTACTCAGATTTATCACTGTGTTATCTGTGGTGTTACATAGGACTGCAGGTGACAGCTACTACATTATCTGTACTCAGAGATATCACTGTGTTATCTGTGGTGTTACATAGGACTGCAGGTGACATCTATTACATTATCTGTACTCAGAGATATCACTGTTATCTGTGGTGTTACATAGGACTGCAGGTGACTACTACATTATCTGTACTCAGAGATATCACTGTTATCTGTGGTGTTACGTAGGACTGCAGGTCACATCTTTTACATTATCTGTACTCAGAGATATCACTGTTATCTGTGGTGTTACATAGGACTGCAGGTGACTACTACATTATCTGTGCTCAGAGATATCACTGTGGTGTTACATAGGACTGCAGGACACATCTATTACATTATCTGTACTCAGAGATATCACTGTGTTATCTGTGGTGTTACATAGGACTGCAGGTGACTACTACATTATCTGTACTCAGAGATATCACTGTGTTATCTGTGCTGTTACATAGGACTGCTGGTGACTACTACATTATCTGTACTCAGAGATATCACTGTGTTATCTGTGGTGTTACATAGGACTGCAGGGGACAGCTACTACATTATCTGTACTCAGAGATATCACTGTGTTATCTGTGGTGTTACATAGGACTGCAGGTGACTACTACATTATCTGTACTATGAGATATCACTGTGTTATCTGTGGTGTTACATAGGACTGCAGGTGACTACTACATTATCTGTACTCAGAGAGTTATCACTGTGTTATCTGTGCTGTTACATAGGACTGCAGGTGACTACTACATTATCTGTACTCAGAGTTATTACTGTGTTATCTGTGGTGTTACATAGGACTGCAGGGGACATCTACTACATTATCTGTACTCAGAGATATCACTGTGTTATCTGTGCTGTTACATAGGACTGCAGGTGACTACTACATTATCTGTACTCAGAGAGATATCACTGTGTTATCTGTGCTGTTACATAGGACTGCAGGTGACTACTACATTATCTGTACTCAGAGTTATTACTGTGTTATCTGTGGTGTTACATAGGACTGCAGGGGACATCTACTACATTATCTGTACTCAGAGATATCACTGTGTTATCTGTGCTGTTACATAGGACTGCAGGTGACTACTACATTATCTGTACTCAGAGTTATTACTGTGTTATCTGTGGTGTTACATAGGACTGCAGGGGACATCTACTACATTATCTGTACTCAGAGTTATTACTGTGTTATCTGTGGTGTTCCATGGGACTGCAGGTCTCAGGGAGTTGAGCTCTGCTTCATCTGCCACCCTGTAGTATATCTCTATCTCCTGATACTGTGTAGCGGCTTGTGCACAGACGTGACCCAGGGCCGTTTCTAAGGCTGGGCTGTTGGGGTAGTGTGTCTGTTGGGATGGTGGGGTAGTGTGAGGGGGGGGGGGGGTCAGGTGGAATAGTGCGTGTAGGGGGGTCAGGTGGGATAGTGTGAGGGGGGGGGGGGTCAGGTGGGATAGTGTGAGGGGGGGGGGGGTCAGGTGGGATAGTGTGTGTAGGGGGGGGTCAGGTGGGATAGTGTGTATAGGAGGGTCAGGTGGGATATAGTGTGTATGGTGGGGTAGTGTGAGGGGGGGGGGTCAGGTGGGATAGTGTGTGTAGGGGAGGTCAGGTGGGATAGTGTGTATGGGGGGGTCAGGTGGGATATAGTGTGTATAGGGGGGTCAGGTGGGATAGTGTGTATAGGGGGGTCAGGTGGGATAGTGTGTATAGGGGGGTCAGGTGGGGTAGTGTGAGGGGGGGTCAGGTGGGATAGTGTGTGTAGGGGGGGTCAGGTGGGATAGTGTGTATAGGGGGGTAAGGTGGGATATAGTGTGTATAGGGGGGTCAGGTGGAATATAGTGTGTATAGGGGGGTCAGGTGGGATAATGTGTATAGGGGGGGTCAGGTGGGATAGTTTGTGTGTGGGGGGGTAGGTTTATTGCAGGCAGGGGGGGGACTTTATTACTATGGTGGGTACAGCAGGCGCATTATTACTAAACAGGCATAGGGCGCAGCAGTGGAGGCATTTTACTGTTTTACTATGAGGAAACACACAGCAGGAGACATTATTACTATATGGAGGGTACAGCAGTAAGCTGCATTATTACTATATTCTTCCTAGTAGCCCGAGTAACCCGCCCCTTCCTTCCCCAGGGCTGATATCAATATTCGCCCTGTTGTCAAAATGACCTAGAAACCGCCCTGACACTTATGGACCACTGACTTTTAAATTCCTAGCAGGCATGCCACGCGCAGGGACGTCTGCTTCCCTGACGTCCCTTTCGGCGACTGACGTCACTTCCTGGACGTGCCGCTGAGGATCCAGGAGCCATCGCAGCTGCTGGGCACCGGAGCTCCTGAAGGAAGAAGACTTAGCCGGGGAGCAATGTTTGAGGTGATGGTTAGGGGGTCGGGGGGACCAGGATGCGGGGACTTGATCTTGGGTCAGGGGGTCCAGTTCACAGCTGTGCCCAGGGGCCCATAGTTTTGTTAAGATGGCCCTGGCGAGTCGTCTTCCCTATGTGGTTAAGCAAAAAGACACAGGAGGCTCTTATCTTCCCTGTGCATCCCTGGGCCCCCTCCCTCCACGGGCCCCATAGCAACCACCTTCCCTGCCTCTATGGTAGCTACAGCACTGCTTGCAAGGGGTTAATTGGTGTAAATGCTGCTTGTAGTGCCTGACTAAGAAGAGTTACAGCAAGCACAGGAGGGACAGGTGCACTTGCCAGGACTAGCAGAGAAGTGGGTGTTTCACAAACGCTGGGGGGGGGGGGCTCAGGGACTTTAGAGCAAGACTCTTAAACGGGAACTCCAGGTAGAGGGGAAAAAATGAAACATTATTTACCTATCTGGAGACGAACAACAGTAAGTATGCAAAAAGGGCAATGGCACACCAAAAATGAGAATAAGTATGAAAGTCTTTATTTAAACAAACTATGAAACATGAAGGAAAAACACTTGGAAAAAGTTAAAAACACTTAAAACAGAGCAGGACGGAAGGCGTGGGACACCCTTGGGCCATAGTTACTGGTTACTTTCCTCTCCCCCCCCCCCCCTTGTCCTTCACCACGTATTTTCCCTAGGTTTCCTGTGTTTCATTACATGTAGGTGCTGCATGTTTGTTTTTGTTTTCTTCCTTTGCTAGTCAAAGGTTTTTTTCCATGCCTGTGAACAGGGCCGCCATCAGGGCAGTATTAGCAGTACAGTTGTAAGGAGCCCGGGCCCAAACTAGAATTCAGGGGGCCCGCTGAAGCTCCTAACAACTGTACTGCACACAAGCACACTGCTCCTGCTGTCTGTCAGCCGCTCACTGTCAGGAGCGGAGCTGAGAGAAGACACAAGCAGGGCCCCCTTCTCACTCCCCCCAGGCCCCTCCCCAGCCACCTCAGTACCTTTTCTGGCAGCGTTCTCTGTCGGGACAAAAGGGGGAGGGGCCCGGAGCCGGCTGTGTGCAGGAGAGAAGATGAGGACTGCACCTCATGCTGCCCCAGACTTTCCCTGCAGAAGGTAAGTGTACTGGTGCGTGTGTTAGTGAGTTGTGAGTGTGTTAGAGAGTTGGGGGGGGGGCGGGGTCGTCTTGAGTGGGGGTTCTGCAGCATCTGAGGTGTATAATGAGCGTCTGCAGCAGCTGAGGTGTATGATGAGGTTCTGCAGCAGCTGAGGTGTATGATGAGGTTCTGCAGCAGCTGAGGTGTGTATAAGGTTCTGCAGCAGCTGAGGTGTATGATGAGGTTCTGCAGCAGCTGAGGTGTATGATCTTCTGCAGCAGCTGAGGTGTGTATAAGGTTCTGCAGCATCTGAGGTGTATGATGAGGTTCTGCAGCAGCTGAGGTGTGTATAAGGTTCTGCAGCAGCTGAGGTGAATAATGAGGTTCTGCAGCAGCTGAGGTGTGTATAAGGTTCTGCAGCAGCTGAGGTGTATGATGAGGTTCTGCAGCAGCTGAGGTGTATGATGAGGTTCTGGAGTAGCTGAGGTGTATGATGAGGTTCTGCAGAAGCTAAGGTGTGTATAAGGTTCTGCAGCATCTGAGGTGTATGATGAGGTTCTTCAGCAGCTGAGGTATGTATGAGGTTCTGCAGCAGCTGGGGTGTGTATGATGAGGTTCTGCAGCAGCGGAGGTGTGTATGCAGGGCCGGCCTTTGGGGTGTGCGACCTGTGCGCTTGCACAGGGCGCATCACTCCCGTCTAGCTGGGGGGGCGCTGAGGCAGAGAGACAGCTGTGTAGCTGTCTTTCTGCCCGAGCGCTCCCCTAGCTGGTCGCCCGGCGCCCCCCTCCTGTGGTGGCTTACTGTGTACTGTGTCTTACACAGTGACTGGCGGTCACAAGATTGATAGGACAGTACGCCCCCGGCTGATGCTCGCTCCCTGGGAATTCCCCAGCAGAGCACGTATCAGTGACCTCTGCGTCAGCCGTCGGCCTTGTACTTCCGGTACAGGGAGGAAGTACCGGCCCCAGCGCGCGCTGAAGTCACTGGTGTGTGCGGTGCCGGTGACTTGCCCAGAGAGCGCGCATTGGCCGGGACGAGACGAGAGCAGCGGCGGGGGAACGAGGAATAGGTGAGTTGTGTGTGTGTGTGTGGGGGAGGCAATCTATAGGGGGAGACAACAAGGGGGCAATCTATAAGGGGGCAATCTATAGGGGGAGACAACAAGGGGCAATCTATAAGGGGGTACACAAGGGGGCAATCTATAGGGGGAGACAACAAGGGGGCAATCTATAAAGGGGTACACAAGGGGGCAATCTATAGGGGAGACAACAAGGGGGCAATCTATAAGGGGGTACACAAGGGGACAATCTATAGGGGGAGACAACAAGGGGGCAATCTATAAGGGGGTACACAACAAGGGGGCACTCTATAGGGAGGCATCTATAAGGGGGAGACAACAAGGGGGCAATCTATAGGGGAGGCATCTATAAGGGGGGAGACAACAAGGGGGCAATCTATAGGGGAGGCATCTATAAGGGGGGAGACAACAAGGGGGCAATATATAGGGTGGAATTTATAAGGGGGTAGACAACAAGGGGGCAATCTATAGGGGGTAGACAACAAGGGGGCAATCTATAGGGGGGGTCTATAAAGGGGTAGACAACAAGGGGGAAATCTATTGGGGAGGCATCTGTAAGGGGGTAGACAACATAAGGGGGCAATCAATAGGGGAGGCATCTATAAGGTGTGAGACAACAAGGGGGCAATCTATAGGGGGGCATCTATAAGGGGGGAGACAACAACGGGGCAATCTATAGGGGGAGGCATCTGTAAGGGGGGAGACAACATAAGGGGGCAATCTATAAGAGGGGACAACATAAGGGGGCAAGCTATAAGGGGGTACAACATAAGGGGCTATCTATAAGGGGGACAACAAGGGGGGCGATCTATAAGGGGGCAATCTATAAGAAGATACAACATAAGGGGGCCATCTGTAAGGGGGATGGACAACACAGGGGGGCCATCTATAAGGGTGACAATACGGGGGCCATCTATAAGGGGATGGACAACACGGGGGCCATTTATAAGGGGTACAACATAGAGTGCCATCTGTAAGAGGGGCAGAGGGGACAACATGGGGGGAATCTGTAAGAGGGGCAGAGGGGACAACACAGGGGGGCCATCTGTAAGAGGGGCAGAGGGGACAACATGGGGGGGCATCTGTAAGGGAGACTACAAAGAGGGGGCCATTTATAAGGGAGGGCTACAGAGAGGGGGGTCATATACCATAGGGGGACTACACAGAGGGTGGTTCTTAAGGAGATCCACATAGGGCCATATATAGGGAAGTCTAAACAAGGGGCCATCTATAAGGAGGCTACACAGGGGGGGGCATATACTATAAGGGGGTCACATAGAGTCAGCCTACCCACTAAATGAGGGTATAAAAGGGCCAATACAGATGTGCAGTTAGTATAGAGATGAGGATGATGCCAGAGTGAGGAGTCTAATATGTCTGTCTGGCAGATTCTGTGGATTTGTGGCTCGGAGAAGTTCTCATGATGGCCCAGGACAGATGGAGAAGAAGATGAAAAGGAAAGAACTCCGATCAGAGAAGACGTCTCATGTGAGTCACTGAATATAACTTCACTGTAATGTATATGGTGTATAGAACCTGTGTAGGGCTGTCTCTACCTCTATAGTGATCTGTGTACAGAGGATTTTATTCAGTAGTGGCGGTGGTTTTAGTCAGTATGTGGTGGTGTTGTTCAGTATCAGTGGTGGTGTTAGTCAGTATGTGGTGGTGTTATTCAGTAGCAGCAGTGGTATTAGTCAGTATGTGGTGGTGTTATTCAGTATCAGTGGTGGTGTTAGTCAGTAGCAGCTGCGGTGTTAGTCAGTATGTGGTGATGTTAGTAAGTATGTGGTGGTAGTCAGTATGCAGTGGTATTAGTCAGTATGCGGTTGTATTAGTCAGTATGCGGTGGTAATATTTGTTACTTGTAATCTGGCACTGTGTTTTATTGGATTTAGTATACTGATTTGGTCATTAACAATATGATAGTGATGGTAGTGGTTGTGGTGTGGCGGTAATATTTGGGAGGGTCGGGTGATGGGTGCTGGATATTGTCTGGAGGAGTAGGAGCTTTATAACACCTTGAGAGGGTCTCTGCAGACCCTGTGTGTGTGTGGGGGCGCCGAAAAAAGTTTCGCACAGGGCGCCAATTACCTTAAGGCCGGCCCTGTGTGTATGATGAGGTTATGCAGCAGCTGAGGTGTATGATAAGGTTCTGCAGCAGCTGAGGTGTATGATGAGGTTCTGCGGCATCGCTATCCAAGCAAAACAATGGTTTGGTACACAGATTTCCTGGTATTCGATACTTCATGTTAGGCTATGTTCACATGCCGGAAGAGACCGGCTGGGTTACGGAACGGCCGATCTCTGAAAAGATCATCCCGGCTGGTACTGCAGTACTGGCCAGATGATCTTTCCAGCTGCAATGTTCTGATGCGGGCGCATCAGCACGCGCCCGCATCAGAACTTCCCACAGCACATAATGAAGCGAGTGGCTGCTCCATAGTGTGCACTGACATGTCAGTTGTTTGCGTCGCCGCAAGGGATCCCGGCCGGAGTGTATACTATGAAGCAGGGGTCTGCTGTATATGGAGCAGGCCCTCACTGCCAATGACTGCGGCCTGCACTCACGCAGACAGCAGTCATTTAACCATTGCAGGGAACTCCCAGACACCCCTTCTCCCCAGGACCTGCAGGTGCAGCAGCAGCGTACCCGCCCCCATCCTCTCCCCAGGACCCGTCATTGCAGTGGTCCTTTATCTCCCCCCGGGGACCACTGGTCCGGTGGTACAACAACTCCCAGCATACCTTCTTGTGCATTACACCTTCCAGCATACCTCTTTGTGCACAAGGAGGTATGCTGGGAGTTGTAGTGCACAAGAAGATATGCTGGGAGTTGTAGTGCACAAGAAGGTATGCTGGGAGTTGTTGTGCCGGGAGGCTCTTGCTGCAGTGTGCGTTGTGCACTACGACTCCCAGCATGAGGTTCTGCAGCAGCTGAGGTGTAATATGAAGTTCTGCAGCAGCTGAGGTGTAGTATAATGTCTGCTTACCTTCATAATACACCTCAGCCGCTCCATTACATCATAATACACCTCAGCTGCTGCAGAACCTCATAATACCTCAGCTGCTGCAGAACATCATCCTACACCTCAGCTACAGCAGAACATCATCCTACACCTCAGCTGCAGAAGAACCTCATCATACACCTCAGCTACTGCAAAGCCTCATCATACACCTCAGCTGCTGCAGAACCTCATAATACACCTTAGCTGCTGCAGAACCTCATAATACACCCCAGCTGCTGCAGAGCATCATCATACACCTCAGCTGCTGCAGAACCTCATTATACACCTCAGCTGCTGCAGAACCTCATCATACACCTCAGCTGCTGCAGAACCTCATTATACACCTCAGCTGCTGCAGAACCTCATCATACACCTCAGCTACTGCAGAACCTCATCACACACCTCAGCTACTGCAGAACCTCATCATATACCTCAGATGCTGCAAATCCTCATCATACACCTCAGCTACAGCAGAACATCATCCTACACCTCAGCTGCAGAAGAACCTCATCATACACCTCAGCTGCTGCAGAACCTCATCATACACCTCAGCTGCTGCAGAACCTCATAATACACCTCAGCTGCTGCAGAACATCGTACTACACCTCGGCTGCTGCAGAACCTCATCATACACCTCAGCTGCTGCACAAAATCATGCACCTCAGCTACTGCAGAACCTCATCATACACCTCAGCTGCTGCAGAACCTCATCATACACCTCAGCTACTGCAAAGCCTCATCCTACATCTCAGCTACTGCAGAACCTCATCATACACCTCAGCTACTGCAGAACCTCATCATACACCTCAGCTGCTGCAGAACCTCATCATACACCTCAGCTACTGAAGAACCTCATCATACACATCAGCTGCTGCAGAACATCATAATACACCTTAGCTACTGCAGAACCTCATCATACACCTCAGCTGCTGCAGAATCTCATCCTACAACTCAGCTGCTGCAGAACCTCCTACTATACCTCAGCTGCTGCAGAACCTCCTACTACACCTCAGCTGCTGCAGAACCTCATCATACACCTCAGCTGCTGCAGAACCTCATCATACACCTCAGCTGCCGCAGAACCTCATACTACACCTCAGCTGCTGCAGAACCTCATACTACACCTCAGCTGCTGCAGAACCTCATCATACACCTCAGCTGCTGCAGAACCTCCTCACACACCTCAGCTGCTGCAGAACCTCATATACACCTCAGCTGCTGCATAACCTCATACTACACCTCAGCTGCTGCAGAACCTCATCCTACACCTCAGCTGCTGCAGAACCTCATCATACACCTCAGCTGCCGCAGAACCTCATACTACACCTCAGCTGCTGCAGAACCTCATCATACACCTCGGCTGCTGTAGAACCTCATCATACACCTCAGCTGCTGCAAAACCTCCTCACACACCTCAGCTGCTGCAGAACCTCATCATACACCTCAGCTGCTGCAGAACCTCTACCTACACCTCAGCTGCTGCAGAACCTCATCATACACCTCAGCTGCTGCAGAGCCTCATCATACACCTCAGCTGCTGCAGAACCTCATCCTACACCTCAGCTGGTACAGAACCTCATAATACACCTCAGCTGCTGCATAACCTCATAATACACCTCAGCTGCTGCAGAACCTCATCATAATACACCTCAGCTACTGCAGAGCCTCATCATACACCTCAGCTGCTGCAGAACCTCATCCTACACCTCAGCTGTTGCAGAACCTCATCATACACCTCAGCTGCTGCAGAGCATCATCATACACCTCAGCTGCTGCAGAACATCATACACCTCAGCTGCTGCAGAACCTCATCCTACACCTCATCTGTTGCAGAACCTCATAATACACCCCAGCTGCTGCAGAACCTAATCATACACCTCAGCTGCTGCAGAACCTCATCATACACCTCAGCTGCTGCAGAACCTCATCCTACACCTCAGCTGCTGCAGAACCTCATCATACATGGAAAAAAACAGGCTTATAATGTTAGTCTATGGTGTCTTTTTTTTCTTACACAGAGCAGGGGAGAGGATGCGCTGCAGTGGTCATCTCCTGAATGGTATGGGTTTGAATGCTCGAACCTGGACCGATCAAAACTTTTGATATGTCTCTATAACATGTCAAAAGTTTTTTTTAAATGACTGGTACCCTTTAAATCAGTGATGGCTAGACTTGACACTCCAGCTGTGTCAAACCTACAATTCCCAAGGTTAGCCATCACTGCTTTAACGGGTACCTCTTTCAAAGTTGATGTCTCTGGAGTGGTGTTCAGACGCAGGTGCTACTGGGAGATTGGGTGGAACTGGTCTGGTGTGGGACATATCGAATAAAACCAAATCCTCTACAGGCAGCGGTGTCCCACGCCACACCAGAGACATCAGTCAAAGATATGTCCCGGATTTTTTGTTAATGGGGGGCCCAGACACTTTGGGTGTATGGGGCCCAGAAATTCCTGATGGCGGGCCTGCCTGTGAATGTTCCATCTATTTCTCATGCACTTGCACTTTTGTTATATATGAATTATTTCACTTGAGAGCAGGATCCTATTTGTGATTTGGGACTAGTATTATGTTATTGGATGGGGTTTGAGACAATTACTTGGAGTATATGGTTCTCCACTATTGGCCCTGAGCACATGATTACAATCATGGTCTCTTGTTCTGTTTTTAAGTGTTTTTAACTTTTTCCAAGTGTTTTTCCTTCATATTTCATAGTTTGTTTAAATAAAGACTTTCATACTTATTCTCATTTTTGGTGTGCCATTGCCCTTTTTGCATACTTACTGTTGTTCCAGGGGCGTAGCTAACGTCTCCTGGGCCCTGGTGCAAGAGGTCAACTTGGGCCCCCCCCCCCCTTTCACGACCAAGTGATGCTACTGGTAGGTGTATGTGTGTGTATGTAAATATATATATATATATATATATACACACTCCAAGACAGATATTACCAATAACACCAGCATATAGGAAGTGAAAATATTATCACCATATATATTACCGCCATACTGTTACTGTATACTGAGACCAGTATTGCCAATAATACAAGTATACAAGGGGCAAATATTAACGCCACACCACAACCATCCACCACCATATTGTTACTGACCAAAACCAGTATACTGAGACCAATAAAACACAGTACCAGATAACAAGTAACAAATGTTACCACCACATACTGACTAACACCACTGCTGCTACTGAATAAGATCCACTGTACACAGATCACTATCACCTCATACACTCATATAGAGGTGGAAGCAGCTCCACACAGGTTATATACACCATATACATTACAGCGCAGATATATCAGGTGACTCACAGGGGACGTCTTCTCTGATCGGAGTTCTTTCCTTTTCATCTTCTTCTCCATCTGCCCTGGGCCGTTATGAGAATTTCTCCGAGCCACAAATCCACAGAATCTGCCAGACAGACATATTAGTCTTCTCACACTGACACCACCCTCATCTCTCTACACACTGCACATCTGTACTGTCCCCTTTACACCCTCATTTAGGTATAGTATATATAGATGGCCCCCACTGCATGTTGCACCCCCCTTCCCTTATAGATGGCCCCCTCTCCCCCTCCCCTTATAGATGACCCCCTCCCCTTATAGATGACCCCCTCTACCCCCATTATAGATGCCCCCCCTCCCATTATAGATGCCCCCTCTCCCCCCCATTATAGATGCCCCCCTCCCCTTATAGATGACCCCCTCTACCCCCATTATAGATGCCCCCCTCCCCTTATAGATGGCCCCCACTCCCCCCCCTTGAAGATGGCCCCCTCTTCTCCCCCCCTTATAGATACCCCCTCCCCTTATAGATGGCCACCTCTCCCCCCCCTGAAGATGGCCCCTCTTCTCCCCCCCTTATAGATGCCCCCCTCTCCCCCCCCCCCTTGAAGATGGCCCCTCTTCTCCCCCCTTATAGATGCCCCCCTCTCCCCCCATTATAGATGCCCCCCTCTCCCCCATTATAGATGCCCCCTCTTCTCTTCCCACTCTCCCCCCATTATAGATGCCCCCCTATTCTCTTTCCCCCCTTATAGATGCCCCCCTCTCCCCCATTATAGATGCCCCCCCTCTACCCCCATTATAGATGCCCCTCTGTTCTCTTTCCACCCTTATAGATGTCCCCCTCTCCCACATTATAGATGCCCCCCTCTCCCCCCATTATAGATGCCCCCCTGTTCTCTTTCCCCCATTATAGATGCCCCCCCTTCTCTTCCCCCATTATAGATGCCCCCCCTTCTCTTCCCCCCATTATAGATGCCCCCCCTCTCCCCCCATTATAGATGCCCCCCTCTCCCCCCATTATAGATGCCCCCCCTCTCCCCCCAGTATAGATGCCCCCTGTTCTCTTTCCCCCCTTATAGATGCCCCCCTCTCCCCCATTATAGATGCCCCCCTCTCCCCCCATTATAGATGCCCCCCTCTCCCCCCATTATAGATGCCCCCCTGTTCTCTTTCCCCCATTATAGATGCCCCCCTTCTCTTCCCCCCATTATAGATGCCCCCCCTTCTCTTCCCCCATAATAGATGCCCCCCTGTTCTCTTTCCCCCCTTATAGATGCCCCCCCTCTCCCCCCATTATAGATGCCCCCTGTTCTCTTTCCCCCCTTATAGATGCCCCCCTCTCCCCCATTATAGATGCCCCCCCCCCCTTTCCTCTATGCTAAGCAGTATTAAAAAAAAAAACACACAAACTCACCTGACAACCCGCTCCCCCGGCGATCCTCTTCTTCTTCAAGCGCCGTCCCCGGCTGATGCGTGGCTGCCGGGGGTGTCCTGTCCTATCCCCGGCAGCGCGGCGCATCAGTGAGCTCCCTGTACGCCGGGGCTGGGACTTCTGACACAGGAAGCGTCTCTGACGTGCGCTTCCTGTGCCGGAAGTCAGGGCCCCAAGCAGCTCACTGATGCGCCGCGCTGCCGGGGATAGGACGGGACACCCCCGGCAGCCGCGCATCAGCTGGGAGCCCGGACGAGCACGCTCTTGTGACCGCAAGCAAATCAGCGCTTGCGGTCACAAGAGTAATTTAAGGGGTGAGCAGTGCAGTGGCAAGGGGGGGCCCTCGCGGGCCCCCCCTCGTAGCGGGCCGGGTCGCAGTGGCGACCGCTGCGACCCTGGTAGCTACGCCACTGTGTTGTTCGTCTCTAGTGTTTTGTTTGGTATGACGGCTTTTGTGCACCCGTTTTCTTATTTGTATTTACATATGCTATGACATTTAGAGCAGTGCACCTTTAGTTTTTTTGCTTGCCATTATTTACCTATCTATCCCAGTTTTGAAACTACCAAAAATACATTTGTTTGGGGTTTTTTGTTCTGTATTGTGCTTCTGTACTTCCTGGTTAAGCAGTTGTACTCAGTACTACAGGTTCCAGAATGCAATGCTTTCCCTCAGCTGTTCATCACAGTCATCCAACTTGAACATTTCCCATCCAAATCTGTTGCAGAACATCTAGGCTGTGTTCACACAATCCAGTTTCATTATGTTACCAAATTATTTGCAGTACTTTATCATTTCATTGTGGTCCTACCCACACAACATGCTGTATTCTCTACCTATAACACAGATTTTGGAATAAAGTGAAAAACTTTTTAAATTTAATTTAGATTTTTTTTTCTTTTCATCTCCACACACATATTATGATCAAGCATCTTTTATCTTTGAGGTTCAGTCCCACAATAAGGACTTTATCTGATATTATCTTACATGGGATATACTGTTTATGCATCGCTTTTTGTCCAGATGGGATTGGCAGTGCCGGCTCTGATCCTCTCTGCTATTTAGCATAATTTAATTGTGTTGCTGCATCATCAATACGCTACAGTACTGCAATGAAACGCCAACATGTGTGAACATGGCCCTAATTTCAATGCAGAGTTTTGCATCAGCAAATTTGCTTCACCTCCTTTGGCTGGACAGAGATGGTGAATAACTCAGGGAATTGGGGGATCCAGCCAAGCCTCCTGTGACATCACGCCCTGCCCCCTGTCTGCATCATCAGCCTGCGCTCAGCAAACACTCACAATGTGAGACAGAGGCATGGAAGATTTGTCTCCTAAGGGGGGAGAGCAGAAGGAGCAGGAGACAATGTGGATTGGCACAGAGGCCATTTTTCTTCACTTCCTGGATGTCAATCAGCTACCATTGTGGCAGAACCGCACAGATATGGTAATACATTGTATAGACATATCTATATAACTTTTAATGTACTTTTAATAGAAAACAAGTTTTCCTTATCTTGAGTTCCCCTTTAAACTCTGTGAATGGCAAGCCAGGGTTTCGTTTAGCTAAGTCTCAGAATCTATCCTGAAGGGACCTGGAGCCTACACCTTCTATGAACCTGTCCATGATTATTAGAGATGAGCGAACGTGCTAGTCCAAGCTTGGTACTCGATAGAGTATTAGGGTACTCGATAGTACTCGTTACTCGGACGAGCATCTCGCGATACTCGAGGAAATCTCATCATCCGTTTCCTGTAAGTTTGCACACTTTTTCGCAGCCAATAAACATGCAGGAGACTCTTTGGTACATCCTGCGATGACGTGGGACCCATACATGACGATAGCAGCGATTGGTTGGCCAGATCAGATGACCCTGCCATATAAAAACTCGGCGCCAGCAGTGCTCACTTCAGACGCATGCTGTGAAAGATCAGGGACAGAGCTGCTGCTGGTCAGGGAGAGTGTCAGTGTAGGATTTAGCGTTCCAGTAGGCAGGGTATATACTAGCAATACAAACAAACAGCCCTTTTCAGGGCTAAAAGCTTTTATTAATATTATTACTAGAGACTGCTGGCTGGGAGTTGCAGTGCTGCTACCACGATTTAACCAGCACACTGTGGTGACCGGCTGCTGGCAGAAAGGGGACATTAGGTGTTGCATACTCACCCCTAAGAAGTGCTCAGTGTTTGATTTTGGGGCTGGTGGTCCTGGTGTACTGCACTGTATAGCTGGGATTTGTAGTGCATCTCGCATAAAACTTACTTCACTGCTCATATTGTATTTGGGTGACAAAGCGTGTGTACAGTTGTTGCCCATACCAGATAGCACCACCTAAACTAGTGTGTACTGCACTGTATAGCTGGGAGTTGTAGTGCATAGAACTTACTTCACTGCTCATTGTATTGGGGTGACAAAACGTGTACAGTTGTTGCCCATACCAGATAGCACCGTCAAGCCCCCCCTAAACTAGTATGTACTGCTTTGTATAGCTGGGATATGTAGTGCATCCTGCATAGAACTTACTTCACTGCTCATTGTATTGGGGTGACAAAATGTGTACAGTTGTTGCCTATACCAGATAGCACCGTCAAGCCCCCCCTAAACTAGTACGTACTACACTGTATAGCTGAGATATGTAGTGCATCCTGCATAGAACTTACTTCACTGCTCATTGTATTGGGGTGACAAAATGTGTACAGTTGTTGCGCATATCAGATAGCGTCGTCAAGCCCCCCCCAAACTAGTATGTACTGCACTGTATAGCTGGGATATGTAGTGCATACTGCATAGAACTTACTTCACTGCTCATTGTATTGGGGTGACAAAATGTGTACAGTTGTTGCCCATACCAGATAGCACCGTCAAGCCCCCCTAAACTAGTATGTACCTGCACTGTATAGCTGGGATATGTAGTGCATCCTGCATAGAACTTACTTCACTGCTCATTGTATTGGGGTGACAAAATGTGTATAGTTGTTGCCTATACCAGATAGCACCGTCAAGCCCCCCCTAAACTAGTACGTACTACACTGTATAGCTGAGATATGTAGTGCATCCTGCATAGAACTTACTTCACTGCTCATTGTATTGGGGTGACAAAATGTGTACAGTTGTTGCGCATATCAGATAGCGTCGTCAAGCCCCCCCCAAACTAGTATGTACTGCACTGTATAGCTGGGATATGTAGTGCATCCTGCATAGAACTTACTTCACTGCTCATTGTATTGGGGTGACAAAATGTGTACAGTTGTTGCCCATACCAGATAGCACCGTCAAGCACCCCCTAAACTAGTATGTACTGCACTGTATAGCTGGGATATGTAGTGCATCCTGCATAGAACTTACTTCACTGTTCATTGTATTGGGGTGACAAAATGTGTACAGTTGTTGCCCATACCAGATAGCACCGTCAAGCCCCCCCTAAACTAGTATGTACTGCACTGTATAGCTGGGATATGTAGTGCATCCTGCATAGAACTTACTTCACTGCTCATTGTATTGGGGTGACAAAATGTGTACAGTTGTTGCCCATACCAGATAGCACCGTCAAGCCCCCCCTAAACTAGTACGTACTACACTGTATAGCTGAGATATGTAGTGCATCCTGCATAGAACTTACTTCACTGCTCATTGTATTGGGGTGACAAAATGTGTACAGTTGTTGCGCATATCAGATAGCGTCGTCAAGCCCCCCCCCAAACTAGTATGTACTGCACTGTATAGCTGGGATATGTAGTGCATCCTGCATAGAACTTACTTCACTGCTCATTGTATTGGGGTGACAAATTGTGTGCATAAATTGCCCATACCAGATAGCACCGTCAAGCCCCCCCTAAACTAGTGTGTACTGCACTGTATAGCTGGGATTTGTAGTGCATCCTGCATAGAACTTACTTCACTGCTCATTGTATTGGGGTGACAAAGTGTGTACAGTTGTTGCCCATACCAGATAGCACCGTTGAGCCCCCCCTAAACTAGTGTATACTGCACTGTATAGTTGGGATTTGAAGTGCATCCTGCATATAACTTCACAGCTCATTGTAAGGGGGTGTCACAGCATGTGTGTATAGTTCCACACACAGTACCGTACAGCCCCCCCTAAGCTAGTGGGTACTACACTGTATTGCTGGGATTTGTAGTACACCTGCATAAAACTTCACTGCTCATTGTAAGGGGGTACCCCAGCGTGTGTCTAGGTCCAGCCACTTCCAGATTGTACTGTACAGCCCCCCCTAAACTAGTGGGTACTACACTGTATTGCTGGGATTTGTAGTACACTACCCCTCAAGTGATGATCCCTTTGCATGAGACAATTGCCAGATCCAGATTGCAAGGATCAAAGTCAAATTCAAAATCAAAACAGTGTGGGGGGAGAGGTGGTGAGTCACATTATGCAGGGAATGCAGTCAAATTGAAAATCGAAAGGGTGGTGGCGGTGGTAGAAGTCAGTAGTTACATTATGCAGGGAATGTTACCCCAACTGCTGCAGTCAAATTGAAAATCGAAAGGGTGGTGGCGGGGTAGAAGTCAGTAGTTACATTATGCAGGGAATGTTAACCCAACTGCTACAGTCAAATTGAAAATCGAAAGGGTGCTGGGGGTTGTTGGCTACTGCTGGGCCTTAACTGGCACCCATGTAGACTACTGGTGTGCCTGCCCTTGCCTCATTGTTGCTGGGCCTTAACTGCCACCCATGTAGCCTACTGGTGTGCCTGTCCTTGCCTCGTTGTTGCTGGGCCCTAACTGGCACCCATGTAGACTACTGGTGTGCCTGCCCTTGCCTCGTTGTTGCTGGGCCTTAACTGGCACCCATGTAGCCAACTGGTGTGCCTGCCCTTGCCTCATTGCTGCTGGGCCTTAACTGGCACCCATGTAGACTACTGGTGTGCCTGCCCTTTTCCTCGTTGTTGCTGGGCCTTACTGGCAACCATGTAGCCTACTGGTGTGCCTGCCCTTGCCTCGTTGTTGCTGGGCCTTAACTGGCACCCATGTAGACTACTGGTGTGCCTGCCCTTGCCTCGTTGTTGCTGGGCCCTAACTGGCACCCATGTAGACTACTGGTGTGCCTGCCCTTGCCGGTAATGGCCACTTCATGTTTTTTTATTTTCTAACCTTCAATTTCAATTTTAAAATCAAATCGACTTCAATTCAAGTGCAATTTTCACTGTTCAAAGGAACAGACAGTGATAATGGTGGATCCTAATTTAGCATCCTTGTATTATCCATTGTTATTCTTCGTCCCTACCTCAAAAGAGATGCCTATCACGCACAACTGCATGAGGGTGTGAGGCTAAATCTAGCCATAATACGGCTATTTTAGTTTTAGGCGCAGCAGCACTGCTGTGGGTAAGCGCCAACAGGCGGTGTTCAAACTGCTGAACAGCACCTTCTACCTTCCTTGGATGTTTTAGCCGTTTTGAAGGCAGGATTGACCAGGCCTTTTACCAGTAGCTTTTTTCCTTCCTTGGATGTTGTAGTAGCCTTTTTGAAGGCAGGATTGACCAGGTCTTTTTTATACACAGGCTACCGCACTTGCTGTCTCTTAGAGACTCTTTAAAGTGTCACTGTCATGAATTTTTTTGGCAGAAATCAATAGTCCAGGCGATTTTAAGAAACTTTGTAATTGGGTTTATTATCCGAAAAATGCATTTTTATCATGAAAAAGCAGTTTGAAGCTCTCCCCCCTGTCTTCATTGTTCTCCTATGGAGAGAGCTAAAGAAAAGACCAAAACAGGACAACAAAGAGTTAATCTACAAATCCCTCACGGGATATCTCCTGTGACAGTCACCAGTGACCTGTCTGAGCTCAGATTACAGCTGTCACCCAGCTCCGTGCCTGTAATCCTCTGTTATCTGCTTTCTGCTGCCGGCTAACTCCCTCCTTCCTCCTCCCCCCTCCCCTCTCCCTAGAGCAGACAGGGTACGACTCCTGCAACCAGGCCCGCTTCTGCCATGAGGCAGGCTGAGGCTTCCGCCTCAGGCGGCAGCTCTTGGGGTCCTGCAGGGGGCGGCAGAACCTTCCCTGACACCAGTGGCGTCTGCGTCTGGCATTTGCACTCCGGGGCTGGATCCAGCTCCCCCCAGCTCAGCCCCTTTACAATCACATCCATTTAGCAGACGTGCCATGCGCAGGCACGTCTGTTACAGCACACTTCTGATGGCTGACGTCACTTTTCCGACGCACCTCAGAGGAGCCGGAAGGGGAAGGAGAAGGAGATGAGGGAAGCCAGGCCCCAGAAGAAGGAAGACACAGCTGAGGAGAAGAGTAAGTGTTCTTTAATTTATTATTGTGTCCACTTGGAGGCTGCACAGTGAGCGGGTGGGCAGGGGGGATGCTGCAGAGTGAGTGGCAATGGCGCCCCCCCCCCCACCCAAGCACAGCATGGCCTAGCTCCGCTCACCCCTCCTGCCCCACAGAGACAGTGTCTCACTGTGGCCTCTCAGACCAGCACGATCCGTACCCCTCCTTCACCCCCTGCCTCTCTGCCTTACCTCACAGACAGGGTCTCAGTACGGCTGCAGCGTTTCCTGGACCCTGTGCTGGAGCGACCATGCCAGAGCCTGTCAGAGTACTTAACCCCTTCATGTACTGCAGTGTGTAAGTCACACAGACTTCACTTACAGGCTGCAGCACAAAGGGTTAAAGAGCTTCAGAGAATTAGAGGTCTGCTTCTTCACTTCTTGTACAGTGATAACCCCTGACCTCCGATCTCCAGCTGCCAGTAGGTAGAAAAATGTGCGGGCTCCGTGCAGAGGTCAGGGGTCACCAGTGCAGCGCAGTGAAGAAGACCTCTCCTTCTCTTATGCCCTTTAATTATATTTGTGCTGCAGCCTGTAAGTGAAGTTTTTGTCACTTACACCCTGCAGTACATAAGAGGTTCATACACTGGTTCTTTATAAAGTAGGAGGCTTATGTGGTTCTGCAGCAGCTGAGGTGTATGATGAGGTTCTGCAGCAGCTGAGGTGTATGATGAGGTTCTGCAGCAGCTGAGGTGTATAATGAGGTTCTGCAGCAGCTGAGGTGTATGATGAAGTTCTGCAGCAGCTGAGGTGTATAATGAGGTTCTGCAGCAGCTGAGGTGTATGATGAGGTTCTGCAGCAGCTGAGGTGTATTATGAGGTTCTGCAGCAGCTGAGGTGTATTATGAGGTTCTGCAGAACATCATAATACACAATGAGAAAATAAGTTTACTTATAGCTGAGGTATCGACGTGTGAATAGTTGCTACACAATTTATTCTAGCATGGGGGGGGGGGGGGGGGGGGCGCCATTTTAATTTTCGCCTCAGGCAGCAGAAAAGCTAGAATCGGCCCTGCCTGCAACAAGTCACAATTTTCAGATTTTTCAGAGTGGATGAAAAAGAGGAAGGAGGGGGGGACCTGGGAAAAGGCTTTTTACATGCAGATAATGGCAGATTTGGCTAATAAACCCAATTACAAAGTTTCTTAAAATCGCCTGGACTATTGATTTCTGCAAAAAAAAAAAAATATATGACAGTGACTCTTTAAAGTATTGAAAGTGTATTTGATCAAATTCCGTGGCCTCTTAAGCAGACTGTATTGTTCTCTGTGTCCTCACTGCCATGCTCTGACGTCACACTACGTCTACGGAGGAGCGCGACTGGTTGCCGGGGGCCCGCCGATTGCGCCCCCGTCAACCAGCCAGCTGTTTTATTTTAGTTTTTTTGGTCTAGCTGTGGTCGGGGCCTCACCACGCCCGGTTGAGAGGCATCAGGTGTACCCTTGATGGTCACTGACAGCTGGCCTAGCCAGTTAGCTGTCAGCACCCGGGTCCGTGTGTAATTAGCAGTGAGCTTGGTTGCGTGTGACAAGGGGTGGAACCTGGTGGCGGCTCTGCAACTTGGCAGCCTCACACATGTACCATGCCTGGCCCACGTCTTCAACCTAATGTTGCTGCGGTTCCTTAAAGCTTACCCCAATAAGGCTGACTTGCTCAACAAGGTGCACCGCATCTGTGCGCATTTCCGCAAGTCAACTGGCATCCATGTTGACTACTGGTGTGCCTGCCCTTGCATCCTTGTTGCTGGGCCTTAACTGGCATCCATGTTGACTACTGCTGGGCCTTAACTGGCATCCATGTTGACTACTGGTGTGCCTGCCCTTGCATCCTTGTTGCTGGTCTTTAATTGGCATCCATGTTAACTACTGCTGGGCCTTAACTGGCATCCATGTTGAGTACTGGTGTGCCTGCCCTTGCATCTTTGTAGCTGGTCCTTAACTGGCGTCCATGTAGACTACTGCTGGTCCTTAACTGGCATCCATGTTGACTACTGCTGGGCTTTAACTGGCATCCATCTTGAGCACTGGTGTGCCTGCCCTTGCATCCTTGTTGCTGGTCCTTAACTGGCATCCATGTTGACTACTGCCGGGCCTTAACTGGCATCCATGTGGACTACTGCTGGGCCTTAACTGGCATCCATGTTGACTACTGCTGGGCCTTAACTGGCATCCATGTGGACTACTGCTGGGCCTTAACTGGCATCCATGTTGACTACTGGTTTTGGACAACACAGATTACTGGGTGTTCACTCTCCTGGACCCTTGGTAGAAACCAAACTTTTCCACTGTCATTCCTGCCGAGGAACGCAGTATGAGAGTGAATCAGTATCAACAGGCCCTGGTGCAGAAGCTGAAAATGTACTTCCCATCTGACACCACTAGCGCCAGAGGACGTAGTTCTGTGGGACAAAGAGCGGGGGAGAGGAGCGGTGGAGCAGGCAGCTTGTCAAGGGGCAGGGGAACACTCTCCAAGGCCTTTGACAGTTTCATGTCACCCCAGCAAGACTATGTCAACCGTCCCCAGTCTAGACAAAGTAGGGGGGAAGCCTTCAGGAAGATGGTGAGGGAGTACCTTGCTGACCATACCACTGTCTTTCCCGATCACTCTGCTATCTACAACTACTGGGTTTCAAAGCTGGATATGTGGCCCAAACTGGCGCTTTACGCCTTTTAGGTGTTGGCCTGCTCTGCCGCTAGCGTGTTGTCAGAGCGGGTCTTCAGTGCAGCTGGTGCCATCATCACTGATAAGCACACCCGCCTGTCCACTGACAGCGCTGACAGGCTGACGTTTATAAAAAATGAACAAAGCCTGGATTTCACCTGAATCCAACTGTCCACCCGGGGAAAGCAGCTGAACATAAAGATTCTTGGTATCTCCTCTCCTCCTCCTCCTCCTCCTCCTCTTCCTACAATTCTCAGCCAACTGCCAAGCCTTCTTCCGCCATGCAGGGTATGGCCTAATTATTGGGAGGCTCAATTGCTTCCTCACTCCTAATGGTTCTCTGTGTCCTCACTGCCATGCTCTGACGTCACACTACGTCTGCGGAGGAGCGGGACTGGTTGACGGGGGCCCACCGATCACGCCCCCGTCAACCAGCCTGCTGCTTTATTTTTTTTTTTTTTGTGTAGCCGTGGCCGGGGCCTCACCACCCCCCGAGAGAGGCATCAAGTGTACCCTTGATGGTGAGTGCTGACTGACAACTGGCCTAGCCAGTTAGCTGTCAGCACTCGGTTTCATGACCACTACATATCCCAGCCCCTGGTTCATGATAAGCTACCTCTGTTTTAATGGTTCCCTGTGTTCTCAATGCCATGCTGTGTCAGGCTAAGTTTTTGGGTCATCCCTATGCCTACCTCTGTTTTAACCAGGCTGTTGCACAGAATTAGGCATAATGGTGCCATTAGGCAGCCTCAGAGGCATGCATACATTCTGCCCCTGCTGTTTCCTGTCCATTTCCATTGTGTTTCCATCAATTTCTGAGGTTGAAAGGTTTTCACACGACCTTCTCTCTACCGAACTTGAGTCCCCTCAAAAAAATGCTCGAGTCTCCCATTGACTTCAATGGGGTTCGTTACTCAAACGAGCACTCGAGTATCGGGAAATACTCGGCTCGAGTAACGAGCACCCGAGCATTTTAGTACTCGCTCATCACTAATGATTATACGTTGTGTATCCGCAGGTGTAAAAGTGTCTAACTGGCGTAAGTGCATAGTCTCTGAGAGTCTGGGCTTCTGATGCCTGTTATAGAATCTGAGCCTCACTTCTGATGGTGACTGGATTTCAAACACATCTCGCAGCTTGTTCAGAACAACATTGATGGTGGACTTGTGAATGGGTGTCCAGGTTCTTTAGCTACTGGTCCTTCTAGCTGGTCTAGCACAATCTCTACTTGTTGCTCAGAAGATAAGGAGAGAAATTAATGTTATCTGCACAGCTTCTTGCTGATGGTGACTGGATTTCAAACACATCTTGCAGCTTGTTCAGAATAACATCAATGCTGGACTTGTGATCGGGTGCCCAGTTTCTTTAGCTGCTGGTCCTTCTAGCTGGTTGCTCAGAAGATATGGAGAGAAATTAATGTTATCTGCACAGCTTCTTAAAGAAGTGAACCAGTGTACGTGGGGCACCCCTGTAGTATGGCAGGTTAGCAGGGCGCAGGAAGATAGAAGCAGGGTGAGCCACAGCTTCAGTGGCTGAGGATGTAGCTGCGCTGTTTGATCTGGGGACACTGGATGTGAAGAGGAAACACTTGCGATCTGCTGGTCCTTGCTGTCGGGAGCAGACATGTCGAAGAAGAAGGCAAGAGTAGGGTTCCGGTGCAGAAATCAGAAAGTTTCCGGCTGCAGTGGATTTGTTGTGCGCTTGGGTGTCTGTGAAGCGGCTGGCTATAGGATCAAGATGGCGGAGCCGGAACTTCTGGTCTTGGCCTGGGCACGCTCTTCTTCCCACTGGAAACACTAGTGGGAACTTTGGTTCAGCCTGGGGGTGGGGCTGTAGGCATGCTTTAAAACTCGGCCGGAATCTACTGCACTTTATCTGCACTTCTGCGAACAACTCCTTCGGGAGCAGCTGATGGCGCAGCCGAAAAAAATGCCTGACTGCGCGGGCACAAAGACACAACCCCAGTGGGGCAAAAAATACTTTACCTTTTTAGCAAGGGGCGCTCCCCCACTTTTAGAACCTTGGTTCGGGCTGTAGTTATCTGCAGGGCAGATAGCGTTTAGGCGGTTAGACGAAGTTTGCTTTTTGACTTTTCCGGGGTTCCAAACACTGTTGACGGGAAACACTTTGTAGATAGTCTTGCAGCAATGTCCAAAATGTATTGCACCAAAAAACGCACCAGACAAATATCTAAAAAACTGCAGCTTTCTCTACAGAAGATGTTTGCAGACAAGTACAGGACACTGGTAGGCAACAGTGAGGTTTGAATCCTGTTTGTGACACAATTTCTGAATGTGGCACACGGTACCAAGGGGCGTTTGGTTTGTTCTCCCTTCTGGGTCAGCTGGTACAGTGGTGTGGTAGCTTAGTGAGTCTAGGGTCACTTGGAAACTTGTCACGGTAGCCTAGAGTGGTGTATGATACCGCCCCGACAGTTTGGCACCACAGCAATACTGCAAGAAGAAAAAACCCAAGTGTACAAGTGTGTGTGGGTGTGTAAGGATAGGCCAGAGTCCAATGCTGAGAATCAAAAATAGAATTGTTTACTTAGAAGAACTTAGTGCAATACAACAGTACGTGGTAGAAATACAGTTCAGTGCAATACAAGGAATACAATCTTGCGAGTGACTCAGATGCTTGTAGTTGAAGTAGAGACAAGAGGGGACATTTATTAAGTCTGGCGTTTTTTACGCCGGACTTATAAATGTCCCCGCATCTCCATCGCCTCTACATAAATCCTGTGCGCACGGCCAAAAACCTACGCCAGCTGAGGACTACGCCAGCTGAGTCCGCGCCCTTCACACCCTCTCCACGCAAATCTGCCATTTGCGAATAAAATATTGCGCAAATCTGCAATTTTCGCCAAAAACCCCTGGACCGCACGATGATACATGTCCCCCAAGGTGCTTACAGGTAGAGAGTGTTGCAGAAGAGAGAGCAGAGGAGAGGGGTTGTCTGAGGGGCCTTTTCCAAGGCCTCTGTGACATGGTATAATGGCTAAAAAAAAAACCTGAAATAAGAAAAAAAAACTAAATTCACCAGGTCTCTGTCATGTCTGCGGCCTGCTGTTGAGTCAGGTGATGCACTGCGGCCGCATATGGGGGATTTCTAGAAACACTGGAATAAGGGGAATAAATAGTGAGTGGTATTTCTCAGTTAGAATTTGATGTGTAAGAGGAAAAAAATGGATTAAAATGGAATATATGCCAAAAAAATGAAAATGTTAAATTTCCCCTCCAACTTGCTTAACCCCTTAGGGACCAAGCCTGTTTGGGCCTTAATGACCAGGCTCATTTTTCAAAATCTGACCTGTCTCACTTTATGCGCTTATAGCTCAGTGATGCTTTAACGTATGCTAGCGATTCTGAGATTGTTTTTTTCGTAACATATGGTACTTTATGTTAGTGGCAAAATTTGGTCACTGTCTTGTGTGTTTTTTGTGAAAAACCTCAAAATATAATGAAAAATTTGAAAATTTTGCACTTTACGAACTTTGAAATTCTTTGCTTCTAAAAAAAAAAGGCACATGACAAAAATTAGTTAGTAAGTCACATTATCAATATGTCCTCTTTATTCTGGCTTCATTTCGTAAACATATTTCACTTTTTTAGGGTGTTACGGGGCTTAGAAATGTATCAGCAAATTATCAAATTTTCATGAAATTTCCAAAACTGATTTTTTTAGGGACCAGTTCTTTTTTTAAGTTGATTTAGGAGGCTTGTATACTGGAAACCCCCATAAGTGACCCCATTTTGGAAACTAGACACCTTAAAGAATTAATCTAGGGGTATAATGAGCATTTTAACCCTACAGGGGCTGGAGGAAAGTATTCACAATTAGGCCGGAAAAAAATGGAAAATAGAAATTTTCCAATAATATATTTGTTAAGATTAAAGTATCTCATTTTCATAATAAACATGAGAGAAAATGCACCCCAAATTTTGTAACGCAGGTTCTCCTGAGTAGAACGATACCCCATATGTGGGCATAAACCACTGTATGGGCACACAGCAGGCCTCAGAAGGAAGGGAGCACCTATTAGCATTTCCAGTTCAGATTTTGCTGAAGAAATTTCTGAGCGCCAGATGCGTTTGCAGAGCCCCTGTAGTGTCAGCAGAATAGAACCCCCCCAAAAGTCACCCCATTTTGGAAAGTACACCCATCAAAGAATACATCTTGGGGTTTAGTGACCATTTTGACCCCACAGGTATTAGAGGAAAGTATTCAAAAGAAGACAGTAAAAATGAAAAAATAGAATTTTTCCAATAATATGTTTGTTTAGTTTGAAATTTCTCAATTTCACAAGGAACAGGGGAAAAAACTCACCCCAATATATGTAACGCAGGTACTCCTGAGTAGAACGATACCCCATATGTGGGCATCAACCACTGTGTGGGCACACAGCGGGGCTCAGAAGGGAAGGAGCGCCAATTAGCATTTCCAGTTCAGATTTTTCTGAAGAAGTTTCTGAGCGCCAGGTGCGTTTGCAGTGCCCCTGTAGTGTCAACAGAATCGAACCCCCCCAAAAGTCACCCCATTTTGGAAAGTGCACCTCTCAAAGAATTCATCTTGGGGTTTAGTGACCATTTTGACCCCACAGGTATTAGAGGAAGGTATTCAAAAGAAGACAGTAAAAATGAAAAAATAGAATTTTTCCAATAACATGTTTGTTTAGTTTGAAATTTCTCAATTTCACGAGAAACAGGGGAGAAAACTCACCCCAATATATGTAACGCAGGTACTCCTGAGTAGAACGGTACCCCATATGTGGGCATAAACCACTGTGTGGGCACACAGCGGGCCACAGAAGGAAGGGAGCGCCAAGCATTTTCAGTGCATGATTTTCCTGAAGAAGTTTCTGAGTGCCAGGTGCGTTTGCAGTGCCCCTGTAATGTCTACAGAATAGAACCCTCCCCCCCCAAAATCACCCCATTTTGGAAAGTACACCCCTCAAGGAATTTATCTTGGGGTGTGGTGAGCATTTTGACCCCACAGGTATTGGAGGAAAGTATTCAAAACTAGACCGTAAAAATGGAAAAAATTTAATTTTTTCAATAACATGTTTGTTTAGTTTGAAATTTCTCAATTTCACTAGGAACAAGGGAGAAAAAGCACCCCAAAACTTGTAACGGAGGTTCTCCTGAGTACAATGGTACCCCATATGTGGGCATAAACCACTGTATGGGCACACAGCAGGGCTCAGAAGAGAAGGAGTGTCATTTTAGTTACAGGCAATATGTGGGTGTTTACTGGTTATCTGGGGTGGTAATAGACAATCTCAGGGTGTTTACTGGCTATCTGAGGTGGCAACAGGCAATCTGGTGGGGTTATGGGCAATCTGGGGTGGTTACGAGCAGTCTGTGCCAATCTGGGGTGGTTACGGTCAATCTGGGGTGGTTACGGTCAATCTGGGGTGGTTACGGTCAATCTGGGGTGGTCACAGGCAATCTGGGGTGGTCACAGGCAATCTGGGGTGGTTACGGGCAATCTGGGGTGGTTACTGGCTGTATGGGGTGGTTATGGGCAATCTTGGGGTGTTTACTGGCTATCTAGGGGTGGTTACTGGCTATCTGGGGTGGTGATGGGCAATCTGATGGTGTTCACTGACTATCTGGGGTGGTGACGGGCAATCTGGTGGTGTTCACTGACTATCTGGGGTTGCAACGGGCAATCTGGGGTGGTGCCGGAAAATCTGGGGTGGTGACGGGAAATCTGGGGTGGTTGCGAGCAATCTGTGGTGGTTACAGGCAATTTGGGGTAGTTACAGGCAGTCTGTGGCAATCTGGGGTGGTTACGGGCTGTCTGGAAATGTTATGGGCTATGGGGGGGGGATACGGGCAATCTGGGGAGATTACGGGCAATCTGGGGAGATTACGGGCATTCTGGGGTGGTGACAGGCAATCTGGGGTGGTTATGGGCTGTCTGGGATGGTTATGGGCTGTCTGGGATGGTTATGGGCTATCTGGGATGGTTATGGGCTGTCTGGGGTGGATACGGGCAATCTGGGGTGGATACGGACAATCTGGGGAGGTTACAGGCAATCTAGGGTGGTTACAGGCAATCTGGGGTGGTTACGGGCAATCTGGGGTGGTTACGGGTAATCTGGGGTGGTGATGGGTAATCTGGGGTGGATACGGACAATCTGGGGAGGTTACAGGCAATCTAGGGTGGTTACAGGCAATCTGGGGTGGTTACGGGCAATCTGGGGTGGTTACGGGCAATCTGGGGTGGTTACGGGTAATCTGGGGTGGTTACGGGTAATCTGGGGTGGTGATGGGAAATCTGGGGTGGTTACAAGTAATCCAGGGTGGTTACGGGTAATCCAGGGCACTTGACTTTGGTGACAGGCGTAAAAAAGTGCCGGCACCATTTGGAACAAGCGATCAGTGGTATATAGTATATACCGCTGATCACTTGTACTAGGACCACACCGGGTGGTCACCGATCATTGCCCCATGCTCTCCGCCACCTCCGGTGGTGGAGAGAATGAAGCTTGGATCATTTTTAGGAATCCATCACTGTGAACAGAGTCTGTTCACAGTGATGACGGCGGTCATCTTGGATCAGATGGCCGCCCAGGGAGGGGAGGGTCAGTGGCCAGGTCACTAAGGTTAATTCTGGGGATGGGGGGACATGTTCTCATCTCCTCTCACTGTGGATTCACGGTGAGAAGAGATGAAAGCGTTCAGCTGCGCTGGCAATGCCCGTTACTGGTAGCCGCCTTTATACTGATAATAACGGCGATCACCGGTGAGGGGACTGGCCGGGTCTGACCCCACACTCTCCCCCAACCCCTCAGCTACCTCCGATAGCTGAGAGGAGGAGGCTGCGGGCATTACCGGCGCTGCTGCACTATTATGTGCCATCGCCATAAAGAGCTGATGGCAGCAGAATAGAGCCCATTAGTGATCGCCGTAAAAATCCGTATCGGCGGTCACTAATAACATAATACATGTATTCTCTGGGTCGCTACGGTTACGGCGATACCACATTTGTATAGTTTTTTTTAACTATTACCGCTTTGGCGCAATAGAAACTATCTTCCTAGCCAAAACCCACAAAAACTGTCCCTGCATTGCAAGATCCATAGCGTTCTCATCTTTTGCGCAACAGAGCTGGTTTTGGGCTTATTTTTTGCGGGAAGATCTGTAGTTTCTATTGATACCAAGTTTTATATGTATATGACTTTTTGATCTCTTTTATGACATATTTTCTAAAGTGGATTGATAAAATACAGCTATTCTAGTACTGTTTTTTTTTATTTTTTTTTTACAGCGTGTGTCGTGCGATATAATTATTGATATAGTTTTATAGATTGGGTTGTTACGGACGTAACGATACCAAATATGTATAGGATTTGTGTTTTTGATCACTTTTATGTAATGTTTTATAGTGTATGGGGAATGTAATGCATCTTTATTATTGGGGGGGGGCTGGGGGGGGGGGCTGTGTTGTGTTTGGTGCACACTTTTTTTCACTTTTTTTTACTTTTACACTAGTGTACATTACTGTACACTAGTGTAAAATACTTTGATCACTGATACAATACATTGCAGTACCTGATGTACTGCAGTGTATTGTATCATGCCTCATGCTGACAGGCAATAGCCGCGGCCACCCCTGTCAGCATCAGGCATCTCCATGGTGACCCCGGGGACCTTCATTAGGACCCCGGAATCACCATGGAGACATCGGGACCTCGGACGGCGCTGCGGGACATCGCGATCATGTAAGTGACCCACGGCGCCGTCCGGGATCCACCGGGACCCGTTAGATGCCGCTGTCATGGTTTGACAGCGGCATTTAACGGGTTAAACTGCCCGGAGCGGAGAATCCTCCGCTCCGGGCAGTTACAGGAGGGTGTCAGCCGTCACACTGACCGCTGATCACCCGTCCTGCAGCCGCCGCCGGGCGGTAATTTATTCCGATGCGCCCGCCGTTAAAAGGCGTACGCATCGGAATAAAGCCCATTAGTGGCCGCTGTGAAAAGGCAGCATGGCGGTCACTAAGGGGTTAAATTTCTGCAAAACACCTAAAGGGTTAATAAACTTGTGAAATGTTACTTTGAATACTTTGAGGGGTGCAGTTTTTACAGTGGAGGGTTTTATGGGGGTAACTAACATACAGGCCCCACAAATTCACTACAGAACTGAACTGGTCCCTAATGAAATCAGAATTTGTAATTTTCCTGAAAATTTGGAAAAACGCTGCAAAATTTCGAAGCCCTCTAACATCCTAACAAGTAAAAGGACGTTCACCAAATGACGTCACCATAAAGCAGACATGTTGTACATATTGCAGTAATAATTAGTTCATGTGGCATGACTATCTTTCTTAGGAAAAGAGAGTTTTGAAGATAAAGAAACATACATTTTTCAAATTTTTTGTGCAAATGTGTTTTTTACAAAAAACTACTGAGTGTATCAACCAAAGTATACCACAAACATAAAGAGGAATATGTCACAAAAAAACAATCTTAGAATAACCGCGATAGTTAAAAGCACCGCAGAGTTATAACTACATAAAGAGAGACAGGTGAGATTTGAAAAATAAGCCCTAGTCATTAAGGCCAAAACAGGCTGCGGAGGCAAGGGGTTAATGATGTAATCATATGAAATTGCAAGTTATGCTATGCTGTGTTAATACACGTTGCAGTTTTATTACAGAACTGTGGCAGTACTGCTGCATTTTCACACTGACACAGTTCTGTTAGAGGTCTGCAGCGTGTGAACATAGCCTTAATATGTTGTTTTATGTATTTTTGTTTTAGATTTTGATATAGGACTTTTTTTTTCTTGCAAAATTTTGGCATCAAAACTCAATAAATGCACAACATTTAATTGTCTTATCTATATAAAACATTTATTGATTTGTAAGGATTTATTGATACATATAATACTTAGTGAAGTTAGGTACCCTGAAAAATACACATTTATTTAGACATAAATCTATATCTTAAGTGTTTTTTTTTCCCCAAAATTTTTATCTTACATTTTATGAAAAAGAAATACAATGGAAGGAACGTTTTTTTTTTATTACAGTTTTTGTCATGTGTTGCTTCCAGATTGTCCATTGCCATTAGTTCTTTGATAATGCGAGTTTTATTCTGTTTTAAAAATTTAGATCTGTTTGCATTCATGTCTAGTGCATAATGCTTGTTTTTCAATCCTCCAGGTGCCTTCTTCATAGGTACAGTGGCATATAGTACATTCATCCGTTTTTATCTCTCTTCCGGCTGGGATAACAACAGACTCTGCAAAACAGTTTGGTCCTACAGTAAAAATAAAAATATGAAATTTTGTTACTACATATGTCTTTACTACTTTATTAACTACTTTTTTAAAGGACAAGTGCCATGAAAAACTTTTCCCCAGTAATTGAAGCACATTACAAAGTTATATAACTATGTAATATGCTTCAATCACCTATCTGGGTGGGGCTGCCTATGTGCCGGAGTCAGTCGGAGGGAAGATAAGCAAGTGAGATGTGACAAGTGATGGCTTGCAGTTGTTCAGTCAATAGGAGCTGAGCAAGCTGAGTCACCTGACAAGGCAGGGGAGGGGGGAAGCTAATGTAACAGGAGAAGGAGCTGAGAGAAGAGCTTGGTGACGGTGACGACAGTCATTAGGTCTGTGTGAGTTAGGACACTTCCTGGTGGGGGGTGGAGGGGGGAAAAGACAGGGAAGGGAGGCAGATAGGTAATTGAAGCACATTACAGAGTTATATAACTTTGTAATGTGCTTCAATTACTGGGAAAAAGTTTTTCATGGCACTTGTCCTTTAAGGACACACTTATCAAGATCTGGGCCTATATCAAAGTGAAAGTATAAAGTATTATTAAGCAATATTTGTATTGTATTTCCCACATCCTACTACACTATAGTCATGTTAGTGCACATTACTAGAGATGAGAGAAGCAGCTGGAAATTTGCTTCGCGAGCTTAGCGAATTTTGTGTCAATTTAGTTAATATTCGCTAATTGAATCTTAGTGAATTTCAATAAAACAGCCAAACTATAGTAGCTACAGTTCTGGGACTATTACAGGACAAATTTGTAAACGCATGTGGAAAAATCACAATTTAAAAAATCAGCCAGTCAGTCATCCAATCTAATGAAATCCACATTGTATAACGCAGTAAGAGTGGAGTGCAACCACTGATTATGTAAATCACACACTCAGTTCATTAATAAAATCCAACTTGTATAACACAGTAGGAAAGGAGTCCAAGCACTGATTAAAGAGGATGTATCACCAGGTATGTCCTCTTCAAGCTGAACCCACGGTCTAACAGCACCGTCACAGGGAAGCCGGTGCCGCGGTCCATTTTTCGGACTGCAGCCCGGTTCCCGTGCACGGCGCCGTACTATGCACCTGAACCGGCCGGTGTTCAAGCACTGGAGGTTGGACGGGCCGCCCCCAGTAGGAGGGAATTCCCTCCCCTGTATGACGTGGCTCCATTCATTCTAAGGGAGCCACGTCATTGAGGGGAGGGAATTCCCTCCCACTGGGGGCGGCTTGGCCTACCTCCAGTGCTTGAGCATAGTACGGCGCGTGCACGGGAACCGGGCCGCGGTAAAAAAAACGGACCACGACAGCGGCTTCCCCATGGCGGCACCGTTCGATCCATGGGTTCAGCTTAAAGAAGATGTACCTGGTGGTACATCCTTTTTAAGTAAAGCACATACTCAGTTCATTAATGAAATACAACTTGTATAACACAGTAGGAGTGGAGTGCAAGCACTGATTCTGTAAAGCGCACACTCAGTAGAACACAATAAAAGTAGAGTGCAACCACTGCATGTAAGGCGCACGCTCCATTCACTGATCCCAGTAAATTGGTATAACTCATTAGGAGTTTACAGTGCCCAGTGAGTGAATAATATGGACTGTGTCTTCTCTGGTCTCAGTAAATTCCTATAGGCACCCTGTTACTTGGTAAACTGGACACTTGTTTAGCAGCTACAACATTAAAGCAACCCACAATCAGACCTCCTGTCCTACCCTCTCTATCCATATATTACTCTGATAGTGTCTCCCTGCTCTCCTCTAACTGCCTGATGAGATCCTGCTTTCTCCTCCACACACAACTGACTGGCCACCTTAGTAAACGAACCACCTTATATTGAGGGTAAGGGAGAGGTGCTGACATCAGAGAGGGGCCTGCAGCTGATCGGATGGACGCAAGGGATTATGGTCAATCCATTTCTGTCGCCCAGACAGCATGTGTGGCCATTTAATTTTTTTTGCAAATTTTTCAGAACAAAGTGAAGTGAGTGAATTTTGATTTGCCAGTTTTGCTTTGCTCATCTCTACACATTACAATACAATCACCATACATAACTGTCTATGCAGCAGGGGGGGTTACTAGAAATGGCCAGGCCCCATAGCAAACTTTTGATTTCCCCCCCATCCGCACCGCAACTCCCCCCCACCACCACCTGAGTCATCACGTGTAGTCCTAAACTTATGTTACATGATTATGATTAATAACCAATAATACTAACAGTACCAGTTAATAAGGAACAATATAGCAGCAGATACCAGCTCTAAACAGGCTCTGCAGACCATAAGTGATCACAGTGCAGTTACAGCCAATGACTCACAGGGGACGTTTTCTTTGCGTGCATCATAGGGGGCTTCTTCACCTGGACTTCTCTTAGTCATGAGTCGTCCCCGTAGGATCAGCCAGACAAACATTTTAGGCTCCTCACTTATGCACCATCGTCATCCTCGACATCTATATTGTCCTGTCTGTGCCCCCATATAACGGTTAGTCCCCTCTGTATCCATATTCTTCTGTGCCCCTCATTAGGGCCCTCTGTGCCCCTATATAGGAGTCAGTACCCTCTCTATGCATCTTTATAGTAGTTAGGCCTCCCTGTGCTGATAGCCCCCCTAGTAGGTAGTATCCCCTATGTTGCTATACCCCCATAGATAGTGTCCCTGGTAGGTAGGCATCCCCCTGTAAGTACCCCCCCACACACCAGTAGTAAGCCATCTAATATGCAGTATACTCCATGTATGCACTCCACTTTAGGTAATCACCCCTTTGTAGTCCCCCCCATGTACTCATCTCCCGTGGTAGTTATTCCCGTTTCTTAGGCCTCTCCCTTTGTTGTCTCCTCCCTCCATATAGGCATCTCTCCTGGTAATTAACACCTCTTCCTCCTCCATGCTCATCTACCTGCTAGGTAGGCCTCCCTTTTCTCCATGTGATAGCTCCTCTGGCAGTTAACCCCCCAATGTAAGCATCTCCTTAGGTAGTTAGCCCCCTGTCCCCATGTGCGCATCCCCCTGTGTTAGCTGCCACCCCCACATGTAGGCATGCCACTTCAAATTAACCCTCTGCCCATGCAGGCAATCCCCTTGTACAATACAACCCCTCCAACACTACCATGTGCACATCCCCCTGTAAACTAACCCATCTCCCACCATGTAGCATCCTATGTTAGGTGGCATAACCCACACACACACCCCTCCCCAATGCAGGCATCACTGTGTAAAAAAAAACAAAAAACAACTATACTCACCCACAGCTGTGTCCGGATATCATTCCTGTTAGTGCTCTGTGCGCACGATTGATGTCGCTCATGGGCCTGAGCGTTTAGGGAAGGAAGCGGGTTCATGTGGCCAGAGGCAGAATGCTGCCTCTGGACACAAGAGTGATTGGCATTTTATTGGCATATATTTTGGTAAACATAGCCTAAGGATGAAGTCACAAGAACAGCTGGCTGCATGTGCCAACAGATTTTCCTCTATAAATTGTGTAGACATTGGTCAATACATTAGGACATTGAATGCAGACCACCTCTCTTATGTGGCTTTTGCCTAATGAAAGATCCTCTATAAGTCTTCAATAATCACAGTATATACTCTATAGCCATATTTATCTTATATATTATATTTCTCTTTGAATGTCATGCATATAGATTGGGGCATAAATAGTAGATGAAGGGAATATTAAAGGAGATATTGTCCAAAAATAGGCATTCATCTAAGACCGGGTTCACAATTAATTTTGCAATATAGGATGCATCATATGTCAAAATTAGTGCAAGAACTAAGTTTCATATGCTACTCTAATATCAAATCCCCCCTCAAGAGGATTTATCTTTGGGGGTGCACATCTTCATAAATCCTCAAGAATCAATGCCAGCTTTTAGCTAAAATTTACACCCGGCTTGAAATAATAAATCTTGTGCATGGGGAAGACATGCCTCCCCTCATGCAAAAGTACAAAATGGGTTGGGAGCCTGCACAACCCAAGAGCGGGTGCTTCCTCAAACAAACCAATGTATATATACCACAGAGAAAGATAACATGGGTATGTTATGCTGAAGGAGCACACCAGTAAAAATACCAAAAAATATCACATTTTATGTATTTTAAAGAAAAAAAAAGCTCACAACAATTAACAAGGAAAAATCCCTACAAAGGTTTAAAAAAAATAAAAAATGCCCAAAGTACATGAGAGACCCATACAATACATAGGGTTCCCCGGGCCTGCAACACGAGGAAACAATACAGCTCACAATCCCTCACAAAATAAACAATACAGAAGTGTAAAAATTGCAAAAAGTTATACCATAAATAGCTTACGTGGTATAAAATGCTCTGTAGGGAATCATTGCTCCATTGCATGATATAAATCAATATAAAGTGAATGAGTGCAAACAGGGACAATACCAACAAACAACAATAACTCATATCACCAAATCAAGAGGGAGAGGATGAGACTCGTGGTGACCCATGATGCCCAAGGATGGGCAACTAAGTCAGCTGACCAGATGCCTGACACTTGGTCAGACTTTTTATGCTCTGCCCCTACCTGTTCAACACAAACTGCAGGGGAGGCAAGAGTGGTAAGAAGATGCACAGTAAGTGTATGTTCAAACTGAGCTGTCCACCACGGAACCCCTTCTGTCTTAGTGTCAAATAGTGTGTCTATACTATAGGAGGGCTTGCTATCCACGGCTCTCTGCTCAAAGAATTGACATGTCTATTCTTTGAGCGGAGGAAGCAGAGGCGTGCAAGCCTTCCCATAGACACATTGTTTGACACTGAGACAGGCAGGGTTCCGCGGTGGAGATGCCAGCCGTGGAATTCCGCCGATTTAGCTCAGTGTGAACGGGCCCTAAGGTACGTGGGGCCACTACAGAGGGGGAGGGAAGTATACAGTATGTTGACTAGCTGCGGGGGGGGGGGGGGGGGGGCACTTTATTGCAAGGGGGGGGGGGTAGGATATATACAGTATGGGAGAACAACTACTGAGGGGGAAGGGTGTTATACAATATGAGAGTCTTACTACAGGGGAACTTATAGTATAGGAGCCTAACAAAATTGGGACACAGAGTGGGGCTCCAGTGTAGGGGCATACTGCGTTTCTTAAAAAAAATAAGCCCAAGCCCTTTTTTCAGAGAAAAAAATAATATACAACACTGGTAGTATTGCTTGCCTGTCTGCCTTAGTTGTGAAACCACCAAAAATCTATTTCTTTTGGGGGTTTTAGTTCTGCAATTCGTAGTTGTATTTCCTGGTTGAGCACCCCACTCTGATCACAGGAGTTCACTTCCTGTTTGCTCTGGTCCAAGCTATCCTGAAGACCCTTCAGTCATGAAGCATTTGCTACTGAGACAACTTTGGCCCCTCACTTCTGTAGTTAGCCCCAGTCTCTTTAGCAGCACAAAAATTCAGACGGTGGACCCTAAATTTCAGACCCCAGTCCTCATCTAGAAACATACAGAGCGGATGCTCTAAACTAATGCAGACACCAAACCCTCTAAACTATTAAACCACAGACCAGACCCTTTAAACAAATACAGACCGAAGACCAGACCTATAAAAGAACTATATATAAGTACAATGCAGGGGACATTATTACTAAAGGGGGCACAGCCAGGGCCGGCCTCAGCGTAGATGGCACCCTGTGTGAAAAAAATTCCCCCCCAAGCCATACAAACAACTATCCGACCCACTCTGAACTACTACTATGGCATACAGGGAGCCATAGCTCTACAAGAGCAGCAGTCTGGGCATGCAGGGGGTTGTAGTTTCACAGCATGGGCAGTCTATGCATGCTGAGGTTTGTAGTTTCACAGCAGGGGCAGTATAGGCATGCTGGGGGTTGTAGTTTCCCAGCAGGGGCAGTATAGGCATGCTGAGGTTTGTAGTTTCATAGCAGCGGCAGTCACACACAAACAAACAACTAACCGTCTGCCCCTGCCTCTCAGTAGTACAAACAACTACCTGAAAAACCCTCCTCTCTCCCCTTCCTGAGTCTTTACCAGAGCGCTGTCAGGAAGGCGACTTGAACGAGAGGGTAAAAGAGCAAATCAACCACTAAAGAAGGAGAGTAGGCAGCCAGCTGGGGGTGCTCTTGCAAACAAACAGCATATTTAACTTAGAAATTTCTATTTTTAAGTTAAGCTTACTGTTTGTCTGCAGGAGCACCCCCCCAGCTGTCCATTAGCGTTGTGCCTTGTGTAAAGGCTGGCCCTGGGCACAGCAGGGGGACATAATTACTATATGGGGACAGCATAGGGCATAATTACTATATGGGGGCACAGAAGGAGGCATTATAACTATATGAAGGCAAAGAAGGGGACATTATTACTATATGGGGGCAGAGCAGGGAACATTATTACTATATGGAGACACAGCAGGACAACATTATTATTATTATTATATGGGGGCACAGCAGGGGACATAATTACTATATGGAGGTCACAGAATGCAACATTTTTAATGTATGTGGGCACAGAATGGGGCATTATAACTATATGGGGGCATAGTCTTCAGCATTATTACTATATGGAGGCACAGACAGGGGGAAATAATTACAGAAGGGGCATCAAAACTATTTGGGGGAACCACAGGGGATCCTACATACAGGGGACAGATGTTTGTCTGGCAGGTTCTGAAGAAATGAATTGTAGCTGCAAGAAATCAGCCTGGAGTTCTAAGCCAAATGAAGAGGAAAAGGAAAGTAAACTCGTCAGATCAAAGAAGACCTGTGAGTCACTGAATTCATTTTTTTTTGTATTTTTTTAGAACATTATTTGGTAGGGGTGCCCTGAGATAAAAACAAAAAAAAAAGGTTGGCAATACTGCTCTAAGCCATAATACCCACATTGCTCCTTCCTAGAAAAATCTGTGTGTCAATGGGATGCCTCGCTCTCTGCCACTCTCGCCGCTCAAAGAATTGACGTGCGAGGCCTCCCATTGACAGACGGGATTCTGCGGCGGAAGGGGGGGGGGGGCCGGGGGGGGGTTGCCGTGGAATTCAGCCTACTTTACTCAGCGTGAACGCACCTTAATAAGAGGCTCTGTAAGTGAGCTGGGTTCTCACATTGTGTTATTAATACAAACACAATGTGGGAACACACTCTGATACTCACACCTCCCCTCTCCTTTCTCTAGGGCTTTGCATCTTCCTCTGCACTGGAGCCTCTAGTGACCATCACATGCAGAATAGAGGAGGATGCTGAGCCATACAGCCAGGAGGGGTAGGTGCTATTGTAAGTTCACTGCAGTAAGCAGCCATCTGCCATTGGGGGTCCCCAAAAAATTGTTGCCTGGGATCTCCACCAACCTTAATCCAAACCTTAACCCTGTCCAGGAGCAAGGCTATTTCTAGGTAATTTTGGCTACAGGGTGAATCTTCATAAAAGCACCCCCCACCCTTGAGTTATGGGGGTTGGGTTGTTGCTAGAAAAAAGCAGTGTGTGTATTATGACATAGAGCAGTGCTACCCAAGCTTTTTCAACTTAAGGCAAAAAAGTCATCCAGTGACTGACATGTGATGTCTATGATACTAAGGTATCACTCTCCTTTTCCTATCTATCAGGCCCAGACCACCATGATGATTTCTTGCAGCTACAATTCATTTAATCTGAACCTGCCAAACATCTTAGGCACTGCAGTTTTACTTCCTTCCACTGTTTTGTGTCATGTGCAGTTATGTGGGGTTCCCCCTGTGTGTAGTATACCCTGCTGTGCCCCTCATATAGTAATAATGTCCCCATCTCTGCTGTTACCCAACATATAGTAGTAATGCCTACGGGGTCCCTTGGGTTAGTGTCACGGATCACGGATGGCCAGAGTGGTGTAGTGACCCTCCCGGGCTATCTGAACTGCCAGCCACACAAAGGGTAAATGTCCCAAGGCTGAAGTGTATACTGTGTCGGTGTGGGGTGAAGAATCACAGAGTCTCTTTATCATAAATAAGCTTGGTTTTACTTGAAAGGTACTTGTGTGCAGCAAGTTATACAGCTCTACTTTGACAAGATAAGTTACCCTTGACAGTTCCCTTGATGAAGCACTTGATAAGACACTTGATAATAAAATAACCAGATCTGCGTCAGGAATAGAGTAAAAGGACAAATAAAGGACAGTAGCGTGCTGAGAGATACAAGTATTAGAATAGCAGAGAGGAGGATGTTGTGAGAGTCCCAACCAAAGTAGTACTGTGCTCTGCCGGGATGTTGAAGGATGAGGTAGAAGAATACTTAGAAGAAGAAGGGAATACTTGTGCCCATGTATTGACTTCTTAGTCTTCATTCCACCTTATGCCCACTAGATTTGGGGGACCCATCCTAAAGAGTGACACAAGGCCCAGACCTTGTTACCTGGGATGAGCGGAATGCTGAGGGTTCCCTGCTGACAACCATGCTGCGAGAGTTTCTAGGCTTATCACAACTTTGCTCTATCTGGATCAGTTCCTAGCTTATTGGTGTCCGTGGAGACTGTCCTGCTCTGTGACTCTCCTAGTCCAAGATGTGGGTTGAGATTGTCTTGTCCTCTCTTGAAAGGGGTTTAACACTGCATAGTGTTGTGTAGCATTACTGAGAAGAAAATTGTTGGCTGTGTCCTGTCTGACGTCCTACCCATACGGGGTTCTGACTAAGACTGACTCTAGAAGGGGACCTGGCAGAGGGTCAGGGCCCAGAGAGGACCACTGTAGAGAGCTGTCTAGCTTGCATCCTTCCTCTACAATGTCCAACACGAAAGACTCATGCACTTACTCTACCCATGTGACTTCCTCAGCGCTAAAGTGCGCTGTGAGTGGGTGAAGAGTGCAACAGAAGAAGTAAAGAGAGAGGTGATAGGAGACAGGGGCGTAGCTAGGATTCATGGGGCCCCATAGCAAGAAACTGTATGGGGCCCCCCTACACACTAATATATATATATATATATATATATATTCGGGGATGTGGCAAAAAAAAAATGTCTCGTGGCCAGAGGCAGAATCCTGTGTGCCACTGATAGGAGAGAAGAAGAACAGTTTCCCATAGGTTTGCAGATCCGTGTGACACACAAACAAACAATAACAGCATCAGAACACACATATCTAATACAGTGACATCTAGTGGCGAAACTTTAGTACTACCTTCATCACCACTTCTGCACAATAATTACAGACTTTTTCGAAGGGTGTAACCAGGGCCAGCCTTAGGGTAGATAGCGCCCTGTGCAGAATATTCTTTTTGTGCCCCCCCCTCCCCAAGACTGATTGCCCATCCCATCCCCAGCCTATGTCTTGGAGCCCATGCACTGTGAGATGCGGTGGTGAAAGTATGGTAACCTTCATAGTTTCTCCAGCTACTTCTGTGTCTCACCGCACAGGATCTGTCATCTCTTCTCTCAGCACTGACAATTCTACTGGGCAGCCAGCAGCCTCATTCATAGGATCCTAAACTCTAAGACTGCAGCCACTCACTACTACTATGGTCACATCCCAAAGATTTGCCCAGCTTTCCTAATAATATTTTATTACAATATTTAAGTATTACTGATGTACAGTAGAACTGCGGAGAGAGGACATGAAAGATCGCCAGAGAAACTGGGAAGAGAAGTCACCAGAGAAGCTGTGAAGTTTACATGTGTGCCACCATCGCTACTAATGGCACATGGGCTCCAAGAGCTAGGCTGGGGATGGGCTGGGGGTGTGAGGAAGCTGAAGAAGCCTTACAGACATATATACACACATACATACAGCCACATATGCAGGCCCGGATTGGTAATCTGGCATAGCGGGCAAATGCCCTCTGGGCCGTTCACATTAACAATCAGTGGGCCGTCTGTCCACACATTTGCGCCAGCCTTCTGCAGAGGTACAGCGCGGCCAGCAGCCGCACTAATCACTTAGCCTCTGCCAGGGTTGATTGGGACTGGCATATGGTCTGGTCCCCACCTCCCAATCCCCCTCAGCGGTCCCACCAAGCAGACCTAAGGGCCGCTGCCGCTTTATGGCTGCTCTGCCCCTTTAAAATCCCTTGTAGAGCAGACGCGCAATGCGCAGGCAAGTCTTCTAAACCCTTCCCCTGATGGCTGACGTCCCTTTCGGACGCGCCGCAGAGGAGCCTGGAGATCAAAGGAGAGGATGCCGACACGCTCCAGCAGAGAATAGCTGCTGGGCACTGGAGCAGAAAGTGTAAGTACCGGAGATGGTGTGGGGCATATTGATCCTGTACAGTGCTCTGCAGCATTCTGCTGGCTTCTCACCCCATCACCTCATACATATGTAATATGTGTGTGGTGTCTCCTGTCATGTATTCAGGTTTTTCTTGCACCATCTTATGCTTTGCTTACTCATGTCTTGTGATACTGTACTTCATACAGAGTTGTTCTCAGGCTCAGACACTGTGGCACTGGCAAAAACTTTAATAGACCGAGCATTCTGTAGTCTACTAGTTACTATGGACATAAAATGAAAAAAGCATCCCCCTATATAGCATCCAGTTTGCTGGCTCACTTCCATAGATGCAGTGTGTACAGGGCTATAGACAGAAGTGATGTGTTGCCCTCTGATGCATCTGAGGGTCTGGAAACATGTAACGCCTAATTTTATTATGTATTTGCTGATTACACCTCTCATTACTGTTGTAGCCTGTTGCCACATGGATGTATAGAAGAGAGAGAGAGAGAGAGGGAGAGAGGAAGCGAGGGAGAGAGAGAGAGAGAGAGAGAGAGAACCAGCTCATAGTGTATCTTGGATTGCACATACATGTTTGATCCTAACATGAGAACACAATCAGCTTTAATGATTAAAAGCTTATTATCGATACTGCCATTATATGTAGGCACAGACAGAATAAAGAGGATATCCTGTATGTCAGGATATACAGCTGTGTACCTGGCATCGACCTCACTGATATACCAAGGGCATGTTTCTACCTAGTCCATTGCAGATTTGATGCTGCTGATTTTAATTGGTACGTAACATTAAATCCACAGCAGATTATGTTATATCTTAACCCCCTTACACCCCCTTTCTGCATTTTGACTGCTCTCCACAGGTGTAAAGGGTAAATGTTACAGCTTTCATTACTTGTTTTATATTATACGTCATGGTGCTTGTTCTGGTAAAGAGTGTTTTTTATTATCTGTGTAATGGAATATGTGGGTGGGGCTTTGCGGCCTAAGCGCTACATTGCCCGGCCCTAGCACCACTTAGCCCCGCCCCCATCCGTCATCGCCGCCTAGGCCCCGCCTCCTCAACAACCATTGGAAGGGCCAGCCTAAAGATCTAGGCCCCACCCCCCTAGATTGACCCACACCAATGGCCACAGAGGGGGTGGGGCCTATGCGTCGATGACATCAGGGACGGTTGCGGGGCTAAGTGTGCTGGGGGCGGGGCAATGTGGCGCTTAGGCCCCAAAGCCCCTCCCACATATCCCAATCCACATATAATAAAAACCACTTTTTACCAGAACAAGCACCATGTATAATATAAAATAAGTAATGAAAGCTGTAACATTTACCCTTTACACCTGCTAATAGCAGTCAAAATGCAAAAAGGGGGTGACAGTGTCACTTTAAGGGAGTAGTGAGGGACATGGCTAAATGGAGCAGAATTCATTGCAGCATGGCTTGTACAATGCTGTCCATAATATATTGGGGAGGATATAGTATGTGGGCTGCTGGGGTTTAAGTGCCAGGGCTGATTTTAAGTCCCAGTCTGGCCCTGCACATATGTACAAACACATACATACATACACACAAGCACAGACAAACATACAGGCACATATACATATACATACAGACACTCATACATACAATGTATATACTGCTTAACAGGCACACACTGTATATACTGCTTACACAGTAACACAAATGGGGGGATTGGATACTTTGTGGGGCACTATATGGGGCATTGTCTACTATGTGGGGCATATATGGGGGCATTGGCTACTATGTGGGGCGCTATATGGGGGATTGGCTACTATGTGGGGCACTATACAGGGGCATTGGCTAATATGTGGGGCACTCTATGGGGGGTTGGCTACTATGTGGGGCACTGTATGGGGGGATTGGCTACTATGTGGGGCACTATATGGGGGCATTGGCTACTATGTGGGGCACTATATGGGGAATTGGCTACTATGTGGGGCACTATATGAGGCATTGGATACTATGTGGGGCACTATATGGGGGCATTGGCTACTATGTGGGGCACTATATGAGGCATTGGATACTATGTGGGGCACTATATATTTTCTCACAGTGGCAGATACTGCTCAGGGTGGGCCCCTTTAACCACGTGCACCATGTGCCCTCTGGTTAAAGCGGCCCTGCTGACAGCCCTGTGCGACCGCATTGGTCACACATAGCAACGGCCGGCCTGCTCAGGGTGGGCCCCTTTAACCACGTGCACCATGTGCCCTCTGGTTAAAGCGGCCCTGCTGACAGCCTGTGTATAACTACTAGTCCCAGCATGCCCTGACAGCCTGTGTTGAACTACTACTCCCAGCATTCCCTGACAGCCTGTATAGAACTACTATTCTTAGCATGCCATTACAGCCTGTGTAGAAGTACTACTCCCAGGATGTCCTGACAGCCTTTGTATAACTACAGCTCCCAGCATGCCCTGACAGCCTGTGTATAAACTACAGCTCCCAGCATGCCCTGACAGCCTGTGTATAACTACAGCTCCCAGCATGCCCTGACAGCCTTTGTATAACTACAGCTCCCAGCATGCCCTGGCAGTTGTTGTCTCATTAAAATAGTATCTGCCACTGTGAGAAAATATTTCTCACAGTGGCAGATACTATTTTAATGACGTTTGAGACAACAACTGTATTGCTTCCCAGTTTAACAGTGCTCCCCCTGTGACTGAGGCAGACTGGGGGTGACTGAGGGGGACTGGGGCAGCTGGGGGTGACTGGATGTCAGGGCATGCTGGGAGTAGTAGTTATACACATACAGGCTGGTGTAGTAGTTAAACATACAGGCTGTCAGGACATGCTGGGAGTAGTAGTCCTACAGAGGCTGCTAGGGCATGGTGGGAGTAGTAGTTCTACACAGGCTATCAGGGCATGCTGGGAGTAGTAGTAGTTACACACAGGCTGCCAGGGCATGCTGGGAGCTGTAGTTATACAAAGGCTGTCAGGGCATGCTGGGAGCTGTAGTTATACACAGGCTGTCAGGGCATGCTGGGAGCTGTAGTTTATACACAGGCTGTCAGGGCATGCTGGGAGCTGTAGTTATACAAAGGCTGTCAGGACATCCTGGGAGTAGTACTTCTACACAGGCTGTAATGGCATGCTAAGAATAGTAGTTCTATACAGGCTGTCAGGGAATGCTGGGAGTAGTAGTTCAACACAGGCTGTCAGGGCATGCTGGGACTAGTAGTTATACACAGGATGTCAGCAGGGCCGCTTTAACCAGAGGGCACATGGTGCACGTGGTTAAAGGGGCCCACCCTGAGCAGGCCGGCCGTTGCTATGTGCGACCAATGCGGTCGCACAGGGCTCCGGCCACCAGCCTGTCAGGGTGGAGCGCCATGGATGGGTAATCTACTTACCCATCCATGGCGCCCTCTGCAGGGCCCCCCCGTCCGCCGCTGCCCCCCTCCGCCCGCTGCTGCGCCTCAGCAGGAGCAGCAGTACTGACAGAGAGAGAGCGCCATTGGCTCCCTCCCTGTCAGTCACTCTTGTGGCCGCACTTCCTGCGGTCACAAGAGGCTGCACTCTCCCTCTGGCGCCCGACGTCACGGGAGCGTCGGCGCGAGGGTAAGGGGAGTGCAGCCTCTTGTGACCGCTGAAGTGCTATGGGGGCTATATACAATCGGGGAGAGCACAGGGGGGGGCTATATACTGTTGGGATGAGCACATGGGGGCTATATACTGTTGGGGATAGCACAGGGGGGCTATATACTGTTGGGGAAAGCACAGGGGGGGCTATATACTGTTGAGGAGAGCACAGGGGGGGCTGTATACTGTTAGGGAGAGCACAGGGGGGCTATATACTGTTGGGGAGAGCACAGGGGGCTATATACTTCTGGGGGAGCGCACAGAGGGGCTATTTACTACTGGGGAGCGCACAGGGGGGCTTTATACTACTGGGGAGTGCACGGGGGGGCTATATACTACTGGGGATAGCACACGGGGGGCTATATACTACTGGGGCGAGCTCACAGGGGGGCTATATACTACTGGGGAGAGCGGACAGGGGGGCTATATACTACTGGGGAGAGCACACAGGGGGCTGTATACTTTTGGGGGAGCGCACAGAGGGGCTATAGACTACTGGGGAGCGCACAGGGGGCTTTATACTACGGGGGAGTGCACAGGGGGGCTATATACTACTGGGGATAGCGCACAGGGGGGCTATTATCTACTGGGGTAGCACACGGGGGGTCTATATTCTACTGGGGAGAGCACACAGGGGGCTATATACTACTGGGGGAGCACACGGGGGGTCTATATACTAATGGGGGGCACACAGGAGGGCTGTATATAACTGGAGGAGCACACAAGGGTCTATATACTACAGGGACACCTTAAAACTATGGAGGCCAGAGGGGTGTAACTATATAGGGGTACGAAGGGGTGTGACTACTATATAGGGGTACAGGGGACCTAACTACTGTATGTGTTGGAGCCTAAAATATTTCTCCCGCAGATTCTGGAGAGAAGATTTACAGCCAGGAGAAGACTTCAAGGTGGCCCAGGGTGGATGGAGAGAAAAAGAAAAGGTGACAGACTCTGATCGGAGAAGACGCCCCCTGTGAGTCACTGGATGTAACTGCACTCTGTTATAGGGTCTGTAGTGATAGGGGTCATGGTGTGACGGTATTATGTAATGGTATCATTGGCGATATCTTTGTTTTTTTGTTCGGTGCAGTTTTCATGTAATATGTAATCACTGTATGGTGGAAATAGTGTTATAAGGTAACTACTGTATGTATTGGGGCTCTTAATACAGTGTGGGGGCAAATTCAGTACATTATACCATGTGCCGAAATGGAAGGGGGGGGGGGGCACTCTTGAGGGCTGTGCACCGGGCCCACCAATGTATTAAAACGGCCCTGGCTGTCAGGGCATGCTGGCAGCTGTAGTTCTACACAGGCTGTCAGGGCATATTGGGAGCTGTAGTTATACACAGGCTGTCAGGGCATGCTGGGAGCTGTAATTATACACAGGCTGTCAGGGCATGCTGGGAGCTGTAGTTATACACAGGCTGTCAGGGCATGCTGGGAGCTGTAGTTATACACAGGCTGTCAGGGCATGGTGGGAGCTGTAGTTATACTTAGGCACACATGAGCACTAACACACACACACACACACACACAGAGCGAAGGATCACACTGCTGATCTGTCTCTGTCCGGAGGGGGGTGGGGTTATGGACATCTGTGAGCCGTGTTATACGTATGGAGGTTCCATATCATAGTAATGGACCACATCCTAAAGTGTTGATGCGGTATTATAGCTACACAACGCACTCTATCACATCATATGTGGCATTGTAGTGACATGCCACATGGGATGCTCTAGCAATAAATTGCACTTGACTACATCAGATGTAACATCATTACATTATGCGGCATCGATTGGCACCATATGTGATATTGCAGTATTTCGGCTACGCTATATGTGACCCATTAATCCGCCACATCTGATTACGTTATGCGTGACATAGTGTCCCAGTAGTTCGCCGCATCTAATCATGCTGTGTGTCGATATAGTTACCCAGTTATTCTTCGCATTTAATTATGTTGTGTGTGTGTGATATAGCGAATCAGTAATCCTCCGTATCTAATTATGCCAAGGGACTATAGATTGAATTATGATCAGTACTATAGCAACATAACAATATGACGTAGCTAATCATTCTGGACGGGGGATGATCCGTAATCTTGTCTCCGCCCTATATATGTTTCTATTGAATATGAACGGCGTCATGATCTTATTTGTTTCTTATTTAGATATACTTTACTATTACGCCGCTGCGCATGAACCAGATTGTTTATTAATATCGCCGATGATACTTTATATACAGATATTCATCATAGCTATTGTGCATGCGTTAGATCATTTATATATACTGCCAACGTCAGTCAGCAACTGTCTACCTATTCATTTTTTGAATATACTATTTGTATTATCCGCACTATTTGAATGATACCGATGGCCATTTCGTGTTGGCCTATATAAGTATATCACCTCTAGCGGCATTGATGGCCATAACGTATTTTGGTCTGTATTGAGAGGTTTGCTTTTACACACATATGGACAGTTATCAGTTTACAGCTTGATTACGATTCAGGGTCCCTATATAGTGTCACACTGATTGAGATCGGCAGTCATTGTACTGCTGTCTGGGTGAGATTCCTTTCTATATAGATATATGGTATTTGCCATACTCTTGTAGTCTGGTTACTTTTACCTTTAGTGACAATGTCTTCCAAAGTTAATGCATATGCGTGACTGCTCCAAAATGGCGCTGACTTCTCTATACATGTGTAGTGATTGCCATATTCTTGTAGTCTGGTTACTTTTACCTCTAGTGACGGTGTCCTTCAATGCTACCAAACATGGGTGACTGCTCCAAGATGGCGCCGACTTCTCTATACATGTATGGTGATTGCCATATTCATGTCTGGTTACTGTTACTTTTAGTGACGTCTTCCAATGCTATTGCGTGACTACTCCAAAATGGCGTCGGCTTCTGTATACATGCGTGACTACTCCAAAATAGCGTTGGCTTCTCTATAAATGTGTAGGGGTTGCCATATTCTTGTAGTCTGGTTACTTTTACCTCTAGTGACAATGTCTTCCAATGCTACTGGACATGTGTGATTACTCCAAGATGGCGCCGACTTCTCTATATATGTATAGTGACTGCCATATTCATGTCTGGTTACCTTTTACCTCTAGTGACAATGTCTTCCAATGCTACTGCACATGCGTGACTACTCCAAAATGGCGTTGGCTTCTCTATACATGTGTAGGGGTGGTCATATTCTTGTAGTCTGGTTACTTTTACCTCTAGTGACAATGTCTTCCAATGCTACTAAACATGTGTGACTACTCCAAGATGGCGCCGATTTCTCTATATATGTATAGTGACTGCCATATTCATGCCTGGTTACCTTTACCTCTAGTGACAATGTCTTCCAATGCTACTAAACATGTGTGACTACTCCAAGATGGCGCCGACTTCTCTATATATGTATCGTGACTGCCATATTCATGTCTGGTTACCTTTACCTCTAGTGACAATGTCTTCCAATGCTACGGCACATGCGTGACTACTCCAAAATGCTGCCGGCTTCTCAGTCGCTTTTATACTCATATATGCGGCTGCCATATTCTTGAAGCCCATACACTTCTGCCTCTAGTGGCAGCTTCTTTATGCTACTGCACATGTGCAGCTCTTCCAAGATGGCGCCGGACATGTTTGAGATGTTTGATTCTCCTGCACATGGTATGATATATTTTTTTCATCTAATGTGTAATTGCTATACATGTATAATTGCTATACATGTTGTATAGGTATATATACTATGCCCCTCACTCTACTGCCCAAATCCCTGAGGAGGCCACTAGACAGCGGAACGTATGGGGTGATTTCTTATCCCATCTGACTCTCATTCTGTTGGACTGTATATGGTGATCTTTTCCAATTTCCTTTCCCCCCCCCCCCCCCCTATGCTCCATTATTTGTGGTTATATTTTGTTTTACTGGGTCTCTGTCTAGGTAGAGATGTTGGATTTTTGTTATTGTACATACAGTTCAGAGTCAGAGTGGTAGATTAGCCCTGGCTGGAACACCAGCAGGACTTATGGTGACATTTTAGTGTTTTTAATGTAGAGCAGTATTTGGGGTGTTGTCTCCCTCATTTTACTACTCCTGTACATTCACTTATTTATGTGGTACTTTGTATCTATGTCAGTGTTATAATAAAGATTTTTGTGATGTGCTACCATTTTTTTTGTGCATATGCTTTTTTTTTCTTTTGAGAGGATGATGTACTACTTATATGCATTGGTTTAGCACTCCATGATTATTAGTGGTGCCCACTAGCTTCATATATATAACATCTGTGAGCTGGGAGACGCTGTGGGGTCGGGGGATGGGGCCAGGCTGCAATCACATGTTCAGGGGAGAGGAGATTTCTCCTTGCTGTGCCAGGCGGGGGACAGATATATTGGCACCAACTCTGCCCCCTTCCTGCTGGGAGTGCACAGCGCCCTCTGCGGCCGCACTGCTTGCACACCCCTAAGGCCGGCCCTGGGTGTAACCAATAGCAACACCCGTGGTAGGACACCACAGATAATGCTGCCTGTGCTCTGCCCCATAGTAATAATCCCCCTGTGCTCTGCCCCAAAGTAATAATTCCCCTTTGCTTTGCCTCATAGTAATAATGCCCTCTGATGTCAGTACCCATAGTGATAATGCCCCCTTTGATCTACCCCATAGTAATACTGTCCCCCTGTGCCCTGCCCTATAGTAATAATGCCCCCTTTACTCTGTCCCCATAGTAATACTGTCCCCCCTGTATTGTCCAACACAAAAAAAACTCACCTAATCCTGGCATGGAGAGGATCCCTGTATCTTTTGATCTTCTCTCTTCAGCCTGTGCAGAGCAGGACAGATCCTCCTTCTGGAGGGAGAGCTCACGTCCAGGCCCTGGTTCTATAGTCTTACCGTTCTTACATCCTATAAACGTAGAGGATGCCCTCTAGTCATGGTAACAGGCCTTGGTATAAAAAGGTTACTAAAAAGATTTTTGTAACTTATATTTATGCATCAAATATGCATTTTTAACCCCTTCGTGCCAGCAATCCGTATATATACGTTGCTACTGCACATACCCCGTGCAGTAGGAATGTATATATACGGTCCCACACTGACGGGGGCTTACTGATGAAAGCGAGATTGCTGCAGAGATAGCGATCCCGCTCTCATCTTTGTCCAGCGCCGCAGGTAATGAGAGTCAGCTGCGATCCCGCAGCCGACTCTCATTAACCCCTTAAACACCGCGATCTACAGCGATCGCGGTGTTTAAGGTGCTCAGTGACAGATCAAGCATCTGTCACTGAGTGATCGGGACCCCTGCAGCCATGCTGCGGGGGTCCCGATCGCATGTGCCGACAGGCGGGGGTAAGCTCCTTACCTCCGTCCTGTAGGTTCATCGATCCATGTGTAGAGTCTGCTCTCAGGCAGGCTCTATACATAGATCGCCGATAACACTGATCTATGCTATAGCATAGCATAAACCAGTATATGTAATCTAATGATTGCATATTTTACAGTTAATAAAAGATAAATAAGTGTAATAAAAAAGTTTTAAAAAGTATTAAAAAAACCCTTATAAACCCCCTCCCAATAAAAGTTTAAAAGACCCCCTTGCCCATTTTAAAAATATAAATAAATAAACAAACATATTACATATTGTAGCGTGTGGAATTGTCCGATCTATTAAAACATTATTGTTCCCGCATGGTGAACAGCGTAAACGGAAAAAGAAAAAATGCACCAGGATTGCTGATTTTATCAAATTATACATCACAAAAAAATAAAGAAAGAGCAATCAAAATTTTTCTGTGACACCAATACGATGTTAATAAAAACTAGAGATCATGCCGCAAAAAATGACACCCCAACCAGCCCTGTAGGTGGAAAAATAAAAGCGCTATGGCTTTTAGAAGGCGAGGAGGAACATTGCGTTAATTTGACCCGGACTTTTGTGCATTAACCCCTTCACGTCAGCAATCTGTATATATACGTTCCTATTGCACATGCCCTGTGCAGTAGGAATGTATATATACGTTCCTGACTTCAGAGGGCTTTATGATGAGAGGGATCGCTGCAGGGATAGCGATGCCACTCTCATCTGAGTGAAGCATCGGAGATAATGAGAATCAGCTGCGATCCCGCAGCTGACCCCTATTAACCCCTTAGTGACCGCCGAAACGGCGGTCACTAATGGGCCGGTGCCGCCGCTGTATTTCATCTCCCCCCACCGTGAATCCACGGTGGAGGGAGATGAAATAAGTAAAATCAGACCCCAGATAAGCCCCCCTAGTGCCCCAATCACTAGCCCCCCCTCCCCGCGGCGGCCATCAGATCCAAGACATTAGTCTGTTCACAGTGATTTAAAGTAAAAATGAATGAAAGCCCCATGCTCTCCGCCACCGGAGGTAGCGGAGAGAATGGGGCAGTGATCGGGGAGCCCCATGTAGGGTCACGTTACAAGCGATCAGCGGTATATACTATATACCGCTGATCGCTTGTGCCATGTGCTCCCCAGCACTTTTTATCCCGTCACCATAAATGATTATCCGTAACCACCGCAGGTTGCCCGTAATCACGTCAGATTGCACGTAACCCCCCAGATTACACATAACCACTGCACGTTGTCTGTAACCACCGCACGTTGCCAGTGACCCCCTCCAGATTGTCCATAATCACCCCAGATTGCCTGTAACCACCCCAAATTACATGTACCCACCCCAGATTAGCTATAAGCACTTCACTCTATCCGTAACAATTCTAGATTGTCTGTAACCCCTCCAGACTGCCCATAACCACCCCAGGTTGCCCGTAATCATGCCAGATTACATGTAACCCCCCAGATTGCACGCAACCACCGCAGGTTGCCTCTGACCACCGCACCTTGCCTCTGACCACCGCACCTTGCCTCTGACCACCGCACCTTGCCTCTGACCACCGCACCTTGCCTCTGACCACCCCAAACTGCCAGTGACCCCTCCAGATTGCCCGTAACCACGCCAGATTACAGGTACCCACCTTAGATTACCTATTAGCACTTCAGTTTATCTGTAACCACAGCAGTTTATCCGTAACCACCCTAGATTGTCCGTAACCTACCCACGTTGCCGTAACCACAGCAGGTTGCCTGTAACCACCCTAGATTGTCTGTATTCACTCCACGTTGCCTCTAACCACCCCAGGTTGCCTCTAACCACCCCAGGTTGCCTCTAACCACCCCAGGTTGCCTGTAACCACCCCAGTTTGCCGTAACCACAGCAGGTTGCCTGTAACCACCCTAGATTGTCTGTAACCACCCCAGGTTGCCCGTAACCACCGCCAGATTACCTGGAACCACCCCAGACTGTCCGTAACCACACATTACCTGTAATCTAATTTTTTTATTTTATTTTAGTAACTCCGCTATTCTAATAACTATTACTAGCTGCGGTTTTGCTCCATCAAATTGGCGCTCCTTCCCTTCTGAGCCCTGCTGTGTGCCCATACAGTGGTTTATGCCCACATGTGGGGTACCGTTGTACTCAGGAGAACCTGAGTTACAGATTTTGGGGTACATTTTTTCTCCTGTTCCTTGTAAAATTTAGAAATTTCAAACTAAACCAACATATTATTGGAAAAATTCAAGTTTTTCATTTTTACTGGCCAATTTTGAATACTTTCCTCTAATACCTGTGGGGCCAAAAGGCTCATCCTACCCCAAGATGAATTGTTTGATGGGTTTACTTTCCGAAATGGGGTGACGTTTGGGGGGGTTCCATTCTGTAGACATTACAGGGGCTCTGCAAACGCACCTGGTGCTCAGAAACTTCTTCAGAAAAATCTGCACGGAAAATGCCAATTGGCGCTCCTTCCCTTCTTAGCCCGGCTGTGTGCCCATACAATGGTTTATGCCCACATATGGGGTACCGTTCTACTCAGGAGAACCTGCGTTACAGATTTTGGGGTGAATTTTCTCTCCTGTTCCTCGTGAAATTGAGAAATTTCAAACTAAAGAAACATATTATTGGAAACATTCGAGTTTTTCATTTTTACTGTCTACTTTTGAATACTTTCCTCTAATACCTGTGGGGTCAAAATGCACACCACACCCCAAAATGAATTCTTTGAGGGGTGCACTTTCCAAAATGGGGTGACTTATGGCGAGATTTTACTCCGCTGGCACTACAGGGGCACTGCAAACGCACCTGTTGCTCAGAAACTTCTTCAGCAAAATCTGCATTGAAAAAGCTAATTGGCGCTCCTTTCCTTCTGAGCCCTGCTGTGTGTCCATGCAGTGGTTTATACCCACATATGGGGTACCGTAGTACTCAGGAGAACCTACGTTACAAATTTTGGGGTACTTTTTTTTCTCTTGTTCCTCGTGAAATTGAGAAATTTCAAACTAAACAAACATAATATTGGTAAAATTAGAGTTTTTCATTTTTACTGTCTAATTTTGAATACTTTCCTCTAACACCTTGTGGGGTCAAAATGCTCATCCTACCCCAAGATGAATTTTTTGAGGGGTGTACTTTCCAAAATGGGGTGACTTATGTTTTTTTTTCTCTCTGCTGACACTACAGGGGCTCTGCAAATGCACCTGGCGCTCGGAAACTTCTTCAGCAAAATCTGCAATGGAAAAGCTAATTGGCGCTCCCTTCCTTCTGAGCCCCGCTGTGTGCCCATACAGTGGTTTACGCCACATATGGGGTACCGTAGTACTCAAGAAAACCTGCGTTACAAATTTTGGGGTGCTTTTTCTCTCATGTTCCTTTTGAAAATGAGAAACTTTAATCTAAACGTATATATTATTGGAAAATTTTAATTTTTCATTTTTTTACGGCCTAATGGTGAATACTTTCCTCCAGCCCCTGTAGGGTTAAAATGCTCATTATACCCCTAGATTAATTCTTTAAGGTGTGTAGTTTCCAAAATGGGGTCACTTATGGGGGTTTCCAGTATACAATCCTCCTAAATCAACTTAAAAAAAGAACTGGTCCCTAAAAAAAATCAGTTTTGGAAACTTTCCCAAAAATGTGGTAATTTGCTGATAAATTTCTAAGCCCCGTAACACCCTAAAAAAGTAAAATATTTTTATGAAATGAAGCCAGAATAAAGAGGACATATCGGTAATGTGACTTAGTAACTAATTTACGTGATACGACTTTCTTTTTTTAGAAGCAGAGAATTTCAAAGTTCATAAAATGCTAATGTTTTTAATTTTTTATGATATTTTGATGTTTTTCACAAAAAACACACAAAGTAGTGACCAAATTTTGCCACTAATAAAAAGTGCCATATGTGACGAAAAAACAATCTCAGAATCGCTAGCATACGTTAAAGCATCACTGAGCTATAAGCGCATAAAGTGAGACAGGTCAGATTTTGAAAACTGATCCTGGTCTTTTAGGTGCAAATAGGCTTGGTCTTGAAGGGGTTGAAGGGCTCTGTCTTGAAGGGGTTAATTTTCTACCTATAGACCCATATGAGGACCTTTTTTTTTGGGACCATTTACAGTATACTTTACAGTCACACTTTTCAATTTACTACAAAATAGAAAACATTATCTGTGAGGTAGAATTGGAAAACTTTCAGTGCAACTTTCAATTTTCAGTTCTAGGAAGTGTATATAAAATTATGTTGCTTTATTCTTACCTCTATAAGTTTTTTCTTTTAATTTATTCATCTGTAGGCTTTATTTGTGCCATGATGTCAGGAGTCGGCGCCTGCTCACGCTCCCGGCATAATCTGGTGCGGCGGTGGAGCTAGTGGTTAGTGGCACAGGTGGCCAAAGTGGTGTAGTAACCCTCCTGAATATTGGTAGGACCCGCCACCTACAGAAAGGGGAAATGTCCCAAGGTTGCGGTGTAAGTGCTGTGCAGGTGGTAGTGAGTAATCACAGACTCAGGTGATACCGTTCACTTGGTTTACTAGTTGTTAAGGTGCAGCAGGTAATACAACGAATCTTGGACTATACTTGATTCAGTTCCAATAAATATACCAACATAGAACCACCAGATCTGCATGAGAAGTTCTTAGTAGGATGTAGTAGAGTTGATAAAGTTGTACTGAGGTAGCGTTGTAGAGGGGAGAGTGCCGTTAGAGTCTCAACCCAAGTAGTAATGTGCTCTGCCTGGAGGTTGGAGTGCATAGAAGAATACTTGTAGAAGAAGAAGAAACAACAACCTGTGCCTGTGTTTTGTCCTTTCCTATAGTCTTCACACCACCTTATGCCAACGAGCTTTGTCAGAACCATACTAATGGGTGACACAGGCCCCAGACCCTGTTACCTGGGTTGAGCGGAATGGTTAGGTTTTCCTAAGTACACCCGCACTGCGAGATGGAGTTCATCAACTTTACGTAACTTTGCTCCACCCGGATCAGTTCCTAGCTCTTTAGCTCTGTAGTGGATACTGTCCTGCACTGTAGTGACTTCTTGTCCTCTGCGTGGGTTGAGGTGATCTGTAGGCTAGTCCTCTCTTGAAGGGCTTAACAGTGCATCACACAGTGTGTGTGGTGCTTTAAGAAAAAGGTTTGTCAGAGGGATCTGTCCTACGTCCTACCCATGCGGGGTACTGACTAAGACTGACTTGTAGAGGGGACCTGGCAGAGGGCAAGGGCCCAGGTAGAACCACAGTGGAGAGCTATCTGAGCTGCGCCCTTTCTCCACCAAAGCTCGGTTAGAACTCCTCCTCCACCCATGGGACTAACTTCCTAACCAGCGTGTCAGATGCGCTGGGGTTGAGTGGAAAGAGTGCAATAGAGAAGGGGAAAAGAGAGAGAGCATAGGATAGACGAAAGGAGTGATCCTACTGGCTAACAGAATCTGGTACATATACACACAAATAACCCTTGAGATACTTCAGCTGTGTGACTTCTGGACCTTAGTTATACTATACAGTGGCATCTAGTGGTCATCTTTGGTAATACTACAGCTATAATAAAACCACAAACAAGTACAGACTTTTGCAAGGGGTGTAAAGGATAGAAAAACCCACAGTGGGACACCACAATATGTGAAGTCAAGGTGATGGAGTGAGCCCTGAACTGACCCTGCCTACTTGTCAGACTTGCACTAGACTGCAAGTGAAAACTAGAGAACTCTCGCTACAGCTTAGTGCTGGGGCTGTCCAACAAAGCAGTACAAATTCAGAAACCAGAGTGATTACTGTAAGCAAAGCTGAGGTTGGGAACACAGTCAGTAGCGAAGTACAGAAGCACAGGAAATATAGTAATATGCACAGGAATGCTGGTGTAGCAGGGCAGACCCTAAAAGTATCCTTGGAAGCTATAGGGCATTAGCTGCTTGTTTAAATCTTCCGCCTCTGATTTGCACAGCTGATAGGCTTAGCAACACCCCGTCATTGAGCCTGGCAGAGACAACCCAACCCTGGCTGCCATAGACCTCTTCACCAGAGCATCAGCCAGCCGGGGAGATACATGCATGACAGCAGATTAGTAAGGAGTAGTGACGAGCGAGTACTAAAATGCTCGGGTGCTCGTTACTCGAGACAAATATTTCCCAATACTTGTGTGCTCGTTTCGAGTAACGAACCCCATAGAAATCAATAGGAAACCTGAGCATTTTTGCAGGGGTTCAAGCTCGGCAGAGAGAAGGACCGTCAACCTCAGAAAATGATGGAAATACCACGGAAATGGACAGGAAACAGCAGGGGCAGCATGCATGGATGCCTCTGAGGCTGCCTAATCGCACATTTACACCAAATTCTAGGCAACAGTCTGGTTAAAACAGAGGTAGGCATATGAACCACCCAAAAACTCAGCCTGTCAAAGCATGGCAATGAGAACACAGTGAACCATTAAAACAGAGGTAGCATACGAACCACCGAAAAACTTAGCCTGACACAGCTTGGCGGTGAGAACACAGTGAACCATTAGAACAGAGTTAGCATATGAAGCACCCCAAAATTTTGCTTGACACAGCATGGCGATGAGAACTCAGTGAACCATTAAAACAGAGGTAGCATATGAACCACCCCCAAATTTAGCCTTAAGAGAAACAGATTGCTGAACTCAGGGAGACCAGCCAAACAACAACACTCCAGGAATGACCCAGCCAAGGGGCAGCTCCTGTTAGAAAACCACCATATTAAGTGGCCCTATAAGTCAATGTAATGACAAGGGATAAACCAAGGCTAGGTAACCATACACATACAGCTTGTCGTTTGGCTGGTCTCCCTGAGTTCAGCAATCTGTTTCTCTTATGGCTCTACTAGGCATTGCTCCCACCTAGCCAGAATCCTGCTCCACACTGATGAGGGGCAACACCCCGAAACAGCTGTATGTGGATGGTTACCAAGCCTTGGTTTATCCCTTGTCATTACATTGACTTATAGGGCCACTTTATATGGTGGTTTCCCAACAGGAGCTGCCCCTTGGCTGGGTCCTTGGCTGGCTAGCCCTGTGTTTTGAGAATCTTCAAAGAGGCTCCACGGGCTCCTTTTTTGAAAATTTAGCCTGACACCGCATAGCAGTGAGGACACAGAGAACCATTAAAACTGAGTGAGGTAGCAAGTGAGCCTCCCAGACACAGCATGGCGGTGATGACCGAGTGACCAAGGTAGAAGCGGTCGCAGGTGAGCCTCCCAAAAATGGTGCCAGACACAGCATGGCAGTGATGACAGAGTGACCAAGGTAGAAGCGGTAGCAGGTGAGCGTCCCATAAATTATGCCAGACACAGCATGACGAAACAAGTATTGGCTGTTGGCTAAGAATTGAAGGAGTTAGAGGAGGAGGAGAGGATATACCAAGAATATACCTAATATACCTTATGTTGAGCTGCTTTCCCCGGGTGGATAGTTGAATTCAGGCGAAATCCAGGCTTTGTTTATTCTTATAAATGTCAGCCTGTCAGCGCTTATCAATGATGATGCCACGAGCTTCACTGAAGATCCGCTCTGACAACACGCTAGCGGCAGGGCAGCCCAGCACCTCCAAGGCATAAAGCGCCAGTTTGGGCCACGTATCCAGCTTTGCAACCCAGTAGTTGTATGTAGCAGAGTGATCGGGAAGGACATTGGTATGGTCAGGAAGGTACTCCCTCACCATCTTCCTGAAGGCCTCCCCCCTACTCTGTCTAGACTGGGGACGGTTGACATAGTCTTGTTGGGGTGCCATGAAACTGTCAAAGGCCTTGGAGAGTGTTCCCCTGCCCCTTGACAAGCTGCCTGCTCAGCTCCTCTTCTCCCCCGCTTTTTGGCCAACAGAGCTATGTCCTCTGGCGCTAGTAGTGTCAGATGGGAAGTAAATTTTCAGCTTCTGCACCAGGGCCTGTTGATATTGATTCACTCTCATACTGCGTTTCTCGGCAGGAATGAGAGTGGAAAAGTTCTTTTTGTACCAAGGGTCCAGGAGGGTGAACCCAGTAACCCAGTAATCGGTGTTGTCAAAAAATTTTTTAACCCTAGGGTCGCGGGAAAGACAGCCTAACATAAAGTCAGCCATGTGCGCCAGGGTCTTAACACTCAGGGAGCTAAGCAGGGAGGTTTGAAGCAGACACAGCAGCGGGATAGTGAGGCTTATGATGGCTTATGGTGTTGACTCCTCAAAGGGGCCCAGTACCTGACAGATATAACAGACATCCATGTCCACTCCTCATTGTAGATTTGAGGAAGCTGACTTACCTGACTAGCGCTTCTTACCGAGGTTGACATCTGGCATTCCACAATGGCTCTGCCTTGCTGGTAAACCCTGGCTACCATGTAGAAGGTGGAATTCAACCGCGTGGGCACGTCACACAGCAGTCGGTGAGCTGGCAGTTGCAAGTGCCTTTGCACCAGGGGCGTAACTAGGATTCATGGGGCCCTATAGCAAAAAAAAAACACATGGGGCCCCCCTCCAGTATTCTCCCCCCCCCCCCATATGAGCAGTTATGACCTTAAGTAGTATTCAGGCCACTTTGTCACCCCATATAGTATATAATAGGCCTTCTGTGCATCCATGTAGTAGTTAGGGCCCTGACGCTTTCTGAAGCCTCCCTGTAGGTAATCCCCTCTCTGGAAGCAGCCCCCCCAACACACACACACACCTGTAAGCTGTGGCCCCTTTGTAAAAAAAAAAACAAACATACATACTCACCTGGGTTCTGCCCAGTCCCTCTCTTCTCCTCTCCCTTTAAACACTGTCAGTGGACCTGAGATTTGGGGGGGGGGGGGGGACAGCTTCTGTTTAACCCCTTATATACTGCAGTGTGTAAGTGATATAAACTTCACTTACATGCTGCAACACAAAGATGAGTAAGAGCAGGACACAAGGAGAGGTCTGTGCACTGACTGATGACCCCTGACCTCTACACAAGCTCCGGAGCACCGCACATCGGGCAGCTGGAGAAGGGAGGTCAGGGGTTATCAGAGTACAAGCTGTGAAGCAGACCTTAACCCTTTTTTGTGCTGCAGCCTGTAAGTGACGATTGTTTCACTTCCATACTGCAGTACATAAGGGGTTAAATCAGTCTGACAGGCTCTGGCAGTGTGGCTCCAGCAGAGTCCAGGAAGAGAATCCTGTGGCTCTTACCTTCCATGTGCGCTGTGCGTCCCCGGAGGCTCAGGGTGCATCCTAGTGCAGGAGGCAGGCAGCGCTGAGACACTGTCGGCCTGTGTGTGTGGGGGATCGTCAGCTGACAGCAGAGGTGCCGGAGAGGAAGATGGCGCTGTGCTGAAGGAGCAGCTACAGGTCAGAGCCCGGGAGGGGCCGGGGGGGTTGGTGCTGCTGGAGAGTCACTGTCACACTCAGGAGTAGGCAGTACTATTAGCAAGCATCCACTATGGATGCAATCATGCACTGCACACATGTTTTACCGCGGGGCCCTGGGCCCCCGGGCCCCATAGCAATGGCGTGCCCTACCCCCATGGTAGCTACGCCACTGCTTTGCACACTGCCCTAAGGGCACTTTTCCACCGGACGATTATCGTTCAGATTATCGTTAAATCGTTCGAATCTAAACTATAATCGTTCGGTTGAAATGCAGTTAACGATTAACGACCGAACAAGAAACCGTTGATTGCTTTATAAGACCTGGACCTATTTTTATTGTTGCTCGTTCGCAAAACGTTTGCAAATCGTTCGCATTGAATAAGACATCGTTCGGTAGTTCGCAATAGATACGAACGCAATAGCGAAGAAAAACAATCGCAATTATGTTCATAAGTACCGATTATCGTTCCATGGAAATGAGTGAACGTTTTCAGGTCTATCACAATAGCGGTCGTTTGAGATCGTTAATCGTTAACGATTATGCAAACAATAATCGTCCGGTGGAATAGGGCCCTAAGGGTGGCAGCATCTGTGTTTGACTTGCGGAAATGCACACAGATGCGCCGCACCTTGGTGAGCAAGTCAGCCAAGTCTCAAGGAACCACTGCACCACTAGGTTGAATACATGGGCCAGGCATGGTACATGTGTGAGGCTACCGAGTTGCAGAGCCGCCACCAGTTGTCACACACAACCATGCCTGGTTTGAGGTTCCGTGGCACGAGCCAAATATCAGTCTGTGTCATGATGCTCTGCAACAGCTCCTGGGCGGTGTGCCTCTTGTCGCCTAAGCTCAGCAGTTTCAACACCGCCTGTTGGCGCTTACCCACCACAATGCTGATGCATCTAACGGTACCAAATGGAGGCGACGTGCTCATGGAGAGTAATAGGGAGGAGAAGGGAGAAAGAGGTATACAAATCATGAGAGACCGCGACCGAGGTAGGCCCCGCAATCCTTGGTGTGGGCAGCACATGAGCGGAACCAGGGTCAGACTTTGTCACAGCCTCCACCAAGTTGACCCAATGTGCCGTCAGGGAGATATAGTGTCCCTGCCCGCCAGCACCTGTCCACGCGTCCGTGGTTAGTTGGACCTTTTCACTGACCGCGTTGGTCAGGGCACAGATGATGTTATCTGACACGTGCTGGTGTAGGGCTGGGACGGCACACCGTGAATAGTAGTGGCGGCTGGGGACAGAGTACCGAGGGACAGCCCCCGCCATGAGGTTCCTAAAAGCCTCTGTCTCTACTAGCCGATACGGCAGCATCTCCAGTCTCAGCAGTTTGCTTATGTGCACATTTAGGGCTCGTGCATGTGGGTGAGTGGCAGTGTATTTGCGCTTCCGTTCAAAGGTCTGTTGTAGGGACAGTTGAACGCTGTGCTTGGACACCTTGCTGGAGGGTGTGGAGCATAGTGGAGGTGAAGGGGTGGGTGTGGGGTGGGAGGCGCTCATGCCTGGTGCCTGGGTGGGGGGACTGAGAGAGCCAGCATGTGAAACAGGGGAAGGAGCAAGGGGTGTAACTTGCAGTCACTGAACGGCCTTGGTTCCACTGAGTGGGGTGTTTAGCACTCATATGCCTGCGCATGTTGGTAGTGGTCAGGCTGGTAGTGGTGGCTCCCCTGCTGATTCGGTGTGGCCCAGGTTGCACACTACAGTTCGTTGGTCATCCGCACTTTCTTTAAAGAACCTCCAGACTTGCGAACATCTAGGCCTGGTCATGGGAGTTTGACTCCGTGAAACAGTTGCTAAATCTGATCTACTCGCTCTGCCCCTGCTTCTCCCTTTGCCCACCCCTCTTCCTCTTCCAACCGGTCTTGTGACTGAACTTGCCTCCCTCTCAAAAGCACAGTCTTCACTAGGCTTATCCACTCAGCTCAGGCCAGTCACCTCGTCCTCATCCTTCAGCTCTTCCTCCAATTCCTCACTCTGCTCCCCATTTTGAGTTACATCCATGACAACAACCTCACTGTCTGACAACCGGGTCTCATTGTCATCATCAGACACCTCTTCAAACCCTGCGTGCAAGTCCCCACTCTCATCACCCACTGACTGTGTGAGCTGCATAGTTTGGGCATTGGGAGAGATCGACTGCTCCGGTTGCTCAGACTCAGGGAAGGATCCAGAAAAGAGTCCCTGGGAACATGGTGGTGGATTTGAATCCCTCCTTTCCCTTGAGGGACCAGGCTGTGGGGAAGGAGCAAGGGTTCCACTCCCTTGGGTTGCGTGGGTGGACTGCGTTGAAGACTGGCTGGTGGATAAGTTACTGGACACATTATCTGCTATCCACGTGATCACCTGATCATACTGCTGCAGTTTCAATAGCGGTGTACCCTGAGACCCCGTAAGTAGAGAGAAGAAGCTAGGGAGTGAATGTCTGCAGGGTGTGCCACTGCTCCCTCCTCAATGGGTTCTGCTGTGTCACCCTGCCCTGAACCACAGCCTCTGCCCGCTGCATCGCTTGGAACCCCATGCTCACGCCCTTGTCCTCGACCCTTACCCCTGGGGTTCACCATTTTATGGACACTGCACAGTCAAGACTGAGATAGCTGCACTAAAGATCACAGCAAGCCAAGAAAATATATTACTCAGACTACTTTTGGAGGTAGTCGTTTAGAGTCTAGTGGTCTAAGTGCAGGTATATAGTGGATGCCACCCTCTTAGGGTCCATTTACACAGAAAGATTATCTGACAGATTATCTGCTAAAGATTTGAAGCCAAAGCCAGGAATGGATTTGAAAAGAGGAGAAATCTCAGTCTTTCCTTTATGACCTGAGCTTTGTTTATAGTCTGATTCTGGGTTTGGCTTCAAATCTTTGGCAGATAATCTGTCAGATAATCTTTCTGTGTAAATGGACCCTAATGCTGGGTTTACACGGAACGATTATCGTGCGAATTTGCACGATAACGATCGAATTCGAACGATAATCGTACGTGTAAACGCAGCGAACGATCGCACGGCGAGCGAGAAATCGTTCATTTTGATCTTTTAACTTGTTCTTAAATCGTCGTTTGTCGTTCGCAAAAAAATCGCCGATCGTTCCATGTAAACAGTCGTCACGCGAAAGTCCCGCCGCCCAAAGTCCGGCCCCTCGCTCGCAGCCCGGCCCCCCCCGCTCATCCGCAGCCCAGCCCTCCGCTCATCCGCAGCCCCCTGCGCCGGCTCGATCGCCACTCGTGCTCCGATCGCCACCCCCGCCGCCAGTGCTCCGATCACCACCCCCTGCGCGCCCGCCCGCCGCTCCGATCGCCCCCGCGGCCAAGAACATACGTTACCTGCTCCGCGGCGCAGGTCTTCAAAATCCCCGGCTCCCCTCTTCAGCGCATTGATTGGCTGAAGAGGTGAGCCGGGAATTTCAAACGGCTCCTCTTCAGCCAATCAGTGCTCCTCTTCAGCACTGATTGGCTGAAAAGGAGCCGTTTGAATTTCCTGGCTCCCCTCTTCAGCCAATCAATGCACTGCAGCACTGATTGGCTGAAGAGGGGAGTAGGGAAATTCAAACGGCCCCTCTTCAGCCAATCAGTGCTGCTGTACATTGATTGGCTGAAGAGGGGAGTCGGGAATTTCAAACGGCTTCCCTTCAGCCAATCAGTGGCTGCGGGCGGGTCGGGCATACCTTCTAAACGCTGATCGTTATAGAAAAAAAATTGTTAATTCGAAATCGTTAATTGTGCGATCGGGCCAATAATCGCCTCGTGTAAACTTAGCATCATGGTGCGTTTACACAGGCAGATTTATCTGACAGATTTTGGAAGCCAAAGCCAGGAATGGATTTGAAAAGAGGAGAAATCTCAACCTTTCCTTTCTGACCTGTTCCCTGTGTATAGTCTGTTCCTGGCTTTGGCTTCAAAAATCTGTCAGATAAATCTATCTGTGTAAACGCACCATAATGCTGGGTTTACACGGAACGATTATTGGGCGAATTTTCGCGATAACGATCGCATTGATCGATAATCGTTCCGTGTAAACACAGCAAACGATCAAGCGACGAGCGAAAAATCGTTCATGTTCTTAAATCATCGTTTGTAGTTCGCTAAAAATTCGCAGATCGCTTTGTGTAAACAGTCTTTCAACGATTTACCCTATGTAAAAGATGGGCTTAAGCGATCTTAAAAACGATCGCAATAACGATTTTTCCTATGAGTATTCTAACGATTTTTCTAAAGATTTATTCGTCTAAATGCTGATCGTTATAACAGCCAAATCGTTGCTTCAAAATTGTTAAACGATCGATTGGGCGAATTTTCACTTCGTGTAAACCCAGCATAAGACAGGGCAATTAGCAGTGAGATTAGATATGGCAGCACTAAGAAATAAGAACACATACTGTTCACACTACTTTTTTGGAGGCTGTGGTAAACAATCTGTTGGTAAATGGAGGTATATAGTGGATGCCACCCTCTTGCCCAGGGCAATTAGCAGTGAGATTCGGTATGGCAGCTCTAAGAAGTAAAAAGATATACTGGTCACACTAGTTTTTTAGAGGCAGTCGTATAGTCTGTGTGTATGTGGTGGTGGTATATGGTCCATGAACTGTTTTTTTAGAGACTCTTTATCAGTTAGGGCCCTTCTCAGGGACCCACTGACTGTCTGGTACACAGGGTTCTGGGAAAGGAGGAAGAGTATATTATGTGAACTTACACCGCAGCCACAATACAGACGCAAGAAAGAGACACTGTTATATGGGAACATTTTTTTACCTGTAATTTTCTTTTCCTGGAGTCCGTAGGCAGCACAACAATGGGTTAATCCTAGATCCCTGGAACAAGGCAGAATAGACTAATTAGCAGTTAATTAAAAGATTAAGTCAATTAAGGCCCCATAAATACACTGAAGGAACACAGACACATTGAGTTGGTATGCAGCAAAAACAAATTTATTGGGGGGGTAGCTTGTGCTGCCTACGGACTCCAGGAAAAGAAAATTACAGGTAAAAAAATTTTTCCTTCCTGGACGTCCTGCGGCAGCACAACAATGGGACTTGGAAAGCAATTTAAGGGAGGGAACTATTTACAGCCGCTCCTTGTAGCACCTGCCTGCCAAAGGCTGAACACTCAGACATGTCAAGTCGATAGTGGTGGATGAAGGTGGAAGGACTTGACCACGTCGCGGCCCGACATATCTCTTCTAGAGGGACGCATCTGGCTTCAGCGCATGAAGTAGATGTTGAACGTGTAGAATGTGCACGTAAATGAGAGGGCACTTCCAATCCTTCTTGGTGATAGCAGAAGGCAATTGTATCCTTGATCCATCTCGCCAGTGTTGGTGATAACAGAAGGCAATTGTATCCTTGATCCAACTCGCCAGTGTTGGTTTCTGACCAGCTGAAGCAGGGGCAAAAAGGAGAAAGAGATTTTCGGACTTTCTCACATGGCTGACTCTGTTGATGTAGCACAGGACCGCTCTCCTCACATCTAGCAGTGACACTGCAGGATCTTCCCATACAAGTGAAGGTAAGAATATTTCTTGGTTGAGGTTGAAGGAGGTGGAGACCTTTGGACGAAACTTTGGCAGGGTACGTAATGCCAGACAATTACCCAGGTCCCTTAGATAGGGCTCTCTAACGGACAAGGCTTGCAGATCACTAATCCTTCTCGCTGTAGACATAGCGACTAGAAAGAAGACTTTCCAAGAAACAAACTGTCTGCCTCCTCAAGGGGTTCGAATGGAGGGAGGACCAAATGTTTTAGGACCACCGACAAATCCCAGGAAGCAACTGGATGATGTACTGCTGGAACTATTTTCTTAACCGCTTTGAAAAAGGTTCTGACCATGGGATTGTTGGAAAATCGTCCATTCAGGTATGAATTGATAGCCGTGAACTGCAGCTTTAGTGTGTTTGGCTTCAACCCCTTTTTTAATCCTTCCTGCAGGAAGTGAAGTATCTTTGTGAGAGTTACTTCAGAAGCATCGGTAAGGTGCAGAGAAGATGTGAAAATTCTCCAAATCCTGGCATAAGTAATAACCGTATTTGGTTTTCTTGCTTTTGAAAGGGTGTCTATGACTTCTTCCGAAAACCACTCTTCACGGAGAAGGTTTAGTCCACCAGCCATGCTGTCAGATGAAGTCTCTTGAGGTCCGGGTGGAATACTCCTCTCTGGGAGAGGAGATCTGGATAAGGTGGAAGTTTCCAGTATCTTCCTTTCGAAAGAGACCACACGAGAGAGAACCAGGCCCTGCGAAGCCAATACGGGAGAATCAGGATGGCTCTGGCTTTCTCTCTGTTTATCTTCTCCAAGACCTTCTGTATTAGAGGGATGGGAGGAAAGGCATAGATGAAGGTTTTTCTCCAGGCTATGGACATCCCGTCCAGGGCAAATGGCTGGTGTAGGCGGGTCAGCGAGCAGAACTTTGGAAGTTTTGCGTTCTCTTTGGTGGCAAATACATCAGCCTCCGGTATTCCAAACTTCTGAGTGATCCTCTTGAACACTGAAGGGCTCAGACTCCACTCTCCCGGTAACAGGCGATGCCTGCTGAGCATATCTGCTGTGATGTTTACAGCACCTCTGATATGAATTGCCGATATCCCCAAAAGATTGTTCTCCGCCCATTGGAAGAGACGCCTGCACTCCAACATCAGCAAGGTAGATCGGGTTCCTCCCTGTTTCCTCAGGTAGAATACTGTGGCCATGTTGTCTGTCTGGACTAGCACCTCCTTCTGGAACAGAATCGGCTGGAAGTGTAGAAGGGCCAACCTCACCGCCTTCAGCTCTTTCCAATTGGACAACATCTTCCTGTCCTGATGAGACCAAGATTTCTGTACCCACCTTTGACTGACATGGGCACCCCAGGCCCAGAAGGAGGCATCCGTTGTGAGCACTACTTTCTCCCGAGGAAGAAGAGACACTCCAGCCTCTAGACGACCTGGATGTAGCCACCATCTGAGATCCTGTCTTGTTTGTATAGGAATGAGTAGGCGATTGTCCAAGGAAGATGAGGTCCTTCCCCAAGAGGCGAGAATGTTGTCTTGGAGGCTTCTTGCATGAGCTCGGGCCCAGGATACCGCATCTATTGCGGAGGTTAGACAACCCAACACCTTCATTGCGCGTCTCACTGATGTATAAGGATGTTCTATCAGGCTGCGCACCTCGTACCTTATCTTGCGGATTCTCTCGGAGGAAAGGGTCAAATACATTTGTTGAGAGTTGATGACGAAACCCAAGTACTGAATCTTCTGAGAAGGGATCAGCTGTGACTTCTCCCAGTTCACCAGGAAGCCATGTTCTTGCAGGAGCCGTAAGGTGGTGGACAGATGGACACGTAACAGATCTTCTGATGATGCTTTTATCAGCCAATCGTCCAGATAGGGTATGATTGTAATTCCCTGGAGACGGAGAGCTGCTGATAATACCACTGCCACTTTCGTAAACACCCTCGGTGCGGAGGACAGGCCAAAGGGTAGACACGTAAACTGGAGGTGCCATTGGGCTTGGTGAATCTGTATAGCAACTCTCAGAAACCTCCTGTGAGCCGGTAGTATGGGTATATGGAGGTAGGCATCTGAAAGATCTATTAGGGCCATGAAGTCCATTGGTTGGAGACATGCCACGACTGACTTGATGTTTTCCATCTTGAAGTGCTTTGCCACTAGATGTTTGTTCAAATACGTGAGATCTATTACCAAACAAAACTTTTTGTTTGGTTTTGGTACTGTAAAAAGCTTGGAGTACACGCCTTGGAATTTCTGATGTACCGGAACTTTCTCTAGTGCGCCTTTTTGCAGGAACTCTGAAACCAGGGGGGGAAGATGAGGGTCGAATGCTGAGTTTAGAAGAAATCTGTCCTGTGGATGTTTCTGGAACTCTAGAGCATAACCTGTGGATACGATGTTTTGCACCCACAGATCTTCTGAAGTTCTGTACCAGATGGAAGAAAACTGAAGCAGCCTCGCCCCGACCGGTGGAATAGGCTTGGCGTCATTGGTCAGACTTTTTTGGCTGGGACTTCTCCTTCTTGGTGCCATAGGAATAGGAGACTCTGGACTGCTTTTGATTACGAAATCTAAACGGCCTGTAGTTCTTTTTGAACTTTGGTGAGGTGCGTCTGCGCCGAAAAGATTTCGTATTGGCCTTTTTAGATGACGAGGGAAAGACTGCCCCTTTCTCCTCATTAATGTCTTTCAAGATTGAAAGAAGATGAGGGCCAAACAGGCCGTCCGGATCAAATGGTAATGAACAGAAGATGTTCATGGATGCCAGATCTCCTGCAGACCACTGTTTAATCCAAAGGCATCTTCTAATGGAGTTTGTTAGGGCCAGGTTGCGGGAAGATAGTTGGAGCATGTCCAGAGGATAGTCGCAGAGAAACTCTGCCGCTCTCTTCATAGATGGAATTTTTTTGAGAATTTCATCTTTTGGAACACCTTCCTCAATTTCGGAAGACAGCTAGCTGAGCCAGGTACGGAGGGCTCTAGCCACTGGAAGAGCAGCCAAGGATGCTTTAGCCGAAAAGGAAGATGAGGAGTATGCTTTTTTGGATAGAGAGTCGGCCTTCTTATCCATCGGTTCTTTCAAAAGAGTTGCCTCATCTGATGGATAAACAGAATTCTTAGACAGTTTTGCCACTGCCAGGTTTATCTTAGGGGGCAGTTCCCATGGTTCGCTTTCCTTAGGATCAATTTTATTAATTGACTTGAATGTGGAGCCTGGGTCTACTCTTTTGTCTGGCCTTTTCCAATCCATCTCAAAGATGGTTTTCAGGAGAGGATGGCTCGGAAAGACCTTCTCTTCCAGACTTGGGAAATAATACAAAGCTTCCTTCTTGGATTTTTTCTGAACCGGTTTATCAGATTCTACAGTCGACTTGACTGCCTTAACCAGCTTGCTGAGATCTTCTTTATGGAAGAGATAATATTCTCCTAAATTATCATGTTCAGAAGTGCCAGAGGACGATGAGTCAGAGTCCGAGCTATTAGATGGGGGCGCTGGTGAAAGGGCTTTAGCGGATCTGGCCTTCTTAGCAGAAGGATGAGGCAGGATACTGTCCATACGATATTTGAACCATTCAAAGAAGCTCTCAGCCTGAGTCTGGAAGACATCTTCAGATGGGGCCAGACAGTTAACACATGCATCCTCCTGAGCATCGTCAGGCATGGGCTGGTGACAGGACACACAGTCTCTATGTCTTGACTTTCTCCCTCTCTTTCCATGGCGGTCGGCGGAGTGAGACATCTGAAGAGAGAGCAAATAATAAATAATAAATAAGGCCCCAACACTAAGGCATAGTGTGGAGGGAGATGCCTGTCATCTCACTTACGATTTGGCTCTGAGTGTTCGGCTGCCCGGCAAGTGCTAAACACACGCCAGGGAGGCCGCCACTTACTTAAATACCTTCAAATCTCCCGCCTCCAGCAAACACCTGCGGTGCCGAACCCACCTCCGAGTGTCCAATGCAGGGCCTGCAGAGTAATTTCGGGTGGGTGTGGGCCTCATACGCATCACTTCCTGTGGGTGTGGGCCTCGTATGCATCACTTCCTGTGGGCGTGGGCCTCATACGCATCACTTCCTGTGGGTGTGGGCCTCGTATGCATCACTTCCTGTGGGCGTGGGCCTCAGATGCATCACTGAATGTGGATACCGGCATGTCACCGACAGCTAGTAAAACCTCTGATGGATCCGTTCTGGAGGGTGCGCGCGTGGCACGAAAGCGCATAAACACTCATTATTGCGGTAGATACTATGCTCCCGGGACCCGAGGCTAAAATCCACGGTAAAGCCCCCCTGGGATGCAGGGGATTAGCAGGGACACTCGCTGCATAGTACCCCAGTCAGATACCAGTAGGGAAACACTCGCCACTTAGTACTGACAGATCCTAGCAGGGAAACACTCGCTGCATAGGACACATAGCCAGACCTCAGCAGGGAAACACTCGCTGCATAGGACACATAGCCAGACCTTAGCAGGGAAACACTCCTTGCAAAATTCCACGGGGAATGGCTAAATAATAGACTCTTGTCTCTGAAAAAGAAAGAAAAAAAAAAATTATTAAAAGACAGACTCCAAAGGAGTCACCCAGTCTCTTCTCTTGTTGCAGAAGAAAGAAAACTCAATGTGTCTGTGTTCCTTCAGTGTATTTATGGGGCCTTAATTGACTTAATCTTTTAATTAACTGCTAATTAGTCTCTTCTGCCTTGTTCCAGGGATTTAGGATTAACCCATTGTTGTGCTGCCGCAGGACATCCAGGAAAAACAATTTATGGTAAACATCACAATGTACCTACCTGACTGCGCAGGACAGGAATCTGCTGACCATCCATGGATTGACCTATCAGAGTGTGATATGTATGTGTATTGTGACTTGAAACCCTGCCTCTATTGAAATTTTATATATTTCATGTGAATACACTGCGCATGAGTAGCACCACCACATATTCTGTCTATAAAAGTTAACACAAATCAATGAAGGGGTTGCTTCCCAAACTTATGTTACTGATATATACATCAGCTGTCTTTGTCTGTGATTTTAAATTGTTAGCAGAACTGCAGCTGCTAACTCTAATTTGGAACCATTCTATCCTGGGGAGTGTCTGGCTTCATAAAGTCAGGCAAATGAAAAAGTAACCTTATCACCGCTGTCTGGTACTGGTCACCGAAATTGACTTTACTGTCCATCAATACCAGTAAAGTATTTTTCATTAGTGCTTTCAGCCATTTTTTTTTTTACTATTTAGCTCTTTATTTTTTTTAAATTAATTGTATTCTTGTTCTGTTTTTCTTTGAAAAATTAATAAGTAGCCAAGGCAAACATGCCCAAAGGGATAATCAGAGAAAACAATAAGTGTATTAAGGCAATTGACAAAGACTGTTAACAAATATAAGTGTGTTGGTTCACAATAGGATAATGTATACTACTAAGCTCTTAATTTTACATATTATTTCTGCAGGCCAAATGCATACCATTTATCCACATTAAACTTCATTTCCATGTCTTAGCTCAAGCCTCCAGATTCCCTCTCCAAATCCCTCTATAATATTATATTATCCTCCTCTGTGGGGATTATGCAGGGTCATCTGCACATATTGAAATTTTACTCTGTAATCCTACTTCAAGGTCATTACTAAACCTACTGACCCTTGCGTTACCCCACTTGTAACTGTGACCCAGTTAGACTGTGTACCAGCAATAGTTAACCTCTGTTTCCTATAACTCAGCCAGTAACTTACATATCTTTTCTCCTACTTCGAGCATCCTCATTCTTTGGCCGAACCTTTTATGTGTCACAGTATCAAGTGCCTTTAAAAAGTCCAGATATTTTACGTCCACAACCTCCCCCAGGTCCAGTCTATCATTGGAGCTGATCAGATTAGTCTGGCAGTAGTGATTCCTTATAAGCCCATGCTGGGGCATTATGAGGTTATTTCATTAAGAACTGCTGACACTGTTAGATAGCTGTTCAAGGAGACACAAAGTAGCAATAATGTATACATTTGTGCTTCCAGAATGTAGAAACATACTTTTTGCTTCTTCTGTGCAAAGTGTCCAAAAGGATTTCACAAATTCCTTGTCTAGTGCAAGTTGAAATGCCTCCTCTTCCCCCCACCTCCTATCCCTGTTTGGGTCTCAGCTTTCAGCTGACTAAATCAAGCTGGGATAAATATGGGTGGGAAGTAAGGATGAAATAGAATACTGGTGTATTCCTCTTCTCTCATGCACCTTTCAAAAAGTTCTCAGCTTAAGTGGTAGATGAAGTATTTTTACGTTTCCCCACTAGGTGTCAGTGTTTTATATATTTATGTCTTTCTATGCACAGCTGAAAGAAGTAATGAGTTAAGTTTGTACCACATATTATGCGCTGACCATTAGGAGGTGGTCTTTCTTTGTCCTATCCTCTTTAGCCTTTCTTTTGCACACACTCATCCTCACCACTCACAGGCAGGCACACAAAGGCGGGAGAAGTTACTGGTGGAGGAAGTGCAGTTCACTCTTAAGTGTGAAGAGATGCAGTTAGAGATGGAGAGTTCTTTTACGGCAACTACTACTTATACTATGCAGTGCTAAGCACCAATAAGGGAGAGCAGTCACCAAGTAACACCCTAGCCCACTTGTCTAAAAAGTGCAGGACAGACTCCTGTTACAAGAGGAGCTTGTCTCAATAGGACATAGCTACCATAAAGTAAAGGTCCATGTATCCTACTGCTTAGTGCAGGTGACTGGGACACCTCGGACACCAAGCTACACCCAGATAACCACGGCTGGGGCTCATACTACCCTGACAGGACAAGTAGCTCACAACTGTAGGGCAGAAGGCAGTCAGACACAGTCTAAACGTGAGTAAGAGTATCACTTCACTACTAAAGATATCTACCAAAGATTCCGAGTACAAGGCTACATGGGGTTCAGGGTTCCTTTGGCAAATTCCTCTTCTCTCCACTTCTTACTAAGCACTACAGCAACTACTTCTTCTACTCTTTCAAGCACCTACCTCAAACACTAAGTCAAGCACTCAAGTGTGTGTCAAAGATTTCTATTGTCTGTGAAAGTTGTTTTATTTTTATATAAAACGCATGGGACTCTGCTCATCTCTGTCTGCATCGGCACCTATACACATACCATTGCACACCTTGGGATATTTTTCTTTCTTCTGTGGGTTGCAGTACCGACAGTCTGGGTGGGTCAGTTGCCACTCCAGGTTACCTTGACAGCAGCCCCAGGGACCCACAACAACCTGGAAGGTTACTGACCATTTTGGGGAATAAAGGCAGGGGCGTAACTAGAAATGGCTGGGCCCCATAGCAAACTTTTAATTGGGCCCCCCCCCCCTCAACCGACCACTACGCCGTCAACACACCCAGCTCTACACAGGGTCTGTACTACATATAAATTTCAGTGCAAATATATTTAGTGACTCACAGGGGACTTCTCCTCTGATCGGAGTTCTTCCCTTATCATCTTATTCTCCATCTGCCCTGGGCCATTATGGTAACTTCTCCGAGCCACGAATCCACAATATCTGCCAGACAGACATATTAGGCTCCTCACTCTGGCACCATCCTCATCTCTATACACACTGCACATCTGTATTGGCCCCTTTAAGCCCTCTTTCAGTGGGTAGCCTTATAGATTGCCCCCTGTGTTGTTCCCCTTACAAATGGCCCCCAATGTTGTCCCTCCTCCATAGGCAGCGCCCAGTGTTGTTCCCCTTACAAATGGCCCCCAGTATTGTCCCTCCCCCATAGGCAGCCCCCAGTGTTGTGCCTCCCACATAGGCAGCCCCCAGTGTTGTGCCTCCCACATAGGCAGCGGCCAGTGTTGTCCCTCCCCCATAGGCAGCCCCCAGTGTTGTCCCTCCCCCATAGGCAGCCCCCAGTGTTGTCCCTCCCCCATAGGCAGCCCCCAGTGTTGTCTCTCCCCCATAGGCAGCCCCCAGTGTTGTCCCTCCCCCATATATATAGCTCCCAGTGTTGTCCCTCCCCATATATATAGCCCCCCAGTGTTTTCCCTCCCCCATATATATAGCCTCAAGTGTTGTCCCTCCCCCATATATATAGCCCCAAGTGTTGTGCCTCCCCATATATATATAGCCCCCAGTGTTGTGCTTCCCCCATATATAGCCCCCAGTGTTGTGCCTCCCCCATATATGTAGCCCCCAGTGTTGAGCCTCCCCCATATAGCCCCCAGTGTTGTCCCTCCCCCATATATATAACCCCCAGTGCTGTGCCTCCCCATATATATTGCCCCCAGTGCTGTGCCTCCCCCATATATATAGCCCCCAGTGCTGTGCCTCCCCCATGTATATACAGCCCCCAGTATTGTGCATCTCTCTCTCTCTCTCTCTCTCTCTCTCTCTCTATAATATATATATACATACATACATATATACAGCCCCTAGTGCTGTGCATCCCCCATATATATACAGCCCGTAGTGCTGTGCATCCCATATATATATATATATATATATATATATATATATATATATATATATATATATATATATATATACAGCCCCCAGTGTTCCCCTCTGATAAAAATAAAAAAACTCACAACTCACCTAACCACACGATCCCCCGTCGGTTGCAGGTCTCTTCTTCTCTCTTCAACTGCACCCGACAGATCAGCAGCTTTCTGGCGAAGTCCCAGGCAGCGCCACCACTGAGCTCAGTGTGCGCGGCGGCGGCTGGGACTTCCGGTACAGGGTGCGCATCACTTCCTGTACCGGAAGTCCCAGCCGCCGCGACGCACACTGACCTCAGTGATGTCGCTGCCCGGGACTTCGCCTGTAAGCTGCTGATCTGTCGGGGGCTCTTGCTGCTTGCGGTCACAAGAGTGATTGACAGGGCGGGAAGCCTATGGCTTCTCGCGCAGTCAATCAGAACACTGAACACCCGGGAGGCCCGCTCATCCACCGGGTGTTGTAGGCAGTAAGCTCCAGGGGCCCAGGCCACGGGCCCCCCGATGCTAGGGCCCCCGTAGCGGCTGCTACGGCGGTAGTTCCGCCCCTGAATAAAGGCCAGCCATACAAAGGCCATATAAAGGCCAGCTTACAACAGAAAACCTGTAAAAAGCCCACCACAAAAGCATATTTTAGGATGGAGGGGAAGGTGGGGCAGCCAGCGGAGAAGGAGAAGGGAACGAGGGGCTTAAAGTGACACTGTCACCCCCGTTGTGCATTCTGACATCTCTACACAGGTGTAAAGGGTAAATTTAGCGTTTTTCATACCTTATTTCATATCATAGGTCATGGTGTTTGTTCAAGTAAAAAGTGTCCTTTTATTGACTGCATATTGTATTAACCCTTAGACGACCCAGGGCGTATAGTTACGCCATGGAAGTCTGTCCCCAGACGACCTAGGGCGTAACTGTACGCCCTGGGTGTTTCTCCCGCTATGAAGCGTGCTCCGGAGCGGAGCGCGCTTCATAGCAGGTGGGGGCCGGCTGCAATCAGCAGCCGGGACCTCACCGGTAATGACACGCTGCAGCGATCGCGCTGCCGCGTGTCATTAACTCCTTAAACGCCGCGATCGCGGCGCGACCGCGGCGTTTAAGTGTAAGTGACAGGGGGAGTCCCCTGTCACCTACCGATCGGGACCCCCGCAGTGTGACTGCGGGGGTCCCGATCGGTAAAACGGACTGCCGGAGGTCTCTCACCTGCCTCCGTGCGGTCCGATCGGCGCTCTGGTCACTGAGCCTGCACAGGCAGGCTCAATGAGCAGAGCGCCGATAACACTGATCAATGCTATGCCTATGGCATAGCATTCATCAGTGTATAAATCCGAGTAGTGTATGTAAAAGTCCCCCAAATGGACTTCAAATGTGTAAAAAAAAAAAAAGTTAAAAACACTAACACGCTACCCCAAAACCCCTCCCCCAATAAAAGTTGAAATCACCCCCCTTTCCCATTATATAAATAAAACATATAAAAATAAATAAATAGATAAACATATAATATACCGTAGCGTGCGTAATTGTCCGATCTATTAAAATATAACAAGCGTCATTGCGAACGGTAAACGGCGTACACGAAAAGAGGGAAAAAAGTGCGCGGATTACCGATTTTATGTTACATTATATATATATAAAAATTAATAAAAAGTGATCAAAACGTCCGATCTTCACAAATATGGTATTAATAAAAACTAGAGATCATGGCGGAAAAAATGACACCCCATACAGCCCCGTAGGTGAAAAAATAAAACCGTTATAAGCGTCACAATAGTCCCATTTTATTTATAATTAATTGCCAAAAAAAAGGATTTCATTTAAAAAAAATATATAACATTAGAGAATCTGCGTAAACCTGCATATGGTTGTGTTCGGACTGACCTATAGAATAATAGTATCATGTCGCTGTTACCATATAGGTTATTACGTAGACACAGGAACCCCCCAAACGTTACCATATTGCATTCTTTTTTGCGATTTCACCAATTTATATCTTCATAAATAATATATTTGGAATTCCATCGTACATGTTATGGTAAAATGAATGACGCCATTACAAAGTATAACTATTCCTGTAAAAAACAAGCACTTACATGGCTTGTAGATAGAAAACTGAGAGTGCTGGAGCTCTTAGAAGGGGAGGAGGGAAAAACGGAAACACTAAGATCAAAATTTGCGCGGTCCACTGGGTCATTTTGGGCCTGGTCCTCAAAGGGTTAAGTAGGCGTGGCCTCGCAGCGGTAACGCCACTTAGCCCCTCCCACAACTGCACTGTTGACCCCACCCCCTTGGTGCCCATTGGTTGGCCGACGTAGAGGGGGTGGGGTTTAGACCCTTCTGCCCTTCTGTTCCAATGGCCGTCGAGGAAGCCAACTGTGGCGTTGTGGGCGGGGCTAAGTGGCACTAATGCCGCAAGGCCCCGCCCACTTAACACAATCTGCAGTTCATAAAAGATCACTTTTTACTTGAACAAGCACCATGATGTCTGATATAAAATAAGGTATGAAAACAGCTAAATTTACCCTTTACACCTGTGTAAAGATGTCAGAATGCACAAAGGAGGTGACAGTGTCACTTCAAGTCAGCTAGAAAAAAATAAAATAAATAAGGTTTAAATAAAAACTTGTTAATAAAATTAATTTACACAATTTATTAATCACCATAAATATAAGCAAGCAGTATTACTATAAAAAAATGTCTTATTTCCCAAAGTTTGGAATATTTGAGATGAATGCAGTCTTCAGTGTGTGGCTATTTTATAAACATTAAACATTATAAACTTGTTTTTATAACTCCAGCTCCAAATCAATTTTTCACTAATGAAAAGTCAACATGAGTGCTATAATAAAGCATGTACAGATTTGGTTGATCAGTGGTTGACCTACATTTTTCATTTCATATGAATTATTTACAATAAGTACTCCACTGTGGCACTCTCCTCATTCCGATAATTAGTAATTAAAGTGGTCATCTCGTGTACCGAGAATGTGAGAAACTCTTAAATTATGGAAAGAGAACACCATGCCCTATACCTGTTATACTTCTTGTCACCTTGACAGCTTAAAAGTGAGTTAATTTTCTAAACTACTATACTTATTTAGACTCACAGGAATATTTCATCAATACTGTGTATAAAAGGTTTTTGAAATAAAAGGATTTCAAGCAAATATTTATTGTTATATGCTGCAGTCTTGAAGTTTCAAGTATACAAAGGCTGGGTAAAACAGGGAAAAAATATGGATGTTAGGCTATGTTCACACTACGTAAGTTTCATATTAATTTGAAACTTACATTGTGATGCCGTCTGTGGAATCAAGGCCAGAGTGTATACACATAGTATACACTACGGCTGGGTTTGCTAGCGGCCGTGTAAAAAACTGACATGCCAGTTTTCTGTGACTGCTATTCACTAAATAGTGGCCACAGAGAACATGTCAGTTTACACAATGGAGTGTGCGGCTCTGGCCGTACGTTTCATTTGGTGCAGCAGTGAATTCAGAGGTGCAGTGGTGTGCATGAGTGAATTCGCGCCTGAATTCAGCAGAAGTGAAGATCGTCTGGCCGGTACTTCAGTACCATCCGGGATGATCTTCAGTAACACCGGCCGTTCTGTGATCCGGCCGGGTCACAGAACGGCCGGTGTTACATATAGTGTGCACATGGCCTAATGTGCTACATTAAAGTCTTATAAATCTTAAAGTCTTATAAATAAACATGACGCAAAGTAATATAAAAGCATAATATGGCGGGGGGAATGGCTAGCTATGGTCGTGTGAGGATGTGTTCTCTAGAGCTCCTCCAGACCCACCTGTTAAATCAGAGGCATCAGCTTCATTACCATGGGAAAATTAACTAGAAAGGGCACAAGCCAAAAAGACAGAAATGGCTGCACATCGCACCCATGGCTGACACTAAAGCTTATTCAGCTACATTTAAAACCAACATCAGAAATTAGTATATAATTTGGCCAAACCATATTGCCTCATGTACCACGTGCAGGTCTTCTGATACACATGAGTCCCTAACCAAAAAACATCACTGTGCCGGTCAGCGACCACAATCCCCGCAAAACGTGCGCAAGCAGAGAAGGGGGGCCAAGGAATGGCCCTGCAACCCCATTGTCACAGGACCAGACACAAAAGGGCCCCCCCCGAACCCCGCAGGCGCCACCGGCGGAAAAAGTGGACGCCAAGCAACACAAGTGTGAACAAGCTCTTACCTCTCTCCATTCCTCTGCAGGTAGAATGGGAGAATACTAGGAGATCCTCCCCTTGTGTACACAGGTGCTTCCTGCTAATTTGGATCACATGGGTCTTACACAGCATGAGTGCTAGCCACAATGAAAAAAGGGACAGAATACATAAAATATGCACAAGCCAAAAAGACAGAAATGGCTGCACATCGCACCCATGGCTGACACTAAAGCTTATTCAGCTATATTTAAAACCAACATCAGAAATTAGTATATAATTTGGCCAAACCATATTGCCTCATGTACCACGTGCAGGTCTTCTGATACACATGAGTCCCTAACCAAAAAACATCACTGTGCCGGTCAGCGACCACAATCCCCGCAAAACGTGCGCAAGCAGAGAAGGGGGGCCAAGGAATGGCCCTGCAACCCCATTGTCACAGGACCAGACCCAAAAGGGCCCCCCCCGGACCCCGCAGGCGCCACCGGCGGAAAAAGTGGACGCCAAGCAACACAAGTGTGAACAAGCTCTTACCTCTCTCCATTCCTCGTGCATATTTTAGGTATTCTGTCCCTTTTTTCATTGTGGCTTGCACTCGTGCTTTGTAAGACCCATGTGATCCAAATTAGCAGGAAGCACCTGTGTACATAAGGGGAGAATCTCCTAGTTTTCTCCCATTCTACCTGCAGAGGAATGGAGAGAGGTGGCGCCTGCGGGGTCTGGGGGGTCCCTTTAGGGTCTGGTCCTGTGACAATGGGGTTGCAGGGCCATTCCGTGGCCCCCCTTCTCTGCTTGCGCACGCTTTGCGGGGATTGTGGTCGCTGACCGGCACAGTGATGTTTTTTGGTTAGGGACTCATGTGTATCAGAAGACCTGCACGTGGTACATGAGGCAATATGGTTTGGCCAAATTATATACTAACTTCTGATGTTGGTTTTAAATGTAGCTGAATAAGCTTTCGTGTCAGCCATGGGTGCGATGTGCAGCCATTTCTGTCTTTTTGGCTTGTGCATATTTTAGGTATTCTGTCCCTTTTTTCATTGTGGCTTGCACTCGTGCTTTGTAAGACCCATGTGATCCAAATTAGCAGGAAGCACCTGTGTACATAAGGGGAGGATCTCCTAGTTTTCTCCCATTCTACCTGCAGAGGAATGGAGAGAGGTAAGAGCTTGTTCACACTTGTGTTGCTTGGCGTCCACTTTTTCCGCCGGTGGCGCCTGCGGGGTCTGGGGGGGCCCTTTAGGGTCTGGTCCTGTGACAATGGGGTTGCAGGGCCATTCCGTGGCCCCCCTTCTCTGCTTGCGCACGCTTTGCGGGGATTGTGGTCGCTGACCGGCACAGTGATGTTTTTTGGTTAGGGACTCATGTGTATCAGAAGACCTGCACGTGGTACATGAGGCAATATGGTTTGGCCAAATTATATACTAACTTCTGATGTTGGTTTTAAATGTAGCTGAATAAGCTTTCGTGTCAGCCATGGGTGCGATGTGCAGCCATTTCTGTCTTTTTGGCTTGTGCATATTTTAGGTATTCTGTCCCTTTTTTCATTGTGGCTTGCACTCGTGCTTTGTAAGACCCATGTGATCCAAATTAGCAGGAAGCACCTGTGTACATAAGGGGAGGATCTCCTAGTTTTCTCCCATTCTACCTGCAGAGGAATGGAGAGAGGTAAGAGCTTGTTCACACTTGTGTTGCTTGGCGTCCACTTTTTCCGCCGGTGGCGCCTGCGGGGTCTGGGGGGGCCCTTTAGGGTCTGGTCCTGTGACAATGGGGTTGCAGGGCCATTCCGTGGCCCCCCTTCTCTGCTTGCGCACGCTTTGCGGGGATTGTGGTCGCTGACCGGCACAGTGATGTTTTTTGGTTAGGGACTCATGTGTATCAGAAGACCTGCACGTGGTACGTGAGGCAATATGGTTTGGCCAAATTATATACTAACTTCTGATGTTGGTTTTAAATGTAGCTGAATAAGCTTTCGTGTCAGCCATGGGTGCGATGTGCAGCCATTTCTGTCTTTTTGGCTTGTGCATATCTTAACTAGAAAGGGGATGTCCAGTTTCTCCCCAGAGGGATATTCAAAATTATTTTAGCTGCCAGAGGCATATGCATTCCGGCAGCCAGGAGGTAGAAGATGTCTGCTGCCATAAGGGACCAGCTCTTCCACGACCTGCCAGAGAGCAGTACGGGCCACCACACCATTTGCGCAATCGTGCTTACAGCTCCTCACCAGCTTTAATTACCAGGCAGATACCCAGAATGCTCCTCAGCAGCTTTATTCGCCGGGAATCCAGAGGAGGCCTTGGTTCGGCAGACGCTGCCTCCCTCCATTTTACAACAGAGTATGCAGGTGAAGCAAAATCCAGTGGGAAAGAGCCCAGGTCCTGATGGCCTGACAATTCTATAAAACCCTCCAGGAATCGTTAGTTCCTGTAATGCCTAAAGGTCTGTAACTCTATCTTTAACTCAATGCCCTTCCCACTCCACATCACGAAAGCCCATGTTATGCTCATTCTAAAACCAGGCAAGGGCCCACCAACCACGTGGTAGTTATTACCCCATCTCCCTTTTAAAAGTTGACCTAAAAATTTACTTCAAACTTCTCGCTAATAGACTTAATCCACACTTATGGTACTTTTACACGGAGCGATAATTCGCCCGATCGCACGATTAACGATTTTGAATGAACAATGTTTTTTTTATAACGATCAGAGTTTAGACGGAACGATACATCGTACTGAAAAATCGTTTTAAGACCGTTTTGCGATCGCGTAAGCCTATATCACAGGTGAAATCGTTGAAAGACTGTTTACACTGAACGATCTGCGAATTTTTTTGCGAACGATCAACGATGATTTGAGAACATGTTGAAAGATCAAAATGAACAATTTCTCGCTCGTCGCTTGATCATTCACAGCGTTTTCACCGAACGATTATGGCTCAAATGCGATCGTTATCCAATCGTTATGCGACCAAGATCAGGTGGGTTGCTTGCCAGGCAGGGAGGCCCATGATAATACTCCCAATACTCTTAATATAGTTTATTATATTGCTTGGAAAAAAAGGCACTATATTGTAATCCGTATTCTTCTTCTGTTTCTTCTTCTTCTTGCAGCTATTTTTCTGTGCGAAATACAGCCCGAACCGCTTTGTGCACAGACTCCGTTCAAACTGCGCTTCTAAGCCCTCGGCGGTGTGAGGTGTGCTATCTATTTTTTGTTTCGATCGGATTTGAAGTTTTTAAGAAATTTACGTTTAAAGACCCTTAATTTCCCATAGAAAATAATGGGCCTATTGGAAATAATGGCCACACTTCTAAAAGCTGACAGCAAATCACAGCACATATGCAAATAGCTGAAATATAGCAGCCAATAGTAACTCTAAGGTCTTGTCAGGCAATGTATCACAACATTCACACAGTCACATGTCCACTATTGGCCAATAGAAGATGGAAGGTCCTAAACAATTTTGTCTCCCTGACATAAGTAAGATTGTCATGGTAACCGAGCAATGATCTTTACCATTATAATTAGCAGAGTTCAGTCAGTAAAGTAGCAGAGCTGAGGCAGCCCTGTTGCAGGGACGGTACCCAAGCCGCTCTTAAAGGGACAGTACCCAAGCCGCTCTTAAAGGGACCCAAGTTGCTCTTAAAGGCACCCATGTCGCTTTTAAAATGGACCCAAGTCGCTCTTAAAGGGACCCATGCTGCTCTTAAAGGGACCCAAGTCCCTCTTAAAGGGACGGGACCCATGTCACTCCTAAAGGGACGGGACCCAAGTCGCTCCTAAAGGGACCCAAGTCACTCCTAAAGGGACCCAAGTCACTCCTAAAGGGACCCAAGTCACTCCTAAAGGGACCCAAGTCAATCTTAAAGGGACCCAAGTCGCTCTTAAAGGGACCCAAGTCGCTCTTAAAGGGACCCAAGTCGCTTTTAAAGGGACCCAGGTAGCTCTTAAAGGGACCCAAGTCGCTCTTAAAGGGACCCAAGTCGCTCTTAAAGGGATAGGACCCATGTCGTTCTTAAAAGTGGACCAAGTCGCTCTTAAGAGTGAAATGGGTCCCTTTTAAGAGCGACCTGGGTCCCTTTTAAGAGCGACCTGGGTCCCTTTTAAGAGCGACCTGGGTCCCTTTTAAGAGCGACCTGGGTCCCTTTTAAGAGCGACCTGGGTCCCTTTTAAGAGCGACCTGGGTCCCTTTTAAGAGCGACCTGGGTCCCATTTAAGAGCGACCTGGGTCCCTTTTAAGAGCGACCTGGGTCCCTTTTAAGAGCGACCTGGGTCCCTTTTAAGAGCGACCTGGGTCCCTTTTAAGAGCGACCTGGGTCCCTTTTAAGAGCGACCTGGGTCCCTTTAAAGAGCGACCTGGGTCCCTTTAAAGAGCGACCTGGGTCCCTTTAAAGAGCGACCTGGGTCCCTTTAAAGAGCGACCTGGGTCCCTTTAAAGAGCGACCTTGCTCCCTTTAAAGAGCGACCTTGCTCCCTTTAAAGAGCGACCTGGGTCCCTTTAAAGAGCGACCTGGGTCCCTTTAAAGAGCGACCTGGGTCCCTTTAAAGAGCGACCTGGGTCCCTTTAAAGAGCGACCTGGGTCCCTTTAAAGAGCGACCTGGGTCCCTTTAAAGAGCGACCTGGGTCCCTTTAAAGAGCGACCTGGGTCCCTTTAAAGAGCGACCTGGGTCCCTTTAAAGAGCGACCTGGGTCCCTTTAAAGAGCGACCTGGGTCCCTTTAAAGAGCGACCTGGGTCCCTTTAAAGAGCGACCTGGGTCCCTTTAAAGAGCGACCTGGGTCCCTTTAAAGAGCGACCTGGGTCCCTTTAAAGAGCGACCTGGGTCCCTTTAAAGAGCGACCTGGGTCCCTTTAAAGAGCGACCTGGGTCCCTTTAAAGAGCGACCTGGGTCCCTTTAAAGAGCGACCTGGGTCCCTTTAAAGAGCGACCTGGGTCCCTTTAAAGAGCGACCTGGGTCCCTTTAAAGAGCGACCTGGGTCCCTTTAAAGAGCGACCTGGGTCCCTTTAAAGAGCGACCTGGGTCCCTTTAAAGAGCGACCTGGGTCCCTTTAAAGAGCGACCTGGGTCCCTTTAAAGAGCGACCTGGGTCCCTTTAAAGAGCGACCTGGGTCCCTTTAAAGAGCGACCTGGGTCCCTTTAAAGAGCGACCTGGGTCCCTTTAAAGAGCGACCTGGGTCCCTTTAAAGAGCGACCTGGGTCCCTTTAAAGAGCGACCTGGGTCCCTTTAAAGAGCGACCTGGGTCCCTTTAAAGAGCGACCTGGGTCCCTTTAAAAAGGGGCGCTCTGGAAGTCACTGGTAAAGGGGTGCTCTTTTAAAGCACTATGTATTTCCCTGGAAATGCAAATCTAGTTATGTTTATTCCCATGGAAAACCCCTGAGGGTTCTTTTTCTTCATGTCAAAAAGGCCTTTGACAGGATTCCGTGGGCCTCCCTGACACAAACCCATTCTCCATTTTTTATGGAACGAGACTAGGGTGTCCTCTCTCCCCACTACTATATGTCTTGATAATGGAAAATGTAATGACTGCCATCCACTCCTATCCAGTCATAAAAGAAATACATATCAAGAATTATGAATATAAATGTTTTGCTTTTTCTGACAATCTATTAGTATATATCACAAATTCGCAAATTTCTCTTCCCTCTTTAATGGCTCTGTTGTAGTAGTTTTGCCCCTGGTCAAATTTCAAAATGAATCTTCCTAAGGGTCCATTTACACAGAAAGATTATATGACAGATTTGAAGCCAAAGCCACAAATGGACTATAAACAGAGATCAGGTCATAAAGGAAAGATTGAGATTTTTCCTCTTTTCAAATCCATTCCTGGCTTTGGCTTCAAATCTTTAGCAGATAATCTGTCTGATAATCTTTCTGTGTGAATGAGCCCTTAGTCTAAAGCCTTAAATGTGTCTTTGGACTGTTTGCTTGGCCACCCGCAGGCATAGCATATTTAGGAATGCGCATACGACCTACACTTTGTCAACTGACACAGTTGACTAAAGATTTGGATTGTTAGGACTGTGAAGGTGACCATGAAGGGGTTATTACTTTTGAAAAAACATTGTAATCCTTGGAACTTCTTCTATCAAAACAAAACAGAACAGGTCTACAGGAAACAGGAATGCTGGCAATACTCCCAAGAGAATACCACCTTGAACCCATGAGAAAAGGTCATGATATCTAATTGCTAACCTATAACATAGATGCTTAACTACTAACCAGCTCATTGCGCAGAACAGGAAATTGATAACCATTTATGGAATAACCAATCACCACAGTTTTATATAATTAATGTGAAATTAAAATAAAGAGAGAGAATATACTTCTATCTTGGTTGAGAGAGAAGGCAATACCAACTACTGGTGTCTGGTGTAATCTCCTCATCGCTGGCACTCAGCTTATTCAATTTGGACAGGAATAGTCACTTGGGAAGAGGCAGATAAAAAGGTAGATCTCGCCTTGTCAGTGGTGGTCCGTACAGGGACCTACAATCCCGACTTATCCGTAATGGGACGTATTCGAGGGGGCATAGCTCTGGACATTGACCGCCTGCCACTCACCGGAGGAAACAGGACCGCCTGACGAAGGAGACTGATCACCTCCACTATAACACAGTAAGTCTACTGATTTTATGAATCTGTGGCTTATCCGTGTGTCAGACTGTTCTGATTGAGGCTGGGGGTGCATGTGTCGATCTCTGGAGGTCACTGAACGGGCAGTGGGTGTCTCCGCTGTACTGTCCTAAGAACCTTTAAAATATATATATATATATATATATATATATATATATATATATATATATATATATATATATATATATATATATTATTTATATAGCCGTAACGAACTGACTCCTGAGCTGCTTGCAGTTTTCTTCCTCTGGAGTTGTGCGACTGTTTTTTTTTCTTTTTCTTTCTTTCTTTTTTTGTGTAATGAGTTGATATTGCGCAGTTTTTTCACGGTTGTCGCAAGTTTTTTTTTTTTGCTGTGTTCGGTATTTGGGCTCTGTTTGGGCTTATTACTGTGGAGAGTTCGCTAATCCGACACCACAGGGTATCCGCCTCCTGGGTGAGATCGCTAGATTAGTTACGGTCACGTCACGAGGAAATGACTGACACAGGGACAACCGAGCATCTGGTGGTGATGCTGAAGTGTGTGTGTGTGGGGGGGGGGGTTATCAGTCGCTCAGCTTCTGGGGAAAGCTTACTGTACTCCGATCTCTGATGGGACGATTGTGACCGGACTGTGAACACTGTTGATAAGATTGTGATTTTTATTCTTGCTGTATTTTTTTCTGGGTGTCGGAAACTTGCTGAATAGTCTGCGGGACCCACTGGGTTGATTACACTGGGTTGATAAACTACACACAGGTTAGCGTACGAGATAAGCCGGTATACGCCTAGTGAGACAACCCGAGATTAGCTCTGGAATGGAAAGCCTACGGTCCTTGCTCTTTTCCTGAGAGGGCATGTAAGCCCAGTCGAGCTGGTAGCCCGCAGAAAAGGGAAGAAACATGTTGCTAAAGTGAAAAAATTGATGGTACTCTGTGGTATACATAATGAAGGAAGACTGCAAGTGAAGGAATGGGTTAAAGCCTTGAAGGATAGCAAAGGAGTGCTGGAAGATAACGGACTCTGAGTCTGCTCAAGTGGGGCAAAAAATTGCAATTGCTATTTGTAAAGAGGGATACATAGAAGTGGGATGCAAAGATAAGAAAGGAAATGTGACTGGCTATTTGTATTGTGCTGAACAAGATCCACCACCACATTACAATGGTGACGTTGATCCCCGATGCTGGGATTGTCCACACTGTGGGCAGCAAAACACACCCACTGCTGAATTTTGTGTTTCCTGTGGGAGGCGATGCCCAAAACCTACCCATTCCTCTCAACCCGCCCAAAGTGTCGCCTCCCAGAGCACGCCCACTACTCCCAACCCGAAGCCAGCCCCCACTACTCCTTCCTGTACCACTCCTTCCTGTTCCACCCCAGTCATGGCTTCCGGTTCATCCCCTTCCTGTTCTGGCAGCCATGATGGTACTCCCACTGAGCCACAAATCAAGGCCATATTTCCGCTTTTACCACTATTAACGTCGGACGGATCCTATTATGTTTCGACCCCTGAGCAGTTAGCACACTTGCTCACACTGACTCCGCAACAATTGATTGAGTCACCGGCCTTCCAGAAAGCTATGTAGCAGAGAAGGGCCCAACTGGACATGGAAGAAGAGGTGGCGGAGCCAACTGGGCCTACTCCGCAAACACCAGCCCCACAACAAACGCCAAATACTGGTTTCCCACCACAAAGGGTTAGACTCCATCAAAACAACTGGTTCAAGTTGGAGGTAACTCCATACAGTCAGATTGTGATAGAATTGTCAAGGACAACGGAGGATGGCTGGCCGCTTGCGATGTAGCAAAAACAGGACCAGGTCGCCTACCATGTGATTTTATTATTTATGCAGTGGGGCCTAAGTTTGAACCGTTCTTTCCTTCAAGAGTCCATCCAATACCTACAAACCACTGTACACAATGTTTTGGATGTCATGGACCACAAGAAAGCAGGTTCACTCTCATTTCCTGCTGCTGGTGTCAGGACATTTGGATTTTCCCCGGAGATATGGGCAGCTGCCATAGTCTCCACCTTTCAGGCTCACCAACCAATACAGTCTCTACAAGAGATACGTATAGTATAGTGAGCCATAGCATAGCTGCCCTTTTCAAGAGAGCTCTTACAGCCCCTCCCCCACCAATACAAAAACAGGTGCAACCCTCCCTTATGCCTGCGCCTTCACAAAGTGTTTTGGAGGAATTAGGCCCTGACTTGCCAAACCCACCCCAAACCCAACCCCCGCCTACCACCACCATACTACAGCAGGATGCAACTCCTAAGTATGTCCCCTTTACCCCAACGCAGGTTAATAACCTGATGGAGCAACTACCTGACCCAGATAAACAGCCGATGCCTTTCTATAGATGGCTTGGCCAAGTGCAAAAAACTTATTCTGCACCATGGCAGCATCTGGCCAATATTGCCAGTATCAAGGCTGGAGATGGCTTTTGGCCCTTAATCAATTCCTCTTTGTACAAAAGTTCAGTCCAAGATACCAAGTCTTATTCTTCTGGGATTGAATTTTGCTGCCGCCTTAACAATTGGGCAAAGGACCGATTGGCTGAGTCTGCGTCAAACTTTGCCAAATCCTCCCAAGAGGCTACAGAGTCAGTAGAAAAGTATTATACTAGAATAGTTGCACTCTTCCATGATCTTTTGTAAATGGCCTACAAGATGCCATCAAGAAAAAACTGATTGAAAACCGCCCAGAATATGTTTAACTCCCACCATCCCAAGTTCTACTTATAGCCAAAGCTGTGGAAAAACAATTGGCTGTGCTTCAGGAAGTACCTTCTCCTGAGACAGTAATGTATATACAACCTACTCAGGGCTACCAACAACCTTATCGGCAACCTTAACAACCTTACCAACCATCACGGTCCCAACAAATGCTCAGGCGAAGGGATCAAATTGTGTGCTACCGATGTAGACAAACGGGCCACATGCACAGGAATTGCCATACAATTTTGCCACCCAACCAAGACTACCAAGAGATGCCATCTCGAGGCTCTCCTTACAGAATGCAACAATAGGAATCTGGCAAGCCCGTGTGTCACGACCAGTCACACCAAACACACAGAGACAGTGAGCCCTGAGCTCAGCTCCGCCCACTGTCCCTACCTAATTGCCGCAATCTGCCCTAAAATGGCAGCGGACAACTTGGCGGCGATCCCTGGCCTGGATACGTGAAACAATAGACAAGACAAAACGAACAAACACAATAAGAATGGTCAGCAATCCGGGTCACAACAGTCTGGCAGCAAAGGTACAAAATCAGGATCCAAAAGAGTAGTCAAATAACAGGTAATATGGTCGGGGGCAAAAGATACAAGGCAGAAATCAGGAGAAGCAAAGAAACAGAACCACAAGCAGGCAGAGACTAAGTCAATAACCGGCAAGGCACAGGCAGAAACAGAAATCTTAAATAGGAGACCAGGAACCAAGTACAGAAGATGATAGGAGGGACCAGCTGTCAATCACTGAGGCAAAGGCAGGTTAACCGTTACATGACCAGGGAAGCTTAGAAGAACAGACATGGGTGGGGCAGGGAAAACAATTAGCAGACCAGAAGGAAAAAGACACAGTTCAGACTGGCAAAAACAAAAGGCAAACAAAACACAGAATAAATAGAAGATTATGGCCAAAAGCGCAGTCTCAGTCGTACCTTACGCACCGAGGACTGCGCCAAAGTTGCATTCATGAAACTGTGTCTACCATTATGAGTACTTCTTTCTTAGATGACCCGCCAAATCAGTCAGACCCTGTCTTAACTGTCTCCCTTCCTGTAAATGGCCATCAGACTCCTTTTTTAGTAGACACGGGTGCAGCCAGATCAGTCCTCCGAGCTGAGAATATCCCTCCTGGGGTCATTCTGTCCCCAGACTTTTTCATGTGTAGATGGCCATCCTACCAAGACCCCTTTGACCCACCCTGATCCTATTGGACATCAGACTATCCTATCACGCCTCTTAGGGTCCTCTTCTTGTCCTGTATACCTTCTGGGAGCAGATTTACTACAGAAATTACAGGCAACCATTCCATATAGCCCATCAGACATGAATCTGGAGTTTGACTCTCCCATCCAACAGGAAACTTTGTGTCTTCTAAGGGCTATACCCAGGGCCGCCATCAGAAATTTCGGGGCCCCATACAACCAAAGTGTCTGGGCCCCCCACATTAATAAAAAAAAAAATAGTGTGTTCGACCCACGCCTTGCTGGGAGGTATAATTTGGTTCTGATCAATTCTAGAGAACTGGCTCATATACCCCATTTTCCCAGTGGCTTAAAATGTGACCTCTGTTATACAGTTATAAAATTGTAGAAACTAAGGTGCAATTTAAATGTCACCATACAGACACTTACTTGTATAGCTGTGCTCTGTATGCAGTGCATTATATTCACCCCTGCAACGTACAATTTATAGCGCGTCTACAAGCCCAGCGGGGCTCATTATGATGGAGACTAAAACTTATACAAGAGTGGGGTAGGGGTTCCCCTGTATTCAGAATGCTGTTGAGTACTAGGCAATGCCCCCTTTGGGGTTATTGAATTTCGAGGGTCTGGGGGGCTGTTTGATTTGTATATGTTCACCAATAATAATGCCCCCAGAGGTGCCCCCATACACTAATAATGCCCCCAGAGGTGCCCCCATACACTAATAATGCCCCCAGAGGTGCCCCCATGAGCTAATAATGCCCCCAGAGGTGCCCCCATGAGCTAATAATGCCCCCAGAGGTGCCCCCATATACTAATAATGCCCCCAGAGGTGCCCCCATATACTAATAATGCCCCCAGAGGTGCCCCCATATACTAATAATGCCCCCAGAGGTGCCCCCCAAGAACTAATAATGCCCCCAGAGGTGCCCCCATATACTAATAATGCCCCCGGAGGTGCCCCCATATACTAATAATGCCCCCGGAGGTGCCCCCATGAACTAATAATGCCCCCAGAGGTGCCCCCCATACACTAATAATGCCCCCAGAGGTGCCCCCATACACTAATAATGCCCCCAGAGGTGCCCCCATACACTAATAATGCCCCCAGAGGTGCCCCCATACACTAATAATGCCCCCAGAGGTGCCCCCATATACTAATAATGCCCCCAGAGGTGCCCCCATACACTAATAATGCCCCCAGAGGTGCCCCCATATACTAATAATGACCCCAGAGGTGCCCCCATACACTAATAATGCCCCCAGAGGTGCCCCCATACACTAATAATGCCCCCAGAGGTGCCCCCATATACTAATAATGCCCCCAGAGGTGCCCCCATACACTAATAATGCCCCCAGAGGTGCCCCCATGAGCTAATAATGCCCCCAGAGGTGCCCCCATGAGCTAATAATGCCCCCAGAGGTGCCCCCATGAGCTAATAATGCCCCCAGAGGTGCCCCCATGAGCTAATAATGCCCCCAGAGGTGCCCCCATGAGCTAATAATGCCCCCAGAGGTGCCCCCATATACTAATAATGCCCCCAGAGGTGCCCTCATATACTAATAATGCCCCCAGAGGTGCCCCCATATACTAATAATGCCCCCAGAGGTGCCCCCCATGAACTAATAATGCCCCCAGAGGTGCCCCCATATACTAATAATGCCCCCAGAGGTGCCCCCATATACTAATAATGCCCCCAGAGGTGCCCCCCCATGAACTAATAATGCCCCCAGAAGTGCCCCCATATACTAATAATGCCCCCGGAGGTGCCCCCATGAGCTAATAATGCCCCCAGAGGTGCCCCCATACACTAATAATGCCCCCAGAGGTGCCCCCATACACTAATAATGCCCCCAGAGGTGCCCCCATACACTAATAATGCCAGGGCCGGACTGGGACTTAAAATCAGCCCTGGCAATCAGACCCCAGCAGCCCACATACCATATCATGGATAGCCGTGTAAAATACGCACTGTAGCAAATTCTGCTTCATTTAGCCGTGTCCCCACTAATCCCTTAAACATGTGAACCCCCCCATCAGCACCTAAAAATGCTATAACATAATCTGTTGTGGATTTGATGTGGCATAAATGTATTCATTTCAACTGATTAAATCAGAAGCATCAAATCCGCATTGGATTAGGTATGAACGTGACCTTAAAGGGAACCTGTGAGGCCTATACCAGGTATACAGCCGTAGATCCCAGCGTACAGGTCAGGGACTGGATCTTTAGTCCAGTGTAAACCTCTATAATCATTCTTTTCATTACCAGCTGAAGTGTCACAGATGTGGAGCCACAGCAGCACCTTCTGCACCGCCCCTTCCTGCTCTGACTCATGGATATATAGGGTGGTGCGGCTGCAGCTGCTGTTGTGAAACTTTAGTTGGTAATGAAAAGGACAATTATATAAGTTTACACTGGACTAAAGGTCAGTGATATCTCCCTCACACCTGTCTGCTGAGATCTACAGCCCTAGACCTGGTATGGAACTCACAGATTCCCTTTAAGGGTACAAACACACACAGCAGATATGCAGCAGATCTGCAGCAGATTTGATACTGTATTCAGTTATTTAGATCTAATCTGCTGCGTATCACAGCAGTAAATACGCAGCGTATATGCCGTGTTTGTTTGTACCCTAAAGGAGAAAAACATGACCACCTTCTTCCAGAAACAGCGCCACACTCTTCTTCAGTTTGTGTGAGGTATTGCAGCTCAGTTCCATTGAAGTAAATGGAGCCAAGTTGTAATACTGCACACCGTCTGAGGACAGGGTGGTGCTGTTTTTGGACAAAAGTCCACTGCTCCACTCAACTGCTGGTTGTGATCTCACGTGTAATCTAAGTTACATAATAAGCTGCTAGATAGCTATTTCCTACTGGATATCTATATATCTATCTATCTCCCATCTATCTATCTATCTATCTATCTATCTATCTATCTATCTATCTATCTCCTATCTATGTGCTGTGGGTAATTCCTTGCTATATTCAACGGGCTCCTGGTCAAAGCCATCCCTGCTGGCACTCGGATCCCATACGGGTATAGTGCTACCTATATACTGTGATATCTATCTATCTATCTATCTATCTATCTATCTATCTATCTATCTGCTATCTCCTATCTATCTATCTCCTATCTATCTCCTATGTATCTATCTATCTATAATGCTATCTCCTATCTATCTATCTCCTATCTCCTATCTATCTATCTCCTATCTATCTCCTATCTATCTCCTATCTATCTCCTATCTATCTCCTATCTATCTCCTATCTATCTCCTATCTATCTCCTATGTATCTCCTATGTATCTCCTATCTATCTCCTATGTATCTCCTATGTATCTCCTATGTATCTCCTATCTATCTCCTATCTATCTCAGGTATATGTAGGGCCCCAGGACAAATTTTAGGATATATAATGGTAACATAGGTAAGAATTTTCTGTGCATGATAATACTGTCATAGTTAATAACACCAGTAAGCAAATATTATCTCCACACTGTACCCGTTACTGCCACACTGTTACTAAGCAAACCCACCAATATTGCCAATACTACCAGTATATAAGTAACACATAATATCACCCCACCTTGAGCACGGCCATTACCACACCATGAGCACGGCCATTATCACCACACCATGAGCACGGCCATTATCACCACACCATGAGCACGGCCATTATGACCACACCATGAGCACGGCCATTATCACCACATAATGACTAATACCACTATACTGTGACTGAATACAATTCACTATATAAAACACTAATATTACCAATAAAACGAATAATACAATCACACTATGCCCACTACTGTCACCATAGAGTGACTGGATACCACTATACTGTCACCAAATAACAGCCACTATAAAAGACCAATATTCTCCCAAAGCAGTGACCATAGAACACAGGTGTAACACTCCAGCCCTCCAGCTGTTACATCACTACAAATCCCATCATGACTGGACAGCTAAAGCATGATGGAGGGCCGGAGTGTGACACCCCGGACACAGAGGTAGATCCCAGCTGTATAAAGGTTTTGCGGACCTTATAAGTGATTATAGTGCAGTTACATCATGTGACTCACAGTATGCATCTGCTCTGCATGAAGAGACGTCCACTTTTCCTTTTCTTCTCCATCTGGCTCTGGCCATCATGAAGGCTTCTCTGGCCATGACTCCTCTCCACGGGATCTGTCAGACAGACATTTTAGGCTTCATGCTCCAGCAACATCCTCATCTATACATCCCTCCATATAGAATAGCCCCCCTGCACCCCCCATACAGAATAGTCTCCCTGCATCCCCTCCCATATAGAATAGCCCCCCCTGCATCCCCCATTACAGAATAGCCGTCCCCCTGCATCCCCCCATATAGAATAGTCCCCCCCATATAGAAAATAGCCCCCTGCATCCCCCCATATACAATAGCCCCCCCCTGCATCCCCCCCATATTGAATAGCCCCTCCTGCATCCCTCCATATAGAATAGCCCCCCCTGCATAGAATAGCCCCCATACAGAATAGCCCCCCCTGCATCCCCCCATACAGAATAGCCGTCCCCCTGCATCCCCCCATATAGAATAGTCCCGCCCATATAGAATAGCCCCCCTGCATCCCCCCATGTAGAATAGACCCCCTGCATCCCCTCATATACAATAGCCCCCCCTGCATCCCTCCTTATAGAATAGCCCCCCCTGCATCCCTCCATATAGAATAGCCCCCCCTGCATCCCCCCATACAAAATAGCCGCCCCCCTGCATCCCCCCATATAGAATAGCCCCCCCTGCATAGAATAGCCCTCATATAGAATAGCCCCCCTGTATCCTCCCATACAGAATAGCCGTCCCCCTGCATCCCCCCATATAGAATAGCCCCCATATAGAATAGCCGTCCCCCTGCATCCCCCCATATAGAATAGTCCCCCCCATATAGAATAGCCCCCCTGCATCCCCCATATACAATAGCCCCCCCTGCATCCCCCCCATATAGAATAGCCCCTCCTGCATAGAATAGCCCCCCCTGCATCCCCCCCATACAGAATAGCCATCCCCCTGCATCCCCCCATATAGAATAGTCCCCCTCCATATAGAATAGCCCCCCTGCATCCCCCCATGTAGAATAGCCCTCCTGCATCCCCCCATATACAATAGCTCTCCTGCATCCCCCCATATACAATAGCCCCTCCTGCATCCCTCCATATAGAATAGCCCACCTGCATAGAATAGCCCCCTTATAGAATAGCCCCCCTGCATCCCCCCCATATAGAATAGCCCCTGCCATATAGAATAGCCCCCCTGCATCCCCCCATACAGAATAGCCGCCCCCTGCATCCCCCCCATATAGAATAGCCCCTGCCATATAGAATAGCCCCCTACATCCCCCCATACAGAATAGCCGCCCCCCTGCATCCCCCCATATAGAATAGCCCCCGCCATATAGAATAGCCGCCCCCCTGCATCCCCCCAAACATAATAGCCGCCCCCTGCTTCCCCCCATATAGAATAGGCCACATGTGAAGGGGTTAAAAAAAAAAAAAACACATTCTCACCTCACCTCGCTCCCCAACAGCTTCGTCCTCCTCGTCTTCGGTCCATGGCGACGGCGGCGGCGGCGGCAGCAACCTCTCTTCTCTCTCCTCCAGGTCCTCAGCGGCGCGTCAGGGAAGTGACGTCAGCCGCTGGAGGCCTGGTGGAGGTGGCTGCAGACGTGCCTGCGCGCGGCACGTCTGCGGCCTAGGCACTTGGGGGGATCAGGCGGGGCGGAGACACGCCACCGCAGCCCCCTCCCGCCTCTACAGCCCGCTCACCTCCAGAGGTGCTCCTCCAACCATCGGGCCGAGCGGCTGGGCAGAGAGAAGCGGGCTGCGGTGGCGGGCCGCAGCGGTGATTTTTTTTAAATTATGCAGCCCGGGTGGCCCACGGACTGGTAATCCGGCCAGCCCAGCAGGCATTTGCCCGGCTTGCCAGATTACCAGTCCGGGCCTGAATAATGCCCCCAGAGGTGCCCCCATATACTAATAATGCCCCCAGAGGTGCCCCCATATACTAATAATGCCCCCAGAGGTGCCCCCATATACTAATAATGCCCCCAGAGGTGCCCCCATTCACTAATAATGCCCCCAGTGGTGCCCCCATGAGATAATAATGCCCCCAGAGGTGCCCCCATATACTAATAATGCCCCCAAAGGTGCCCCCATATACTAATAATGCCCCCAGAGGTGCCCCCATATACTAATAATGCCCCCAGAGGTGCCCCCCATGAACTAATAATGCCCCCAGAGGTGCCCCCATATACTAATAATGCCCCCAGAGGTGCCCCCATATACTAATAATGCCCCCAGAGGTGCCCCCATATACTAATAATGCCCCCAGAGGTGCCCCCCATGAACTAATAATGCCCCGATATGCTAATAATGCCCCCAGAGGTGCCCCCATACACTAATAATGCACTTTGGCACTTTGCACGCTGAGGCGCCCCCCCCCCCATTACTGTACATGCATGGTATATACCCTGGCACTTGGGTGTCGCTCTGCTTGATGCCCGCTGTTCTCATCAAACAAATGTGATGGAGGAAGGAAGGAGGCTGGGGACGTCTTAGTTTGGGGGCCGCTTCTGTCCAGTGTCGGACTGGGGTACCTGGAGCCCACCAATATAGAACCAGTGAGACACGACATGCTGACCCGCTCCTTTCCTGAATTCATCTGTATTTGTGACAAATCCCTACATTTATACAGCTCTCAGGGTATGCTGGGAGTTGTAGTCTCTGAGAGGACAACCCTGTAATAAATCACTGTGTGCAGAGGCTCCTGGTGGCTGCAATCTGTGGGTGACAACCATCAGCCCTGAAGGTCCAGCAATACATCTGTCTACACTGTACTACAACTCCCAGCATACTCTGAGGGCTGCAGACTGTCAGTACATGCTGGGAGTTGTAGTGCCTGCAGCTGTTGTAGTTGGGTCCTATACACTGAATGCTTTGTGGCATATAAGAATACAAAGATCTGTGGGGGCTCAGTGCAGGGAAGTGACCCCAGAACATCACTAATAGGGGATAGAACAAAACATCTCCCCCTACCCCCTATTAGTCCTGTTCTGGGGTCACGTCCCTGCACTGAGCCCCCACAGATCTATGTATTCTGATATGCCACAAAGCATCCAGTGTATAATGCACCTAGGACCCAACTACAACAGCTGCAGGCACTACAACTCCCAGCATTTACTGACAGTCTGCAGCCCTCAGCATATGCTGGGAGTTGTAGTGCCTGCGGCTGTTGTAGTTGGGTCCTAGTTTAAAAGTTTGCGCTAGTGTACTGTAGTGACCGCGGGGCTGTGTCAGTACACTACTGCAAACAATACACTGACCCATTTAGACCCCAATGGTACACAGGCTCTGCACACTATAGAAGTGATTACAGTGCAGTTACTAATGACTCACCGGTGACGTCTTCTCCGATTGCCGTCGCTTCTTGCTTTCTTCTCCATCTGGCGCAGCAATCAAGAAGACTTCTCCGACCACAACTAGTCTGCAAGCAGGCAGCTGGGGGTGACTGGGGAAGGGAGGCAGCTGGGTGTGCCAGGGGAAGCTGGGGTGACAGGGGGAAGGAGAGCAGCTGGGGTGACGGGGAGGGGGAGCAGCTAGGGGTGGCAGGGGGAGAATCTGGGGAGGCAGAGGGAGCAGCTGGGGGAAGGGGGAGTAGATGGGGGCAGGAGGAGGAGCAGATGGGGGGCAGGGGGAGCAGCTGGGGTCAGAGGGGCAGGGGTAGTAGATGGGGGCAGGGGGAGCAGCTGGGGTGAGAGGGGCAGGGGGAGCAGCTGGGGGGGCAGAGGGAGCAATGTGGGGCAGAGGGATCAGCTCGGGGGCAGCAGCTGGGGTGGCAGGGGGAGTAGATGGGGGGCAGGAGGAGCAGCTGGGGTGGCAGGCAGGGGGAGCAGATAGGGGGCAGCTAGGGTGGCAGGAAGAAGATTGGGCAGCTGGGGTGGCAGGGGGAGAAGATGGGGGACAGGCGGAGGAGCAGATGGGGCAGGGGGAGAAGATGGGGGCAGGAGGAGCAGCTGGGGGGCAGGGAGAGCAGCTGGAGGTGCTGGTGGAGAGGCTAGGGGGTGCAGGAGGGGAGGCTGGGGGGTGCTGACAGAGAGGCTGGGGGGTGCTGACAGAGGCTGGGGGGGTGCTGACGGAAAGGCTGGGGGAGAGGCTGGGGGTGCAGGAGGGTAGGCTAGGGGGAGAGGTTGTGGGGTGCAGGAGGAGAGGCTTTGGGGTGCAGGAGGAGAGGCTGTGGGGTGCAGGAGGAGAGGCTGGAGGAGAGGCTGGGGGTGCAGGAGAAGAGGCTGGGGGAGAGGCTGGGGGGTGCAGGAGAAGAGGCTGTGGGAGAGGCTGTGGGGTGCAGGAGGAGAGGCTGAGGGGTGCAGGAGAAGAGGCTGGGTGAGGCTGTGGGGTGCAGGAGGAGAGGCTGGGGGTGCAGGGGGAGAGGCTGTGGGGTGCAGGAGGAGAGGCTGGGGGTGCAGGAGGAGAGGCTGTGGGGTGCAGGAGGAGAGGCTGTGGGGTGCAGGAGGAGAGGCTGTGGGGTGCAGGAGGAGAGGCTGTGGGGTGCAGGAGGAGAGGCTGTGGGGTGCAGGAGGAGAGGTTGGGGGTTGCAGGAGGAGAGGCTGGGGGTTGCAGGAGGAGAGGCTGGGGGGTACAAGAGGAGAGGCTGGAGGGGGGGTACAGGAGGAGAGGCTGGAGGGGGGGTACAGGAGGAGAGGCTGGAGGGGGGGTACAGGAGGAGAGGCTGGAGGGGGGGTACAGGAGGAGAGGCTGGAGGGGGGGTACAGGAGGAGAGGCTGGAAGGGGGGTGCAGGAGGAGAGGCTGGAGGGGGGGTACAGGAGGGGGGGTACAGGAGGAGAGGCTGGAAGGGGGTACAGAAGGAGAGGCTGGGGGAAGAGGGAGCGGCCGGGGGAGCAGAGGGAGCAGAGGGAGGTGAGGCAGGTGAGGCAGGTCCCCCCTTCCCATGCTGCTTTGGTCCGGTGAGCTTCCGGCACACGCTACCTCTATCACTGGCCGGAAGCTCACAGCTGCAGCCCCGCGGTCCAGGAACTTCTCTCCTGCTCGGCGCGATGACGTCACGTGCGCCGCTGCCGAGCAGGAGAGAAGGACCGCAGGGCTGCAGCTGTGAGCTTCCGGACAGTGATAGAGGCAGCGTGTGCCGGAAGCTTACCGGACCGAAGCGGCACAACCCCCCCCCCCCAGGTGGCAAGGGGGGCCGTGCGGGCCCCCCTAGGGTAGCGGTCGGGGGGGGGGGGCGGCGGCCCCCCCCCATGTCTCTTAGGGTCCGGGCCCCATACGGCAGTACCGGTTGTACTGCCCTATCGGCGGCCCTGGCTATACCCACAATAGTGGTACTTCCTTACCACAAACCCATCCCGCCAGATATATTGTCTCAACTTCCGGACCATTTGTGGTCTAAAGGACCTGATGATATTGGATTGTTGCCAGTTCCACCAGTTCAGGTCACCTTGAAAGAAGGGAGCTAAACCACCAAACTTGCCCCAGCATCCTCTGAAAGCTGGACAAGAAGCTTTCCTTGGAACACAAATCCAATCTTTCTTGGACTCCGGAGTCCTTATCAAGTGTAGATCACCGGCAAATATACCGGCAAATTTCCGGTTAAAAAGAAAACAGCTCCTGGGGAACCAGCCAAATATCGTCTAGTCCAAGACCTCAGAGCTGTTAATGTTGTAACTGTCTTGGAGACTCCAGTAGTACCGAATCCACATACACTATTGAGCCAAATACCACCGTCTGCCACTCATTTTACCGTCATAGACCTCGCAAATGCATTCTTCAGGATTCCGCTTGATTCAAGCTGCAGCTATCTTTTTGCTTTCAGATATAGAGGATGCCAATATACTTGGACCAGGATGCCACAGGGAGCACAGAAATCTTCTAATCAGTTCACCCAGGCCTTGAGCTCCTGCCTGGAACCTTGGATCATGGCACATCCAGAAGTCACACTTCTTCAATATATAGATGACCTCCTACTGTGTGCTTCTTCAGAGATTTTATGTCAGGAGGCCTCTTTAAGCCTGTTGCAACATCTGGCTTCTATAATCTGTAAAGTCTCCCTCCCAAAACTTCAGTGGAATACTACAAAAGCTGTCTTCCTTGGCCATTGTATCTCTCATGGCGCAAGACACCTCACTGAGGATTGCAAAGTGGCCATCTCTGAAGTCCAAGTTCCCAATGGACTAAGACAACTGCAAGCATTCTTGGGGATGATTACATACTGCCGCCAATGGATCCCAAATGCATCTGCCTTGATGCAACCTCTTTATGATGCTATGGAAGACTTGCTCGATGACCAACCCTTGTCTCTGGAAGCTGAAAACAGTTTTTACGAACTAAAAAAAAAAAAAATATTCTCAACTCACCTGCTTTGGGCATCCCCAACTACTCAGAACCGTTTTATCTCTTTGTCTCTGAAACTAACGGCCATGCCTCAGGTGTCTTGGCACAAAAACACAGGGAGAAGATGTGCCCTGTAGGCTACTATTCCTGCCTTCTGGATCCCGTTGCACGTGCTGCCCCAACATGCCTAAGAGCAGTTATTGCTGCAAAAGACCTCATAGAAAAAACCTCGGACATTATTCTTGGGCACCCTGTTACCATCTTGCCTCGGCATGATTTGACTACTATCCTGAAACTGTCCCAACAGCCCTATGGCTCCTTACAACGCCTCACAATGTTCTCTTCTCTTACCTGAAAACGTGACCCTAAAGCGATGTACCGTACTCAATCCTGCCACTCTGCTTTCTCTCTCTCTCTCTTTCTTTCTCTCTCTCTATAAAGATCCCATTGAGGAGCCCTCACCCACCTTGTATTCCAGTGATGCAGAGATCGCTATAGAAACATAGAAGATTGTTGGCAGAAAAAGACCACTGGGTCCATCTAGTCCGCCCTTTTAGTATTTTCTTCCTTATTATCTTAGGATAGATATATGTCTATCCCAGGCGTGTTTAAATTCTGTTATTGTAGATTTACCAACCACCTCTGCTGGAAGTTTGTTCCAGGTATCTACTACTCTTTCAGTAAAATAATATTTTCTTACATTGCTTCTGATCTTTCCCCCAACTAACCTCTCACTGTGTCCTCTTGTTCTTGAGCTCAGTTTTTTACTAAAAACACTCCCCTCTTGAACCTTATTTAGTCCCTTAACATACTTAAAGGTTTCAATCATGTCCCCCCTTTCCCGTCTTTCCTCCAGACTATACAGATTCAAATCCTTAAGTCTTTCCTGATATGGTTTATGCCTCACACCCTCCACCATTTTTGTAGCTCGTCTTTGGACCCGTTCTATTTTACCAATGTCCTTTTTTAGGTGAGGTCTCCAGAACTGGACACAGTATTCCAGATGTGGCCTCACCAGAGCTCTATACAGCGGGATCACAATCTCCCTCTTCCTACTGGTTATACCTCTAGCTATACACCCCAGCATACGATTTGCTTTCCCCACCGCCTGGTTGCACTGGTGACTCATTTTAAGGCTTTCAGAAATCATTACCCCTAAATCCTTCTCTTCTGAAGTCTTTTCCAACACAGTACTGCCGATGTGATACTCGGATAGAGGATTCCTCCTCCCCAAGTGCATTATTTTACATTTGGAAACGTTGAACTTCAATTTCCACTGTTTGGACCACGTATCTAGCAAAGCTAAATCATTTTCCATATTACTGACACCTCCAGGAATATCCACCCTATTGCACACTTTTGTGTCGTCAGCAAACAGACAAACTTTACCTATCAACCCTTCTCCTATGTCACTTACAAACATATTAAAAAGAATAGGACCCAGAACAGACCCTTGTGGCACACCACTTGTAACCAGTCTCTGCTCAGAATATACACCATTAACAACAACCCTCTGATATCTCTCCTTCAGCCAACCACAAATCCACTGAACTATCCAGGGATTTAGTCCAATTTTCTCCAACTTCTCTATCAGCTCTTTATGGGGAACTGTATCAAAAGCTTTGCTGAAGTCCAGATAGGCGATATCCACAGCACCACCTTCATCCAGCACTTTTGTGGCATAATCAAAGAAATCAATGAGATTAGTCTGACATGATCGGCCCTCAGTAAAGCCATGCTGGTTTGGATCCATCAAATTGTTGATTCTTAGGTGATCCATTATCTTCTTTTTTAGAAGAGTTTCCATCATTTTCACTACTACAGATGTCAGGCTCACTGGCCTGTAGTTACTGGGCTCTTCTCTATTCCCCTTCTTGTGGATTGGTATAACATTGGCTGTTCTCCAATCATCGGGGACATCTCCTGTTAGCAGGGATTGGTTATACAGATCTGTCAGGGGGGCAGCAATCACAGATCTGAGTTCTTTAAGAACCCTGGGATGGATCCCATCTGGACCCATCGCCTTATTCAGCTTTAAACGGGCAAGTTCCTCTGCAACTTCAGCCTCTGAAAATACTGGAGCCGAACCCATATAGCTGGAGGCAATGTTGTGTCCAACCATCCTGTGATTGTGAAGGCCGCCTTCTGAAAACACTGAGCAGAAGTAACTATTCAAATAGTCAGCGACCGCCTTATCTCCATCAATAGATGTATTCTCGCCATTCCTTATTTTAGTAATGCTGCAGCCATTCTTCTTCTTCTTCCTGTCACTTATATATCTGAAGAAGGTTTTATTCCCCGCAGTAACAGATTTTGCCATTTCCTCTTCTTTTGAGGCTTTAGCAGCATTTATAATCTGCTTTGCCTCCTTCTGTATACTTTTGTACGTCTCTCTGTCAGCTTCATTCCCAGTCTCCTTATACTTCCTATACGCTGCCTTTTTTCCTTTTACAATGGCCTTAACCTCTCTAGTAAACCATAATGGATTCTTCTTCCTTTTACTTTTGCTAACTTCTCATACATATAGTCTAGTTGCCTTTAATATGACATTTTTTAATTCTGCCCACTGAGTGCTCGCCCCCGATGTTTTATCCCACCCTCTTAATTCTTTATCTAAATACTCCCCCATTTTATTAAAATCTGTCTTCCTAAAATCCAATACTCTTGTTGTAGTATGGGATTGGACGTAGTCAGTTTGTACGTCAAACCATAGACACTGGTGGTCACTGGAACCTAGATTTTCTTCCACTCTAACTTCAGACACCCGATCCACATTAGTAAATACTAAATCTAGAATGTTCTCTCCTCTGGTAGGTGACTTCACAAGCTGTTTCAGAGTTGCCCCTGTAAGGGCCTCCATTACATTCTTGCTTTTACATGTAAGTGCAGAAGGGATATTCCAATCCACATCCGGCATGTTAAAGTCGCCCATAACTACAATGTCCCCCTTTAATGACATTTTAGTAATTTCATCCATCAGCATATTATCATAGTCCTCGCTTTGCCCCGGAGGCCTATAGACAACACCTATCCTAATAACAGATCCCTCTTTGGACTGCATACAAATCCAGAGAGTCTCCAGCTCTTTATATGTATTTTGGATGAGTGTCGATTTAAGACTATCCCTGACATAAATGGCTACCCCGCCTCCCCTTCTCTCTGCTCTGTCTTTCCTGTACAGAATATATCCCGGTATAGCTATTTCCCAATCATTAGACTCTTTGAACCAGGTCTCTGTTACAGCAACAAGGTCCAAATCATCTCTAGACATAATGGCCGTCAGCTCACAGATCTTGTTTCCTAAGCTGCGAGCATTAGTACACATTGCCCGAAGATTACTAAGCTTCATAATACCTTTATTCCCAAATTCATCTACCGCACCAACAGCACCTTCCTTACCACCAATAACTGCACCAACCATTGCATCTACAGCACCAATAACCGCACCAACAACTGCGTCAACAGCACCAACAACTACATCAACAGCACCAACCACTGTGTCTACAGCACCAACCACTGCACTTTCACCAATCCAGATACACTTATTTGTCTTTACTGGTCGGGGACAGAAATCCTCCTCCTCTATTATACTTCTGTCCCCTTCATCTAGTTTAAATGTCTGTCCAAAAACAATCTGAATTCCTCACTAAGTACCTGTGTACCTATGTGTGATGGGTGCAAACCATCCCTCTTGAACATGTCCTTTTTGCACCACTTGCAAAAGCTATGACTAACAAACCCAAAACCTTCTGCCTTACACCACTGCCTTAACCATGCATTAAACTCTGAGATACGACATGCCTTGTTGTTCTGATTACAGACCGGCAAAACCTCTGAAAATGTTACAGCCATGACTGCTTGGCACTAATGGAGAGTGAGACCTCTCATCTGCCTACTGTCTCAAGTGCAAAGCTAGAAAATCTGGACTTTATCTTCTACACAGATGGTTCCAGATATGCTGACAAATATGGTAAGTTCCATACTGGATTTGCTCTGGTAACTCCAAATGAAATAGCAATTTCAGGTGCTCTACCCCCCAAGGTTTCAGCCCAAAAAGCAGAACTCAAAGCTCTAACTGAGGCCTGTAGAAGGGAAAACTGCCAACATCTACACTGATTCAACCTATGTCTTTGGAATAGCCCACGACTTTGGCCTTAAGTGGGCATTAAGAGGATACCAGACAGCTAATGGGACCCCCATCAAGAACCATGATGCCGTGCATGACCTTATCAAAGCTTTGAAACTACCGACTCAAGTGGCCATACTAAAAGTTAAGGCCCATGGAAAAACACAGACAGAGGAAGCCCATGGAAACCATAGGGCTTATTTAGCTGCCAAAGCAGCAGCTCTCCTTCCAGAAACTCAAGAGGAAGCAGAGACAGGCATATATGTGAACACGCGGTCTGGAAAAGGAAAAGAGAAAACAGAAGAGAAAGAGAAGGAGAAGAAGGAAGATCTGAACCCCGGGACTTATCTGCTCAAACAATTCCAGGAGCAATCCACTTCAGAAGAAAGAGAAAACTGGATAAAACATGGGGCTGTACAAGAACAGGATGGATTCTGGAGGATCAGAAAGAAACTCTGCCTACCCAGAGCTCTATACCCAGTAGTGGTACAATGGGCACATGGAATCACCCACAGAGGGAAAAACCAGACAGTGTCGGCAAAAAACAAGCTCTATTGTGCACCAGGAATAACCACACCTGCTACAAGATTCACCCAAACCTGTAAGATCTGCAATTCTTGTAACACTGGAGGGACTATTCCAGTCCCAAAGAAACATCTGGCTACTTTACCCATTCCAGAGAATTCAGATTGATCATATACAACTGCCTAAAAGTGGGAAATACGAGTATGTTTTGGTAATGGTGGACATGTTCTCCGGATGGCCAGAGGCCTATCCTGTGACTGACATAAAAGCTCGGACAACATTGAAAAGGTTACTTACCGAGCTGGTGTGTAGATTTGGGGTTCCTGAGGTAATCGAAAGCGACCAGGGGCCAGCTTTCATTGCAGAAATAACTAGGGACATCTGGAACATGGTAGGAGCTGACCTCGGTTTTCACACCCCCTATCATCCACAGAGCAGTGGGAAGGTAGAGAGACTAAATGGGACATTGAAAAACAAATGACTGAAGATAGGAAAAGAATTGTCTATCCCCTGGCCAGATGCCCTATCCATTGCTCTATACTATGTCAGAAACATACCTAGACAGCCAACTGGCCTAACACCTTATGAAGTTCTTTTTGGGCGACCCCCCAGGTTGGGGTGTTATTATCCACAACAGTTGGGGGTGGGGAATGACAATCTGATAAAATATGTTATTGCCTTGTGTGATGAACCGACAGTCTATCCAGGGACCCACTCTATACAACAGGAGACTTTGTGCTCGTAAAGAACTACATAAGCGGTACCCTGGAACCTCGATTTGAAGGTCCCCACCAAATACTCCTGGTGTCCCCCACCTCGGTGACACTTGAAGCAAAATCCACCTGGATCCATGCCTCGCACTGCAAGGTGGTGCCTACGACAATTCCCTCACCATGAAAGAACATATCCTTTCTTTAATTTGTTTGATGTTGGTGGTGTGGGTGCAGGGAGATCCTCACGAGGTGGCAATCACCCAAGATAGAGGGACTACTACATTCTGGTACAACTCCACGAACACACATGTTGCAACATTTAAATTTGGGATCTGTGATGTAATGAGTTGCACACAGGAGATAGGATGCCCAAATGGGAAGTGTCATTGGGCGGGAACACAGAGATGTCCAACTGGAACACAATACATATGTGTGACTGATGACTATTGGGGTGCCACATGTCAATACTGGGGAGCAAAAGGGTGGAACACTGGAGAGACTGACTGGGGCTACAAACCACAATCAGCCCAAAACAGAAAGGACGAAAATGGAAAATCTTTACTCTCAAGAATGACACTATTCAAACAGAACTGTCAACTAATTCTGACTATAGAGAATCATGGTCCCCAGGAAACAGGTACATACATTTTAGGCACATATGGGGGTACTGGGGAAGACTACAGGACTCCATTCAACATAAGTGACATGGTTAATTCTACTCAATGGGAAAAACATGCCTCCATGATCAGTAAAATCGAGAATGTTGCAAAAACACATGTACAACTGTACAACGAAATTATAGCCATATCTAACCCCACTGTTGAATATGTTTATGCAGTAGAAATGGGATATAGTGATATGAACTTTTGGTTAGAATGGATGAAATATTCTGTCACTCAGTACAACAGATCAGATTGCTATGTATATGCCGGAGCCAGACCACATCTTGGCTCTGTCCCCCTACACTTAGACCCAACATCAGAGCGATGTTTTCTCAGTATATCCACTAACACTCACACCGTAGAACATATATGTAAGATGTGGAAGAAGCGATACCCTCTAGTCACAAAGAGATCCACCCCCGGTCAAGGAATCACCATATATCCTGGGAATTACACTTGCTTCACCAGTAAGGGGGAGGGGAAGTTCTTGGAAAACTTTAACCCTTAGAGGACCCTGCCAATTTAAATGTTTGCGTTTTCATTTTTCCCTCGTTGTGCTTAAAAGGCCATAGCATTTTTCACCTAGAAACCCACACGAGTCCTTATTTTTTGCGCCACTAATTGTGCTTTGCAATGACAGGCTGAATTTTTTCATAAAGTACACTGCGAAACCAGAAAAAAATTAAAAGTATGGTGAAATTGAAAAAAACAAAACACATTTCTTTTATTTAGGTTTTTTTTTTAGTTTTTACGCCGTTCGCCCTGGGGTAAAACTGACTTGTTATGCATGTTCATCAAGTTGTTGCGATTACGATGATATGTAACATGTATAACTTTAATTGTATCTGATGGCCTGTAAAAAATTCAAACCATTGTTAACAAATATATGTTCCTAAAAATCGCTCCATTCCCATGCTTATAACACTTTTATCCTTTGGTCTATGGGGCTGTGCCAGGTGTAATTTTTTGCGCCATGATGTGTTCTTTCCATCGGTACTTTGATTGCGCATATGCGACTTTTTGATCGCTTTTTATTACAATTTTTCTGGATTTGATGTGACCAAAAATGCGTAATTTTGGGATTTTTTGGTGCTTACGCCATTTACCGTGCGAGATCAGGAATGTGATTAATAGTTCGGGCGATTACGCACGCGGCAATAGCAAACATGTTTATTTATTTATTTTTTTTTATTTATAACATAGGGAAAAGGGGGGTGATTCTGACTTTTTATTAGGGGAGGGGGCTTTTTACTGCTAACAACACTTTTATTTTAACTTTTACACTTATACTAGAAGCCCTCCTGGGGGACTTCTAGTATAAGTGCACTGATCTCTCATTCAGATCTGTGCTGCATAGATATGCAGCACAGATCGATGAGAAGCCAGAAGCCAGTAGTGGATTATAATAGGGGCGTTATGGGCGGCAGCCCGGGGCCCTGAGCTCCTGGGGGGCCCATGACCACCCAAAAAGACTTATACTTTCAGTGGTGTATTGTCTCCTGGCTACACTTCCGCCATGATTTGCAAAAAATCACAGTTTTTTTTATGGCAATTTTGCACAAATCAGGACATCATGACATTATCTATACTGTACTATGAACGCCAGGCTAGTGCCGCCAAAGTTACAGTGGGGTGGGGGGGCCCAGGCTTGGTGAACAGCCAGGGGCCTATGGTAAAGTTAATCTGCCCCTGGTTTGGCCTAGGCTATTTAATAACCCGGCGTATACTCTGGCCTAAGCCATTTAATACTCCGGGGTATACTCTGGCCTAGGCCATTTTATACCCCGGGTATATTCTGGCCTGGAGGGGTATAGTTTGGCCTAGGCTATTTTATACCCCGGTGTATACTTTGGCCTAGGGTATTTTATACGCTGTGGTATACTCTGGCCTAGGCCAAACTATAACTGGGTATAATTTGGACGGGGGTTAATCTGGCCTGCTACACCGGGCTTGATGGTACAGTCCCTTTAAAATATCTTGAGATACTTATATAGTGACTCCATTGCTTTTTCTTGTTTTAGCTCATCCCATAATGCAACATCCCGGATAGATCTGGTGTTTTGTAATGATCTTGCACTCAGAATGATACATAAAATGTCATATGAAACCAAGTCCATATTGTACCACTCCCCAATGGTTATTGACATTAAGGGTTTGTCAGGTAGAGTTCCTTTCTGAAGAGGGTTCAGATTAAACCCGCACTGGCTTGTAATAATAGATAGGAAGCACCTAATAAGGGAAGAGAGAGTACAATTGTGGAGAGAGAATAAGGGCTTGACTGGGGTGCAATATGTATGGGACTCGATGAAGGCCTTTTTAACCCCTTAGCGACCCATGACGTATCTGATAAGTCATGGTGCCGCACGGGGTGTTCAGAGCGGGGTCCTGCCGGGACCGCGCTCTGAACGGCGCTGATCCCGGCTGACACGTGCAGCCGGGCAGTGCCTCTATTAGCCGGCGCGGGTCCCGTTGCCGCGCCGGCTAATTAAGCCTCTAAGTGCAGCTGTCAAACCTGACAGCTGCACTTAGAGGCTTCAGACCTCACGTCCCTGGTGTCTAGTGGGACGGATCTCCCCCCCGCGATGCGATCTCGGGGGGGAGATCCGTTCTTCTGCCCGTGCCCGGCCTCAGCGTCGGAATGACGCTGATCCCGGCTCGGCAATAGATTGCTATGGCCTGCAGCAGGCCATAGTAATCTATGACCGATCTAATCGATCTTTGCTGTGTGTATACACAGCATTGATCTCTATGAGAGATCAGTGCTGTCTATATACAAGTCCCCCAGGGGGACTTCTAGTTACAGTAAAAAAAAAAAGTAAAAAAAGTGTTTTTATTAATAAAAAATCCCCTCCCCTATTAAAAGTCCAAATCACCCCCCTTTTCCCATTTTATAAATATAAATTAATAAATAAATAAACATATTTAGTATCGCCGCGCCCGTAATCGCCCGAACTATTAATTAATCACATTCCTGATCTCGCACGGTAAATGGCGTCAGCGCCAAAAAATTGCGCATTTTTGGTCGCATCAAATCCAGAAAAAATGTAAAAAAAAAACGATCAAAAAGTCGTATATGCGCAATCAAGGTACCGATAGAAAGAACACATCATGGCGCAAAAACTGACACCTCACACAGCCCCATAGACCAAAGGATAAAAGTGCTATAAGCCTGGGAATGGAGCGATTTTAAGGAACGTATATTTGTTAACAATGGTTTGAATTTTTTACAGGCCATCCGATACAATATAAGTTATACATGTTATATATCATTGTAATCGTAACGACTTGAGGAACATGCATAACAAGTCAGTTTTACCATAGGACGGATGGCGTAAATGCAAAACTCCCCGAAATCAAAACAAATTAGTTTTTTTTTCAATTTGACAGCGCAAATGATTTTTTTCCGGTTTCGCAGCATATGTTATGAAAAAATAATGCCTGTCATTGCAAAATACAATTGGTTTCGCAAAAAATAAGCGCTCATATACGTCTCTAGGTGAAAAAATGCAAGCGCTATGGACTTTTAAACTTAAAATGGAATAAGCAAAAGCGCAAAAACGAAAATAGGCTTTGACCTTAAGGGGTTAAAGGGGATCTTAATCAGGGAAATGGCTTATAAAAATATATATATATTTTTTTCTCTCATGAGTTGAAAAGAGCAGCTGAGGATGGTTTTGGTAGGTCCCCTTAAAGGGAAAATGAGAAAAAAGTAAAATAAGCCAGGCAGGAATCAAAAGGCCCAGCAGAAAATACTATTTTAGATAATAAATTTCCAATATTTAAACTGTTTTACAAAATTTTTGACGTGTTTCATAAAAAATGCTAGATGTGTTGCCAAAAAATACCACTAACTTAAAGTACAATGTGTCACGATAAAACAGTCTTAAAATCACTTGAATAAGTTAAAGCATCACAGAGCTATAAGCACATAAAGTAGGACAGGTCACAGCGTTGCCTCCAGCTATATGGGTTCAGCTCCAGTATTTTCAGAGGCTGAAGTTGCAAAGGAACTTGCCCGTTTAAAGTTGAATAAGGCAATGGGTCCAGATGGTGTCCACCACAGGGTTTTTAAAGTACTCGGATCTGTGATTGCTGCCCCCCTGACAGATCTGTATAACCAATTCCTGCTAACAGGAAATGTCCCTGATGATTGTAGAAAGGCCAATGTTATACCCATCCACAAGAAGGCGAGTAAAGAAGAGCCCAGTAACTACAAGCCAGTGAGCTTAATTGGGTACTCCAGCGTGGGGGCACTTTTTCCCTGGGACCGGGGAGGAGGGAGCCACTCAGTGAGTGGCTGAGCGGACCTGAGACATCACGTCTCGGGCCCGGGTCAGACACCCGGAAGCGGCCGGGAAGCGGTCTTTCCCTCGGCCACCTCCTCCCAGGGAAAAAGTGCCCCCATGCTGGAGTACCCCTTTAACATCTGTAGTAGTAAAAATGATGGAACCTCTTCTTAAAAAGAAGATAATAGATCACCTAAGAATCAACAATTTGATGGATCCAAACCAGCACGGCTTTACTGAGGGCCGATCATATCAGACTAATCTTATTGATTTCTTTGAATATGTCACAAAAGTGTTGGACGAAGGTGGCACCGTAGATATCGCCTATCTGGATTTCAGCAAAGCCTTTGATACAGTTACCCATAAAGAGCTGATAGAGAAGTTGGAGAAAGTTGAACTTAATCCCTGGATAGTTCAATGGATTTGTGGTTGGCTGAAGGATAGATATCAGAGGGTTGTTGTTAATGATGTATAGTATATTCCGAGCAGAGACTGGTTACAAGTGGGGTGCCACAAGGGTGTGTTTTGGGTCCTATTCTTTTTCATATGTTTGTAAGTGACATAGGAGAAGGTTTGGTAGGTAAGGTTTGTCTGTTTGCTGACGACACAAAAGTGTGCAATAGGGTTGATATTCCTGGAGGTGTCAATAATATGGAAAATGATTTAGCTTTGCTAGATAAGTGGTCCAAACATTGAAGTTCAATGTTTCCAAATGTAAAATAATGCACTTGGGGAGGAGGAATCCTTTATCCAAGTATCCCATTGGCAGTTCTGTGTTGCTAAAGACTTTAGAAGATTTAGGGGTAGTAATTTCTGACAGCCTTAAAATGAGTCACCAGCGCAACCAGTGCAAGTGGGGAAAGCAAATCACATGCTGCGCTGTATAGCTAGAGGTATAACCAGTAGGAAGAGGGTAATCTGGGGTGAATACCGACAACCTGGGGTGGTTACGGGTAATCTGGAGTGTATACGGACAACCAGGGGTGGTTACGGATAATCTGGGGTGGATACGGTCAACATGGGGTGGTCATGGGCAACCAGCTGTGGTTACGGCAACCTGGGGAGGTTATAGGCAATGTGGGGTGGTTACGGGCAACGTGGGGGGGGGTTACGGGCAACGTGCGGGGGTTACAGTCAATGTGTGGTGGTTACGGGCAACGTGCGGTGGTTACGGGCAACGTGCGGCAGTTACGGGTAATCTGGGGGGTTAGGGGTAATCGGGGAGTAAACTGCAATTATTACTATAATAAAAAGTGTGTGTTTTATTTTTTTGTGTGTTTTTCACTTTTTGTACTTTACACATTCATTTTCACTGTATTACTATGATTACTGTGATATTTTCTATCACAGTAATCATAGTTCAGTGACAGGGACCAAATTGGTCACTTTAAATTTTCAGAAGCAGTCAAGACACCGAGGAGGAAGGACCTCCCAGGATCAGGTAAGTATAATGGGAATGGGAAAACATAAGTCTGTTCACAGCGATGGCAGCGGCCATCTTGGATCCGATGGCGGCCGGGGGAGGGAGCGGGTTAGTTACCAGCCCACTAGGGGGGCTGATCTGGGGTCTGACTTATTTAATCTCCCCCCACCGTGGATTGACGGTGGGGGGAGATGAAAGGCAGTGCAGCGCCGTCCCATTAGTGACCGCCGTATCGGCGGTTACTAATGGGTTAACTGCCGGTATCCGGGCACGGCCCGGATCTCGGCAGTGGCGGCGGGTGCCCGGCTATCACTGACAGCCGGGCCCCGCCGGGGATGACAGGAGTGCAGCTCTTGCGCCCCTGTCATCCCGAGGACGTACCGGCACGTCCATCTGCAGCATACGTCCTTATGCAAGAAGGGGTTAAAGGGGTTATCCAGCACTACAAAAAAATAGCCACTTTCCCTCTATTGTTGTCTACAGTTTGGGTGGGGTTTTGAAAGTCAGTTCCATTGAAGTAAATGGAGCTTAGTTGCAAACCACACCTGAACTGGAGACAACAGTAGGGGGAAAAGTGGCCATGTTTTTGTAGCACTGGATAACCCCTTTAAGGGTAAGCTACTTTACCATGGTTGGATAAAGAACAGAAAAGGAAAGAGTAGTGGGTCATGATTTTAAAAAAAAAAAATAAATAACTTATTATAATGTTCATGCTACCTACATATGAATGGAAAGCCTATCAGAAAAAGGAGAAAATTGCAGATTCAGAAAAACGAGAAAGCTGCAGCCATCGCACAGTGAAGCAGAGCAAGAAGGGATTGACAGTTATCCCCGCTCTGTCTGCTTCATTTTGCGGCAGCTGCAGCGCTTTCACCATGAGCTGCTATGCCTACTGTACTGTCTATTAAAATGCTAATATGCTTTACAATACACATTAAGGAGGCTCAATATTGCTTAATTCTGCATTTAGCAGTGTTAGCCATATCTAACTGTGCCCTGACTAGTGCTTTTGAAGCCCTGCAGTTTCAAACACAGCCACTGGTGTCAGCAAAGGGCCTGTGTTACGTCCATGCTGATCCAACTAAACTTTCCAAAGCCATTAGGTCTTAATCACAGCTGGGTGCCACTGTTCATATGGTAGAAGTTTTTCTACACCAGGGATTATTGTAAAGACGACTCCAGTCGTGAAACTACATTTCCTGGAATGCCGTGAGCTTTGTGCATATAAGTAAATGATGGTAGATCTGCCCTTCAGGACTCAGGCATGCAGCCCGGAGGGATCAAGTATTTACGGAGAGGTAAAACCAGCAGCAGAGCGTTTATCCTGCTAATCTTCCTGATTAAAAGGCGGCTGAACAACCCGGTGGTGGTCCGTCACTAATCAGTGAGTAGTGCAATCTCTTTGGGCAGCTCCTTTGCAGGACTGGATGGCGCATTCCCAGGGCTGTATTAACAGCTGCTGCTGCCCTAGGCACTAAACCTGAAGTCGCCCCATCTTCACGCACCTATTTGTGATACCAGACCTAACCAATACCACCATACCCCCCACCCCCCTGGAAAAGACACCAGATTTACTGGCAAGTCTGAACAGGAGGGGGGAAACTAAAAAAATAAAAACTAAAAAAAATTTTTTTTTCTGTCCCCCTGCTCCCTGGTGCTGCCCCCCTGCAAGTTGCTGCCCTAGGCACCAGACCACGGGTGCCAAGTGGTAAATGCGGCCCTGAGCATTCCACGAGGCACTGACAGGAGCGGTGAAAACACTGCAGGGCACAACTCCACAGACCCGCTCCTGATGACAGCTACACAGAAGGATTGCTTGTTGTGCTCCCTGGACTGTTGCCCATATCCCATTCCTACAGTGGTCTGGGTTAGCAGCAGTAACCCTCTGAATTGGTCTGTGGGCCGGGCTAGCACTTACAACCTGGCCCACAGCAGAGATAGAGAGGACATGTGATCCATGTCTCCGATGGGAGTAGGGACCAGAAAACGAGTGAGATGGAGTGAAAGGTGTTCTAAGGAGGGTAAATGAACTATCAAAGTGCCAAAACGCCACAAAATAATATGAACCAAGTAAAAAATAAATCTGTCTTAGTTTTATAACTTTTCCCGTTAAATCAGCCTGGTCCTACTGGATAACTTCCAGACTGCCGACTTCTTTATGACTTTTCTTTCTTTTCTTTGTTGCATTTTCCTTATCTCTCATTTTGACTCCTGTGGCTCACCTTTTCTTTACAGTTTCACACATTCCGGTTCTATTAGAGTAATATCAATTCATCTTATCTTTATTTCACTGCTCCTGTGAGGTGCAAGTCCACAATACAATTACAGCACAGTTTGTGGTTTGTGTCTGTCAACAAAGCCTTGTAAATAAATCATGATCCCAGTGAGCTTTACTCTCTAATAAAGAAGGTAGAGAGAAATGGCTTGTTCTGTATACCTGGGCACAGTATCTTGTGAACTATGCAAATTTTGTTGTGCATCCTTTAAAGAGAGCCTGTGAGCTTTTTAAGGTTGTCCAAACCTTGCGCAACACAAAACACACATGCCCACCCTGACTACAGTGCACTGTAATTTACTCTAAAACTGTGCAGCATTTTAGAGAAATCACCAGTATAAAATGAAACAGCAACTCTCCACTGCTGCTCCCTGCCTGCGCATGTAGGGAGACATGGCATTACAGAGTTCCTGCAAAGTTGCAGATACAGTTGGCCAGGGACTTGCTTACATGAGATGCCTCAAAAGGAGGAGGGGGAGACGAAGTCAACAGCTCAGACATAAAGGGGCTGATTTTCTAAAATTCTTGCCACAAATTTGAGGAGTTTTTGTCCATTTTTAGAGATGAGTGAGTAGCACTCGATCAAGTAGGTATTTGATTGAATACTACGCAATTCGATATACTCGTTTTTGATCGAGCATCTGACCAAATACTCAGTAAAAATTCAATTCCACTCCCACCTTTCCTGGTGCCTTTTTTGGACCAATAACTATAAAGGGGGGGGGGGGGGGTTGGGGGTGGACAGACACTAGGAGCACGCTGGCATTGTTAGAACGGCATCTACATTCATTGGCTGGCTTACTCGTGACCTGCAGGAAATTGCTGCTCGTCGTCATAAGCCATCTTGGAAATTGGACAGGGAGAGTGTGTGTAAAGCAGGAAGAGTTATAGTGGAATTTAGCCAGGAGGGACCCCTGAAAGCTAATTTTAGCGCTACAACTATATACAGGACAGCAAGCTGAATATACATGCTACAAGCTTCAACCTGTAGGCAGGAAAGACTAGAAAAGCCCTTGTTAGGGCTACAACACAGCATATAGCTGCTTCCATAATAGTGCACAGACTGCCTCGCACTGCAAAATCATATAGTGACACAGATCGCGCACAAGCAGAGAAATCAGTCGACACAATGAGTTCATCTGTATCAAGAAAAATCTTTCCTTTGAATGAGCCTTATTTTTGCAGCCAATAACAGGGAGTATTTAGTATACTGTGCAAGTACGTTGTGGTGGTCAGCATAAGTAAAACAGTCTATTCAAAAATCGCACAAGCCATTGATAAAGAACAGAAGAAATGTGAAAGTAGCAGCTAACATTAATATCTTGCAAACTTTATTGTAGCATAATAATTGAAATTGGGAAGGGAGATGGAGGCAGGACGCTGTTTCGCGGGTGAATCTTCCCACTTCCTAGTGACACACAGATCTTGCAGATTAGAATTCTGCTTTGTTGCTGCGACAGATTGGAAAAAAAACAACACACACTACAGGCTGATCCAACTTTGATGTAAGGTCATTAAAACAAGTTAAAATGAGGCTCAGTATTGTGTGTGGCCTCCCTATAACGCCAGGGCATGCTTCTGATGAGGTTGCGGGTGGTTACCTAAGGGAACTCCTCCCAGCCCTGGACTAAAGTATCCGCAGATCGCTCTCTGACACGTCTCCAGACTCTGTCATATGTGCTCAGTGTGAACCCGCTTTCATCTGTGAAGAGCACAGGCAGTGGCGGATTAAATGTGCCCTGGGCCCCGGGCTGTCCACCCAACTAGGCCCTCCCCCTCCCGTCTATCGACAACCGATACTGACTAGAAAAGAAATACAATAGTTTCTTTTTAGTAGTTTATGAACAATCATGATGATAATTGATCAGTCTAAGGCCTTATTCCCACATTCCATGCAGCCACTCTATATACGGATGGTGTGCTACAGTACAGATCATTGGAACTCCTGGCATTATGCATCATATGCATCATTATGATGCTGAGAGAGCTGAAAGGGTTTAAATCTGCGCAGTGTTTAAATCTTCTGTGCACCGGTAATATACACGGATGTGCAGTGGAACCCGGGAATAAGGACTCAGACTATGTCTCTACATTTGCGCCACCACATGCAGATAAAACCAGACCCCATGTGATAACCGATAGTCGCACAGCCAATAATCCTGGTAACATCACACAACTATTGGTGAAAAAATAGGAGCCTGGTTTTGGCTACATACATTTCACTACATGTGGGAGCATTGTCAAAAATCACATTTTTTTTCATGGTTATATTTCAGTCCTACAGGAGCTGCAGAGTCACAGGGTAGCTTTTGTACACAGTGTGCAACTACAACTCCCAGTGTGGTCTGTCTATCCAGCCTTTGTCCCCTTAAACTTTGATTCTTTGTGAAAGAGGGGCACAGTCAGCAGCCAGACCACATTGGGAGTTGTAGTACTACATTATCAAAGCTCTTGTAGGACTAAAACACCTGATGGCAGTAGTTGTGTGTACCCCATCCCCCACTTTATTATGATAGTGTTCTGCATATACTTACATAGAAGCCATCACTGAAGGAGAGGGGGTCAGAGGTCATCCATCATGTGGCAGCTGAGAGGCCAGAAAACACAGCAGCCTCTAGCTGCAGAAGCAGAGACGTCTCCTTACTGTGCTGCCTCATGGTGACAGGGGAGAGAGGGAGGGGGAGCAGAGGAGCTTTATCTCCCACTACACACTACATGCCCAGGTCAGTGAATCCTCCCCAGAAGTCTGAGAAGTAGGAGGGAGAATTGAAGAAAATAAAACTTTTTTTTTACCCCTTTTCACTGAGAACTGCCTGTCGGAAGGGACACAGCAAGGAGTTCAGGAGGGTTGGTGAGGTGTGGGGACCTGAGGACAGCATGGGCGATGGGGGAGGTGCTGCTTTGGAGATGTTGGGTTGTGAAAAAGCAGCTACACCTCACCTAGACGGCCTGTAGACAGAGCAGAAGGTCCCAAATGAGTGACAGCCTGCTGAGTTATTCATGGTGCTGCACAGCCAATTAAGCGGCCGTACAGCCCTCATGTTGGGGGAGGAAGTGGCTGGTGCTGGAGAGGGTCGGGATCAGCCCATCTGACATATGCCAAAATTGCCAGATGGCTAGTCCGGCCGTGGATCCCAGCACCCCCAGTGCCTCAGAATACTAACTTACATGTGTGCACAGGCTGCTGCTGCTGGTTCTGGGCTGCTCCTCTTCGTCATGGGCGGTGGTGCACAGACTCATCAGCCAGCCTCAAGCGCTCACTTCCTGCAGCCTCACCAGCTTCTTCTGAACGCTGCGCTGCGTCCCGCCCACCTGGAGCAGCCTCCTGCCGCAGCCCCCACAGGAGAGCTAAGTGCCGCGACAGAGGGGGAGTTCCTGTAGTATCTGGGAAGTGGGGGGGGCGGGGTCTCCAGGAACAGCGCGCCACACAGCAGCATACCACGCAGGGGCCCACAGGGCCCCAAAAGTGATGTGCTGCTGTGTATCATCATGCATTGTAATAATGTGGGGCGCGGGTGGCATGGCCCCCCCGTAGCCCCGGGCGGCCGCCCAAACCGCCCACATTATAATCCGCCACTGAGCACAGGGCATCATTGTCAAATTTGCCAATTCCTGGTGTTCTCTGGCAAATGCCAAGTGTCCTGTACGGTGTGTGTTGGGCTTTGAGCACCACCCCCATCTGTGGACATCGGGCCCTCATACCATCCTCATAGTCGGTTTCTAACCATTTGTGCAGACACATGCACATTTGTGACCTGCTGGAGGTCATTTTGCAGGGCTCTGGCAGTGCTCCTCCTGTTCCTCCTTGCACAAAGGCGGAGATAGCGTCCTGCTGCTGGGTTGTTGCCCTCCTATGGCCTCCTTCACATCTCCTGGTGTACTGGCTTGTCTCCTGATAGCGCCTCCAGCCTCTGGACACTACCCTGACAGACACAGTAAACCACCTTGTCACAGCTCACATTGATGTGCCATTCTGGATGAGCTGCACTACCTGAGCCACTTCTGTGGGTTTTAGAGTCCATCTCATGCTACCACGAGTGTGAAAGCACCACCAACATTTAAAAGTGACCAAAACATCAGCCAGAAAGCATTGGTACTAAGAAGTAATCAGCCTCTAGTGTGTTTTTCACTTAACTCCAAATACAGGCCTTCATTTGTTAATAAATTTGATTTCCTTTTATTATTTTTTGTGTAATTTTGTTGTCAGCACATTCAACTTTGTACAGAACAAAGTATTCAATGAGAATATTTCATTCATTCAGATTCATTCACTGGATAAATGTAAGGTTATGCATTTGGGCCGTATAAATAATCAGCAGTTAAGTGCTAAATAATTAAACACTGGGTAAAAATGCTTCTGAAAAGGACCTAGGGGTATTGGTGGACAGTAAACTCAACTTTAGTGATCAGTGCCAGGCAGCAGCTGCCAAGGCTAATAGAATAATGGGATGGATCAAAAGAGGTATAGATGCTAAAGATGAGAACATAGTTTTGCCTCTTTCTAAATCACTGGTCAGACCACGCATGAGATACTGTGCACAGTTTTGGGCACTGATATATAAGAAGGAGACAGCTGAACTGGAGCGGGTGCAGAGGAGGCTGACCAAATTATTAAGGGAATGGGTGGGTTACAGTACCAAGACAGGTTATCAAGCTTGGGGTTATTCACGCTAGAAAAAAAGACGTCTTAGGGGTGATCTGATTACAATGTACAAATAAAGGAATGGACAGATCTTTGTAATGATCTTTTTACTCCTAGGTCTGTAACTACGACAAGGGGGCATGCTCTAAGTCTAGAGGAAAGAATGGTTCACCATCAGCACAGACGCAGATTCTTTACTGTACGAGCGGTGAGACTGTGGAACTATCTGCCACATGATGTAATGGCTAATTGATTAAATAAGTTCAAGGGAGGCCTGGATGTTTTTCTTGAAAACTATAATATTACAAGTTATGGGCATTTCTGGTGATACATTGATCCTGGGATTTTTTTCTGATTGCCATTGGAGTTTGGAGGGAATTTTCTCCCTGTGATGGGGCAATTGTCATCTGCCTCATAGGGGTTTTTTGCCTTCCCCTGGATCATCACAGTTGGGTTTCCCTAGATTGAATCTGATGGACTCTTGTCGTCTAACAAACCTTAATAACTATGTTACTATTTAGGATGTGTTATTTGAGTGTTCCCTATCATATTTTTGACCAGTGTATTTAGTATCCGTGTATTTGGCCTTTTTCTCCTCCCTCTCCACCGTTACACCCAGATTATTTTTGGGAGGACAAACATTTTGGTTTTCTCCTATTTCTATTACAAAATAATAATGTCCCATCCACCCACATTTTATTAAAGCATAAATAAAAACTTATTCTGTATTCTGTTGTGGTCACTATTACCTAGGTGCCCCCCAGCTACTGCTACATTTGATATTCTGTCTGGTCTATTGGTTAAAATTATAATAATTAATAAATAATTATCTATTCCATAATCAGAACCTCACACTCTCACCTCCAAGACTTCTCTTGTGCTGCACCAGTTCTCTGGAACACCCTACCCAGACTTATACCCAACCCTCACAGTTTCAAGCATGCCCTGACGACTCATCTCTTCAGGCATGCTTATAACATTCTCTAAACGTATTTCTCCTGTGTCCCCTCACTGTCTACTCTATATTTTCGACGGTTCCATGTACCACTTACGCTTTACCTGTAATCAGACATTGGCGTATGACTGGCTCATCCTGTTCTTTTTCACTTGTGCCTCATGTCACTCCCAGTTGTAGTGTGTAAGCTCCAACGAGCAGGCCTTGTATACACTTTGTAATTTTTTTACGTTTATTCTAATTAAATTTTATGATATGTAAATGTAACCTTTGTACTGTGTGTGTATAAAAAAAAGCGCTGAGGAATCTGTGGGCACTATACAAATAAATATTATTATTATTATTATTATTATTATTATTATTGTCTTATTAGGAGATTTTCTGCCTCTTCCACTATACTTGGAGACTTATACCTCACTCCTATATGTATTTTATTAGTCTTCTTTCTCCCCTTATTTCCACCCAAAGAGACTCCACAATATCTTCACATATATCTTCCTGCAGAATGAGCTTAAGGCAAGATTTAACATATAGGCAGACCCCTCCCTTGTTTTTACGATCATTTCTGAAAAGGGTATAACCTTGCAGATTAACCCTGACATATCTATCATCCAGCCATGTCTCGCTTATCCTCTCTATATAAAATTCCTCGTCCACCATTTTCAGTTATAATTCTTTGGTTTTATTAGTGAGGCTTCTACCCAGGGGCGCCCTGTGCAAAACCTTTTTTCGGCGCCCCCCCCCCCTTAAGGTAACATAAAGCTCCTTCAGCCTCGCACAAACCCGAACTCTCAGCAATGCTTCCCGCTGTCTGCCCGCTCTGTGGAGAGGGTGTATACAGCTGGAGGATCGCCTGGAAAACTGGGACACAGCCATAGCAATAGGCTGTATCACAGTTTTCCAGGCGGTCCTCCGGCTGTATCCATCCCTCTCCACGGAGCGGGCAGACAGCAGGAATCTGATGCCGAGTGTTCGGATTCATACGAACCCGAACCTCAGAAGATTCGGACCATCCCTACTGCAGACGACATGGAACACTCATCACTCAACCCCCTCCTCCACCATACACACAACTAACCCCCCAGCTATTCACACGACTACCCTACCCCTCCCCCCATGCACAAAACTATCCCCCAGCCATACACACAACTACCCCCCCAGCCTTACACACAACTACCCTACCCCCCCAGCCATTCACACAACTACCCCACTACCCCCCAGCCATACAAACAAGTACCCCCCCAGCCCCCACACAATTACAAACTTTAAAGCCAAAGCCAGGAATGGATTTGAGATGAGGAGAAATCTCAGTCTTTCCTTAATGACCTGTTCTCTGTTTATAGTCTGTTTCTGACTTTGGCTTCAATAACCTGTTATATAAATCTGTCTGTGTAAAGTCACCCTTACAGATATCCTCCTGAGCAAGTAAAATGTACATCAAATGCTGTGTTTCCATATTTGCATTCAGAATGCATTTTTAAACACATGGAAAACAACGTCCCTATTGCAAGAGCCGTGGAATATTGCCAATAATCCCCACAACATTGCACGGCTATTGGGGAGGAAAGCGCGATGTCATCCATGTTTGGACACCAATGTGGAAACAGCCTAACACCACCTGCTGGCCACAAAAGGAGGAAAAACAGTGAAAACAAATGGGTAGTTTTTCTGAAAAATGCTATGTGACATGTAAGGGCTATTTTATAATACACATACATATATATATATATATATATATATATATATATATATATATATATTCATATATATATATATATTCATATATATATATATATATATATATATATATATATAATATAAATATACAGTGGTGCCTTGAATAACGAGCATAATTCGTTCCGGGACCGTGCTTGTAATCCAAATCCACTCTTAAACCAAAGCAAGTTTTCCCATAAGAAATCACTGATATGCAGACAATTGGTTCCACACCCCAAAAATAAATATCTATTATTCTGAATAACATGTCAAACTAATGAAACAAACATTCAGAAACAGCAGAATCTGTGATATTATAAATTACTGTACAGTAATGGAGAGAATGGGAAACACAAGGGCGGACAGAGGCTGCAGGGAGCATGAAGGAATGAGCAGGGCAGATGTGGACACATACATGCAGCACTCTGTCCGGGGAGAGAGGGGTTACAGCTATGGAGAGATTACCTCCACAGTCCTGTCCCCTGATGCAAGCCCCAGCCTGAAGTGGATCTGCTATGATTTGGAAGGTGAGGGAGACTTCCTGGGTCAGAGTACAGGGCTGTAGACCCCGCTATGCAGACCATGCCCCTCCCCCACTCCCCCTCCCACCCAGTACAGGGAGCTCTTAAACCAAAGCAATGCTCTTAAACCAAGTCACAATTTTGAAAAACTGTGAGCTCTTACACCAAAACGCTCTTAAACCAAGGTACCACTATATATATATATATATATATATATATATATATATATATATATATATATATATTAGATTGCTGCAGCATGTATGCAGTGTATCTTAGCTCTCAGCATCCCACCATAATTGGGCCGCATTCAGGTCACCTCAGCAGGTGACTATGGTCAGACCGGGTCCTGCTGGTATACGCACATGTAACAGGCCACAATAGTGCAGCATATCCCACTATTCAGTCCAGTTACATTTGTGTATATCAATGGGAAGTGGCCTGACCAGTCACTGGCTGACTACAATTAAAGTGAATGGGATATGTCTTAGGGTGGGCTGCTGCTGCTGATGTATGGCACTGGCTGCACTCACAGGTATGCTGTGTATTAGGGACCCCCATAGTGTACACACCTATGGCTTTTCCTGCCTCCTTAGCTGTGACTTTTATTTATTACAGCAAGTCAGGTTTAACTCTTTCACTGCTTTTCACCATATATTTGTGTCATTAGCTGCAGTGTAAGGGTTAAACCTCTCCTGCCCCAATAAATCAAAGTTACAGATAAGGAGACACAGCAGGAGAATGGAGTCACCCCTCCCAGGCTGTGACAGGACTGCTGCCCCCACCTCAGTGTAAAGCTGTGCTGTCCCTGTCACAGCCCACTCCCAGCTACCTGGCAGGATTAGGCATGAGCAGAGACAGAGGTAACACAGAGACATTACTCACAGTCTGCTGCTGTTCTGTCAGGACGGGTCAGCCGGGGGAGGGGCGCTTCCTCTCTCTCTCTCTGCTCTGGCCGCCTGTCTCTCTTCACAGTAGCTAAGCTGATTGGTGGAACAGCAAGGGAGCTCGTACAGTTCCACCAATCAGCAACAAAGATGCCCTGCAGCAAGCAGGGAGAGTGGAGAGGAGGATTATACCACTGTGGGAGGCAGGAGTTTGACGATCCCAGTCTTTGTGACAGATTGCCCTGTCTATCTCCTTAACCCCTAGACGACCTAGGACGTACAGGTACACCCTAGAAGTCTGTGGCCAGACGACCCTAGGTGTACCGGTACGTCCTGAGCTATAAAGCGCGTACCTCACCGTTAATTACTGGCTGCAGCGATCGCGCTGCGGCGTTTAAACGTAAGTGACAGGGGGAGTCCCCTGTCACTTACCAATCGGGACCCCCCGCAGTGTGACAGCGAGGGTCCCGATCATTAAAACGGATTGCCGGAGGTCTCTCACCTGCCTCCGTGCGGTCCGATTGGTGATCTGCTCACTGAGCCTGCACAGGCAGGCTCAATGAGCAGATCGCCTATCAAACTGATCAATGCTATGTCTAGGGCATAGCAATGATCAGTGTATGAAAGTAATGTATGTAAAAGTCCCCCAAAGGGACTTAAAAATGTGTAAATAAAAAAAAATAAGTTAAAATCACTAATACACTACCCCAAAGCCCCTCGCCCAATAAAAGTTGAAATCACCCCCCTTTCCTATTATATAAATAACATAACATATAAAAATAAATAAATAAACATATAATATACCGTAGCGTGCATAATTGTCCGATCTATTAAAATATAACAAGCATCATTGCGAACGGCAAACAGCGTAGACGAAAAGAGGGGAAAATAGTGCACGGATTACCAATTTTGTTACATTTTATATAAAAAAAAATTAATAAAAAGTGATCAAAACGTCACAAATATGGTATTAATAAAAACTAGATGATATGGCAGAAAAAATGTCACCCCATACAGCCCTGTAGGTGAAAAAATAAAACCGTTATAAGCGTCACAATAGGCCCATTTTATTAATAATTAATTGCCAAAAAAAAGTATTTCATTAAAAAATATATATAACAGTAGAGAATCTGTGTAAACCTACATTTGGTTGTGTTCGGGCTGACCTATAGAATAATGGTATCATGTCGCTTTTACCATATAGTGCATTACGTAGACACAGGAACCCCCCAAATGTTACCATATTGCATTCTTTTTTACGATTTCACCTATTTATATCTTCATAAATAATGACTTTGGGATTCCGTCATACATGTTATGGTGGCTCAGTGGTTTGCACTGTAGCCTTGCAGCATGGAGTCTTGGGTTCAAATCCCACCAAGGGCAACATCTGCAAAGAGTTTGTTGCTTTCTCCATGTTTGCGTGGGTTTCCTCCCACACCCAAAAACATACAGATAGGTGAAGCTCTCTGGAATCTGTGTGCGCTATACAAATTACAAACATTATTATTTTTAGTATTATTACTTTCTGTTAGAGGCAGTGTCCTGCTGCAGCAATGCAACCCTTTTACTAATATCCCCTCATCTGACAACTTGGCAAAATTTGTTGGGGTGTGCCAGTACAGGACTAGCTTCCCTGGCACTTTTTCCTGTGCCCTTTCTTGAAACTGTCACCCAACTAGTGGTATTCTTTCTAGTCTGAAGAGTAGGAGATGTTTTCTATTGGGAATTACTACTCCTCTGAACAGTTCCTGTCATAGAGAGCACTGTATCAGATTGGAAGGAATACACCACCGAACTTCAAGGCATACAGGAGCTAATAAGTACTGGATGACTTGAGATTTTATAAACAGAAGTAAATTAAAAGTCTCTGGCACTTTCTGGCACCAGTTGACCTACACCTTTAATATTAAGCTTGAAATGCCCGTTATTTTAGTTTTATTTATTTATTTAAACAAAGAGACCTTGTTCTATGGGACTTTATTTATGAAAATTTTCAGTAAAAATAAAAAAAATAAAACTAAACTATATCTGGTTCTAAAAGAGAAAACATGTGAATGGATTTAAATAAAATGAATGAGTAAGATTTCAGGCAGCACAGAAGGAATATTCCATCCCCCAGTCTCCTCCCTAGGACCGCCTACCTAGAGTTAGCTACAAAGTTAGCTACAGCACAAATAATTAGTGATAACAACTGCACGTGTTTTTTTCTGTTTTCTACCTTCCAACAGATGTTTCCCTCACTTGCATGCCCACCTGGATACTTCATCTATTGATTTCAGCCTTACATGGGCCTGGCTGCAACGTTGCGTATACGGTGCACAGTTTAAAGTGCCAGTGGGTGTGTCCCTGGCCATACTGTACCCGGAGTGTACCATGTAGTGCCAGGGGTATCCTGGTCATTGGTCACACCAATAAAACACAAAAGAAGAAAAATGGTGTGCACAGCTCACTTCCCAATGGAATATCATATTATAATGGGTAGGTGCAATAATCAGTATGTTCCATGTACCATGTAAATATAAACAAGAAAAAGCAAACAATACATAAAGGATTATGCACACAGTACCATCATGACAACATCATGACAAAAAATATTAGAATGTACAAACAATCTTTTATTATCTTTTTTTTTTTTTAGACTTCAATACTTCAAGACTTCACCATTACAGGGTCTATGCAGGAAACTCACCATTACAGGGTCTATGCAGGAAATTCACCATTACACGGTCTATGCTGGAAAAAGGTCACAAATGCAGTGAAGGAGCAGCAGTAGTCATTGGAGGCCAGTGGAGGTCCAGCAATAGTCATTTGAGGCCAGTACAGGAGCAGCAGTTGTCAACATGGAGGCCAGGCAGGAGCAGCAGTAGCCAACATGGAGGCCAGGCAGGAGCAGCAGTAGCCAACATGGAGGCCAGGCAGGAGCAGCAGTAGCCAACATGGAGGCCAGGCAGGAGCAGCAGTAGCCAACATGGAGGCCAGGCAGGATCAGCAGTAGCCAAGATGGAGGCCAGGCAGGAGCAGTAGTAGCCAACATGGAGGCCAGGCAGGATCAGCAGTAGCTAACATGGAGGCCAGCCAGCAAGAGCAGTAGCCAACATGGAGGCCAGGCAGGAGCAACAGTAGTCAACATGGAGGGAAGGCAGGATCAGCAGTAGCCGACATGGGGGCCAGGCAGGAGCAGCAGTAGTCAACATGGAGGGCAGGCAGGATCAGCAGTAGCCAACATGGAGGCCAGGTAGGAGAAACAGTAGTCAACATGGGGGGCAGGCAGGATCAGCAGTAGCCAACATGGAGGCCAGGCAAGATCAGCAGTAGCAAACATGGAGGCAAGGGCAGGCACACCTGTAGTAAACCTAGATGCCAGTTAAGGCCCAGCAGTAGCCAACATTGAGGCAAGGGCAGGCACAGCAGTAGTAAACCTAGATGCCAGTCAAGGCCCAGCAGTAGCCAACAAGGAGGCAAGGGCAGGCACAGCAGTAGTCAACATGGATGCAAGTTAAGGGCCAGCATTAGCCAATTATGAGGCAAGGGCAGGCACACCAGTAGTCAACCTGGATGCCAGTTAAGGCCAAGCAGTAGCCAAGAAGGAGGCAAGGGCAGGCACACCAGTAGTCAACCTGGATGCCAGTTAAGGCCCAGCAGTAGCCAACAAGGAGGCAAGGGCAGGCACACCAGTAGTCAACCTGGATGCCAGTTAAGGCCCAGCAGTAGCCAACATGGAAGCAAGAGCAGGCACAGCAGTAGTCAACATGGATGCCAGCACAGAGAGAATGTTGCTCCCATTGTCACTCACCACGGTCCCAACTTTAAGATGGCGTGGAGTCAGCCACGAGTGGATTTCCGTTTTGAGCAGGCGGTGCAGCTCTTCCCCTGTGTGTCTCCTTTCACCCAGACAGGCTAGATGCAGCACAGCGTGACACCTCAGTGCTACACCCAAGTGGTACAAGGGAGGAACACTGGCGGTTGAGGAGGTTTTGGACCTACTGGAGGAGGCGGAGGAGCACCGCGACACAGGAACCCTGCTGTGACAACGGGGTGGTGTCATCGCCCTTCCCTGGCCAAGTTGCTGGGGGTCCTCCGGCCATACTACATTTACCCACTGAGCAGTAATGGACATATACTGCCCTTGCCCGTAATTAAATCTCCAGATGTCTGTGGTTAAATGTACATGTCTGCTCACTGAACGGCTCAGTGAGTCAGCAACCTTTTCGCGAACATAGCTATACATGGCCGGGATAACTGTGTTGGAAAAGTAGTGTCGACTCGGCATCAAGTGGACAACTTTAAACGGCAGAGCCTGGAGCACCAGCAACTTGGCCAGGTGGGCGTTCAGCTTGACTGCGGGCTTGCTGGGTGCATATGTCTGCCTCCGGTATAGGGACTCCATGATGACAGGCTGCCTACTGCTAGCAACACAGGGGCCACCAGCCGAAGAAGGGAGTGAAGCCACACTCCCTTCCACAGAGGAGGTCTGACTCTGTAAAAGGCCCCCCTGACTACTGCTGCTTCCTGCTGCTGTTGACCGCGGCTCTGTCTAGGCCTGCTGTGACCCACTATCACCCCGTTTCTCCCAGGCAGAAAGGTGGTGGCGCTTCATATGGGCAGCCATGGTGCTCGTGCCAGGATGGCAACTCTTGCCTCTTTTAATGCGCCTGTCGCAGATGACCGCATAGGTATCCTCCGGGCACTTTTTAAAAAACTGCCACACTGTTAGGAACTCACCTGCCAGCGCTCCTGCGGCGTCCTCCTCGGTCCCGGCTGCTTCTGTCGGCGCTAGGATCCTGCGCCGAGGCAGCCGGCCGAGCCGGGTGACGTCACAGAGACCCGACGGCGTCCCTGGTAACCAGGGACGCTGCGGCTCCGCGTCACTCCTGCCGGCCGTCCAGCCTCTGCAGCTGAACTGCATCAGGCTCAGGCTGAGGGGCGGATTGCTGGATTCTGACCTTTTGCCTGTTCCCTGACTATCCTCTTCTCCCTGATTTTGGTACTGCGTTTGCTCGTCTGGTTCTGACTCGGCTAGTTGACTTTTCTGCATTGTGTTTGTCTGTCTGTCTGCGTTTGATGTTTTGCACGTATTTAGCGTAGGGATTGTCTTCGTGGTTGTCCGCGACCGCCTAGGGTCGGCCGAGGCAAGTAGGCAGGTGACAGCGGGTGGGGTCTAATTCAGGGCCCACTGTCTTGTGTCTCGTTCTCAACCATAGCCCGTGACACACACAGGCGAGGTGTAAAGTCTAGTACTGACAGGCTGGGAGGATGGGCATGCGCTGCAGATACTAGGACCTGCAGTGGAGGAGGTTTCCCCAGTGGTCTTCTGCTTGTCCCGGCTATGCTTCCGACTTGTTAGTTGACTACTGCTGCCTGTCTGCTTTTTAGTTGTGGCGGGTCTGCTGGCGGACGGATTCCCGGTTGACGAATCCGTCGAATCTTGCCGTGAATCCCATGTAACATTCGATGTAGCATTATCCTGTTCCAGAATGATGCTATCATCCTCATCAGGCTCCTGCTCAGCCTTCTCTCGTCTACTGCCTACTGCTCTCCTGCCAGGCCTAACATGGGCCTGCTCTGATATCGCCTCCGACACAGCTATGCCCTGCACTTGATTGTACCCTGTCTCTTCCCCCACGTGCTCATCCTCATCAAAGAGCAGTTGGCTGCTCATAAACGCCAACAGTTCCCTTGCAGGCGGCGGGTCAAAAGTCAGGGTCGTGTCGTGTAGAGGTACCCACAGATACCTGGCTGGCTGTCTCACTACTCATCCTTGTGGACGTCGAAGTGTGAGCCAGTCACTCCAGGACTGTGGAATTAGACGTGTGGACATGACCCTGGTGTGGCAAAGGAAGCTCAGGCCTGCCACTGGACGCCCTTCCTGCGCTACTTCCTCTTCTGCCCCTTGAGCCAGACTCTCTGCCCTGCCCTCTGCCTGAAACACTTTGTGAGGTTTCCTGCTGCCGCTGTGCCATGACTTCATATTCAAATTATGATTTATACACTTGGTAGATGAGAAGAGTCTTTTCTGTAATATATAGGACTTATATATATATATATATATATATATATATATATAGGACAACTATAGAAATTGGCTATACATATAGCAATTTTTTAAGATATAATGCTACACACCTGAACCAGGTATTTTAGTCTCTCAGGATAAGACGGATGTGATTTCAATCAGAAGGGTCCAAGTATGGAAATTGGGTGTATATATATATATATATATATATATATATATACATACATATATATATATACACATATATATATATATATATATACACACACACACACACACACAGTGGGGGAAAAAAGTATTACCTCAACTAAGAGAGACAAAATGAGAAAACAAATCCCGAAAATCACATTGTCTGATTTTGTAAGAATTTATTTGCAAATTATGGTGGAAAATAAGTATTTGGTCACCTACAAACAATCAAGATTTCTGGCTCTCACAGACCTGTAACTTCTTCTTTAAGAGTCTTCTCTTTCCTCCACTCATTACCTGTAGTAATGGCACCTGTTTAAACTTGTTATCAGTATAAAAAGACACCTGTGCTCACCCTCAAACAGTCAGACTCCAAACTCCACCATGGTGAAGACCAAAGAGCTGTCGAAGGACACCAGAAACAAAATTGTAGCCCTGCACCAGGCTGGGAAGACTGAATCTGCAATAAGCAACCAGCTTGGAGTGAAGAAGTCAACTGTGGGAGCAATAATTAGAAAATGGAAGACATAAAGACATACAAGACCACTGATAATCTCCCTCGATCTGGGGCTTCATGCAAAATCTCACCCGGTGGGGTCAAAATGATCACAAGAACGGTGAGCAAAAATCCCAGAACCACGCGGGGGAACCTAGTGAATGAACTGCAGAGAGCTGGGACCAATGTAACAAAGCCTACCATCAGTAACACACTACGCCGCCAGGGACTCAGATCCTGCAGTGCCAGACGTGTCCCACTGCTTAAGCCAGTACATGTCCGGGCTCATCTGAAGTTTGCTAGAGAGCATTTAGATGATCCAGAAGAGTATTGGGAGAATGTCCTATGGTCTGATGAAACCAAAGTGGAACTGTTTGGTAGAAACACAACTTGTTGTGTTTGGAGGAAAAAGAATACTGAGTTGCATCCATCAAACACCATACCTACTGTAAAGCATGGGGGTGGAAACATCATGCTTTGGGGCTGTTCCTCTGCAAAGGGGCCAAGACGACTGATCCGGGTACATGAAAGAAAGAATGGGGCCATGTATTGTGAGATTTTGAGTGCAAACCTCCTTCCATCAGCAAGGGCATTGAAGATGAAACGTGGCTGGGTCTTTCAACTTGACAATGATCCAAAACACACCGCCAGGACAACGAAGGAGTGGCTTCGTAAGAAGCATTTCAAGGTCCTGTAGTGACCTAGCCAGTCTCCAGATCTCAACCCTATAGAAAACCTTTGGAGGGAGTTGAAAGTCCATGTTGCCAAGCGACAGCCCCAAAACATCACTGCTTTAGAGGAGATCTGCATGGAGGAATGGGCCAACATACCAACAACAGTGTGTGCCAACCTTGTGAAAACTTACAGAAAACGTTTGACCTGTCACTGTCAACAAAAGGATATATAACAAAGTATTGAGATGAAATTTTGTTACTGACCAAATACTTTTTTTCAACCATAATTTGCAAATAAATTCTTACAAAATCAGACAATGTGATTTTCTGGATTTTTTTTTCTCATTTTGTCTCCCATAGTTGAGGTCTACGTATGGTGTCACTTACAGGCCTCTCTCATCTTTCTAAGTGGTGGAACTTGCACTATTGGTGACTGACTAAATACTTTTTTCCCCACTGTATATATATATATATATATATATATATATATGTATAGCACTTTTTTTTTAAGATACAATGCTATACACCTGAACCAGGTATTTTTGTCTCTCAGGATAAGACAGATGTGATATACACACTATCAGAAGGATAGGACTTGTATATCTGTACTGCACGTTTTGGTTCCGTGCACCCTTTTCTGTCCAATGCCTAATCTATCTATCTTTCGCCCTCTCTATATTTCTCTCTCAATCACTAGATGTTTCTCCTCTCCGCTTTTCTAATCTTTCCTTTCCTACAACATCTTCTCAGTAGTCTTTAGTACATAACAGCAGCTTGCTTCCTCTCTCTCTCTCTTCCTCTACACACTGCGTGGTGTGACCGCTCCTTTTATAGCAATACCGACGTCACACGGGGTGGGCTAGTACAAGAACAATGCTGATTGGATGTGTTTTCCGGGCATCATGGGAAAGCGCTTTCCCGCTTTCTAGAATGGTGGCTGCCATTTTAGAAAGCAAGAAAAAAAAATCGGAGCGGATTTCCAAAAATCCAAACCAGATCCCATACCGGCTGAACCGGTTCTCTCATCTCTAGTCATCTTAGGGATGCCATTCTGGCCTTGCAGGGCCTGGCTCCCAGTGCTGTTGGATCTCTCTGTGTGTCTATTGGACTCTACCTCTTCAGAAAGACCTGCCATCCTAGAAGGAGTTCCTGCATCATCAAGTTCCCAAATTACACCTGACAGCCTGGTTCTTGAATCAGATAAGCTATGAAATCAGGCATTACCGGAAGATGTCATAAAGACATTGATGGCAGCAAGAAAGCTGCCCACTAATGTTACTTATAGTAAGTTATGGAAAACCTTATCTCTATGGTTACAGCAACAAACATAGTCATGAAAAGATCAGTGTATTTGTCATCCCACAATTTCTTCAAAGTGGCTTTGAAAAAGGTTTGAAAACTAATATCCAAGGTTCCCATATGACTGCCATCAATGCCTTCACAGATGGGAGGTTCACTAACCAGCTGCTGATTACAACGTTTTTTTTAAAGCCTTAAAAAATCTAGTCCACACGTGTCAATCTCAGGCCCTTCAGCTGTTACAAAACTACAATTTCCATCATGCCTGGCCAGCTAAAGCTTCGGCTTCCCAGGGATGATGGGATTTGTAGTTTTTCAACAGCTGGAGGGCCTGAGTTTGACATCCCTGATCTAGTCCTTAAAGGAAAAAAGTCTTGTCCTTAAAGAGAACCAATCATCTAAATTTCACTGTCCCTAATATTAAAGTATATCTTTCCCTAAGTCTATCTATGAAGATACAGACTATCTTATTCCTTACCTACTCTTTCGTTTCTGTGTAAGCAAGGCGGGGCGCCGCCATCTTGATGACGTCATTTGTGTTCCACCGCTGGAACGCAAGTCCCGTCATCAAGATGGCGGCGCCCGGCCTTGCTTACACAGAAACAGAGGATTAGGTAAAGTGCAAGATACAGACTGTAAAGGCAGTCTGTCTCTTCATGAAGTCTATTTATGAAGATACAGACTGCCTTTGCAGTCTGTATCTTATGTCTTACCTACTACTTTGTGCTGGTGCAGAAGGGCCGGCGCCGCCATCTTGATTAGGTCTTTGCGTTCCACCGCTGGAACGCAAGTGACGTCATCAAGATGGCGGCGCCGGCCCTGCTGCACCGGCATGGAGTAGTAGGTAACGCATAAGATACAGACTGCAAAGGCAGTCTGTATCTTCATAAATAGACTTCATAAAGATACAGACTGCCTTTACAGTCTCATACTTTACCTAATCCGCTTCTTTGGTGTAGCTAGGCCGGGCGGCCGCCATCTTGAAGATGTAAATTGCGTTCCAGAAGTGGAGCGCAAGTGACGTCATCAAGATGGCGGCCGCCCGGTCTTGCTGTCGCTCTGCATGACGGGAGTTTCCTGTCTCGCGCCGGCTCTTTTGAAAAGAGCCGGCGCGAGGCAGGAAAGTAAAATGTGAATATTTAAAAAATGAAGCTGTAAACGTGAATATTTAAAAAATGAAGCTGTAAAATTAATTAATTTTATTTACAAATGTTGGTAAAATCATAATTTACATCTAATTAGGGAATAAGAAAAAATAAAATTTTAGTCCATGATTGGTTCTCTTTAACCCTTTGAGGACCAGGCCCAAAATGACCCAGTGGACCGCGCAAATTTTGATCTTAGTGCTTTCGTTTTTCCCTCCTCCCCTTCTAAGAGCTCTAGCACTCTCAGTTTTCTATCTACAAGCCATGTAAGTGCTTGTTTTTTACAGGAATAGTTGTACTTTGTAATGGCGTCATTCATTTTACCATAACATGTATGATGGAATTCCAAATATATTATTTATGAAGATATAAATAGGTGAAGTCGTAAGAAACAATGCAATATGGTAACGTTTGGGGGGTTCCTGTGTCTACGTAATGCACTATATGGTAACAGCGACATGACACTATTATTCTATAGGTCAGTCCGAACACAACCATATGCAGGTTACACAGATTCTCTAATGTTATATATGTATTTTTTTTATGAAATCCTTTTTTTGGCAATTAAATATTAATAAAATGGGCCTATTGTGACGCTTATAATGGTTTTATTTTTTCACCTACGGGGCTGTATGGGATGTCATTTTTTCCGCCATGATCTCTAGTTTTTATTAATACCATATTTGTGAAGATCGGACGTTTTGATCACTTTTTATTGATTTTTTTAAATATATAATGTAACATAAAATCGGTAATCTGCGCACTTTTTCCCCTCTTTTCGTGTACGCCGTTTACCGGTCGCAATGACGCTTGTTATATTTTAATAGATCGGACAATTACGCATGCTACGGTATATTATATGTTTATCTATTTATTCATTTTTATATGTTTTATTTATATAATGGGAAAGGGGGGTGATTTAGACTTTTATTGGGGGAGGGGTTTTGGGGTTGTGTGTTGGTGTTTTGAACTTTTTTTTTTTACACTTTTGAAGTCCCTTTGGGGGACTTCTACATACACTACTTTGAGTTATACACTGATGAATGCTATGCCATAGGCATAGCATTGATCAGTGTTATCGGCGATCTGCTCATTGAGCCTGCCTGTGCAGGCTCAGTGTAGCAGATCGCCGATCGGACCGTACGGAGGCAGGTAAGAGACCTCCAGCAGTCCATTTCAATGATCGGAACTGCGGGGGTCACACTGCGGGGGTCCCGATCGGTAAGTGACAGGGGACTCCCCCTGTCACTTACACTTAAACGCCGCGGTCGCAGCGTTTAAGGGGTTGATGACACGCGGCAGCGCGATCGCTGCAGCGTGTCATTGCCGGTGAGGTCCCGGCTGCTGATTGCAGCCGGCCCCCACCTGCTATGAAGCGCGCTCCGCTCCGGAGCGCGCTTCATAGCGGGAAAAACACCCAGGACGTAAGGTTACGTCATGGGTCGTCTGGGGACAGACTTCCATGACGTAACCCTACGTCCAGGGTCGTCTAGGGGTTAAAGGAATTATGTCTTCTCCATTTGAACCATTAAATAAAGTTGATTTTAAATTGTCGTGTCGTGTTGTGCCTTGTTTCTAGTAGCTATAACATCAAGGGACTCTGGGAGCTTCAGGCCCTTTCCTCTCATACGCCCTACCTCAATTTTGTACCTGACAGGGTCAGCTTAAGACCTGTGCCCTCTTTTGTCAAAACATCAATAAAGAAGCATTTTTACCAGTTTTCTTTCCAGATCCTAAGGGCAAAAAAGAAGAATGTTTACGTGTCAAAAGAACTCTTCTGTATACAGCAATGGTTTCGCCCTTTTGCCTTGAAGAGAATTTGTTTGTGCTATTTTCAGGACCAAACAAGGGGAAAAAGGGCTCTAAAGACATGCTGGCGAGGTGGATTAAAATGTTGATCCATGAAGTATACAAACATGAGGCTAGAGATCCACCATTTCTTGTCAAAGCCTATTCCACCCGGTCTACCGGGTACTGCTCCACGAAATTTGTAATGCCACATCCTGGTTGTCACCATCTACGTCCTTTAAGCATTACAGGCTACACATACACCACCAGAGTTCAGTTGTGTGCAGTTGTTACTACTGATTATTTATACTGTGGGCGAGGAGATCGAGGGATGGAATATCCCTTGACTACAATGTAAAGTACGTCTGCTGGCTATACATTGTGTGAACAGCTATTGGTTACAGATGTTCAGCGAACAGCATCTGGAAATAAAAGGCATGTTCATTATTTTACCGTCCTTTTTAAATAACGCATGTTAAGATAACAAAGTAGTAACAGAGTGAGCGGCATTGCATTGAATTTAGTGCAATGCTGCCGCTGCAGAAGCGGGCGGACGCTGATTTCTCGAATTAGCGTCCATTCTTTAAAAAAAAAAAAAGTAGCGTGAACATAGCCTTACAAAGGCTGCTTATAAAAAGCACTTTCCAACCTAAAATTGATTCAAGTTTACATTTTATAAGCATGCTATAATAGTTATTAAAGAGGTAAAGCGGCGCTAAGAAATTATTCACAGAATAACACACATTACAAAGTTACACAACTTTGTAATGTATGTTATGTCTGTAAATCCCGTGTCCCACCACCCCCGCCTGTATACCCGGAAGTGTTGGTGCATTATATATAACCTGATCCATGTCGCGCATGTCCGCCATCTTGTGCCAAACGTCATCTTCGGCCGGCCGAATCGCTGCCGCCGTCCTTCCTCTGCTGCGTCATAACTGTACTCAGCCGCGATTGGCTGAGCACAGTTATGCTCAGCCAATCGCGGCTGAGCGGCTGATGACGCGGCCGGGGGTGGTGGGACACGGGAAGGGGGGCGATTCACAGACATAACACATTACATAACATTACAAAGTATAACTTTGTAATGTGTGTTATTCTGTAAATAATTTCTTAGCGCCGCACTAATATTTAAAGAAGCAACATGTGCTGAAAATCACTGAAATTATAAACATTTACACATTTTACTTTCCTATAATGTGTAATTATCATATGGTTATAAGCTTTGGTAAAAAAGTTCATTAAATGAGGAAACAATTACAAACAAACAAATATAAATCCATTCCAATATAATTGTTCTATGCTAACCATGTCACTGCAAAACAAATCTTTAATACGCATTTTATAAGTGCCAAAAATTTATCAGACAATGGAATTTAGCCAACAAATTTTTCTGTATTAAAATTCTCAGTGGGATATAGCAAAGTTAAAAATGAACACATTAAATAACCATTTTCTGTAAAACCTAAAATCATATCAGCTAAAATTAAAAGATCAATTTATGTTAGTAATTACAGTTTCACATAACGTGCTTTCCCAGAGGATATTCTGCTGTCTGAAATAAAAAAACAGCAACTGTCCAAAGCATTTTGTACAAATTAAAAAAAAGCTACTAATACTCAAATATACTTTAAAAATTTACAATGTTTATGTGATATTGATCAGTATGCCAGTAACGCCACAACTTCTTCAAAACTAGTTAAATAAAAAGCATTTTCCCAAGAAATAGCTGTTGAAAAGTTCAGTTTTTATGGAAAAACTGAAGAGCTTTTTAATGATCAGATTAAGGCAATGTTCACACAACATTTTCTCTGTTCCGTTTTAAATGATGCCCGTTGTTTTGAGTCTAAAATAACGGTCATAATTGAGCTGTCTGGCCTTCCCAGGCTGTTGGTACATTATTCTAGTTAGGGGTTACTAATTGCTCTTTGGGTGTGTCTTAATTAAAAAATGTCCATTGAATTGAATAGTAAAAACGGAGAAAGAACCGTGACAAAAGAAAAATTGTGTATGAACAACTAATAAAAAACATCCGCTGTTTGCAAAAGACGTCCAAAAATAATGATCATGATAATGTCCGCTATTCAATACATTGTGCGAATTGCATGTCGGTCTTTCTATTGACTTCAATGCATTGCCATTGCAGTCAGTTAAATCGCGGCAATAACAGCTTTATTTTAAATAACAATATTGGCCACCTTTTTTCTATTTTTGACGTTGTGTGAACATAGCCTAACGGAGAACTCCAGTGAAAACAAAAAATACAGGACAGGCAAAGGAGGGCGGGAACATAATAAAGAATCTATACTTACCCATCCCTGTCACATTACCACCTTGCTCTCACCCTCTAGTTTCTTCCAGTTTCTGTTGTCGTCACATCCCATCGCAAAGTGCTCGCTCAGCCAGCCAGTGACTACAGCGGTGTCCTGCACCAGTCACTGACTGGCAAATTGGAAATTCCTGAGCTAAGTTGTGCGACTGCAGGAGCTTCAGAAAACTGACAGGAGTCATTGAGTGGTGGTTGCACAGGGATGGGTATAGATTCTCCTGTTCCTGTTGCTACCCTGCCCACACTGTATGTTTTTTCGCCGGAGTCTCCGTGCCTATTCTGTAGTGGGAACATATCTTAAGGACATAATTTTATCGCAAATTATAAAAGTAGAAGTTAAACTAAGCTGGAATAATTTTTTTTGGCTCTCCATGGTGCTCATCCCTTGATTGTTAGCAATGTTTACACAAGCAGATAATTACTACAATCTGATCGTTATCGCACAGATTTGAACGATAGTTGCTCCGTCTAAATGGACCATTAGTCAGTTAGTAATTGGCTAAGCAAGAGAGTGACAGCCCGCTTATTCAATCACCGGCTGACTAAGGCGGCGTTTACACACACAAATAATTGACCAATTCCGCTGATATCTGTTCCTGGGTTTTATTTCTAAAATCTGTCAGATAAATTTGTCAATTATGTGTGTAAACGCAGCCTTAGACAATGACATTGCTGCTGCCTGGGATTGGCTGAGTGGGCTGTTACTCTCCCCCTCGGCCAATAACTGGCTGCAGTGCTGTTCTTTCTCAGTCAGTGATTGGCTGAATTATTGGCACTTAATACATTTTTATGTACAGAATTATGTTGGTATGTGAGAAAATCTTTCCATTTTTGCCAAAAACTATAAAACCTTCGGAAATTGTATTACCAGCTAGAAGCTCTTTACTCTATATGTACCAGGAACAATAAATAAATATATGGAAACCCTGGAAATTTCTGAGGTAAAGCAGCTTCCACGCTGACTTCTTACACTAAACACATCTGACATGTTGTGTCATTTTCTTCAGACTTCAAGTCTTTGCAAAGAAAACAAACCTACATTTATAATTAGGAAGATTAATTTATGCCAGTGACGGTAATTAAAATGGATTAATTTAGACTAAAACTACAAGGTTGACATGTAATGATTGACTGCAGGCATCAGCTGTTAGAAACAAAAATATTTCTTAAAATAGAATACCGTGCCCTGTGACATCTTCATAGAACTACTGTAGTCACAGCTTTTAATGAAGGCATTTAGTAAAACATTAAAAATATTAATAGCTATCCGTTTGAACTATGGATGTTCTGGCTATGTTCACACAACGTTTTTTCAGGTCCGTTTAAAATTACGTCCATCATTTTGAGTCTATAATAACAGTCATCATTTAGCAGCCTAGCCTAACCTTAATGCAATGATGGTTGTTGGTACATTATTCTAGTTTGGGTTGCTAATTGGCCTTTGGGTGTGACTTAATTCAAAAGTCCATTGAATTTAATAGTAAAACAAAGAAAGAACGGTTACAAAAGAAAAACTGTGTGTAAACAACTAATAAAAATGTCCGCTGTTTTCAAAAGATGTCTAAAAATAATTGTCATGATCATTATTTTGACGTCCATCGTAAAAATGTCCGTTATTCAATACATTGTGTGCATTGGACATACGTTTTTCCGTTGACTTTAATGCATTGCCATTGCAGTCAGTTAAATTGCAGCAATAACAGACATTTTTTAACCCTTTGAGGACCAAGCCCAAAAAGACCCAGTGGACCACACCAATTGTCACTTTAGGATTTTCGTTTTTTTCCTCCTCCCCTTCTAAGAGCTCTAGCACTCTACCATAATATGTATGATGTAATCACAAAAATATTATTTATGAAAATCTAAATTGGTGAAATCCTAAAAAAGAATGCAATATGGTAACTTTTGGGGGGTTTCTGTGTCTACGTAATGCACTATACTGTAACAGCGACATGATACCATTATTCTATAGGTCAGTCCGAACACAACCATATGCAGGTTTACAGATTTTCTTATGTTATATATATTCTTATATTAAATCCTTTTTTTTTTTGCAATTAATTATTAATAAAATGGTCCTATTGTCATTCTTATAACGGTTTTATTTTTTCACCTACGAGGCTGTTTGGGGGTCATTTTTTGTGCCATGATCTCTAGTTTTTATTAATACCATATTTGTGTAGACCGGATGTTTTGATCACTTTTTATTTATTTTTTTATACATATAATAAGAGATGAGCAAACCAGCCGGATTTCTGGTCCGCTGCACGGAGTCGGCAGACAGCGGGAGTCAGCCGCCGAGATTTCTGATTCATACGAACCAGAAATCCGGCTGGCTCGCTCATCTCTACATATAATGTAACAAAAAATTGGCAATCCTGCCACTTTTTCCCCTCTTTTTGTTTACGTCGTTCGCAGTTCACAATGACGATATATTTTAATAGATCGGACAATTATGCATGCTATGGTATGTAAGATGTTTATTTATTTAATTATTTTATGTTTCATTTATAATATGGGATAGGGGGTGATTTTAATTTTATTGGGGGAGGGGCTTTGGGGTATTTTTAAAAACATTTTAACTTTTTTCTTTACACATTTACCCCCCTGGGGGACTTTTACATGCAGTCATTAGATTGCCCTGGGGAACTTTTACATGCAGTCATTAGATTGCATACACTGATCATTGCTATGCCATAGGCATAGCATTGATCAGTGTTATAGGCGCTCTGTTGATTGAGCCTGCCTGTGGCAAACTCAAACAGCAGAGACGCAAACAGGATGCCGGCTTTTAAACCTGTACCGCGGGATTCAGTGCATGGCCGTTATCAGAAGCCTGCAGACATGTAAGTACACTACTCCATCCCACACTCCTGATGAACGCAAAGTGTGGTAAACGCGTTGAGCGAGCACAAGGAGTTTAAACAGTCCACTAAGGGTAAAAGAGCGTGCAGCAAAGAACGACTAAATCACGGTAACCCTTGTACTGCATACAGATATGGCATAAGGATACATGAATGCTAATCAGATGAGATGCATGAAGGGACCTGTTGCTCTTACTTAATAGCTTTGCACCTAAGGGTGCGTGTGTGCTTTAGACACTGTAAATAAATCTCACCGTTTTAATGCATAAGTTTTCATCTCCCAGATTTTTTGCCCACCTGCTATGAAGCATGCTCCGCTCAGGAGCTCTCTTCATAGTTCCTAAGAGACCCAGAACATACAGTTACGTCCAGGGTTGTCTGGTGACACAGGTTAGGGGGTCATCTAGGGGTTAAATAGCGAAAGAGGATGCCTTTTCTCTATTTTTGACGTTGTGTGAACATAGCCTCTAACTTTCTACACGTTTGCTATACAAAATGAAAATATAGCTAAAAACATAAAAACAGTACATAAAGACAAATTATTTTTTTTTTAATCAGCATGGGCCATGCGGGTATTCAAGCATCTGTTCTTAATCAGCATCAATACAAAGAGCCTTATACAATATAGTAAAACCTCTTTGAGAGGAACACCAAATATTGTACCAAAAAGTGGTCTGCTAAGGAAACTCTCTTCATAAAGAAAATGGGCAGTATGGTGGACTGAAAGTCTTTTACCGAAAATTTGGTCTGAATAAGGAGGTAGTCCTCTCAAAATGATGGTCTTTTTAGTTTTCAGTATACTTTCCGCCATTCGATGTGCCAATGTGATTCCTAACTTACAGTATTTGAAAATCACCTTATTTACAAAAAATGACTCCCTAGCCCAGAAAAAAAAGCTCAACAAGACATGGCCACCAAGTGTCACCTGGTAATCTGCTGTCCATTGTCTGTTGTTAGGGGCAATTTATCTGGAGTGAAAAAAAACTAAGGTTGCAGTTACTACCAGTGTTTATGGATGGACATACAAAGTAACTGTGCAATCCTATACTACAATTAATGTGTTGGACCTTATAACTTCAAGCTTTAAGAGTTTTAAATGCGTGTGTGTGTGTGTGTGTGTGTGTGGGGGGGGGGGGGGGGGCGGCGGCGTTGTTTAATGAAAAACTGTAAGCAAGCGCTCAGTGGGCAGTATTTAAATGCAAATAGACTGAGGGGGAGATTTATCAAACTGCTGTAAAGTAGAATTGTCTTAGTTGCCCCTAGCAACCAATCAGATTCCACCTTTCATTTTTCAAAGATTCTGTGAGGAATGAAAGGTGGAATCTGATTGGTTGCTAGGGGCAACTAAGACAGTTCTATTTTACACCATGTTTGATAAATCTCCCCCAATATGTTCTAGAAATTAGTAAAAAAAAAAAAAGAAAAGGTCATGGTTTACAAGTGATGCAAGTGTAGTGTCCCACCTAAGTTTTTATACCACCCAGGTAAAGTTACTCTCCCAGGACTTCCTGTTTTCTGTTTTTGGAGAAATAGAGTCAGAAAACAGGAAGTGCCGTGTTTTCCATGATAACTAAAAAATAAATAAATAAATAATGAATTGCAAACTTGCTTTATATCACATCTACTGTTGATTTAGGTTTTGAAAGTTATAACGACAGTAACAATTTAAGCTAAACTACGTGTTTTCTTTTCTACTGTATATGGTGTAACAGGTAAGACAATAAGCTGCTGTGCCTTACTCCAACCACTGGGTGTCACACTCTCCCACAGCACAGATGCAGTCAAAACCAGGATCAGCTACACACACTTTCCCTCTATAGTCTTTACTTCCTGCTCTCTACTGACGTATGCACGTAGGAAAGTTATATCGCTAGATAGCTTCGCCCAGTGACAAAGACCTGAGACTCATACTACCCATTTAGGATGGAAACCTGGCACTGAAAGGCAGAAGGCGATCCGTTGAGATAACAGAGACTCAACTATAGGTGAGTACTAGGACTTTTTTCAAGATGTAATTTAGCTTCAACACATCCTGGCAGAGTACTCACTAAATTAGGCAAGGGGCCCTCCTATGCAGTCCCTGACACCTGTTATCTTCTATTATCTCTTTTCTACAGCTTCTACTAATCATCTTCTACAAGTTCTTAATACTGTTATTGATTTTTGCACTAAGTACCTAAGCACAGTTGCACTATTATTATTATTATTATTGCACTAAAGATACCTTCTCTATGTAAAGTTAAACAATGGTTAAAGTGGGACTCTGTCATCTCTACTGCTGCACCTGCACCTACACTACGCACCTCACACTAGTCCTAACTAGGTATGGTCCGAACCGAGTTCGTACGAACCCGAACCATCCGCAATGATTACCGCTGTCTGCCCAATCCGTGCAGCGGGCGGATCCAGCGGAAGGAACGCCAGGAAAACTGGGATACAGCCATAGCCATAGGCTGTATCCCAGTTTTCCAGGCGGTCCTCCCGCTGTATCCGCCCGCTGCACGGAGCGGGCAGACAGTGGTAATCCGATGCTGAGCGTTCGGGTTCAGCCGAACCCGAACCTCGGCGGGTTCAGACCATCCCTAGTCCTCACCAAGGTCCGGTTGCCATGTGACCAGGGGTGGGTGTTACCACTACTGGCCACCATGACAAGTAGCCCCCAAAATACCAGAGCGTACCAGCAGGTTCACCACCAGTCCCAGCAACCCAGGCCTCGGCACTACTAGTCCTTGTCACAAGTATCATTGACTAAAAACCCCATGGCCATGGTAACAAGAAGGGATTTGTCATCTTTGAGAAACATAGTCATGGGGATTTGTGCCTGGATAATACTGTTTTTGGGGCATAGGATACATGGTGCACTTTGTTGAGGCATTGAGCTGCTGTGGATAATATGTTGTTGCAAATAGTTTAATTAGTCTATCCTATGGGCAGTAAATCTGAAGATGTGGTTCTTTAAAACTATGCAAATTGACACAACTCCAGAGCACTGAAAGGAGCCTGCCACAGACTCAACTTCAGAGCATGAGAAGGGAAACAACGGTCCCCAGGACCAACACTCTGCTATTCCCCTATTTCAACAAACACATTTTACATTCGTGCTATGGACTTGTATGGACAGCATATAAAATCACTAATATAGTATCACTGGTGCTCTATTTTAGACTACTGTACATGTTATATATTTTAGGCGTTTTAGTTTATGTTATTTTGTGAATTTGTGATTGATCTTGTGACAAATTGTATTATCCTGACTTGCAGAGATGGGGCTGTGCGATGGTAACCGCACCTGTTGTTGTTTACAGGCAAGATATGGCATCCAGGTTCTTCCAAGCAATGGGGTTGTGGCTTTCCATGTGCTGACGCATACATGTAGTACCTGGTTTTGAACCCAAACCTGACCCACTTTATGCTCACAAATGCTACAGATGACTGTGTGGTGAGCCGCGGTGTGGAGGTACGGACGGTCACTTGCCAGATGGTGAAGCGTGACGCCCGTCCTGTGGGGGTTGGCCGAGATATAGCTTTGCCCAGTAATGGTAGTTTTTTGTGACACCAGTGCCGGTTGGGCACACAGGTATAACAGTGCATAGTGTGTAGTGAGGTTGCTTGAGAAGAAACTAGGTCTACATACATGTGCTCTTCATCTAGATCACAACAAGCCAGGGCCCAACTGGACCGCTGTAGAGAGTGTTGTGACATGCGTCCTGCCTCTACAGAATCCAAAGGCAAAAGACCCCTACCAGGGGCGGGCTGGGCCGGGGGGCAGGGTGGCATATGCCCCCCGGACCAGTCCCCCCCAGTACACTTAAGGGCCGCAGAGGCCGGATGTTAATTAGGCCGCTCTGCCAGGCTCCCTGAATGTAGCATTCACATTCACATTTCACTGCACTCACTCACATTCCAAGAGTCAGCAGCGTTCATAGTACAGGACAGATAATGTCATGATGCCCTGATTTGTGCAAAATTGCCATAAAAAACAATGACAATCATGGCGAAAGTGTAGCCAGGATGCAGTGTCCCAGAACATGCAGACTACTACTCCTATTATGGCCATTTCTCTTGCTGTGTCAATGCCTGTTCTGGTAAGTGTTTGCACTGCAACTGCTGCTGGTTTTCCCCTAGTATTCTCTGGTAATGTGCATTCTCATGTGTATTCTCATGTATTCCTGTGTATTATTGCATTGTACAGTGGTATGCAAGGCTGTTAATCACGTGATCGTGCCAGTGCCCTGTAACCATGGTTCCTCCAATGGCCGACTAGCTCTGGCCAGGAGCAACCATGTGACCTCCCACTTCCTCCTAACAAGTTAGTCTTCCCCCTGCTTCCAAGCAAGGAGGATGTGTGTCGTCCCTCTCCTGCCTCAGAGGAGTTGGGCTTCTTCTCTGCAGCTCCCACTTCACCACTAGAAGTGTGGATCAGGTGCTCTGCAGTATTCAAGTCTTTGGCTGTATCTGCCTGCTCAAGTGTCCGGAGTCTTCTCTCTCAGCTGGGTGTCATTCCGTTATCTCTCCTCATCGCTACAAGGATTCACAGCAAGTATTATTCTCAAGCTAATCCACCCAGCAACGCTATTTCTCTCATACTCCTACTCCCATCATCCGGCACGTATTCTCACAGCCTATGCAGCACCACTCCTGCTTTATTTGTCAAAGCCTGCTATATACCCGGTTGCATCCGGAGAGACTGTTGCTACTAGTTACCTCATCTATAATAAAACCGCTGTTACTGAACCCTGGCATTGGTGTCCACTAACTGGTGCCCTGACTAAGTGCAGTGAAGAATCGCATGCCCATCATCACCCGCAGATTCCACAGACCGGCCCTACAGCTGTGCTGCCCTCAGGCCTATACCCTGACAAGTATAACCCCTGCAGCTGCCCCGGTCATTGCCCGCTCATAACACCAGCACTGCGGAAGTGGCCCCCAGGGGCCAGGGCATCGCAAGGAGACAGTACACCACTGAAAGTATGTCTTTTTGGGTGGTCATGGGCCCCCCAGGAGCTCAGGGCCCCGGGCTGCCGCCCGAAATGCCCCTATTATAATCCACTACTGGTATTGGTGTCTGTAAGACACCAATACAGTTGCCTAGGACTGGCTGGAGCAGGGGCCACTCACTTCCCTGTCTGGCCAGCCAGTGTCTCCTCCGTGATTCAGGCAGTGTGATGAGCACTGCCTGCATCTCTCTGCTCTGGTCAGACCAGACAAGAAGATGCCAGAGCAGCAGAGCAGTAAAGGACCACCTTAGTGAGGAGGGGGACATTGTGCTTTTTTCTGCAACACGTGACTCTCCAGTTATTGCAGAACTACAACTCCCATTGTACTCTGGTAGCAGGACATGATGAGAGTTGTAGTTTGGTAGCAGCTGAGGAGCCACTGGTTAGGAAGCAATGATTTAGGGTGTTCTCCAACCTGTGACTCCTCAGTTAGTGTAAAACTACAACTCCCATAATGCCCTTCTGGCAGGAGATAATGGGGATGGCAGTTGAGGAACAGCAGCAGGGTCACATGTTGGAGAACATCACACTAAATAAACCCTAAATCATTGCTTCCTAACCAGTGGCTCCTCAGCTGCTACCAAACTACAACTCACATCATGTCCTGCCAGCAGGGTACAATGGGAGTTGTAGTTTTGCCACTGGTAGGGAAACAATAATTTAGGGGACCACTTTATTTAGTATAGTGTTCTCCAACATGTGACCCTCCAGTCGCAGCAAGACTAGAACTCCCATCATGTTCTGCTGACATAATGGAGGTTGTAGTTTAGGAGCAGCTGAGGAGCCACTGGTTGGGAAACAATGATTTAGGGGGTCAGTGGCACAGTACATTAGGAGAGTCAGTGTCACAGTACACTAGAGAGGACAAAGGTACTGTACATTAGAGAGGACAGTGGCACAGTACATGGGGGGGCAGTGGTACAGTACATTAGCGGGGTCAGTGGTACAGTACATTAGAGAGGACAGTGGTACATTACATTAGAGGGGACAGTGGTACAGTTCATTAGGGGAGTCAGTGGTACAGTACATTAGAGGACAGTGGTACAGTACATTAGAGGGGTCAGTGGTACAGTAAATTAGAGAGGACAGTGGTACATTACATTAGAGAGGACAGTGGTACGGTACATTAGAAGACAGTGGTACAGTACATTAGTGGGGACAGTGGTACAGTACATTAGAGGGGACAGTGGTACAGTGCATTAGAGGACAGTGGTACAGTACATTAGAGGGGTCAGTGGTAGTGATTAGCGAGTACTAAAATGCTCGGGTGCTCGTTACTTGAGACGAGTATTTCCCCTTACTCGAGTGCTCGTTTCGAGCAACGAATCCCATTGAAGTCGATGGGAGACTCAAGCATTTTTTGAGGGGACTCAAGTTCGGTAGAGAGAAGGTCGTGTGAAAACCTGTCAACCTCAGAAATTGATGGAAACACAACGGAAATGGACAGGAAACAGCAGGGGCAGAATGTATGCATGCCTCTGAGGCTGCCTAATGGCACCATTATGCCTAATTCTGTGCAACAGCCTGGTTAAAACAGCATGGTAGTGAGAACACAGGGAACCATTAAAACAGAGGTAGCTTATCATGAACCACCCAAAAATTCAGCCTGACACAGCATAGCGGTGAGGACAGAGTGAACAAGGTAGAAGCGGTAGCCAGTCAGCCTTCCAAAAATTATACCAGACCTAGCATGGCAGTGAGCTCACAGAGAACCATTAAAAGTGAGTGAGAAAGAAAGTGAGCCTCCCCAAAATTAGGCCAAACACTGCATGGCATTGAGCACACAGAGAACTGCCGGGATCAGCAGTAGCCAACATGGAGGCCAGGCAGGAGCAACAGTAACCAACAGGGAGGCCAGGCAGGAGCAACAGTAACCAACATGGAGGCCAGGCAGGAGCAACAGTAGTTAACATGGAGGCCAGGGCAGGCACACCAGTAGTCAACATGGATGCCAGTTAAGGCCCAGCAGTAGCCAACATGGAGGCAAGGGCAGGCACCACAGTAGTCAGCAGAAGTCAACATGGATGCCAGTAAAGGCCCAGCAGTAGTCAACATGGATGCCAGTTAAGGCCAAGCAGTTGCCAACAAGGAGGCAAGGGCAGGCACAACAGTAGTCAACATGGATGCAAGTAAAGGCCCAGCAGTAGACAATATGGAGGCAAGAGGAGCATGGTGGCTCAGTGGTTAGCACTGTAGCCTTGCAGCGCTGGAGTCCTGGGTTCAAATTCGACAAGGACAACATCTGCAAAAAGTTTTTACGTTCTCTCCGTGTTTGCGTGGGTTTTCTCCCACACCCAAAAACGTACAGATAGGTGAAGCGCTGCGGAATCTGTGTGCGCAGGCAGGCACAGCAGTAGTCAGCATGGATGCCAGTAAAGGCCCAGTAGTAGTCAACATGGATGTCAGTGAAGGCCCAGCAGTAGTCAACATGGATGCCAGTTAAGGCCCAGCAAAAAGGAGGGAAGGGCAGGCACACCTAGTGAGGCTCCCCAAAACTAGGCCAGACACTGCAGGGCTTTGAACACACAGAGCCATTACAAATGAGTGAGGAAGCTAGTGAGGCTCCCCCAAACTAGGCCAGACACAGCATGGCATTCAGCACACAGAGAACCATTACAAGTGAGTGAGGAACCTAGTGAGGCTCCCCAAAACTAGGTCAGACAGTGCAGGGCCTTGAACACACAGAGAACCATTACAAGTGAGTGAGGAAGCTAGTGAGCCTCCCAAAAATTAGGCCAGACACTGCATGGCATTCAGCACACAGAGAGCCATTATCAAGTGGAGGAATCAAGTGAGCCCACCCAAAAATTGGAGTGAGTCCAGGGGCTGGGATATGTAGTGGACATGAACCCGGGTGCTGACAGCTAACTGGCTAGGCCTGCTCTCAATCACCACGCACCATCAAGAGTACACTTGATGTCTCTCAACCGGGGGTGGTGAGGCCCCGGCCCCGAATAGACAAAAAAATTAAATAAAACAGACGTAGTGTGACGTCAGGCAGTGAAGACATATAGAACAATACAGTCTTCTTAAGAGGCCCTGGAATTTGAGAACACGGGGAACCATTAAAACAGAGGTAGCATATCATGAACCACCCAAAAATTCAGCCTGACACAGCATGGCGGTGAGAACAGAGCAAAGAAGGTAGAAGCGATAGCCAGTTAGCCTTCCAAAAATTATACCAGACCTAGCATGGCATTGAGCACACAGAGAATCCTTAAAAGTGAGGAAGCACGTGAGCCTCCCAAAAATTAGGGCAGAAGCAGCATGGCATTGAGCACCCAGAGAATGATTACAAGTAAGTGAGGAAGCAAGTGAGCCTCCCAAAAATAAGGCTAGACACAGCATGGCATTGAGCACCCAGAGAACCATTACAAGTCAGTGAGGAAGCAAGTGAGCCTCAGAAAAATTAGGCCAGAAGCAGCATGGCATTGAGCACCCAGAGAACCATTACAAGTAAGTGAGGCAGCAAGTAAACCTCCCAAAAATTAGGCCAGACACAGCAGGGCCTTGAACACACAGATAACCATTACAAGTCAGTGAGGAAGCAAGTGAGCCTCCCAAAAATTGGAGTGAGTCCAGGGGCTGGCATATGTAGTGGACATGAACCCGGGTGCTGACAGCTAACTGGCTAGGCCAGTTGTCAGTCAGCATTCACCATCAAGGGTACACTTGATGCCTCTCGACCGGGGTTGGTGAGGCCCCGGCCACGGCTACACAAAAAAAATAAAATAAAACAGCAGGCTGGTTGTGGGGGCGCGATCGGCGGGCCCCCGGCAACCAGTCCCGCTCCTCCGCAGACGTAGTGTGATGTCAGAGCATGGCAGTGAGGACACAGAGAACCATTAGGAGTGAGGAAGCAATTGAGACTCCCAATAATTAGGCCAGACCCTGCATGGCGGAAGAAGACTTGGCAGTTGGCTGAAAATTGTAGGAAGAGGAGGAGGAGGAGAGGAGATACCAAGAATCTTCATGTTCAGCTGGTTTCCCTGGGTGGACAATTGAATTCAGGTGAAATCCAGGCTTTGTTCATTTTTAGAAACGTCAGCGCTGTCAGTGGACAGGTGGGTGCGCTTATCAGTGACTATGGCACCAGCTGCACTGAAGACCCGCTCTGACAGCACGCTAGCGGCAGGGCAGGCCAGCACCTCCAAGGCGTAATGCACGAGTTGGGGCCACGTATCCAGCTTTGAAGCCCAGTAGTTGTAGGTAGTAGAGTGATCGGGAAGGACAGTGGTATGGTCAGCAAGGTACTCCCTCATTCCCTCTTCCTGAAGGCTTCCTTCCTACTCTGTCTAGACTGGGGACGGTTGACATAGTCTTGCTGGGGTGCCATGAAACTGTCAAAGGCCTTGGAGAGTGTTCCCCTGCCCCTTGACAAGCTGCCTGCTCCACTGCTCCTCTCCCCCGCTCTTTGGCCCACAGAACTACGTCCTCTGGCGCTAGCGGTGTCAGATGGGAAGTACATTTTCAGCTTCTGCACCAGGGCCTGTTGATATTGATTCACTCTCATACTGAGTTCCTCGGCAGGAATGAGTGGACAAGTTCTGTTTGTACCGAGGGTCCAGGAGGGTGAACACCCAGTAATCTGTGTTTTCAAAAAATTTTTTAACCCCAGGGTCACAGGAAAGACAGCCTAACAAAGTCAGCCATGTGCGCCAGGGTCCCAACATGCAAAAACTCCCTCTCCTGACTAGCCTCAATTCCCGCCTCCTCCACCAATTCACCCTCTTCAGGCCATACACGCTCAACAAGTAAGGATTGAGCATGGGTACCCTCTTCAGTGGCGGCACCAGTCTGCTCCTCTTCCTCCTCTTCTTCATCCTCCTCATCCTCTCAACACTTGGTGTTGAGAAACTGACGTCAGGGTGGCTTTGACTATCTAGCTGCGGCTGTTCTTTTTCCCATCTCCTGAGACAAAGGCAAAGTGTCAGACTTCAGGCTGAGCAGGGAGGTTTTAAGCAGACACAGCAGCGGGATGGTGAGGCTGATGATGGCGTCATCTCTGCTGACCATCTGTGTTGACTCCTCAAAGGGGCCCAGTACCTGACAGATAGCAGACACCCTCGTCCACTCCTCATTGTAGATTTGAGGTAGCTAACTGACCTGACTACCGCTTTTTACCGAGGTTGCCATCTAGCAATGGCTCTGCGTTGCTAGTAAACCCTGGCTACCATCTGTAAGGTAAAATTCCACCTCGTGAGCACTCGCACAACAGTCTGTGAGCCGGCAGTTGCAAGCGCCTTTGCACTGCCCTAAGGGTGGCAGCATCCGTGGTTGACTTGCGGAAATGCGCACAGATGCGCCGCACTTTGGTGAGCAAGTCAGCCAAATTGGGGTAGGTCTTAAGAAACCGCTACATGACTAGGTTGAACACGTGGGCCAGGCATGGTACATGTGTGAGGCTGCCGAGTTGCAGAGTCGCCACCAGGTTTCGCCCTTTGTCACACACAACCATGCCTGGTTTGAGGCTCCGTGGAGCCAGCCAAAAATCTGCCGTGATGCCCTGCAACAGCTCCTGGGCCGTCTGCCTCTTGTTGCCTAAGCTCAGCAGTTTCAACACCGCCTGTTGGCACTTACCCACCGCACGGCTGATGCTACGAGATGAAGGCGACGTGCTCAAGGAGGGTAATAGAGAGGAGGAGGAAGAAGAGGAGGAGAAGGAGGTGTACAACTCATGAGAGACCGCAACCGAGGTAGGCCCTACAATCCTCAGGGTGGGCAGCACATGAGCGGAACCAGGGTCAGACTCTGTCCCAGCCTCCACCAAGTTGACCCAATGTGCCATCAGGGAGATATAGTGTCCCTGCCCGCCAGCACTTGTCCACTTGTCCGTGGTTAGGTGGACCTTGTTGCTGACCGCGATGGTCAGGGCACGGATGATGTTATCCGACACGTGCTGGTGTAGGGCTGGGACGGCACACCATGAAAAGTAGTGGCGGCTGGGGACAGAGTACCGAGGGACATCCACCGCCATGAGGTTCCTAAAAGCCTCTGCCTCTACCAGCCGACAGGGCAGCATCTCCAAGCTCAGCAGTTTGCCTATGTGCACATTCAGGGCTTGTGCATGCGGGTGAGTGGCAGTGTACTAGCGCTTCCGTGCAAAGGTCTGCTGCAGGGACAGTTGAACACTGCACTTGTTAAATAAATATATATATATATATATATATATATATATATAAAGCTAGTGGGCACCACTAATAATCATGGAGTGCTAAACCAATGCATATAAGTAGTACATCATCCATCACAAAAATCTTTATTATAACACTGACATAGATACAAAAATACCACATAAATATATGAATGTACAGGAGTAGTAAAATGAGGGAGACAACACCCCAAATACTGCTCTACATTAAAAACACTAAAATGTCACCATAAGTCCTGCTGGTGTTCCAGCCAGGGCTAATCTACCACTCTGACTCTGGACTCTCTACCTAGACAGAGACCCAGTAAAACAAAATATAACCACAAATAATGGAGCATAGGAAAAAAAATAAAAAAATTGGAAAAGATCACCATATACAGTCCAACAGAATGAGAGTCAGATGGGATAAGAAATCACCCCACACGTTTCGCCGTCTAGTGGCTTTCTCAGGGATGTGGGCAGTAAAGTGAGGGGCATAGTATATATACCTATACAACATGTAAAAGCAATTATAGATTAGATGAAAAAAATCATACCATGTGCAGGAGAATCAAACATCTCAAACATGTCCGGCGCCATCTTGGAAGAGCTGCACATGTGCAGTAGGATCAAGAAGCTGCCACTAGAGGCAGAAGTGTATGGGCTTCAAGAATATGGCATCCGCATATATGAACATAAAAGCGACTGAGAAGCTGGCACCATTTTGGAGTAGTCACGCATGTGCAGTAGCATTGGAAGACAATGTCACTAGAGGTAAAAGTAACCAGACATGAATATGGCAGTCACTATACATATATAGAGAAGTCTGCGCCATTATGTTTAGTTTGAAATTTCTCAATTTCACGAGGAACAGGGGAGAAATCTCACCGCAATATATGTAACGCAGGTTCTCCTGAGTAGAACGGTACCCCATACATGGGTATTAACCACTGTGTGGGCACACAGCAGGCCTCGGAAGGAAGGGAGTGCCAATTAGCATTTTCAGTGCATGATTTTTCTAAAGAAGTTTCTAAGCGCCAGGTGCGTTTGCAGAGCCCCTGTAGTGTCATCAGAATAGAACCCCCCCAAAAGTCACACCATTTTGGAAAGTGCACCCCTCAAAGAATTCATCTTTGAGGGTTTGGTGACCATTTTGACTCCACAGGTATTAGAGGAAAGTATTCAAAAGAAGACAGTAAAAATTAAAAAATAGAATTTTTCCAATAACATGTTTGTTTAGTTTGAAATTTCTCAATTTCACGAGGAACAGGGGAGAAAACTCACCCCAATATATGTAACGCAGGTACTCCTGAGTAGAACGGTACCCCATATGTGGGAATAAACCACTGTGTGGGCACACAGCGGGCCTCAGAAGGAAGGGAGCGCCAATTAGCATTTTCAGTGCATGATTTTTCTGAAGTTTCTGAGAGCCAGGTGCGTTTGCAGTGCCCCTGTAATGTCTACAGAATAGAACCCCCCAAAAGTCACCCCATTTTGGAAAGTACACCCCTCAAGGAATTCATCTTGGGGTGTGGTGAGCATTTTGACCCTACAGGTATTGGAGGAAAGTATTCAAAACTAGACCGTAAAAATGAAAAAAAATAGTTTGTTTGGTTTGAAATTTCTCAATTTCACTAGGAACAGGGGAGAAAAAGCACCCCAAAATTTGTAACGGAGGTTCTCCTGAGTACAATGGTACCCCATATGTGGGCATAAACCACTGTATGGGCACACAGCAGGGCTCAGAAGAGAAGGAGTGTAATTTTAGTTACAAGCAATATGTTGGTGTTTACTGGTTATCTGGGGTGGTAATGGACAATCTCGGGGTGTTTACTGGCTATCTGAGGTGGCAACAGGCAATCTGGTGGGGTTATGGGCAATCTGGGGTGGTTACGAGCAGTCTGTGCCAATCTGGGGTGGTTACGGTCAATCTGGGGTGGTCACGGGCAATCTGGGGGTGTTTATTGGCTGTATGGGGTGGTTATGGGGTGTTTACTAGCTATATGGGGTGGTTATGGTCAATCTTGGGGTGTTTACTGGCTATCTAGGGGTGGTTACTGGCTATCTGGGGTGGTGATGGGCAATCTGGGGGTGTTCACTGGCTATCTGGGGTGGTGACAGGCAATCTTGGGGTGTTCACTGACTATCTGGGGTTGCAACGGGCAATCTGGGGTGGTGACGGGAAATCTGGGGTGGTGACGGGCAATCTGGGCTGGTTGCGAGCAATCTGGGGTGGTTGCGGGCAATCTGGGGTGGTTACAGGCAATTTGGGGTAGTTACAGGCAGTCTGTGGCAATCTGGGGTAGTTACGGGTAATCTGTGGAGATTACGGGCAATCTGGGGGGATTACGGGCAATCTGGGGAAATTACGGGCAATCTGGGGTAGTGACAGGCAATCTGGGGTAGTGACAGGCAATCTGGGGTAGTGACAGGCAATCTGGGGTAGTGTCGGGCAATCTGGGGTGGTGACGGGCAATCTGGGGTGGTGACGGGCAATCTGAGGTGGTTATGGGCAATCTGGGGTGGTTATGGGCTGTCTGGGATGGTTATGGGCAATCTGGGGTGGATACGGGCAATCTGGGGTTGATACGGGCAATCTGGGGAGATTACGGACAATCTGGGGAGATTACGGGCAATCTAGGGTGGTTACATGCAATCTGGGGTGGTTACGGGCAATCTGGGGTGGTGACGGGCAATCTGGGGTGGTTACAGGTAATCTGGGGTGGTTACAAGTAATCCAGGGTGGTTACGGGTAATCCAGGGCACTTGACTTTGGTGACAGGCGTAAAAAAGTGCCGGCACCATTTGGAACAAGCGATCAGTGGTATATAGTATATACCGCTGATCACTTGTACTGGGACCACACCGGGTGGTCACCGATCATTGCCCCATGCTCTCCGCCACCTCCGGTGGTGGAGAGAATGAAGCTTTGATCATTTTTAGGAATCCATCACTGTGAACAGAGTCTGTTCACAGAGATGGCGGCGGCCATCTTGGATCAGACGGCCGCCCTGGGAGGGGAGGGTCAGTGACCAGGTTACTAGGGTTAATTCTGGGGACAGGGGGGGACATGTTCTCATCTCCTCTCACTGTGGATTCACGGTGAGAAGAGATGAAAGCGTTCAGCTGTGCTGGCAATGTCTGTTACCGGTGGCCGCCGCTATACTGGTAATAACGGTGATCGCCGGTGAGGGGACTGGCCAGGACTGCCCCCATACTCTGCCCCAACCCCTCAGCTACCTCCGGTAGCTGAGAGGAGGGGGCTGCGGGCATTACCGGCGCCGCTGCACTATTCTGCACCATCGCCATAAAGAGCTGATGGCAGCAGAATAGAGGCCATTAGTGATCGCCGTAAAAATCTGTATCGGCGGTCACTAATAACATAATTCATATATTATCTGGGTCACTATGTTACGGCGATACCACATTTGTATAGGTTTTTTTTAACTATTATCACTTTGGCGCAATAGAAACTATCTTCCTAGCAAAAACCCACAAAAACTGTCGCCGCATTGCAAGATCTATAGCGTTCTCATCTTTTGCGCGACAGAGCTGGTTTTGGGCTTATTTTATGGGTTTTATATGTATATGACTTTTTGATCTCTTTTATGACTTATTTTCTAAAGTGGATTGATAAAATACAGCTATTCTGGTACTGTTTTTTTTATTTTCTTTTTACAGCGTGTGTCGTGCGATATAATTATTGATATTGTTTTATAGATTGGGTCGTTACGGACGTGGCGATACATAATATGTATAGGATTTGTGTTTTTGATCACTTTAATGTCACGTTTTATTGGGTATGGGGAATGTAATGCATCTTTATTGTTGGGGGGGGGGCTGGGGGGGCTGTGTTGTGTTTGGTGCACACTTTTTTTTTACTTTTACACTAGTGTACATTACTGTACACTAGTGTAAAATACTTTGATCACTGATACAATACATTGCAGTACCTGATGTACTGCAATGTATTGTATCATGCCTCATGCTGACAGGCAATAGCCACGGCCACCCCTGTCAGCATCAGGCATCTCCATGGTGACCCCGGGGACCTTCATTAGGACCCCGGGATCACCATGGAGACATTGGGACCCCGGACGGCGCCGCGGGACATCGCGATCACGTAAGTGGACCTGCCGCGCCGTCCGTGATCCACCGGGACCCGTTAGATGCCGCTCCGGGCAGTTACAGGAGGGTGTCAGCGGTCACACTGACCGCTGATCACCCGCTCTGCTGCTGCCGCCGCCGGGCGGTAATTTATTCCAATGCGCCCACCGTTAAAAGGCGTATGCATCGGAATAAAGCCCATTAGTGGCCGCCGCTAAGGGGTTAATGTACTGTAGAGATTATACTGGACACTTATCAATGTACTCAAACTGCTTGGTTTTCAAACTGCCTTCCGGAACCAATTAAGTTTGAGAACCCAGGTACCACTGTATATGTCTACATGGATTTGTTAAATATAAACCCAGTAAGGACAGATATCACTCAGTAACAGGTATGTTACATACTCCTTCCCTGAATATTAAAGTCCCACACTTGAGACAAAAACACACTTCAGATCAAAAACTTGCACGCTTGAAAACTCTCTCATAGATATCAATATAAAAGAACTTAGCTTGCAGAGTTTGCTGCTTCTGGCTCCTCTGTTGGAAGGGGCTCAGTATGGGGTTCAGTATGCCCAGGGGGGAGGCAGGTTAAGGGGGCCAGCATTTACATACTCGCAGCTGGATGACAATCCCACTTCGAGTATGTAATCTAATTGAAAATGATAGTTTGGGATTTGCAATGGATTTCTCTGCGAACTTGCAGTGTGAAATCCGCTGTGGATCAGTCCTGTGTGAATCTACTCTAAATCTAGGAAATCTATACTTTTATATCTCACCTCTGAGGTAAAGTACCTACCATTATTATTTTGATTCAGATTTGTTACACACTTAAAGGGGTTTTCCAGGAAAAAATGATTTTTGGTATTAGGAAAGGGTTCACCAAGGGTAACCCTTTTCTAATATACTTCCCTATCATTACTTGTCTACTCTTGGAGATCCCCTGGCCGTTCACGTGATTTGCCTGCTCCAGAGCTTCTGACTTCCTGTCACATCCCGGACCATCTGTGTTTCCGGTCCGGTGACGTCAGCTCCTATGCCTGCATGTGTCCTCTGATATAGCTGAAAGCGTCTGAGTCCTGTGTGAGGAGAGGGGGAGGGACTCAGGTGTTGATGATTTCTGATTGGCTCACGGCAGCAGCACAGACTTCTACAGGGTCTCTACGTCCCCACAGTGAATCACAATGCTGTTTAGCAGGCTGCATCCCTTCCAGAGTAACAGCATTGAGATTCATTCTGAGAGGGGGGGAATGCTGTGTGTGTCTGTGGTGCCGATCTGACTCATGCTGGCTGCTTCTGCTATATCAAAGGGCACACTCATGGCTTTTACACATGCAGCAAGTGTCCCACCTTCCCCATAAAGAAGCTCAATGCAGTGCTAGCCAGCAGAGCAGCATTAATACTCATTATGAGAGAGGTGAACACTGTGGCTGTATGTGATGTCAGTGTAAACTTCCATATAGATAGAGAAGCTAATGGTGGTGTTCTGCCTATGGTACAATGGTAAGTGTCAGGATTACCATGCTCACTGACCTGGGTTCACAACTCCGCCAGAGTTTGCTTTTTTTTCCATCTTATTTTCGAATGATGGCTTGTAGAGATGAGCAAACCGTGTTTGGGTTTGATGCCCATCGGCATTTGATTAGCTGGGGCTGCTGAACTTGAATAAAGCTCTAAAGTTGTCTGGAAAACATGGATACAGCCAATGACTATATCCATGTTTTCCAAATAGCCTTAGGGCTTTATCCAACTTCAGCAGCCACCGCTAATCAGGTTCAGGTTCGGATGGACTCGAGCATGCTCGAGGTTCTCTCATCTCTAATAGCTTGTGCTAAACATTACGGTGATTGTAGTTATTATACAAACAAGATGAATTTTCAAAGAAAACTAGATTTGCATTTCCAGGGAAATACATAGTGCTTGAAAAGAGCCCCCCTTTCCTATTGACTTCCAGAGTGCCCCTTTAAGAGTGACTTCAAGAGTGCCCCTTTACCAGTGACTTCCTTTTAAGAGAAACTTTAACCCTGGGTCCCGTCCCTTTAAGAGAGACTTGGGTCCCGTCCCTTTAAGAGCAACTTGGGTCCCACCCCTTAAAGAGCAACTTGGGTGCCACCCCTTTAAGAGCGACATTGGGCCCTTTAAGAGCAACTTGGGTCCCACCCCTTTAAGAGCAACTTGGGTCCCACCCGTTTAAGAGCAACTTGGGTCCCGTCCCTTTAAGAGCGACTTGGGTACCGTCCCTTTAAGAGCATCTTGGGTCCCTTTAAGAGCGACATAAGTCCCTTTAAGAGCAACTTGGGTCCCGCCCCTGTAAGAGCGACATGGGTCCCGTCCCTTTTAGAGCGACTTGGGTCCTGTCCCTTTAAGAGCGACATGGGTCCCATCCCTTTAAGAGCAACATGGGTCCCTTTAATAGCGACTTGGGTCACATACCTTTAAGAGCGACTTGGGTCCCTTTAAGAGCGTCATGAGTCCCGTCACTTTAAGAGCGACGTGGGTCCCGTCCCTTTAAGAGCGACTTGGGTCCCGTCCCTTTAAGAGCGACATGGGTCCCGTCCCTTTAAGAGCGACTTGGGTCCCTTTAAGAACGTCATGGGTCCCGTCCCTTTAAGAGCGACTTGGGTCCAGTCCCTTTAAGAGCGACTTGGGTCCCATACCTTTAAGAGCGAATTGGGTCCCTTTAAGAGCGTCATGGGTCCCGTCCCTTTAAGAGCGCGGACCGCGGGTATTACCGGGCACGGTCCGATCGCCGTGCCCGCTAATACAGTAATTGGATGCAGCTGTCAAAGTTGACAGCTGCATCCGATTACTTGATCCAGCCGTTCCCTGGTGTCTAGTGGAGAGGATCGCTCCTCCGGGACATTGGAGCGTCCACACATCTACACATCTTACCCCTTCCGGGGTCAGCGCCGTAATGGCGCAGATCCCGGCTTGGCACTCGATTGCTTCCGGCTGCAGCAGCCAGAAGCAATCCATGTGCCTATCTCATGGATCTGTGCTGCATATCTATGCAGCTCAGATCTCAATGAGAGATCAGTGCACTTATACTAGAAGTCCCCCATGGGGGCTTCTAGTATAAGTGTAAGGCTATGTTCACACAACGTATGAGACCGGGGTCACGGAATGGCCGGTCTCTGGCCGGATCATCTCGGCCGGTACCTAAATACCGCTTGGATGATCTTTCCGGCCTCAGAGCTCTAATGCGGGCGCATCAGCACTCGCCCGCATCAGAGCTTACAATAGCACACAGTGAAGTGAGCGGCCGGAGTTGTAATCGTAACAACTTGAGGAACATAAATAACAAGTCAGTTTTACCCCAGGGCGAACAACGTAAAAACGAAAAAACCCCAAATAAAAGAAATGGATTTTTTTTAATTCAATTTCCCCACACTTTGAATTTTTTTCTGGTTTCGCAGTGTACTTTATGAATGTGAGTGGGCTCATGTGGGTTTATAGGTGAAAAATTGCAAGTCCTATGGCCTTTTAAGCACAAGGAGGAAAAAGCGAAAAAGCAAAAATTGAAATTGGCTGGGTCCTCTAAGGGTTAAAGGGAACCAGGTCGCTCTTAAAGGGACCCAGGTTGCTCTTAAAGGGTCCCAGGTTGCTCTTAAAGGGACCCAGGTCGCTTTTAAAGGGACCCAGGTCGCTCTTAAAGAGACCCAAGTTGCTCTTAACCCATAGCTGCACCAGGACGTTACTGAACGTCCTCGTGCCGCTATGGGAATTCAGAGGGGGGTCGCGCGGCGACCCCCCTCTGAACTGCCGCGATCCCGGGTGCCGCATGTAGCCCGGGATCGCGGCTATTAGTGGGCACGGTCCGATCGCCGTGCCCGCTAATTAAGTACTTAGAAGCAGCTGTCAAAGTTGACAGCTGCTTCTAAATACTTGCTCATATCCATCCCTGGTGGTCTAGTGGGGGGATCGCCCCCCTGTGGCGCGATTGCGGGGGGGGGGGTGATCCCCGCATCCATCCCGGCGCTGATCCCGGCTCGGCATTCTATTGCTTTTGGCTGCAGCAGCCAAAAGCAATAGAACACCGATCTCATGGATTCATGCAGTATAACTATACTGCATGGATCTCTATGAGAGATCAGAGTGCATATACTAGAAGTCCCCCAGGGGGGCTTCTAGTATATGTGTAAAGTAAAAGAAAAATGTATTTTTAATAACACAAAATCCCCTCCCCTAATAAAAGTCTGAATCACCCCCCTTTCCCCATTTTATAAATAAAAATAAATAAATAAATCTCCCGAACTATTAATTAATCACATTCCTGATCTCACACGGTAAACGGCGTCAGCGCAAAAAAATCCCAAAGTGCAAAATTGCGCATTTTTGGTCGCATCAAATCCAGAATAATTGTAATAAAAAGCGATCAAAAAGTCTTATATGCGCAATCAAGGTACCGATAGAAAGAACACATCATGGCGCAAAAAATGACTCCTCACACAGACCCATAGACCAAAGGATAAAAGCGCTATAAGCCTGGGAATGGAGCGATTTTAAGGAACATATATTTTCTTTAAAAGGTTTTAATTTTTTACAAGCCATCAAATCAAATAAAAGTTATACATGTTACATATCGTTGTAATCATAACAACTTAAGGAACATATATAACGAGTCAGTTTTACCCCAGGCGAAAGGAGTAAAACACCCCCCCCCCCCCCCAAATTAAAAAAAAACATTTTTTTTTTCAATTTCACCACACATATAATTTTTTTCTGGTTTCCCGGCACATTTTAGGCAAAAATTACATCTGCCATAGGAAAGTACAATTAGTTGCGCAAAAATTAAGGGCTCATTTGGGTCTCTAGGTGGAAAAATGCAGGCTCTATGGCCTTATATACACAAGGAGGGAAAAACGAAAACGCAAAAATGAAAACTGGCTGTGTCCCCTAAGGGTTAAAGTGACCCAACTCGCTCTTAAAGGGACCCAGGTGGCTCTTAAAGGAACCCATTTTGCTCTTAAAGGAACCCAAGTCGCTCTTAAAGTGACCCAAGTTGCTCTTAAAGGGACCCAGGTCGCTTTTAAAGGGACCCAAGTCGCTCTTAAAGTGACCCAACTCGCTGTTAAAGGGACCCAGGTTGCTCTTAAAGGGACCCAAGTCGCTTTTAAAGGGACCCATTTCGCTCTTAAAGGGACCCACTTCGCTCTTAAAGGGATCCATTTCGCTCTTAAAGGGACCCAGGACGCTCTTAAAGGGACCCATTTCGCTCTTAAAGGGACCCATTTCGCTCTTAAAGGGACCCAGGTCGTTCTTAAAGGGACCCAGGTTGCTCTTAAAGGGACCCAGGTCGCTCTTAAAGGGACCCAGGTCCCTCTTAAAGGGACCCATTTCGCTCTTAAAGGGTCCTTTTTTGCTCTTAAAGGGACCAGGGGTGTATATTAAAGGGACCCATGTCGCTCTTAAAGGGACCCATGTCGCTCTTAAAGGGACCCAGGTCGCTCTTAAAGGGACACATTTCACTCTTAAAGGGACCCAGATCGCTATTAAAGGGACCCATTTAGCTTTTTAAGGGACCCAAGTTGCTCTTAAAGGGACCCATTTCGCTCTTAAAGGGACCCAGGTTGCTCTTAAAGGGACCCAAGTCGCTCTTAAAGTGACCCAAGTCGCTCTTAAAGAGAACCATTTCACTCTTAAAGGGACCCAGGTTGCTCTTTAGACATGAGTCCCTTTAAGAGCGACATGGTTAGCAACCGGGTACGTCCAGGGTCGTCTAATGGTTAAGTAGAAACTCTCTCCCCTCCTTCCCAGAAAATCAAAATGTCATCTATTTGTCCCTAAGACAATATGTGCTGTTTGAAGTAAAAATTTGAATTGATGAATACCGACGTGTCTACCTACCACCCCAAAAATAAATAAGCCACCAAATCATCCCTTTGCCAGTACCTTTAGTCTGTTTATATAATTTTCCATCAAAGATGAAATAATTGTGAGTGAACACAAAATCTAAGAGTTAGAACAGAAGTATCATGTTCATAGAATTGCTGACCTTTGGTCCTTAAAAAGTGTATTACAGCCTTTAGACCCAAATCATGTTTATTGTTACTATAAAGTGCCTCCACATCTAAGCTAACCAAAATAGTGTGATCAGTGACAGGAATATTATGCCATTTCATTAATGTTTCCTTTGTGTCCTTAAGATAGGAAGGGAAAGAGCCCACAAAGGGTCGCAAGATCTGATCTACATAGTGACTACATTCCTGGGTCACATTTTCATTACTGAAGACTATTGATCTTCTGGGAATTGGAGTAACTTTCTGGAGTAACCTTTGGCAGTGCATAAAAGGCAGCAAGAGTTGGGCAAGAATTCCATAATACCTTATATTCCTCCATTGTTAATAGATGTTTTTGTTTGCCATCATAACAGGCTCTACATGAAAAACCAAATATGTTTATTGTTTTATTTATTTATTTTTATTTATTAAATGGGAAAAGAGGGGGGGGGGGTGATTTGGACTTTTATTAGAGGAGGGGATTTTTTCAAATTAAGAAAAAACTTAAAAACAAAAAACACTTTCACAGTAAGTAGAACCCCACTTCTATATACACAGCACTGATCTCCCATTGAGATCAATGCTGTGTATATAATAGAGCACTGATACATTGTATCGGTATACTATTACTCTGTTCTGCTGCCGACTAGATTCATAGAATACCGAGCCGGGATCAGCGTCATTCCGACGCTGAGGCACAGCCAGGTATGGAGAAGGGACACCCCCTCCGCAATCACATTGCGCGGCGGGTTCCCCACTAGACCACCATGCAGGGGCTATGAAGGGCATTTAAATGCAGCTGTCATGTGTAACAGCTGCATTTAAATGTCCTTATTAGTGGGCACGGCGAGTGGCCGCAACCGCTAATAACCTCTCTGTGGGTCAGTATATGGAGGGATACTTGTCTTTATATAGTGGATTTTATAGTATGATATGGTCATAGTGTGTTGGTAATTGTTTCTTATATGGTACTACTGGTCTTCGTGCTGGTATTATTGGTCTTGATATATGGGATATTAGTAATCGTATGGTGGTATTAGTTACTATGTGGTGGTAATGGTGGTGGGTAGTGGTCATGGTTTGGTAATAATATATGTTTCTTATATACTGATATTATTTGTAAAGGCATTAGTTTACTGGATTTGGTCAGCAACAGTGTGACATTGATATGTATGATGATATGTTAAAGGGGTTAAAGGGGTTATCGAGCATTAGAAAAACATGGCCACTTTCTTTCAGAAACAGCACCTCTCTTGTCCTCATTTTGGGTGTGTGTTTTTCAGTTCAGTTCCATTGAAGTGAATGAGTGGGATTATAATACCACACATAACCTGAGTGAAAGTAATCCTGGATTACTCCTTTAACATTATATGTGAGTGTGTGTTTTGTTCTATCCCCTATTAGTGCTGTTCTGGTGTCACTTCCACACACTAAGCGCCCACAGAACTATGTATTCTGATCTCCCACAAAGCATCCAGTGTACAGTGCACCTAGGACCCTGCATCTACAACATCTGCAGACACTACAACTCTGAGCATTTACTGATTGCCTGCAGCCGTTAGGATATGCTGGGAGTTTTAGTACATACTGAATAAACATAATTCTCTGATAACCGCTGTTACTGAAAGGTTTTATGGATGGATCTTCAGGGCTGATGGCTGTGACTCACAGAATGCAGCCACCAGGAGCCTCTACAGGTTGTCCTCTCAGAAACTACAATTCCTAGCATGCGCTGAGAGTTTCATAAGTATAGGTCATTCTGAGAGTTGTAGGACACAGATAAAGCTGAATCCAGGAGAGAGTAGCATTCAGAAATGACGCATGTTGCTGGAACTTCAATGGAGGGCCCCTATCACACTGGTGATCAATAGCACCCCCACTCCTCCTCTCTCTCGACCTCAATCAGCAGTGATCTCACTATAGTAACCTCAAGTTTATAGAAAGAAAAATCAACATAGAATAAATGGGGGAGATTTATCAAACCTGGTGTAAAGTGAAACTGGCTCAGTTGCCCCTAGCAACCAATCAGATTCCACCTTGCATTCCTCTCAGACTCTATGGAAAATGAAAGGTGGAATCTGGTTGCTAGGGGCAACTGAACCAGTTTCACTTTACACCATGATTGATAAATCTCCCCCAACATCTTTAAGTGTTTTTGTATAAAAGTTATCAGAATAAATAGTTAAGTCTCCCATTCATCTGTGCCTCCGCTGGACTCGGCACTTCCATGTATTGCCCTGCTTATTCACTGACGTCAAGGGGAAATAAGTAATGATTCATTTCACTAGTGGAAGCACTGCAGGGGAATTGATTACTTATTCCTAGGTAACTGCATAGATTATAGCTGATGGTTGGGGGTCCCAGCAGCAGAACATCCTGAGATTAACTTTTCTCTCAACCATTCTTATAAAAAAAGGAATGATGGAAAAGTTAAAAGACAAAACTTAATACTGATATGTGATAAACACCTAGGAATAAAAAACTGACATGTACAGTAAGTCATTCTAAAGTACCAACAGAATGCATCTCAAATATCCGAAAAAACATGTTCCCCAAATTCAGTGATACACCCTATAAAATTTAACATTAGTGGAATTCCTTAATCTTTAGAGTATTTGTTTTCTGTTTGCATTTAGAAAATAAGGAAATAAATATATAAAACAGGATTGTTTTGTTCTTTGGAGAAATTCCCTAAAGGCCTTTTCTGTCAGTCCCTTTAAAACGAATGCAAGTGATTTTTCAATTTATCGTCTATTTCAGCTCAGAAATACAGAGTAGAAGAATTATCGTGAAATAAGTAGGACACCATTCTTGACACATTTCTTTTCTACTGCTTGAAATCTTGCTGTGATAAAATATATTGCTTTTGTTGTGTTATTATTATCTATTTTTTCATTTTATTTCATTATTGCAATACAAATTTAGGCATACAGAATGTTTTAAGAGATGTAAAAGATGTATTTTAACTAAAAAATAGCACTGCGTGTGCCGAGGGTGCCACTAGCCATACAAGGAAAAGGTTGCACATGAAGAGAGCTCCACTGTGAAACACCATTAATTAGGGGCTATACTGGACATTTCATGGGGCAGAAAAGAGCAAATAGCCTTGGCAGAGAGCCTGAGATACCCAAGACCACAAGGACGCCAATTAAGTTTTTTACAACTGGCCTGAACCGCCGCAACACGCTACTCACCAGAGGAGGTGGAGTCCAGTGTAAGTGATCAAACACACCACAAAGAAGATCGACATGAAGAGGGAGCCACCGACAGTATTAAGTATTAAGCTGCGTGGAGAGTGGCCATGCAAAGTAATGTGAAGCCCCTCTCACTTCCGTCAGCTGCCCGTTCAGCCCGGAATTCTCAGGTGGGCTGCTGTGGTGTACGGGAGTGAGATAGATGCCACTGTAAAGTGGATGTTATCAGTGGTATAATACAGCTCAGCCACAGATGGTATTGTTGTGATGCCAGTGCTAGTCCAGCACACAGGTGTGATGTTGGTACCTGCTTTGTATAGTGGCTGGCTGTGTTCCCCAGAAATGGTCGGTGACCTGCCGGGTTGTGATGGGTCCCTTGGGCTGTTGTCACAGTAGTCCTGAGTGGCAATTGATCCATCCGCACTATCGGTACTGCCACCCACAGAAAGGGGAAAAATAACCCAAGGTGTGCGGCTAGTGTGTATAGGTGCTTGTGTGGAGGAAAGGATGACAGAGTCCCAGTGATGTAAAAGTATATCAGCTTTACTGTATAGTCTCTTGGTAGTACAAAACACTTTGGCAGCAAATAGAATAATCTTTACACAGACTGTAGTGCTTGAACTTGATTGTGCTGAGGAGATGCTTGAAGACGTGGAGTAGAGGCAGTGGTAGAGGTCAGTGTCGGACTGGAGTGCCTTGGCCCACCAGGGGAAATCATTCTTGGGGCCCACCCTTCTGCCACCGCACTTATCTATGGTAACATTAATAAGGGTCCATTAACACGGCGTGATATGGGGCAGCATAGGGCTGCAAATGATTGCTAATCAGCAGGGCAGGTGATGTGCAGCCGACAGCAATGATCTTAGCCGCACAAAAGATCCAATCAGTCGACTATGGGATATTTGCTTGCATGTCAGCAGATCTCTGGCACTTTTACATGGGCCGATCATCGGCTGAATAGACTTCCTAGGAGCACTTGTTACCGATTATTGGCCGGTGTAATTAGGCTATAAGACAATTTTTTTGTATGATAACGCTGTATACTTAGATACAAGTCATACAGCTACCAATAACACCAGTATACAAAGAGCAAATATCCCCACACATATTACCGCTATATAGTAACTGACCAAATCCTGTCTATCAAGACCGATATTACCAATAAACCAGTATACAGGAGGGAAATAGTATCACCATACATATTACCGCTATACTGTTACTGACCAAATCCTGTATACTGAGACCAATATTACCAGTATACAAGGGGGAAATATTACCGCAACACCACAACCATTGCTACCATATTGTTACTGACCAAATCTGGTATACTAAGACCAATGAACACCACACCAGATTACAAGTAACAAATAATACCCCACATACTGACTAACACCACCACATACTGACTAACACCACCAAATACTGACTAACACCACCGCTGCTACTGAATAAAATCCTCTGAACAAAAGATCAATATCCCCTCATACAGTCATATAGAGGTAGCCCCAGCTCTACACTATATACGTTACAGTGCACATAGATTTAGTGACTCACAGGGGGCGTCTTCTCTGATCGGAGTTCTTCCCTTTTCATCTTCTTCTCTATCTGCCCTGGGCCCTTATGAGAACTTCTCCGAGCCACGAATCCACAGAATCTGCCAGAGAAATATATTAGGCTCCTCACTCTGTCACCATCCTCATCTCTCTACACACTGCACATCTGTACTGGCCCCTTTACACCTTCTCTCAGTGATTAGCCCTGACTATTTGTAGCGTGTGTATGTGTGTGTGTGTGTATATATATATATATATATATATATATATATATATATATATATATAGTGTACACACCTTGTAGATGGCCCCTTGTTCAGTTCTCCATATAGATGGCTCTGTGTGCCTCTACTATAGTAGAGATCCCCCTCTGTGTAATCCCCTTACAGTAGATGACAACCTCTGTGCATTCCCTATATCAGGGGTAGGGAACTTCTCCAGCTGTTGCAAAACTACAACTCCCATCATGCCTGGACAGCCACAGCTAAAGCTGTAGTTTTGCAACAGCTGGAGAGCCAAGGTTCCCTATTCCTGCCCTATAGTATATAGCCCCCTCTGTGTAGTCCCCTTATAGATGACTCCTCTGTGTAGTCCACTAAAGTAGATGCCCCTCTCTGTGCATGCCCTATTGTATACACACCGCACCCAGTATAGTTACCCTTATACATTGTTGTCCCCCTCTGTGTAGTGCCCTTTATAGATGCCTCCTCAGTGTTGTCCTCCTTATAAATTGCCCCCAACCAGTGTCCCTTATAGATGGCTCCCTGTGTTATCCCCCTTATAACTGGCCCGCTTGTGTTATCCATCCCCCCATATAGATAGCCCCCTTATGTTGGCCATCCCTACCCCCCATATAGCTCCTTATGTTGTCTATTCCCCCGTATAGCCCCCTTAGGTTGTCCTTGCCCCATATAGCCCCTTATGTTTTCCTTCCCCTGTATATAGCCCCTTATGTTGTCCTTCCCCTGTATATAGCCCCCCTTATGTTGTCCTTTCCTGTATACAGCCCCCCTTATATTGTCCTTTCCTGTATATAGCCCCTTATGTTTTCCTTCCCCTGTATATAGCCCCCTTATGTTGTCCTCCCCCTGTATATAGCCCCCCTTCTGTTGTCCTCCCCCTGTATACAGACCCCCTTCTGTTGTCCTCCCCCTGTATACAGACCCCCTTCTGTTGTCCTCCCCCTGTATACAGACCCCCTTATGTTGTCCTCCCCCTGTATACAGCCCCCCCTTATGTTGTCCTCCCCCTGTATACAGACCCCCTTATGTTGTCCTCCCCCTGTATATAGCCCCCCTTATGTTGTCCTCCCCCTGTATATAGCCCCCCTTCTGTTGTCCTCCCCCTGTATATAGCCCCCCTTATGTTGTCCTCCCCCTGTATACAGCCCCCCCTAATGTTGTCCTCCCCCTGTATATAGCCCCCCTTATGTTGTCCTCCCCTGTATACAGCCCCCTTATGTTGTCCTCCCCCTGTATATAGCCCCCCTTATGTTGTCCTCCCCCTGTATACAGCCCCCCTTATGTTGTCCTCCCCCTGTATACAGCCCCCCTTATGTTTTCCTTCCCTGTATATACCCCCTTATGTTGTCCTCCCCTGTATACAGCCCCCCTTATGTTGTCCTCCCCCTGTATATAGCCCCCCTATGTTGTCCTCCCCCTGTATACAGCCCCCCTTATGTTGTCCTCCCCTGTATACAGCCCCCCTTATGTTGTCCTCCACCCTGTATACAGCCCCCCTTATGTTGTCCTCCACCCTGTATACAGCCCCCCTTATGTTATCCTCCCCTGTATACAGCCCCCCTTATGTTGTCCTCCACCCTGTATACAGCCCCCCTTATGTTGTCCTCCCCTGTATACAGCCCCTTATGTTGTCCTCCACCCTGTATACAGCCCCCCTTATGTTGTTCTCCCCCTGTATACAGCCCCCTTATGTTATCCTCCCCCTGTATTCAGCCCCCCTTATGTTGTCCTCCCCCTGTATATAGCCCCCCTTATGTTGTCCTCCCCCTGTATACAGCCCCCCTTATGTTGTCCTCCCCCTGTATATAGCCCCCCTTATGTTGTCCTCCCCCTGTATATAGCCCCCCTTATGTTGTCCTCCCCTGTATATAGCCCCCCTTCTGTTGTTGTCCCCCTGTATAAAGCCCCCCTTATGTTGTCCTCCCCTGTATATAGCCCCCTTATGTTGTCCTCCCCCTGTATATAGCCCCCCTTATGTTGTCCTCCCCCTGTATACAGCCCCCCTTATGTTGTCCCCCCTGTATACAGCCCCCCTAATGTTGTCTTCCAACCTGTATACAGCCCCCCTTATGTTGTCCTCCCCCTGTATATAGCCCCCCTTATGTTGTCCTCCCCCTGTATATACCCCCCCTATGTTGTCCTCCCCCTGTATACAGCCCCCCCCCCCCCCCTTATCTTACCCCCTCTGATAAAAAAAAACAAAAAAAAAACACAAGACTACTCACCTAACCACACGATCCCCCGTCGGTCGCCGGCCTCCTCTTCTCTCTTCTCCTGACAGGTGAGCAGCTCCGTTGCGAAGTGCCGCCAGCGCCATCACTGACCTCAGTGTGCGCCGCGGTGGCTGGGACTTCCGGTATTCGCTCCATGAACCGGAAGTCCTAGCCGCCGCGGCGCACACTGAGGTCAGTGATGGCGCTGGCGGCACTTCGCAACGGAGCTTGCGACACTCTTGTGATCGCAAGCAAATCTCTGCTTGCGGTCACAAGAGTGATTGACAGGGCGGGAAGCCTACGGCTTCCCGCTTTGTCAATCAGAACACTTCCTTACATTTAACTGGAAGCGATTGTTGCGATCGCTTCCAGTTAAAAAGGGAGGCGCGGCCCCCGGCCCCCCTAGGAGCGGGGGGGCCCACTCCAGCTCGGGGCCCACTCCAGCTCGGGGCCCACCGGGGGTTTCCCCGGCCCCCCGGTGGCCCAGTCCGAGCCTGGTAGAGGTACTTGAAGAGTTGAAAGTAAAGTAGAACAGCGAAGAGGAGAGGAGTTTATCAAAGGAGTCCCAACCCAATGTAGCAATGTACTCTGCTGGAACTTGAGAGAATACCTAAGAGTGAAAGATACTTGTACCTGTGTATAGACTATAGTCTGGCCACCTTCTGCCCTACAGTGTCAAGCTTCTTGTCCTAATAGGGTGATACAAGCCCCAGCTGTGGTTATCTTGGTGAATCTAACCTTCCAAGGCTTCCTGGTTACCTGCACTGCGAGATAGGATACGTAGACCTTCTGGTAGCTTTTTCCTATCCAGGCTAGCTCCTCTTGTGTATCAGGATACTGCCTTGCACCTTTTAGATTGGTTCACGGCGTGGACTAGGATGTTCCCAGACTCTTCCCCCTCTTGTATTGTTTAGCAGTGCATAGCAGATATATATGTATATAAGAACTGAAAGTCGCTAGTTGCATCTGCATTTACATATGTCTTAGATTCAACTAACTAAACACACTTGACGACATCTATGAAACGTCTGCCCAAGGCAGACGAGATTCACCCCTTCTCCCTGGCGTACGCCTGCTGTATGCCCCGCTCGCCTGATGGGCGGCCTGCGGGAGCTTGGGGGGGTATGACAAGGCGGGGAGGAGGCGTTGCCTCCTTCCGCACCTCATCTATCATGATTTATGCCTGCTCTCAGGCATAAATCATGATCCAAATCTGCACCAGCTGGAAGCAGGTGTTGATTTAGTACGCCGGGCGCAGGTTCTAGCGCCTGGCCGGCCGGATTCACTAAGAGGCGTGCGCCTCTTAGTGAATTCTGCCAGAGAAAGGGGGCGGGGATAAAAAGGAAAGAACTTCTCCCATAGGTTGGCAAAACCACATGGTACACATAAAACAGTAACCCTTTGTCAACTTCAATTCTAAAATACCTTCATCACGACTTAACCTGGTGTAAGAAGCTTTTGCGACAGGTGTACATGAAAGAGAACATCCATGGTGGGACACCACACTGCAAGCTAGAGTGGTCCATTCCCACAGGTAGAGGGTCATATGGACAGGCCTGCAGGAGAGGAGAGACTACCCGGGGATCGGGGACACAAGCCCTAGATACCTGGGGGAGAGTGCCTTCCTAACGTGTGTGTCTTTAAGACACATGCACCGTCAGATGCATGTTGGAGCAAAACAGAAAGCTACCTGCTTTCTGTTCTGCTACCTGAGAACCACAGGCTTCCGGTGTGGGATGAGTTGCATCTTCATGCACCAGAGGCTTGTTAGAGGGGAAAGGAGCTGAGGGGAAGTACTGTTTGAGGTGAGGTTTTGTTGTTGTTTTCATTCATCTTTATTGTACCACATACTGTATGGGGGCATCAGGGGCCTAACCTATATAAGAGAGTAGAGGGGCATTAATGTACAGGGGCATTAGAAGAAGGGCACAGAGGGGAGCTAACTACTTTATAGTAAGGGGGAGAATCTTACAACTTTATGGGGGCTTACTGCTATATGGCTAAACAGAGGGATCCTATCTGCTATATTAGGGAACAAAATGTGCCTAACATCTATTATATGGGTACACAGAGAGAGCTTACCTACTATATGGGCACAGATGGGGACCTTTTTACAATATGTGACCACAGAGGGGGCCTGTCTATCTTAGAAAACCACAGAGGGACCTAAATAGTATTTAATGGCCCAGCTGTACAGATGGGCTTTTTGGGCTTTTTGTATAGAGGGGAGGATGGTCCTGAAGGAGGAGACAAAAATATTTTTCTGGCACATCCTGCAAAGATGAGTTGTGACCGGGAGAAGTCTTCATGATGGCTGGGCCAGATGGAGAAGAAAGGAAAAGTGAGCGACATCGGTGTAAACCAATGTAACAAAATTTCTAAATATTGCATCAAATCTACAACATATGTACATGTGAATGTGTTCCCTTATAGCACCCTTATAGCACGGTGGCTCAGTGGTTAGCACTGTAACGTCACAGCTCTGGGGACCTGGGTTAAAATCCCACCAAGGGCAACATCTGCAAAGAACTTGTATGTTCTTTGTGTGTGTGCGTTGGTTTCCTCCCAAAACATACAGACATGTGAATTTAGATTGTGAGCCCTAATGGGGACAGGGAGCAATAATTGGCAAAACTAATCTGTGTACGCTATACAAATAAAAGCATTAATATTATTTATCTGCTATGCAACATTAACTTTTAAACTTAGGTACCGGTGTTCCTGTATTAAGGTTTTGGTTTACCCAACTTTGTTACCCAACATTGCCCAGCTCGCTTGCCATTCCACTCAGCAGTGGCTCAAGCTTAGAAGGAACATTGGCCACAGCTAAGTGTGCCTGCAGTGTTGACCTGTGACAACAAGCAGTGATAGAGCCAGAGAGGTCCAGTGTGCGTAATACATCTCAGACTGAATGCAGGGATCAGAAGTATCTGTCATACTGGTCTAATAGCAATACGCTCCACATAAGGAGATCATTTACTTTGGAACTTAACTTTACTGACCAACCTACAAACAAACTGACTTTTAAACTATAACAACTAAGTTGGAACAGTACAGACAGCAGGACTACTACCCTGATCTGCCTGCTCTCACTGTATGATATTATTGCAAGTCAATGAGAGGATGATGGGAATCCCTTTTAGCTCTGAGCTAAAAGACCAGATCATCTACCACATTTATATTAAAGGGGTGCTCCAGCGTGGGGGCACTTTTTGGGGGGGACCGGGGAGGAGGTGGCTGAAATAAAAGACGTCCACTCACCTCCCCGGTTCCAGCGGCGGGTCACTCATCGCGGTGCTCTGGTGCCTGGTTCCCGACCGCTTCCTTCAAACGGATCCCGGACTTCAAACGGATCCTGCCTCCTACACTGAGTGGCTGAGCGGCCCTGAGATGTAGCGTCTCGGGCGGCATCAGACGCCAGGAAGCGTCCGGGAACCGGGGACCGGAGCGCCATGATGAGTGACCCGCCGCTGGAACCGGGGAGGTGAGTGGACGTCTTTTATTTCAGCCACCTCCTCCCCGGTCCCCCCCAAAAAGTGCGCCCACGCTGGATAACCTTTGTCAAACCACAAGGATACCTTTTATTTATTTATTTATTTTTTATTTCTGGAGGGGGCACTCAGACATTCTTGTGGTTTGCAAGCTATAGCAGTAAGCAGCTTACTGTCCTGGGCTCCTGATCGGCCTTTAAGAACCAGAAGAGTGTCCTCCGCACTGTCCCGGGCTGGGAGGGGGCAGGCCGAGCTGGTGGGACAGTGCGGGAGACTCTCTCCTGGCGCTTGAATGCCGATCAGGAGACCAGGACAGTAGACTGCTTACTGCGATAGTTTGCAAATAGCAAGAACACCGTCGGTCAGCCCGAGCTGAGCTTTACCATCCAGCTCAATCCAGGCTCTCTGCACACTGTAGCAGTGCGCACCCTACTGTCCTGGGCTCTTGATCGACTGTCATACCAGTGGTAAGGGAGGGGGTGGGCTGAGTGGGACGGGGGGATGCTGGCTGTGTGAACTGGACTGGATGGGAGGGGGCAGGGGGGGTGGTACAGATGGGGGCAGACTGGGCAGGAAGGGAGGAGGCTATGCTGGGTGAACTGGACTGGAGGGGGTGGGAGAGGGTGGCACAGGAGGGGGCGGGCTGGGCGGGACTCCCGGTGCTCCCGGACCCAGGTGAAGCCCCAAATGCTCTTCAGCCTGTTTGCATAGGAGCAATTAGCGATTTTTGAAAGATTGCAGAGACGCAGAAGAGTGATTCTAATGGCTATTAACAGCTAAGGTAAAGGGCTTCTCGACAGAACCTGCTGATAGTGGCGCTTTCAAATCGCTTGCACTATTGATATTTATTGATTTCTGAAAAATGAAATTTAAATGACAGTTATGCTTCAACGCTGCGGAATCTGTTGGCGCTATACAAATAAATATTATTATTATTATTATTATTATAACCCTAAGACGACCCTGGGCGTACCTGTATGCCCAGGGCCGCCTGCCGGTGTTCAGAGCCAGGACACGCGGCGGCCGCGCTCTGAACCTCCGCGGTCCCGGGTGCCACATGTAGCCCCGGACCGCGGCTATCGACGATCGCCGTGCCTGCTAGTTAAGTAATCAGATGCAGCTGTCAAAGTTGACAGCTGCATCTGATTACTTGTATGCAGTCATCCCTGGTGTCTAGTGGGGTGGATCGCCCCCCCGGGACGTTGTCCCAGAGGAGCGATTCACACATCCTTTACCGGCCGGGGTCAGCGCAGTAATGGCAGCAGCCGGAAGCAATCCAGTGCCTATCTCATTGATCTATGCTGTATAACTATACTGAGAGATCAGTTTGCATATACTAGAAGTCCCCCAGGGGGGCTTCTAGTATAAGTGTAATTAAAAAAAAAGGGTTGTTAATAAAAAAAAATCTCCCCTAATAAAAGTTTGAATCACCCCCCTTTTCCCATGTTATAAATAAAAATAAATAAATAAACATGTTTGTTATCGCCGCGTGCATAATCGCCCAAACTATTAATTTATCACATTCCTGATACATTTACGCCCGCGGTATAATGTATAGCAGGCCATCCCTGCTTGTCGGCACGGGGGGTGATTAACCCCTCCCGTGCTGACGATCGCCGCTATTGGCTGATCAATTCAGATCAGCCTATGGTGGCGAACTGCAGCTTTCCGGGTCATCGGTGACCCGATGGCCCGGAAAGCAATGGCGGTCGGTGCTGTCCAAGAATGGCACAGACCGCCATTACTGTTAAAAGTAATGGTGGCCACGGTGCCACGTCCCGATCGCCATGATCAGTAGCTATAGGCTGATCAGCAACTCCTCCTTTTTGGCGTAGGGTGGTTTTTTTCTATATCCTACAGCCACGGTCTGCTGATATGTTCCGCACATAAGTGCGGCATTTATCGGCAACTCCTTTCTTGGCGTCGTTTTTTTTTTATACTTAATGTTAAAAAAACATGTAAAAAACACCATTACACAATACGGAATAAAGTTTTACACTACACCACTACACATTTACATACCCCATATACCAATCCCCGTATAAAGATGGCCCCCGGGGTGTTTTCGGGGTCGGACGCATACGCTATTATTGCCTCCGACACCGAAACAGCCAGTGAGGATGAATGGGGGGGATCCTTCTTTCCTCCATTCATCCTCATCATCCTCATCATCGAGTGACGTGCCCCCCAGACACGTCTTTTCCGCCAGTACCGTCCCAATAAGAGATGACGGTACGGCGTGAAATTCTACAAACTCTGTGAGAGTACCTCAGGGTACACTTACAGATTGAGGGTACACACTGCGGAATGGCGAAGGATAACCCTTTGTGCATTCCGCAGCTGGCACCCGCCGGCGGACTGATGCAGGCGTGCGTCTCCGCCCGTGTCATAGACTCCATCCTATGCATGGGCAGATTCTATCATCCGTCCAAAGAATGAACACATTGGGCGGAGAGCGGAATCCACTCGTGCATAGAATGGAGTCTATGACACGGACGGAGACGCACGCCCGCATCAGTCCGCCGGTGGGTGCCAGCTGCAGAATGCACAAAGGGTTATCCTTCGCCATTCCGTACCCGTGCACGTACCCTTATAGTGTATGTAGGAAGGGACATCCGAATCCAGCCCCCAGATGTCCCCAGATGCCTCCTCCCCCCCATCCTCGGAGTTAGTGGGAAGATCGTTCGGGAACTGATCTTCCCACTGCTGGATAAAGGTTACCACCTGTACGGGGATAACTTTTATACCAGCACCCCCTCTTCCAGTCCCTCGCTGCCCGAGCTACTGTAGCTTGCGGCACGATCCGAACATATCAGAAGCAGTAATAGAGCCCTAATATTTAGCAGCCATGGACATCGCATGGATATCGCACCAGGACAACATTTTCCAGGTGACGTCCCCCACACTGCAGAACAGGAGACCCCAGAAGAAGTGCAGAGTGTGGTGTAACAGGGGGATCAGGAAGGACACCATTTTACAGTGTGACACCTGTCCTGATCACCCCGGCCTCTGCATACTGGATCGCTTCAAGGCGTACCACACGTCATTGGGGCTCTACATTATCTAAATTCTGTCCCTTATTCCTATTTCAGGGGTCATGTTGATCCAGGGATTATTCTGATCGCCATTATGGAGTCGGGAAGGAATTTTTCCCTGTGATGAGGCTACTGTTGTCTACCTCACGAGGGTTTTTTGCCTTCCTCTGGATCAACACAGGTTGAATTTGATGGACACCTGTCATTTTCAACCTTATAAACTAATAATTGGCCTAATACCCCCAAATAAATTAGAATTGTCCCTTTTCCCCAGCTAAATAGGTATGGCCGCCATTCCCATTAGAGGATGCCATGATGCAATTACAAAGCCTCTGTGCGGCCAGGACAGTAGAAACCCCCCACAAGTGACACCATTCTGGAAACTACACCCCATAAGAAATCTAACAAGGGGGGCAGCGGGGATATGGCCCCCTGGTGACGGCCACATTTTGGACGTGAAAATGAAAAAAAATTGTATTTTTTATTTTCACGGCACATGTTCTACATATGTGCCTGTTACCAGTGGGGGTCCATATGCTCACTGCACCCCTTGTTAAATTCCTTATGGGGTGTAATTTCCATAATGGGGTCACTTGTGGGGGGTTTCTACTGTCTTGGCAGAACAGGAGCTTTGTAATTGCGACACGATTAATTCAGCTGCGGAGGGAATCAAAGTTTGGCCAGTAAGCATTTTGCACCGTCAACATATCGAAGAGCAGCCTGGCTGAATCTCTAGGCATAGTTTTACGCAGTATATTCAGGATATATATCGTAGGATCCAAGGGCAAAACCCTACCCAGAACTGCAGCCGCTAGACCTTGGACTCTTCCTCCAATAGGGACAAAGCTTTGGGCAATCCCAGAAAATGTGTTAAAGGGTATCAACCCCTGAAAGACACCTCCAACATATGGACGGGGCATCGGGGTACAGGAGATGGAGAAGATCAGGTGTGTGATACCAAAAGCATAATATTTTGTATTGGTTTTCTCTAAAGGAGATACATAAGGAGGATTTGGCTGCTTGAAACCAAATAATTTTCTTTTTTATGGGATTGTTCTTCCCAAGTAGGCCTCCTATTTAGCCATATAAGCATGAGTTACTTCCTGACCTTCAGGAGGTAAATTAAGAAGTGAATAAATGGAGGAAATCAGACCTCTAGTGGGGGAATTACATTTGCAGAGCCTCTCAAAGGCCTTATGTTTCAGAATCGGGAGCATTACCTGTCATCACTGCTGCTGCATAGGAGATTGCCTCATGCAGTGGCGTAGCTATAGCAGTCGTGTCGGTCACCGTGGAACCAGGGCCCGGCATCCAAGAGGGCCTAGCCCTCATCACAACCTCACTTTGCAGACCTATCGATGCAGCTGCTGCAAAAGGTAAGTGCTGAAGAGGGGCCTCACCTAGTCTATTCCACACAGCGTCTCCCTGTGTGGCAGCAGGCCGGTGTTTTGTGCTGTGTGCAGGGCCTACATTAGTGAGGACAAACAGGGAAATTGCCCAGGGCTTTCATCTCCAAGGGGGCCCCCTGCATACTGTACATCCCCTGTCCTTACTTTTGGTCCTGACACTGTGCTGCAAACACGGAGCTTCTCTGAGGTAAGAGATGGAAGGGTTTCTTTTTAAGGTGGATCAGGCATGAAAGATTAACATCTGCTGCTGGACAAAGTTCAGGCTGCCTTATCTACCCTAACCCCTTAAGGTCAAAGCCAATTTTCGTTTTTGCGCTTTTGCTTTTTCCATTTTATGTTTAAAAGTCCATAGCGCTTGCATTTTTTCACCTAGAGACTTTAGAGTCTTTATGAACTGTGTGTTTCAATAACGACTTATTAAGCCGCCAGTGGCACACTTGTCTGGGCTGTGAGGACAGTTTCTATTGTCACAGGAGCATGGTCCGACCAGGAAATGGGGTGAATCTTGGAGTAACTCAATGCCCTAAGTCCCAAAATGTTCCGTAAAAAAAGATCTATCTGGGTATGTGTTAAATGCGGGTGGGAAAAGAAAGTATAAGTCTTTTCGGTGGGATGAAATACCCTCCAAAAATCAAAATAGGGTTGTGCTTTCATCAGTCTACGAAAGGGCAAGGAAAGGTGGACAGTCTGTTTAGGTGAGATTGTATGTATTACAGCAAATCGGTCCCATATCTCTGAGGGGGGGAGTGTTAAAGTCCCCACCCAGAAGCAGCAATGACACAGGCAGTCTAGCTAATTTTGCATAGATTCACTCCATAAACCTTATTTGACCTTTGTTTGGGGCCTATATGTTACAAAGGGTAATGGGAGTACCCTCCAATTTTCCTCATACAATAACATAACGGCTCTTAGAGTCTATTTCCGACTCTTCTAACTTAAAGGATACGGAGCTACTAAACATAATTGCAACCCCAGCTTTCTTCTGGTCGTTGGGAATTTAACCCCTTCGTGCTGCAGCTAGTTTGGGCCTTAATGACCAGGCTAATTTTTCAAAATCTGACCTGTCTCATTTCATGCTCTTATAGCTCAGTGATGCTTTAACGTATGCTAGCGATTCTGAGATTGTTTTTTCGTAACATATGGCACTTTATGTTAGTGGCAAAATTTGGTCACTACTTTGTATCATGAAAAATCAAAAAAATTTGCATTTTATTAACTTTGAAATTCTCTGCTTCTAAAAAAAGAAAGTCGTAGCACATAAATTAGTTACTAAGTCACATTACCAATATGTCTTCTTTATTCTGGCATAATTTGGTAAACATATTTTACCTTTTTAGGGTGTTATGGGGCTTAGAAATTTATCAGCAAATTATCACATTTTCGTGAAAGTTTCCAAAACTGATTTTTTAGGGACCAGTTCTTTTTTTAAATAGATTTAGAAGTCTGGTATCCTGAAAACCCCCATAAGTGACCCCATTTTGGAAACTACACACCTTAAAGAATTAATCTAGGGGTATAATGAGCATTTTAACCCTACAGGGGCTGGAGGAAAATATTCACAATTAGGCAGTAAAAAAATGGAAAATAAAAATTTTCCAATAATATATACGTTTAGATTAAAGTTTCTCATTTTAAAAAGGAACATGAGAGAAAAAGCACCCCAAAATTTGTAACGCAGGTTCTCTTGAGTACAACGGTACCCCATATGTGGGCGTAAACCACTGTATGGGCACACAGCAGGGCTCAGAAGGAAGGGAGCGCCAATTAGCTTTTCCAATGCAGATTTTGCTGAGGAAGTTTCTGAGCGCCAGGTGCGTTTGCAGTGCTCCTGTAGTGTGAGCAGAGAGAAAACCCCCCATAAGTCACCCCATTTTGGAAAGTGCACCCCTCAAAGAATTCATCTTGGTGTGTGGTGACCATTTTGACACCACAGGTATTACAGGAAAGTATTCAAAAGAAGACAGTAAAAATGAAAAACTTGAATTCTTCCAATAATATGTTCGTTTAGTTTGAAATTTCTCAATTTCACGAGGTACAAGAGAAAAAAAGTACCCCAAAATTTGTTCTCCTGAGTACAATATTACCCCATATGTGGGCGTAAACCACTGTATGGGCACACAGGAGGGCTCAGAAGGGAAGGAGCGCCAATTAGCTTTTTCAATGCAGATTTTGCTGAACAAGTTTCTGAGCGCCAGGTCCGTTTGCAGCGCCCCTGTAGTGCCAGCAGAGTAAAATCTCCCAATAAGTCACTCCATTTTGGAAAGTACACCCCTCAGAAAATTCATTTTGGGGTGTGGTGAGCATTTTTACCCCACAGGTATTAGAGGAAAGTATTCAAAAGTAGACAGTAAAAATGAAAAACTCGAATTTTTCCAATAATATGTTGGTTTAGTTTGAAATTTCTCAATTTCACGAGGAACAGGAGAGAAAACGTACCCCAAAATCTGTAACACAGGTTCTCCTGAGTACAGTGGTAGCCCATATGTGGGCATAAACCACTGTATGGGCACACAGCAGGGCTCAGAAGGGAAGGAGTGCCAATTTACTGGAGCAAAACCGCAGCTAGTAATGGTTATTAGAATAGCGCAGTTACTAAAATAAAATAAAAAAAATGAGATTACAGGTAATGTGGGGTGGTTATGGGCAACCAGGGGTGGTTATGGGCAACCTGAGGTGGTTACAGGTAATCTGGGGTGGTTACGGACAACATGGGGTGGTCACGGGCAACCTGCTGTGGTTACGGCAACCTGGGGTGGTTACAGGCAACGTGGGGTGGTTACGGGCAACCTGCAGTGCTTACAGACAATCTGGGGTGGTTACGGGCAATGTGGGGTGGTTACGGGCAATGTGGGGTGGTTACGGATAAACTGAAGTGCTTATAGGTAATCTCGGGTGGGTACCTGTAATCTGGCATGGTTACCGCAATCTGGAGGGGGTCATTGGCAATTTGGGGTGGTCGGAGGAAACCTGCGGTGGTCAGAGCCAGCCTGCGGTGGTCAGAGGCGACGTGGCGTGGTCAGAGGCGACGTGGCGTGGCCAGAGGGGACATGCGCTGGTTACAGGCAACATGGGGTGGTTACGGGCAATCTGCTGTGCTTACAGACAATCTGGGGTGGTTACGGGCAACGTGGGGTGGTTACGGGCAACCTGCAGTGCTTACAGACAATCTGGGGTGGTTACGGGAAACGTGGGGTGGTTACGGGCAACCTTCAGTGCTTACAGACAATCTGGGGTGGATACAGGCAACGTGGGGTGGTTACGGGCAACCTGCAGTGCTTACAGACAATCTGGGGTGGTTACGGGAAACGTGGGGTGGTTACGGGCAACCTGCAGTGCTTACAGACAATCTGGGGTGGTTACGGGAACCGTGGGGTGGTTACGGGCAACCTGCAGTGCTTACAGACAATCTGGGGTGGTTACGGGCAACGTGGGGTGGTTACGGATAAACTGAAGTTCTTATAGGCAATCTGGGGTGGATACCTGTGATCTGGCATGGGCACCGCAATCTGGAGGGGGTCATTGGCAATTTGGGCTGGTCAGAGGCGCCGTGGCGTGGTCAGAGGCGCCGTGGCGTGGCCAGAGGCATTGTGGCGTGGTCAGAGGCATCATGGCGTGGTCAGAGGCAACATGAGGTGGTCAGAGGCAAGGTGCGGTGGTCAGAGGCAAGGTGCGGTGGTCAGAGGCAACGTGCGATGGTCAGAGGCAACGTGCGGTGGTCAGAGGCAAGGTACGGTGGTCAGAGGCATCGTGGCGTGGTTAGAGGCAACGTGCGGTGGTTACGTGCAATCTGGGGGGGTTACATGTAATCTGGCGTGATTACGGGAAACCTGGGGAGGTTATGTGCAACCTGGAAGGGTTACAGACAATCTGGGATTGTTACTGATAAACTGAAGTGCTTATAGGTAATCTGGGGTGGGTACATGTAATTTGGGGTGGTTACGGGCAATCTGGAGGGGGTCACTGGCAATTTGGGGTGGTTACGGGCAATGTGCAGTGGTTACGGGCAACTTGCAGTGGTTACGGGCAACGTGCGGTGGTTACGGGCAACGTGCGGTGGTTATGGGCAACGTGCGGTGGTTACAGGCAACGTGCGGTGGTTATGGGCAACGTGCGGTGGTTACGGGTAATCTGGGGGGGTAGGGGTAATTTGGGAGTAAACTGCAATTATTACTATAATAAAAAGTGTGTGTTTTATTTTTTTGTATGTTTGTCACTTTTTGTACTTTATACATTCATTTTCACTGTATTACTATGATTACTGTGATATTTTCTATCACAGTAATCATAGTTCAGTGACAGAGACCGAATTGGTCTCTGTCACTTTAAATTTTCCAGAGTTGGCTGGTTGTGAAGCGCATGTGCACTTCACAACCAGCCAGGACGCCGAAGAGGAAGGAGCTCCAGGATCAGGTAATGTATAAGGGGAAGGGGGGGGGGGGGTGACTGGGGGATGGGGGTGACATGGGGGGTGGGGGGAAGACTTGGGGGGTGGGGGGACATCACTTTTTATCCCCTGTCACCAATCATTTATGGTGACAGGGGATAAAAAGTGCCGGCGGCACATGGTACAAGCGATCAGCGGTATATAGTATATACCGCTGATCGCTTGTACCGGGACCCCACAGGGGGGTCCCCGATGACTGCCCCATGCTCTCTGCTACCTCCGGTGGCGGAGAGCACGGGGCTTTCATTCATTTAAAATTTTCCATCCCTGCTGGCGGCGGCCATCTTGGAAATGATGGCCGCCGGGGGAGTAGGGTTAGTTATCGGGGCACTAGGGGGGGTCTGATCTGGGGTCTGATATACACTTATTTCATCTCCCCCCGCCGATTCACGGCGGGGGGAGATGAAAGGCGGTGGCGGCACCGGTAATCCCCTTTACCGACGGCCGCCGCTATAACGTTAATAGCGGCGATCGTCGGTAAGGGGGGGGGGGCCAGGACGGACTTCACACACTGCCCCAACCCCTCAGCTACATCCGGTAGCTGGGGGGATGGGGTGGGGGCTGTCCTGGCCCCACAGCTTTATTCTCTGCCATCGCCGTAAAAAGCTAATGGCAGCAGAATAAGAACCCTTAGTGACCGCTGTAAAAAGCCGTATCGGTGGTCACTGAGGGGTTAGAGTGGGCAAATTTAAACACTAATGATCTGTCATGATACGTCTCCTGAACAAAAGCAATATCTACTTTCAAATTTGTCATCACTTTAAGAAGCAGGCGTCTGTTAACATTAGAGTTAAGACCCTTGACATTGAGTGTCAGTAGACGCACCATGACAAATCCAAAAGAGAACCCAAAAAAGGTAAGCATGTACCTGAATCCTGATTTACAGGGCAGTAGAGGTGACAGGATAAAGTCCCAGCGAGCCCTAGCCTGTAACAAATTTATGAAGGAACACCACGACCGCCAAGTGAAGGGTTCAGCCAGACTGCTCCATTTCTAATGATACAACAGAGAACTATTATACCAGAGGAGCCACTAGTGCTCCACCAAAAAACCACTGAAAAAAAAAAAAAAAACAACGTAGAAGTTTAATGCTGGATGAATACTCCACCCTTCAGGCTTGCCATAAAGGGTGAGCGGTACCCTATCCCCTCAGAAGAAGGGAGAGGAAGATGAGCAAGTAGAAAGGGGGGCAGAATTTGTTAGAGTGAGAAAAATACACAACCCTAACAAAAACAGGGGAGTAAGAAACATAACAAATTTGCGGTCAACACTCCAGAGCTACCTGAAGAGTACAAGAAACACATGTTAGCGGTTAAGTAGGTATAAAATAAAGTTGCATCAGGAAAAGAGAACCTAGCAGGCAATAAACAAGGGCTTAAGCTCTAAATAGCATCAGCTATAAGGAATGTCACGCTAAAGGTCTTTGCGACTGTCTCAGATATGTCGCCTCCTTAGATGGGGAGACAGGAGCAGCACGTTTTCTCTGGGGGCGAACCAGAGTGCACACTGGCTGAGGGGGAAGGGGGGGAGGTGGTGTCAGCAGCTCCCAATTTTGTAGACGGATTGGTGGAATATCCAGTGTGGTGCACAAATGGTCCAGGTCTTTAACAAACTTCAACGTAGCGAATCTGACATCCCTCCGAGCAAGTAGGCTAAAGGGAAATCCCCATCTATATGGTATCCCCAGTTCCTGCAATGTCTGTAGGAGAGGGCGGAGGCGTCTTCGTTTTTGTAGTGTGACCCATGAGAGGTCCGGGAGTAATTGTCTATGAAGGTTCTTACTTACAATGTCCCATAGTTCTCTGGCTTTGGACATAATTGATTCTTTCAGAGTGTAATCAGTAATGCAGCATATCATGTCTCTTGGCAATGGTGAAGCATCTTTAGGTCGAAGAGAACGGTGTGCTCTGTCCATTTTCACTGTGTTCTTTTGGTGCACTTAGTATTTGGTTAAATGTGGCATTAATTTGTTTAGGGATGCCACGTACCCGAATATTTTATCTGTGCCCCCTATTATCAATGTCCTCCAAGTGTCTTTGATTTTCACAGATAGCTGTATGTTGGTCATAAACTGTAGTTTGGAGCTCTTTAATGTAGTTATGAGTTTCGTCATGGTCCCCTTCCAGGTTGTCAATACATTGCGCCATATGTTGCAGATCATGGTGAATCACTGTAATTTCGACCTTAAAGGCCTCTTTCACTTCAGCTATAAGACCCTTAAAGTCCTCCTTAGTAGGCATATTATATAAAAACTGTGACCATTGAGCATCTGCTAACACAGGATTATCTTCCCTGTCAAGATTCAACAGGAGACAGCACTTCAAAGTGAAAAACGTGATGCTTTTATTCACATCCTACTTCCGCAACGTTTCGGCTGGTTCTCAGCCTTTCTCAAGCGTGTCTTACACAGTGTCCAAACCACTCTTAAATGTGTTACACAGCAATTACACAGCAATTTAGGAAAACAATCAAGAAAATCATCTAGTGTACAGTGATATAATCATTCATTGATCAAAATCAGCATATTCATAGTGTTCCAAATTTCTCCATATGCATATAAACCATATTCCATCAGTGTTAGGTAGTGACATATAGTGTATATTATAATCGGGCAACTACTGACCCTTCTAGTGTCCAATATGTCTTATACAGATAATTCATACAGTGTATATACAGATAAAACAAATAAAGCAATCAAATACTCTACCGACATGCTCCTGTGTCATGGCGTATTAGTGTATAGCAAACGCTACCTGTAGAACGCTACAGCGCATGCGCCATCCTATTACGTCATCCCGCAAGCCTGCGTGAGACGAGCGCATGCGCAGTGTTGTTCGGGCATCCCGGGCGCCATCTTGGAAAAGGGAAAACATACAAGTTGTTCATCTAATGCTGGATTCATGTGAAAAAACCATTATCAGTACAAATAAACTAACGTGGGCCTGAGGATGGAAGGAGGAAGTCCACATATTATAAATAAATAGGTTATTGGGTGGATATAAACACTTAGGGGCCAACCATAAAGCCCAACATAAATCGGGGGATTAGCACCCCTGGAGGTCAATGTCGGGAACTACGTCCCAATTGCTATAAGAAGTTAAAGGGGATAGCACCCCCACAAGTGAACAGTGGGAACTGCGTCCCAGTCAATCGGATGCACTTGCTAGGAGGCAGTGGCTGGCATCCTCACGTCTCGGGCGGTCCCCACATTTGCATGTCAGAAAACCACCTCTGATCGCAGCATCCTGTAAAGGGGGACTCCGCACAAGTCAGAGTCTCCCCCAGCAAGATGACGTGCCAGATCCGCCTCCAAATTATGTAATGTGCACCAAATAACAGACTACGCTGTATGTAGAAATAATTGTAGAGGTTAAGTTACTAAAGTTGTGGTGTCGGCTAATCCACCATAGAGACTACGTTCTTCCAATAACCCTTCACATATTTCCAGCAGAAGACCAGCAACTGAAAAAAACGTATTTACCATCCAACCATGTTTATTGGTGGCTTAAAAACAGCGAAATATAAAGACAGGGAACCCAGGATATATACAGAAAAAAGAGGAAAAAGAAAAAGCATAATTTGGAGGCGGATCTGGCACGTCATCTTGCTGGGGGAGACTCTGACTTGTGCGGAGTCCCCCTTTACTGGATGCTGCGATCAGAGGTGGTTTTCTGACATGCAAATGTGGGGACCGCCCGAGACGTGAGGATGCCAGCCACTGCCTCCTAGCAAGTGTATCCGATTGACTGGGACGCAGTTCCCTCAGTTCCCACTGTTCACTTGTGGGGGTGCTATCCCCTTTAACTTCTTATAGCAATTGGGACGTAGTTCCCGACATTGACCTCCAGGGGTGCTAATCCCCCGATTTATGTTGGGCTTTATGGTTGGCCCCTAAGTGTTTATATTCACCCAATAACCTATTTATTTATAATATGTGGACTTCCTCCTTCCATCCTCAGGCCCACGTTAGTTTATTTGTACTGATAATGGTTTTTTCACATGAATCCAGCATTAGATGAACAACTTGTATGTTTTCCCTTTTCCAAGATGGCACCCGGGATGCACCATTATCTACTGCTTCTATTTTTGATTAGCCTGTGCTGTTCTGTAGAACTGTTTTTTGTATCTTCCCTGTCAGACATTGTGGACAACCACCATTCAGGTCTGTTGGTGGCGGTGAGGACACTCACAGGCCCTTTCAGCTTGGCACTGGTGAGGAGAGCTCCTTTGGCTCCTCTGTGGGGGGGGGGGGGAAGGGTTACCTTTGGTGTGAGGTCAGATGCAGACCGGGCCTCGGTAGTGATGTTCAGTCGGGCCGTAGGGGGGGTCACACAGCCTCTGGGTGAAATGGAGCAGCTTCTGGACTAAGCGGGCTCTCCCTTAGGACCTCCGGAGTGTCTGCGGTCAAAGAGGGGGTCCACCGAGGTGATGATGGGTCAGTAGTAAACCCCGGAGCCTGTAATAATTCATGCCAAGGGCGGGATGTTTCATCTGCCCCTTCTCCTGTCATGTCTCAAGCCTCATGTCTCATGTGACAATTCAGCTTTGTAGAACCATCACCAAGAGAGCTTCTGTCAAACCTAGCACTCCCCCCAGAGTCTCAGTCACTCTACTCTGAAGAGTAGAGGAATGTCTTTTGGAGGAATGTCAGAACAGTCAGTGATTGGAAGGCAGCATTGAGACTGCAGTTGTTTATACAGTAGGTCATAAAACAGTCAGGAGAGCAAGGGAGTTGCAGCCTATGATGAAAGATATGGTATTGCATACCACTGGAAGAAGAGAGGTTAGGAGATCAGTTTATTTTAGAATACAATGATGATGTCCCAGAGGAATGTCAGGACAGTCAGCAATTGGAAGACTTGAGACTCCAGGGGTTTCTAGGCCACAAAGCAGTTAGGAGAGCATTGGAGGGGCAGCCTATGCCAAAAGTGAGGGATCACATCTCATGACACTGGAAAAAGAGAGCTTAGTAGAGGATAGCTTTGTCCCAGACTATGATAATGATGTAGCAGACCTTATGTGAAATCTCGTTCCCCTGATGTCATCATCATCTTCAAGGGATGAAGATGTATTTGTTCTACTGAACCAGCGTCAGGTCCCATCCACAACTCAGTGTTCCAGAGGCGAAACAGGGAGGGGTACAGCATCAGCTAGTCAACATACTGGTGTATGTCATCACCACCTTACTTTGGAGTATAAGGCTTTTGCGACAGGTGTCAAACAAGGAAAACCTACGGTGGGACACCACACTCTGACAAGGAACCACCCCCTCCGATCAGTAGTGTGGCAGTTTTTCTGTGTCGGTAGTGGCAAAGACTATGCTTCTATCTGTTATATCTACAAAAAACAGTAGTGGAACCAACAGAGAAAAACTGAAAGATTTGCACCAGCCATATTTTGCTTTTATTTTACTGTGTGTGAACCTAGCCTAAGGGGTTTAAATGGGTACTCTGGTCCTTTGAAATGTTTTATATATTTATGCCTTTGCAAAGAAAATAACATTCTATTTACACCTCATCATCTCTTCCCCCCAGGCCCTCCAGTGGCTTCTTTGGATACCTTCCTGCCCCCATTTTTCGGCAGTGACAGCCTGCTCAGCCAATCACTGACTGAGATGGGACAGTGCTGCAGCCAGAGACAAGTTTGTCTCGGAATTGGTGATGGGGGCATTCAGCAAGGGTAGCGTGGTGAGGTAGAAACAGGCTGTTTATTATGTTGTATACAAAGGCAGACGTAAATTAAATAGATAAAGGGCAGAGGGACCACTTTAAGGACCTGCTGTCAATGTCTTAGTAACAGATACCACAACTTACCCATACCCCGACTTTCATAGGTCTTGTGGACACCTTACTTCGATGGGTTACTACTGTTTTGGTGACATAAGGGTGTCCCTAACAATATTAGGCATATGGTTTTAAAATTATGGCTTACTGGTGTACGTACACCACATACATATAAACACACAATATATATAAGTATGCACACATACACAGATATACTGTAGTTTTTTTAATGAAACAACATATATTAGCACAAAAACCTTTGTGCTGCGCAATGTGTCAAACTATAACATTTTCCTCTATTGTACTCTGCTTCAGTGTCACACACTGCTGATAGCTTGATTTTCCAAGTCAGCATACTTGCTGTCAGATTTATATACTGTTAAGTGGGTAATGTACCAAATTTGGCGGGTCTGTCACAATGACATTTAGATTGCCAGTGACAGGCCTGTACACTATATGGCATTATTGCTTAGTACAGCATGTCAGAAGCTGGATTCCAAATTGTTATAATAGCTGACAGGTATTACACGTCTCCATGTTTTATTTTGTGACACTGTTTTAATGCATGTCTGTAACTTTCTCATATTAACTGAGGACACATTCTCCTGGAATGTATTATCAACTTCACTTTTCTTCATCATGCTGTTTTCTTCAAATTTATTTATGTAGATAAGACACCCTCAGGGCCGGCGTTAGGGGGGGGACAAAGAGGGCAGTTGCCCAGGGCCCCCATCCCCCAGTGGCCTCCTGCCACAGTTACATTATGTGTCAGGGGCTGGACCGCACAGACAGCGTCCTGCAGGCTCTTTCAGTGATCCCTGGCTGCAGCTAATAGCTGCTATCCGGTGTCACACAGAGGCTGCAGGACGCTCTGCTCCCGGAGAGTAGCTCCCCCTCCCCCTCTTACTGCATCATGTGACCTGCCACCTGTACCATGTGACCTGTCTCCGTCCTCCTGGTGAGACTGCTGTAATGTACCAGCAGTCGGGACGATGGAGAAGAGGGCTGCATTGAGCGGATCCCTGCCTGCTGTTGCTGCCATGGACAAGGACCACCCAGCAAGCTGCTAGAGGGAGTAAGTATACTGTAGTGTAATGTGTATTAATGTAGGTGTATAATGCATGAATGTAGTGTGTGTTACATGTCATGTGTAGAGTGTATGGACTGGATGGTTTAGATCTGTATAATATGTTTTTATGGATGTGTTAGTATGCGTGTGTATGTGTGTGTGTGTGTGTGTGTGTGTGTGTACTGTCCAGCAAAAGTGTTGAGGTGAATAGACTGTATAAAGGAGCTGCAGCCATTCTCCGGCCTCATCAGTCCTATGTAATTGCTGCAGGTGACCACTGAGGCCGCTGACTGGCTGCAGCTCCTATGTAAGTGTATGATGATGTCACTAAGGCAACACAGTGTATTTTACTGAGAAAAAAATAAGGTGGTATTCAGTCCTTTAGGTGGTGGTCACTCTATGGCGGTAATATTGGTCTATATACAGTGTATACAGAGTCTTTATGTGGCGGTCACTCTATGGCAGTAATATTGGTCTGTATATAGAGCCATTATGCCGTGGTCACTCTTTGGCAATAATATTGGTCTGTATATAGTGTCATTATGCAGTGGTCAGTCTATGGCAGTAATATTGGTCTGTATATATAGAGTCATTAAGAAAGACCACCACATAATATTGCCATATACACTATATACAGACCAATATTACCGCCATAGACTGACCACCACATAATGACCCTACATACACACTCTGTACAGAACAACATTACCGCCATAGAGTGACCGCCACATAATATTGGTCTGTATATAGTGTATATAAAGTCATTATACGGTCGTTAGTCTAATTAGGCTATGTTCACGTTACGTATATTTGAGGCTGTATATTTGAGGCTGTATAGCAACCAAAACAAGGAGTGGATTGAAAACACAGAAAGGCTCTGTTCACATAATGTTGTAATTGAGTGGATGGCCGTCATTTAATGGCAAATATGTGCTGTTATTTTAAAACAACGGCTGTTGTATTGAAATAATGGAAGTTATTTACCGTTATATGGCGGCCATCCACTCAATTTTAACATTGTGTGGACAGAGCCTTTCTGTGTTTTCAATCCACTCCTGGTTTTGGTTGCTATGAGGACCTGACATGAGGACCAAATACAGCCTCAAATATACATAGTGTGAACCTAGCCTAAGGCACTAATATTAGTCTGTATATAGTATCATTATGCGGTGATCAATCTATTGCGGTAATATTGGTCTGTATATAGTGTATAAATAGAGTCATTATGTGGCGGTCATGGTGTGGTGCTAATATTGGTCTGTATATGGTGTCATTATGCAGTGGTCAATCTATACAACACATCTTTACAACACTAACAGCAGTCCTGGCATGTAGCGGCGGCCCAGGCATGTACTGGCAGTCCTGGCCTGTAGCGGGGGTCCTGACATGTGCGTCGGTCCTGGCCTGTAGCGTCGGTCCTGGCCTGTAGTGGCAGTCCCGGCATGTAACCTTCTGAACTGACTGACTGTGACTAAGGGCCCTAATACACCGAGCGAAAATTGTCCTAATCCGGCCGATATTGCTCTGTGTATATAAAGACAACAGTCATCAACTAATCATTGTCTTTTGGCAAGTTTAAAAATCATTGGCTGATGATCAGGTAGTATATATCACAGACATGGCCTGAGGACAACGGAGAATGTGACCAGGTAGTATATATCACAGACACGGCCTGAGGACACTGGGGAACGTGATAAGGTAGTATATATCTTTATTGTTTACTATATACAGCAAGGGCTGCACACACATCACTAATGAGATATATATATATATATATATATATATATATATATATATATATACAGCCTTTGCTGCACGATAATTGAGCCATGTAGAAGGCTCGCTAAGCAAGCTCCATTTTACCAGATTGGCATCACTTCTCCGGAATATCAGGCTGTGTAATATGGCCCTTAAAGTGGCAATACACTTTCAGTAGCTGCTGGCTGAACAATCCTTCAGCTGACAATTATCTTTCCCATACGACCCCGTCCACCCCATACACAGGAATGTTCGGCACATCTGAGTGTTCCTGTGTCCTCTATAGGAGGGGTAAGCCATAGCCAGACAGATCTGATGGTGTCTTGTCTCTCTGAGAACAAAGAGGTTAAATGTTGATTTTCTATCAAGCCCGACCCCCTATGTCCACTGATATAATCTGTCAGAGGACTGTCCAGAGAGCCCCATACACCTTACACTGATGGCCGAACACACCACGAGCAGCAGGTACCACCAACAAAAGTGTAAAATGTTTGGGGACCTTAAATTGTTGCTACAATATTTCAGCATTTGGGGCCACACCTTCAACTTTGCCCAGGGCCACATTTAGTCTAAAACCGGCCCTGAACACCCTTTGCCTCCTCATAAATATTGAGGCAGAGCAACAGTGCAGTGACATCACTCCATTACTGTTCATCACTGCGGAGAGCGTTGCGTGCATATTTCCAGTATATGGAGGGACAGGTAGGTGGGGCGGATTGGTGCACTGAGGCCTATTAGTCCTGCCCTAGTGCACATACCCATCTAATTTAAATATTAATAAACAAGGATTTAACAACTGCACTGAGGATGTTCGTTCTAAGCTTCAGCCACTGCTGAGCGGAATGGCAAGTGAGCTGAACAATGTTCAAGCAAAGTTGGGCAAACCAAAACCCTAACACACAGGAACGTTGGTACCTTAGTCTAATGTAAGAGAGCAAATTAATTCTAGTGGAACATTAGTGTACCTTTTACATGTACATCGGTTGCAGGTTTGATGCAATAGTTAGAAATTTAGTTATATTGGTTTACACAGAATAAGATCAGTGCCCCTAGTAATGTATATAACCCCTCCACTGCCAAGATGCCCCTAGTAATGTATATAACCCCTCCACTGCCAGGATGCCCCTAGTAATGAATATAACCCCTCCACTGCCAGGATGCGCCTAGTAATGTATATAACCCCTCCACTGCCAGGGTGCCCCTAGTAATGTATATAACCCTGCAGTGTCCCACCATGGGTGTTGTGTATGCACCCCAGTCGTTCACTCAGGTTAACAAGTGGGAGATGAAGTACTTTGTTTTCCCTACTATGTGTCACTACTGTTTTATGTTCAATGTACACAGCTGAAGAGTAATGGGTTAACTGTTTGTCATGTGTTTCTCTGCTGACCAGTCACTCTTTATCCTATCCTCTGCTCCTTTTCTCTCAACCACTCACAGGAGGGTTAAGATATAGCCCATGTAGGAGGAGTTAGTGCTGTGTCGGAGGAAGTGAGGCAGTTCAGACTAGGTTCTCAGTGTGAATGGATGTGTGAGAAGCTAGCTCCCAGTAAGACTTACTTTATGCAAGCAACTATTACAGTTATGCAGTACTAAGTCCAAGAAGGGGAGAGAAGCCACCTAGGCTCATCCTAGCCCACGCCAGGAGCCTCTCAAAAACGTGAATTGCAGACACCTAATATAAGAGAAGCTGACCCAGTGGGACAAAGCAAGCAGAATAGGTCTACGTATCCTACTGAGCAGTGCAGCACAACCGGGTAATCTTAAAAGTCTGATACACCCAGATAACTGATGACTGGGGCTCAAGCTACCCACCTAGGATGGGTTCTACGCAACTAGGGGGCAGAAGGCGGTCAGACTTAGGGTCCATTTACACAGAAAGATTATCTGACAGATTTTCTGCCAAAGATTTGAAGCCAAAGCCAGGAATGGACTATAAACAGAGATCAGGTCATAAAGGAAAACCTGAGATTTCTCCTCTTTTCAAATCCATCCCTGGCTTTGGCTTCAAATCTTTGGCAGATAATCTGTCAGATAATCTTTCTGTGTAAACTGACCCTTAGTTCATATGTGAGTACGAGTATCACTTACCTCTTATCTACACTTCAGTTCCAGCAGAGTCTACATTGGACAGGGATCTTCTGGCAACTCCTCTCTTCTCTTCCTTTTCTACAAGCACCTACTTCTGAAAAAAGCACTGGTTCTTACTCTTTTGTCAGCAGCTAAAGGCCCTATTCCACGGAACGATTATCGTTCGTTTTCGGACGATATCGACCGCTACGGACGATAATCGTTCCGTGGAATAGAGTGCAACGATCAGCCGACATCGTTCATGTCGGCTGATCGTTGCAGTCGCTTGTTTTTCAACATGTTGAAAAACAAGCGACTGATATAGCAGCGATCTGCTGCCGTCGCTCCGTTGAATAGGAGCGTCGGCAGCAGATGCTGCTATATCCTATGGGCTGCCCGGACGATCAGCGATCCCCCGGGCAGCCCCCCCGCAGCTCCCCGCCGCCCCTCCCGCACTCACCCGCTCGCTGCAGCCGCTAATAGCGCTCGTTTGCTCCTCTAAAACGACCCGTGGAATAGGGCCATAAGTTTGTCATGATTTGGGCTCACTATATTTAGTTTACTGTTTACCTGCAATGCTATCCAGTAAAGTGTTCTATTTTTTTTATACTAAACGCACAGAACTCTGTCTTATATTTCTGCACCTGCACCCATACACACACCATCATCTACTTTGGGTTATTGTTCCCCTTTGTGTGGGTGTTGGTGCCGATATCCTGGGTGGGTCTACTACCACTCCAGGTTGCCGTAACAAGTTCCCTAGGGACCCGCAACAAGCCCGGAAGTTACGACCATTCTGGAACAACAAGCCGGCCTAACAGGTACTGACATCACACCTGTATAGTATCACAAGATTGGCGTCATGAGTATCATCATAACATCACTGGCTGAGTACCACAACTCCTGCCCCCTCCAGGTTGCCCCTAGTAATGTATTTAACCCCTCCACTGCCAAGATGCCCCTAGTAATGTGTATAACCCCTCCACTGCCAGGATGCCCCTAGTAATGTGTCTACCCCTCCACAGCCAGGGTGCCCCTAGTAATATAGATAACCCCTCAACTGCCAGGGTGCCCCTAGTAATGTGTATAACCCTTCCACTGCCTGGATGACCCTAGTAATGTGTATAACCCCTCCACTGCCAGGATGCCTTTTGTAATGTGTATAACCCCTCCACTGCCAGGATGCCCCTAGTAAAGTGTATAACCCCTCCACTGCCAGGGTGCCCCTAGTAATGTATATAACCCCTCCACTGCCAGGGTGCCCCTAATAATCCATATAACCCCTCCACTGCCAGGGTGCCCCTAGTAATGTATTTAACCCCTGCCTGCTCCAGGATGGCCCTAGTATTGTAACTACCGTGCTGCGGCACTTCAAACAGTTTCCCCGCTGCTGGCATGATATTGAGACATCATGCTGGACGGGGAACGAATCCATTAAATTACTCCCTTGTCCATAAAGTCCACAAATTTGTGGACGTCTGAATGTAGCCTTAGATACAGCCAGGGAAAATGCGCAGCAGTGTGCTCCACTACCAAGTCGTTCGAACATCTGACACTTTTGCTTCATAGATCAGTTTCTCAACCTTTTCAAGCCAAGTACCCCCATGCGACGAGATGCTCCAGCTGAGTACCCACAAGGAAGCCATCCATTAATAACATTGCCCAGGGTAGATTTACGTGTACATTTCACAGCAAAATCGACTGCGATACTCTCCACTGTTATGGCCTATGTATCTGCATTCTCACAGAGGATTTTCAATCTGCTGCGAGAATGTAGCCACAGCCTATTTACCTAATTAGCTGTCGGCCCTTAACAGATCCTGCTTACCTGCCTGTACTTCCACCTGCTTCTCTGGCTCCCGGCTCACTGACAGCCCGCTCATCCAATCAGTGGTTACAGTGGGACAGTGCACCGATTGGCTGAGCCTGCAGTCAGTGAACCGGGTGCCAGAGAAGCAGGTGGGATATAACCCACAGAGATGGATATGTCCCCCTGCAGCCAGATACCTCCCCCTCCATGTAGTCAAGAGGCCTTCTTCTATGTAGCCAGATATCTCCCCTATGTAGCCAGATACCTCCTTATATGTAGCAAGATATCTCCCTATGAAGCCAAATACCTCCCCCAATGTAGCCAGATACCTCTCCCCCATGTAGCCAGATACCTCTCCCCCATGTAGCCAGAAACCTCTCCCCCATGTAGCCAGATACGTCTCCACCATGTAGTCAGATACCTCCCCCCATGTAGCCAGATACCTCCCCCATGTAGCCAAAAACCTCCCCCATGTAGCCAGATACCTCCCCATGTAGCCAGATACCTCCCCCTATGTAGTCAGATACTTCCCTCTATGTAGCCAGATACCTCCCCCATGTAGTCAGATACCTCCCCCCATGTAGTCAGATACCTACCCCCATGTAGTCAGATACCTACCCCCATGTATCCAGATACCTCTTCCCATGTAGCCAGACACCTCCCCATATAGCCAGACACCTCCCCATGTAGCCAGATACCTACCCCCATGTAGTCAGATACCTACCCCCATGTAGCCAGATACCTCTCCCCATGTAGTCAGATACCTTCCCCATGTAGCCAGATACCTCCCCCATGTAGCCAGATACTTCCCTCTATGTAGCCAGATACCTCCCCCTATGTAGCCAGATACCTCCCCCCTATGTAGCCAGATACCTCCCCCTATGTAGTCAGATACCTCCCCCATGTAGTTAGATACCTCCCCCATGTAGCCAGATACCTCCCCCATGTAGCCAGATACCTCCACCATGTAGCCAGATACTTCCCTCTATGTAGCCAGATACCTCCCCCCTATGTAGCCAGATACCTCCCCCTATGTAGTCAGATACCTCCCCCTATGTAGCCAGATACCTCCCCCCTATGTAGCCAGATACCTCCCCCCTATGTAGCCAGATACCCCCCCATGTAGCCAGATACCTCCCCCTATGTAGCCAGATACTTCCCTCTATGTAGCCAGATACCTCCCCCTATGTAGTCAGATACCTCCCCCTATGTAGCCAGATACCTACCCCCATGTAGTCAGATACTTCCCTCTATGTAGCCAGATACCTCCAGGGCCGGCCTTAAGGTAATTGGCGCCCTGTGCGAAACTTTTTTCGGCGCCCCCCCCCCCCCCCACGGGGTCTGCTGAGACCCCCTTAAAGGGTTATAAAGCTCCTACCCCTCCAGACAATATCCAGAACCCATCACCCGACCCTCCCAAATATTACCGCCACACCACAACCACTACCATCACTATCATATTGTTACTGACCAAATCAGTATACTAAATCCAATAAAACACAGTACCAGATTACAAGTGACAAATATTACCACCGCATACTGACTAATACCACCACATACTGACTAATACCACTGCTGCTACTGAAAAACACCACTACATACTGACTAAAACCACCACCACTACTGAATAAAATCCTCTGTACACAGATCACTATAGAGGTAGAGCCAGCCCTACACAGGTTCTATACACCATATACATTACAGTGAAGTTATATCCAGTCACTCACAGGAGACGTCTTCTCTGATCGGAGTTCTTCCCTTTTCATCTTCTTCTCCATCTGCCCTGGGCCGTTATGAGAACTTCTTCGAGCCACGAATCCACAGAATCTGCCAGACAGACATATTAGTCTCCTCACTCTGGCATCATCCTCATCTCTATACTAACTGCACATCTGTATTGGCTCCTTTACACCCTTATTTAGTGGGTAGGCTGACTCTATGTGACCCCCTTATAGTATATCCCCCCCTGTGTAGCCTCCTTATAGATGGCCCCTTGTTTAGACTTCCCTATATATGGCCCTATGTGGATCTCCTTAAGAACCACCCTCTTTGTAGTCCCCCTATGGTATATGGCCCCCCTCTCTGTAGCCCTCCCTTATAAATGGCCCCCTCTTTGTAGTCTCCCTTACAGATGCCCCCCATGTTGTCCCCTCTGCCCCTCTTACAGATGACCCCCCTGTGTTGTCCTCTCTGCCCCTCTTACAGATGGCCCCCCTGTGTTGTCCTCTCTGCCCCTCTTACAGATTCCCCCATGTTGTCCCCTCTGCCCCTCTTACAGATCCCCCTCTTACTCTGTGTTGTACCCCTTATAAATGGCCCCCGTGTTGTCCATCCCCTTATAGATGGCCCCCGTATTGTCACCCTTATAGATGGCCCCCCTGTGTTGTCCATCCCCCTTACAGATGGCCCCCTTATGTTGTATCTTCTTATAGATTGCCCCCTTATAGATCGCCCCCCTTGTTGTCCCCCTTATAGATAGCCCCCTTATGTTGTCCCCCCTTATAGCTTGCCCCCTTATGTTGTCCCCTCTTATAGATTGCCCCCTTATGTTGTCTCCCCTTATAGATTGCCCCCTTGCAGATTGCCCCCCTAATGTTGTCTCCCCCCTTATAGATACCTCCCCTATTGATTGCACCCTTGTTGTCTCCCCCTTTAGATTGCCCCGTTGTTGTCTCCCCCCTTATAGATGCCCCCCTATAGATTGCCCCCTTGTTGTCTCCCCCTTTAGATTGCCCCGTTGTTGTCTCCCCCCTTATAGATGCCCCCCCTATAGATTGCCCCCTTGTTGTCTCACACCTTATAGATGCCTCCCCTATTGATTGCCCCCTTATTTTGTCTCCCCCCTTACAGATGCCTCTCCAATAGATTTCCCCCTTATTGTCTCCCCCTTATAGATCCCCCTATAGATTGCCCCCTTGTTGTCTACCCCCTATAGATTGCCCCCTTGTTGTCTACCCCCTTATAAATTCCCCCTATATATTGCCCCCTTGTTGTCTCCCCCTTATAGATGCCTCCCCTATAGCTTGCCCCCTTGTTGTCTCTTCCCTTATAGATGCCTCCCCTATAGATTGCCCCCTTGTTGTCTCTTCCCTTATAGATGCCTCCCCTATAGATTGCCCCCTTGTTGTCTCTTCTCTTATAGATGCCTCCCTATAGATTGCCCCCTTATTGTGTACCCCCTTATAGATTGCCCCCTTGTTGTCTCCCCCTATAGATTGCACCCTTGTTGTCTCCCCCTATAGATTGCACACACACACACACACACACAACTCACCTATTCCTCGTTCCCCCGCCGCGGCTCTCGTCTCATCCCGGCCAATGCGCGCTCTCTGGGCAAGTCACCAGCACCGCACACACCAGTGACTTTAGCGCACGCTGGGGCCGGTACTTCCTCCCTGTGCCGGAAGTACAAGGCCGACGGCTGACGCAGAGGTCACTGATGCGTGCTCTGCTGGGGAATTCCCAGGGAGCGCGCATCAGCCGGGGGCGTACTGTCCTATCAATCTTGTGACCGCAAGCAGTCACAAGATTGATAGGACACAGTAAGCGGCGCCCGTGGGGAGGGGAGGCTGGGGGAAGCCACCACAGGAGGGGGGCGCCGGGCGGCCAGCTAGGGGGGCGCTCTGGCAGAAAGACAGCTGCACAGCTGTCTCTCTGCCTCAGCGCCCCCCCAGCTAGACGGGAGTGATGCGCCCTGTGCAAGCGCACAGGTCGCACACCCCAAAGGCCGGCCCTGGATACCTCCCCCTATATAGTCACAAGAAAGAAGAGGTGAAGGGGGAGAGGAAGAAAGAAAGAAAGAAAGAAAGAAAGAAAGAAAGAAAGAAAGAAAGAAAGAAAGAAAGAAAGAAAGAAAGAAAGAAAGAAAGAAAGAAAGAAAGAAAGAAAGAAAGAAAGAAAGAAAGAAAGAAAGAAAGAAAGAAAGAAAGAAAGAAAGAAAGAAGAGGTGGTGGGGGGGAGAGGAGGTGAAGGGGGAGAGGAAAAGAGAGGAGGTGATGGGGGAGAGGAAGAGAAAGGAGGTGATGGCGGGAGAGAGGAAGAGAGAGGAGGTTAAGAGGAGAGAGGAAGAGAGAAGGTGAAGGAGAGAGAGGAGGTGAAGGGGGAGAGGAAGAGAGAGGAGGTGAATGGGGGAGGAAGACAGGGGAGAAAAAAGGTGATGGGGGAGAGGAAGACGGGAGAGAGGAGGTGAAGAAGGGAGAGGAAGAGAGAGGAGGTGAAGGGGGGAGAGGAAGACGGGAGAGAGAAGGAGAGGGGTGATGAGGGGTGAGAGGAGGGGATGGTCATGGGGGTAGAGAGGAGGTGGAGAGGGTACAGAGGAGATGATGGGGGTATGGAGGAGATGATGGGGGTACGGAGGAGATGATGGCGGTAGGGAGGAGATGATGGGGTGAGAGAGATGATGGGGGTAGAGAGGAGATGATGGGGGTAGAGAGGAGGTAGAGGGGGTACAGAGGAGATGATGGGGGTAGAGAGGAGGTGGAGGGGTACAGAGGTGATGATGGGGGTAGAGAGGAGTTGGAGGAGTACAAAGGTGTTGATGGGGTAGAGAGAAGGTGGAAGGGGGAGAGAGGAGATGAAGGGGGTAGAGAGGTGATGATGGGGGTAGAGAAGAGGTGGAGGGGTATAGAGGTGATGATGGGGGTAGAGAGGAGGTGGAGGGGGTACAGAGGTGATGGGGTAGAGAGGAGGTGGAGGGGGAACAGAGGTGATGATGGGGTAGAGAGGAGGTGGTACAGAGGTGATGCTGGGGGTACAGAGGTGATTATGGGGGTAGAGAGGAGGTGGAGGGGGAACAGAGGTGATGATGGGGGTAGAGAGGAGTTGGAGGGGGAGAGAGGTGATGGGGGTAGAGAGGAGGTGGAGGGGGGAGAGAGGTGATGATGGGGGTAGAGAGGAAGTGGAGGGGGTACAGAGGTGATGATGGGGGTAGAGAGGAGGTGGAAGGGGTACAGAGATGATGATGGGGGTAGAAAGGAGGTGGAGGGGGGAGAGAGGAGATGATGGGGGTAGAGAGGTGATGATGTGGGTAGAGAGGTGATGATGGGGGTAGAGAGGAGGTGGAGGGGGGAGAGAGGTGATGATGGGCGTACAGAGGTGATGATGGGGGTAGAGAGGAGGTGGAGGGGTACAGATGAGATGATGGGGGTACAGAGGTGATGAAGGGGGTACAGAGGAGATGATGGGGGTACAGAGGAAGTGGAGGGGGGAGAGAGGTGATGATGGGGGTAGAGAGGAGGTGGAGGGGTAAAGAGGTGATGATGGGAGTAGAGAGGAGGTGGAGAGAGGAGATGATGGGGGTAGAGAGGTAATGATGGGGGTACATAGGTGATGATGGGGGTACAGAGGAGGTGGAGGGGGAACAGAGGTGATGATGGGGGTAGAGAGGAAGTGGAGGGGGAAGAGAGGTGATGATGGGGGTAGAGAGGAGGTGGAGGGGTACAGAGGAGATGATGGGGGTACAGAGGAGATGATGGGGGAGAGAGGTGATGATGGGGGTAGAGAGGAAGTGGAGGGGGGAGGGAGGTGATGATGGGGGTACGGAGGAGATGATGGGGGTACGGAGGAGATGATGGGGGTAGGGAGGAGATGATGGGGTGAGAGAGATGATGGGGGTAGAGAGGAGATGATGGGGGTAGAGAGGAGGTAGAGGGGGTACAGAGGAGATGATGGGGGTAGAGAGGAGGTGGAGGGGTACAGAGGTGATGATGGGGGTAGAGAGGAGTTGGAGGGGTACAGAGGTGTTGATGGGGGTAGAGAGGAGGTGGAAGGGGGAGAGAGGAGATGATGGGGGTAGAGAGGTGATGATGGGGGTAGAGAAGAGGTGGAGGGGTATAGAGGTGATGATGGGGGTACAGAGGAGGTGGAGGGGGTACAGAGGTGATGCTGGGTGTACAGAGGTGATTATGGGGGTAGAGAGGAGGTGGAGGGGGGAGAGAGGTGATGATGGGGGTAGAGAAGAGGTGGAGGGGTATAGAGGTGATGATGAGGGGAAGAGAGGAGGTGGAGGGGGTACAGAGGTGATGATGGGGGTACAGAGGTGATGATGGGGGTACAGAGGAGATGATGGGGGTAGAGAGGAAGTGGAGGGGGGAGAGAGGTGATGATGGGGGTAGAGAGGAGGTGGAGGGGTACAGATGAGATGATGGGGGTACAGAGGTGATGATGGGGGTACAGAGGAGATGATGGGGGTACAGAGGAAGTGGAGGGGGAGAGAAGTGATGATGGGGGTAGAGAGGAGGTGGAGGGGGAGAGAGGTGATGATGGGGGTAGAGAGGAGGTGGAGGGGTACAGAGGTGATGATGGGGGTACAGAGGAGATGATGGGGGTAGAGAGGAAGTGGGAGAGAGGTGATGATGGGGGTAGAGAGGAGGTGGAGGGGGGAGAGAGGTGATGATGGGGGTAGAGAGGAGGTGGAGGGGTACAGAGGTGATGATGGGGGTAGAGAGGAGGTGGAGAGAGGAGATGATGGGGGTAGAGAGGTGATGATGGGGGTACAGAGGTGATGATGGGGGTAGAGAGGAGGTGGAGGGGGTACAGAGGTAATGATGGGGGTAGAGAGGAGGTGGAGGGGGTACAGAGGTAATGATAGAGGTAGGGAGGAGATGAGGTAGCGGTGCGCCGGGATACCCCGCCGGGGGCTTCTGCTGCACTGAATTGTGGACCGGGAGATGGGGCACCCCACTTCCACAGGCAGCAGCTTCAGTCGTAGGACGTGGAGGGCCCCATCTCCCGGTCCACAAACCACTGCTTGACTGGGGAGAAGCGTGGCAGGTGGACATGGGGGGCGCCCCATCTCCTGGTCCACATTCCAATGCAGGAGCTCCGGGCGGGGTAGCCTTGCGCACCACTACCCCCTCGCAACTGACTGACTCTGAGGCCCTGCCGCTGAGGCCGCCTGCGGGGACATCAGCCTGCCGCCGCCGCATCTCCTCTCCTCTCCGCCGGGTCACCTCAGGCAGCCTATTCGGGATTCGTCCCCAGGCTGCCGCATATCCTCCTGGAGCCCCCGGCTGGACGCTGCAACCCGATCCGGCAGCCTCACGCTCTTCCCCCGCGGCTGGATCGGGTTGCAGCGTCCAGCCGGGGGCTGCAGGAGGATATGCAGTAGCCTGGGGACGAATCCCGAACAGGCTGCCTGAGGTGACCCGGCGGAGAGGAGAGGAGATGCGGCGGCAGGCTGATATCCCCGCAGGCGACTTCATCCTTCCCCCAGCAGCCTCACCAAGTCCCGTACCCCACAGACTGCTGGTGAGGCTGCTGCTGGGGGAAAGATGTGAGAGCAGCGGCGGGGATAGGTGCCGGGACACTGCTGGGTGATAGCACCCAAAACAATTTTTTTCCCCCACCTCCCGGCGTACCCCCTCAGCCTGCGGCGCGTACCCCCTGGGGTACGCGTACCGCAGGTTGAGAAACACTGTCATAGATAATAAAACAAAAGAGTTTAATTTGATTGACCATTAGGGAGAGATGTGTGCTGCTGTGTACTCCCCTGGCTGTATTACAGAAACATTTTATTACTGCAATCAGAAACATTTGACAACATAATAACAGAGTCCATCAAGTTTAACCTACAGAAACCTTACTGCGTTTATCCAGAGGAAGGCAAAAACCCTTATGAGGCAGATGCCAAATGCTTTATCAGAGGGATTAGAATTTCTTTCTGACTCCAATGGCAATCAGAATAAATCCCTGGATCAATGTTCTGTCACACGAAATCTAGTGCCTACAACTTATATTTTTCAAGAAAAGCATCCAGGCCTCCCTTGAATTTATTTAATAAATCAGCCATGACAACATCATGTGACAGAGTGTACCATAGTCTCAGTGCTCTTACAGTAAAGAATACCTGTCTGTGCTGATGGTGAAACCTTTTTTCTTCTATATGTAGAGGATACCTCCTTGCTATGGTTACAGGCCTAGGTGTAAAAAGATCACTAGAAAGATCTCTGTACTGTCCATTTATATATTTGTACATTGTGATCAGATCGCTCCTAAGTAGTGATAAGCAAATGTCCTGATGTTCGGTTCGGATCCCGAACACAAACAAAAAAAATAAATGATCGTGATCGGTTAGTGTTCGCCGAACATTCACGAACAAGTAACCAACGAACATTAGATTATAGATCCAGCGCAAGTGGCTCGATCTGAAGTATAAAAGCTCACAGCGGCTCAATGAGATACGTGCAGACATACGGCAGGGTGAGTAATATGCTGGGAGCCTGATACTAGGATGTGTAGTATACTGGCTCTTTCAAATTGGTGGGAGGAAACATATGCAGTTGTGTACATAAAACACACAAAAAACACACAAACAGGAGCACAACACCCATCATTGTGAGCAGTGTTGTGCACCTTACAGTATGCAGCATCTTTACAGATTGCTGCTTACAGTGTGGCACTGCATCCCCCTTAACCCTTTGGGTGCCATACTGAACATTCTGGCCCCCATGGGGTTAAGTAAGGGAAATCGGACTGATGTCAGACTGCACCCATACCAGCAAGGAAGCGGTTAAGTGACCCCCCTTCCTTGCTGGGATGGGTGCAGTGCAGGGGAGGGGGAGAGCTTTGTACTCACCCTCCCAGGTCTTCTCTCTTCTATTTTCTGTCTTCTGTCTTCCCTCTTAGACGGTCCCCGGCACACTGAGCTAAGTGTGCTGGCTCCGGCTTTTTATATGTCGGCTCAGCCAATCAGCTGTGCGGACATATAAATCAAAATGTTTCTTCTAATGTTGCTATTGTGATAAAAAATAGCATCATTAGAAGAAACCTTTGCTGTTTTAATTAAAGTATTACATTGAGCTGTATTACTATTACTATTGCCGGCATTAATACAGCTCCCTGTAATTGTTAATATTTAATTAATAAAGCACATTTTCGTTCTAATAAAGCTATTTTCGTTATACAATAGCTTAATGAAAATGAATACATGCTTTTTCAATTAAATATACTGTAAATAAATAAATAAATATATATATATATATACATTTATTTATATTTATTTTTTTTATTAACAGTATATTTAATTCCAAAAGCATGTATTTGTTTTAATTATGCTATTGTACAACGAAAATAGCTTTATTAGAATGAAAATTTGCTTTATCAATTAAATATTAACTATTACAGGGTGCGGTATTATTGCCGGCAATTACTATTGCTGGTATTACCAGTCCCTGTAATACTGCTTTCCTGCTTTCCCAGATGCATTCCAGAGGTGTTTGCATCACTTTCTGAAGATGTCTTGGACTTGGTGACCTCCGAATCGTTGAATCTTGATTTCCAGATTTTTCTCCCATAGACTATAATGGGATTCTATATTCGGGAGCTATTCGAATCAAATCCAATTGAATCGAATATTTCACTATTCGCTCATCTCTATTCTTTATTCAATATATTTGAAAAAATCAACAATAATAAAATACATATAATGGCAGCTGGAGCCTGTACAAATGACCCGGGTACCCGGTTACATAATTTTTGGTTTCGCCGGGGATACACAGGATGGCTTTTAATAACAAGCCTGCAGCAAACTACATTCCCCTAAGCTAGACTGGAGATCCGGGGAGATTCTAAGCTGGGGTCCGGACTGTTCAAACCGGTGTCTGATGTCCCCTCAGCTCAAGTGCTCTGTGACGTCACCTGACCCCGTCAAGCCTCTATCAGGCCTACCGGCAGAATACCAAGACTTGGCTGACGTCTTTTCTGCCAAAGAGGCTGACTCTCTATCTCCTCACCGGCCCTATGATTGTCCCATTGACCTCCTTCCCGGGACTTTTCCTCCTCGTTGTTGGGTGTACCCTCTCTCCGTTCCTGAGACTGAGGCGATGTCCTCCTATATCCGGGAGAATTTGCTGAAGGGCTTTATCCGCAAATCCACGTCCCCTGCCGGCCCAGAATTCTTCTTCGTGCAGAAGAAGGACGGTTCTCTCCGCCCTTGCATCGATTACCGGGGCCTTAATAAGGTTACAGTGAAAAACCGATATCCCCTTCCGCTCATCCCCGAATTATTCGATCGTCTCCGCGAAGCCCGGGTCTTCACCCAGCTGGATCTCAGGGGAGCGTATAAGCTGATCAGAATCCATGAGGGTGACGAATGGAAGACTGCCTTCAACACCAGAGATGGGCACTACGAATATCTGGTCATGCCATTCGGCCTCTGCAATGCCCCAGCGGTCTTCCAGGAATTCGTCAACGATATATTTCGTGACCTTCTCTACGTCTGCGTAATCGTCTTTCTTGACGACATTCTGGTCTTCTCCTCTGATCTGCAGACCCACGTGACACATGTACGTCAGGTTCTGCGAAGACTCCAGGCCAACCATCTGTATGCCAAATCAGAGAAGTACGTCTTCCATCAGCACAGCCTTCCTTTCCTTGGGAATATTGTCTCCGACCGGGGTCTGCAGGTGGATCCAGCGAAGCTCTCGGCCGTCCTTCAGTGGCCACGTCCCACGTCCAGCAGTTCATTCCACATTTCTCTACCCTGGTCTCACCCATAGTGGCTCTCACTAAGAAAAAGGCAGACCCCAAGCATTGGCCGCCCGAGGCTGAGCAAGCCTTCACCAGTTTAAAGTCGGCCTTAGCCTCTGCTCCTGCCTTAGTCCACCCAGATGCCACCAAGCCGTTTTCTGTAGAGATCAACGCATCTTCGGTGGGCACTGGAGACTTTCTCTTACAAAAGGACGCTTCAGGCAATACCAGAACCTGTGGGTTCTTCTCAAAGACCTTCTCCCCTGCAGAGAGGAACTACACTATTGGAGACAAAGAACTTTTGGCAATTAAGTTGGCCCTGGAGGAGTGGCGTCATCTTCTAGAGGGAGCTAGGCATCCGGTTAACATCTTCACGGACCACAAGAATCTTCTTTACCTCCAATCGGCCCAACGCCTCAATCCCCGGCAGGCCAGGTGGTCGCTCTTCTTCTCACGCTTCAACTTTGTCTTCCATTTTCGTCCGGCTGAGAAGAACGTGAAAGCCGATGCTCTCTCTCAAGCTTCTGATGTCATGGGACGAGAGGAGTCTCCACGCCACATCATACCTTCTGATCGTCTAATGCCAGTCGCCACCTCGGCTCTTCAGAGAGTTCCCCCTGAAAAGACCTATGTACGCCCTGAACTTCAAAGAAGGATTTTGAAATGGGGACATTCCTGTTTGGTGGCCGGGCATCCTGGAGCCCAAAAAAACGGGCAATTGATCTCCCCCCACTACTGGTGGCCAAGCCTACTCTAAGACGTCAAGGACTTTGTGGCTTCCTGTACCGTCTGTGCCAAGAACAAGTCCTCCCGTCTAAGACCTGCCGGCCTACTACAGCCCTTGCCAGTTCCAAAGTGTCCCTGGTCCCACATAGGCATGGACTTCGTCACAGACCTGCCTCCGTCTGCGGGAAACACAGTCATTTGGGTGGTCACAGACCGCTTCTCCAAAATGTCTCACTTCGTGGCTCTTCCTGGACTACCGCCCGCTCCTCGTCTGGCCCAGTTGTTCTTTCAGCATATCTTCCGCTTACATGGTCTTCCTCTTCATATCGTGTCAGACAGAGGGTCACAATTCGTCTCCAAATTCTGGCGCGCTCTCTGTTCACAAGTCCAAGTGAAGCTAGACTTCTCGTCAGCCTATCATCCCCAGACCAACGGGCAAGTGGAGAGGGTCAATGAGATCCTAGGCAATTATCTATGACACTTCGTCTCTGCTCGCCAGGACAAGTGGTCCAGTCTGCTTCAATGGGCAGAGTTCTCATACAACCATCTGGACTTGAGTTCCACAGGCAAGTCACCCTTCTATGTTGTCTATGGTCGCCACCCTCTACCTCCTCTGCCTCTCTCTTCATCCTCCGAGGTTCCAGACGTCGAAGAACTGGTGTCAGACCTTCAGTCAACCTGGGGACAGACTCGACAGTCTTTATTCAAGGCATCTGACCGCATGAAGGTCAATATATATCCGATTCAAGATTCCCAGCTACAAGTTGGGACAACGATTCCTTGGACCTTTTGCAGTGCCAGAACGCATCAACCCGGTCACCTACAAACTTACCCCCTACTATGCGGATCCCGAACTCTTTCCATTTCTCCCTCTTAAAACCAGTGGTCCTCAACTGATTTTTCAGTAAATCTGCCTTCACTTCTCCGCAAGCCATCTCAGACGATATCTATGTTGTGAAGGACATCCTGGCAATAAAGACTGTCAGAGGAAGACGATTCTTTCTGGTGGACTGGAGAGGTTTTGGTCCTGAGGAGAGATCCTGGGAACCCGAGTCTAACATCCTAGACCAAGATCTTATCAAGAAATTCTTGCAGACAAGAAAGAGGGGGAGGCCAAAGGAGGGGTACTGTCAGGGCTGCGGCGGCGTCTTATGCTCCGGGCCAACGCCGCACCCCCTCTCTGTCTGGTGCAGCCACCGGCGTCCCACTGCAGGGACCCGACGCTGCTGCTACTTCGGCCCACGGGGGCGTCTCACCTCGCCCCGTTCCCATCTCTGGCTGTCTCGGCCGGCGCGCGCGTCCCCGCCTCCTAGGCCGCGCGCTGGCTGTCACAGATTTAAAGGGCCAGTAGGCCCCTAATTGGTCCATGTGCACAATCACTCCCTATAAATCCCAGCATGCCCTGTCCCTCGTGTTGGAGCCTCCACATGCTTCCCATAGCGTTTTGGCCCAGATCCCTGTTGTTCCTGCAGCAGCAAGCCCATCCCGCCTTGCGGCGGGCTCTGGTGAAAACCAGTGGCCCCTTAGACTCTGCTCCCTGGTGCGGTTTATACCATCGCTGTTGACAGTACAGAGGATCCACGACTCCCCAGCATGACAATTTGTGTCTGGAATAAACCTGGAATCTTTCTACAATGCCAGCTGCAAAGGAGTTTAGTTATCTGATAATATATGGTCTGAAGTAAATAAATGGAATTCAGATACAAGGACTATCTCATACACCCCACACTTACTGCCAGGTCATTGAGTCAGAATAACATGAGAAAATATTATTTTACTGAAAGAGTAGTAGATACTTGGAACAAACTTCCAGCAGATGTGGTTGGTAAATCTACAATAACAGAATTTAAACATGACTGGGATAAACATATATCTATCCTAAGATAATAAGAAAGGAAATACTAAAAGGACAGACTAGATGGACCCAGTGGTCTTCTTCTGCCGACAATCTTTTCTGTTTCTATGTTTCTATTATTACTATATGGAGGCACAGAAGGCGGCATTATTACTATATGGAGGGCCAGGCAGGGGAAATTATTACTGTATGGGGGCACAGAGGGGGCATTATAACTATTTGGGGCACAGCAGGGGATCCTACATACAGGGGACAGATGTTTGTCTGGCAGGTTCTGAAGAGATGAATTGTAGCTGCAAGAAATCAGCCTGGAGGTCTGAGCCAGATGATGAGGAAAAGGAAAGTAAACTCCTTAGATCAAAGAAGACGTCACCTGTGAGTCACTGAATGAAGTTTTTTCTTTTAGCATTTTTTTAGAACATTACTCAGTAGGGGTGCCCTGAGAAAAAAACAACAAAAAACTAAAAAAGGTTGGCAATACTGCTCTAAGCCATAATACCCATACTTCTTCTTCCTAGCAAAATCTGTGTGTCAATGGGATGCCTCGCTCTCCGCCACTCTCTCCGCTCAAAAAATTAATATGTCAATTCTTTGAGCAGATAGCGGCGATGCACGAGGCATCCTATTGAGGCAAGCGGGATTCCACAGCAGGGGGGCCGCCATGGAATTCCCCCTGCTGTATTCAGTTTGAACGCACCTTAATAGGAGGCTCTGTAAGCGAGCTGAGTTCTCACATTGCGTTTTTAACACACTTTTATACTCACCCCTCCCCTCTCCTGTCTCCAGAACTTGCCATTTTACTGGAGCCTCTTGTGACCAACGCATGCAGAACAGAGGAGGATGCTGAAACAAACAGATGGTAGCAACCAGCTCACCTGGGTAGTGCACGACCAGAGGACCTTTGGATCCTAAGGATAGGATAATGAAGAAACTTGTGGAAGTCAGCGCTTGCTGGTACAAAATTCCATTTATATGCAATCTTGATAAACTCTTGTTATAAAAGTCCACGGAAAATGCATACAGGACACACATGCATACATGGAATTTTTTACCAGCAAGTGCTGACTTCCACAAGTTTCTTCATTAGAGGAGGATGCTGAGCCATACAGCCAGGAGCGAGGAGGGGTAGGTGACACTGTAAGTCCCCTGCAGTAAGCAGCCATCTGTATAGATCACTGTATAGTTTATTTTTGGGGAAAAAATGGGGGGGCCCCAAAAAATTATTGCCTGGGGCCTCCACCAACCTTAATCATAGAAATATAGAAGATTGTCTGCAGAAAAAGACCACTGGGTTCATCTAGTCTGTCTGGGTTCATCTAGTATTTAGTATTTCCATTCAAGTGGAGATGCCGAGGGTCCAGCCCTGCAGGTGGGTCACGAAAGGTGAGCCAGGTGAGCCAGAGTTACCACATGTAAAGGAATTTTTCAGAAGTACCGGACATATCAGCAGAAAGTTCTTCCATGCGTGGAAGTGTGCCATCTCTTGTTGCCATTCCATTAATGTGTGAAGAAAACCAATGACAACGTATGCCTTGTCTAGCTGCTGCCAGGCAGAATACTCAGCCAGTATAGAAAGTAGGGAAATTTTATGTGTTTTAGGGAACAGATTAAGGAGTATGTGGAGAATGTCCCATACCAAAAAAGTTTCAGGAACAGAAAACCCCATCAAACATATAGCACCTAGGGGTAGATGGTAAATTCCCTATGACTGCAACCCAAAAAATTATTTCTGTGCATTCCCAGCAAGGGTTGGAGAAAATTAGTGTCATTGAACTGAGCAGATGCTGGGAATGCACAGAAATCATTTTTTGGGTTGCAGTCATTCCATCAATGAGTGTTTTATTGGTCTTGGATTAAGAATCCTATTAGTCAAAGGCATTTTTTAACAATTACTGATTAACGATTAACAATCACAAATGAGAGTTTTTTGGAACAACCTGAAACTATTTACCATAACATACAGAATGATAGTCGCTAGTTACAATTGGTACTATGATCATTTACTCTTTCTGATCCCAGCAAAAGAATGAACAATTTGTTCACTTAGCAAATATTTGGCAACTTTTAACATTTAGTTAACGATTAGTGAATGATTTACAATGACTTTGTGGTCTGCTTCAAAGACGCGATTAACGACACACAAATGATTTTTCGATCATTTAAGTTCGAACAATATAACAATTTTTCAGGATAATTGTCCCATGTAATAGTTTCCTAAAACTTTGTAAAGGCATTTTAGGGAGGGCAATAACAGGGCACAGCCTAGTGGCAGCCCGGACATGAAGGGGTGGGCAGTGAGGGGTTAAAGCGTGTGGCTGCAGGGTTGATTAGGGATGGGTAACAGGAAGGGGAGGGAGCTATTGCTGGAGAGGGATGAGGCAGGGGGCCAGGTGTCCAATCAGGTTACTGGTGGGATGGAACTTGGAGGGCTATAGTTGAGGGGGTTTATAAAGGGGGGAAAGAGTTACCGCCACATGCTTCTGTGATATGGACCTGAGAACAGCCCGCCCGCCCGCTGGTGGGTGGTAGGCTTTTATGCTCTTGTTGCGGCAGCCGCATTGGGGTGCTTGTGGTTGGCCCTGAGTAAGGGGTTCTGGAGGTCATGTGAAGGGTGGCAACGCTCTGTAGTTAAACTCTTGGAATTGGATCATGGGTTGCCACTGGTTACTGCTTTTGCGGAATTTTGTTAATGGTTCCTTAGGAACTGGGAGGGAAGCAATATATAGCATATTTGCCAACCCTGTGTCAGTGCGGTGCGACTGTGCAATGGTTTTTCTGATACTGCTATACGGACCATCCATTACCATCCTGGGTAGGTTACGGTTAAGTTAAAAGGTTGCCATATGTCCATATGTTATACATATGGAATTTGTATTGGTGAATATTTATGTGTTTTTACCTGTTTGTTTTTCATTCAATAAAGAGGCTGCTGTGGCCATTTCTCCATCGTTAAATGAGTGTCCGGTGTCCTTATTGGTGGAGGATGGGAGATAAGAGGGAGGGGTGAAGGGGAGAATGGATAAGGACTATATGGCATGGTGTGGTCCCCAGTACCCCCCCCCCCCCCACACGCACACACACACTATCTGCACTACCCCTAGTCATGTCTGAAATAATATTCTTGATACATTAAGATATATTTTGAGAGCTTAATTACTCTGGGAGAACAACACAAAAATTGTGAGGAATGACCACAATAACTCATTGCCACCTAGAGTAACTGTGCAGAACTTTAGCAACATGGCATATACCTCAACTGACAGTACTGTTCGATTTCAAGCTAATAATCCACTCTGATATGGGTAGTTGTAATGGCCCAGAAAGGTATTTATTGTCGGGCATCTGGAGATGTATTGTTTCTATTGGCAACCTTAGACAGTCTGTATTGGGACCTATGTATTTGCTGCTTTTTCCTAACTCTCTTATGGAGATAGTGTTTTCTGTCATATATTTATTCAATATGTTGTTATCAGGCCCGGACTGGTAATCTGGCAAGCCGGGCAAATGCCTGCTGGGCTGGCCGGATTACCAGTCCGTGGGCCACCCGGGCTGCATAATTTAAAAAAAATCACCGCTGCGGCCCGCCACCGCAGCCCGCTTCTCTCTGCCCAGCCGCTCGGCCCGATGGTTGGAGGAGCACCTCTGGAGGTGAGCGGGCTGTAGAGGCGGGAGGGGGCTGCGGTGGCGTGTCTCCGCCCCGCCTGATCCCCCCAAGTGCCTAGGCCGCAGACGTGCCGCGCGCAGGCACGTCTGCAGCCACCTCCACCAGGCCTCCAGCGGCTGACGTCACTTCCCTGACGCGCCGCTGAGGACCTGGAGGAGAGAGAAGAGAGGTTGCTGCCGCCGCCGCCGCCGTCGCCATGGACCGAAGACGAGGAGGACGAAGCTGTTGGGGAGCGAGGTGAGGTGAGAATGTGTTTTTTTTTTTTTTTAACCCCTTCACATGTGGCCTATTCTATATGGGGGGAAGCAGGGGGCGGCTATTATGTTTGGGGGGATGCAGGGGGGCGGCTATTCTATATGGCGGGGGCTATTCTATATGGGGGGATGCAGGGGGGCGGCTATTCTGTATGGGGGGATGTAGGGGGCTATTCTATATGGCAGGGGCTATTCTATATGGGGGGGATGCAGGGGGCGGCTATTCTGTATGGGGGGATGCAGGGGGGCTATTCTATATGGCAGGGGCTATTCTATATGGGGGGGATGCAGGGGGGCTATTCTATAAGGGGGCTATTCTATGCAGGTGGGCTATTCTATATGGAGGGATGCAGGAGGGGCTATTGTATATGGGGGGATGCAGGAGAGCTATTGTATATGGGGGGATGCAGGAGGGCTATTCTACATGGGGGGATGCAGGGGGGCTATTCTATATGGAGGGGGACTATTCTATATGGGGGGATGCAGGGGGATGGCTATTCTGTATGGGGGGGATGCAGGGGGGGCTATTCTATGCAGGAGGGGCTATTCTATATGGGGGGGATGCAGGGGGGGCTATTGTATATGGGGGATGCAGGGGGGCTATTCTATATGGGGGGGACTATTCTATATGGGGGGATGCAGGGGGACGGCTATTCTATATGGGGGCTATTCTATATGGGGGGATGCAGGGGGACGGCTATTCTGTATGGGAGGATACAGGGGGGCTATTCTATATGAGGGCTATTCTATGCAGGGGGGGCTATTCTATATGGGGGGATGCAGGGGGGCGGCTATTTTGTATGGGGGGATGCAGGGGGGGCTATTCTATATGGAGGGATGCAGGGGGGGCTATTCTATAAGGAGGGATGCAGGGGGGGCTATTGTATATGAGGGGATGCAGGGGGTCTATTCTACATGGGGGGATGCAGGGGGGCTATTCTATATGGGCGGGACTATTCTATATGGGGGGATGCAGGGGGACGGCTATTCTGTATGGGGGGATGCAGGGGGGGCTATTCTGTATGGGGGCTATTCTATGCAGGGGGGGCTATTCTATATGGAGGGATGCAGGAGGGGCTATTCAATATGGGGGGGATGCAGGGGGGGGCTATTGTATATGGGGGGATGCAGGGGGCTATTTTCTATATGGGGGGGACTATTCTATATGGGGGGATGCAGGGGGACGGCTATTCTGTAATGGGGGATGCAGGGGGGGCTATTCTATATGGGAGGGGATGCAGGGAGACTATTCTGTATGGGGGGTGCAGGGGGGCTATTCTATATGGAGGGATGTATAGATGAGGATGTTGCTGGAGCATGAAGCCTAAAATGTCTGTCTGACAGATCCCGTGGAGAGGAGTCATGGCCAGAGAAGCCTTCATGATGGCCAGAGCCAGATGGAGAAGAAAAGGAAAAGTGGACGTCTCTTCATGCAGAGCAGATGCATACTGTGAGTCACATGATGTAACTGCACTATAATCACTTATAAGGTCCGCAAAACCTTTATACAGCTGGGATCTACCTCTGTGTCCGGGGTGTCACACTCCGGCCCTCCATCATGCTTTAGCTGTCCAGTCATGATGGGATTTGTAGTGATGTAACAGCTGGAGGGCTGGAGTGTTACACCTGTGTTCTATGGTCACTGCTTTGGGAGAATATTGGTCTTTTATAGTGGCTGTTATTTGGTGACAGTATAGTGGTATCCAGTCACTCTATGGTGACAGTAGTGGGCATAGTGTGATTGTATTATTCGTTTTATTGGTAATATTAGTGTTTTATATAGTGAATTGTATTCAGTCACAGTATAGTGGTATTAGTCATTATGTGGTGATAATGGCCGTGCTCATGGTGTGGTCATAATGGCCGTGCTCATGGTGTGGTGATAATGGCCGTGCTCATGGTGTGGTGATAATGGCCGTGCTCATGGTGTGGTAATGGCCGTGCTCAAGGTGGGGTGATATTATGTGTTACTTATATACTGGTAGTATTGGCAATATTGGTGGGTTTGCTTAGTAACAGTGTGGCAGTAACGGGTACAGTGTGGAGATAATATTTGCTTACTGGTGTTATTAACTATGACAGTATTATCATGCACAGAAAATTCTTACCTATGTTACCATTATATATCCTAAAATTTGTCCTGGGGCCCTACATATACCTGAGATAGATAGGAGATAGATAGGAGATACATAGGAGATACATAGGAGATACATAGGAGATAGATAGGAGATACATAGGAGATACATAGGAGATACATAGGAGATAGATAGGAGATAGATAGGAGATAGATAGGAGATAGATAGGAGATAGATAGGAGATAGATAGATAGGAGATAGGAGATAGATAGATAGGAGATAGCATTATAGATAGATAGATACATAGGAGATAGATAGGAGATAGATAGATAGGAGATAGCAGATAGATAGATAGATAGATAGATAGATAGATATCACAGTATATAGGTAGCACTATACCCGTATGGGATCCGAGTGCCAGCAGGGATGGCTTTGACCAGGAGCCCGTTGAATATAGCAAGGAATTACCCACAGCACATAGATAGGAGATAGATAGATAGATAGATAGATAGATAGATGGGAGATAGATAGATATATAGATATCCAGTAGGAAATAGCTATCTAGCAGCTTATTATGTAACTTAGATTACACGTGAGATCACAACCAGCAGTTGAGTGGAGCAGTGGACTTTTGTCCAAAAACAGCACCACCCTGTCCTCAGACGGTGTGCAGTATTACAACTTGGCTCCATTTACTTCAATGGAACTGAGCTGCAATACCTCACACAAACTGAAGAAGAGTGTGGCGCTGTTTCTGGAAGAAGGTGGTCATGTTTTTCTCCTTTAGGGTACAAACAAACACGGCATATACGCTGCGTATTTACTGCTGTGATACGCAGCAGATTAGATCTAAATAACTGAATACAGTATCAAATCTGCTGCAGATCTGCTGCATATCTGCTGTGTGTGTTTGTACCCTTAAAGGGAATCTGTGAGTTCCATACCAGGTCTAGGGCTGTAGATCTCAGCAGACAGGTGTGAGGGAGATATCACTGACCTTTAGTCCAGTGTAAACTTATATAATTGTCCTTTTCATTACCAACTAAAGTTTCACAACAGCAGCTGCAGCCGCACCACCCTATATATCCATGAGTCAGAGCAGGAAGGGGCGGTGCAGAAGGTGCTGCTGTGGCTCCACATCTGTGACACTTCAGCTGGTAATGAAAAGAATGATTATAGAGGTTTACACTGGACTAAAGATCCAGTCCCTGACCTGTACGCTGGGATCTACGGCTGTATACCTGGTATAGGCCTCACAGGTTCCCTTTAAGGTCACGTTCATACCTAATCCAATGCGGATTTGATGCTTCTGATTTAATCAGTTGAAATGAATACATTTATGCCACATCAAATCCACAACAGATTATGTTATAGCATTTTTAGGTGCTGATGGGGGGGTTCACATGTTTAAGGGATTAGTGGGGACACGGCTAAATGAAGCAGAATTTGCTACAGTGCGTATTTTACACGGCTATCCATGATATGGTATGTGGGCTGCTGGGGTCTGATTGCCAGGGCTGATTTTAAGTCCCAGTCCGGCCCTGGTTGTTATATATTAATCTCTAATGAGACAAGCGTTGAGGTTGATCAGTGCTCCTCCCCTGCAACCTATCACACTCTAGTGATTGGCCAGGGGAAAGCTAGCTCCATCTTTAACCCCCTAATCTGTTTCCAGTCAGCCATAAGGACTAATACATGTCTTCAAAGTCTCAGCAGGACATCCTCAGTATTTATTAGTGCCTGCTGTTGGATTGGTAAAGTGATAGAGGGTCTCCCATCCACAGCTTCCTGGCTTCCAAGTCAGTGTGTCCATGCGTCTTCCTCCTACATGATAGCGAGCGTTGACAGCGTCAAGTCTCCTAAGTAACTTCAAGTACCTATTCACACGTACCTTATAAAGGCTGGAAAACCGCAAAGTCCCTGAAACAGGTCGGTCTACTTGAAACCCTATTTATCCACCAAGTCTAAGCTATAGTAACCAAGGTAACCCTCCCCTGAAACTAAGGACTCTGATCGAGCCAACAGTTTACTGTCATCAGATCCCTTTGTATTGGATTGTACATAGTTATCCTTCAAGTAAAGTCTTAATATACTTTCACCGCTATTGTGTGAAGACTTTTATTAAAAATTATATGTCCCTGTGTGTATGCTGAAGAAGACAAGGGCCCTAGCACCCTCGGACCCCACCGTGACAGGAGAGTTTCAGAGAGTGAGCCCTAAGGTTGCACTACACCACCCAGCAACACAACCCCTCAGCATATCACTACACCAAAGGGACATTATAATTTTTCTTGGCGATCTATGAACAGGATTTTACCTCTGTGCCTATTCTGCAACACTGCACTACAAGTCCTAGAAGTGCTGATTGATAACCCAAAGCCTGTTTGTGAATTTTATGAGGAAAAAGTACTGTGTTGAAAGAGGGGGAGTTCTGTTTATTGAGCTTGTGCTGTGACTGCCTGTGTTTTTACATTTAGGTCAACATTTTCTTTGTGTTTCTGCTGCTGGAGCAGCCAACAAGAGGTTAATTTAACTGTTAAGGTTACAAACACACTTGGCGGGTCTGCAGCGAGTCTCCATGCTGCGTTTTTGCAGCGAGACTCGCTGCAGATCCCGGCCCTATGCTTTTAATGGCAGACAAACACGCAGCAGGGATGTACATCCCTGCTGCGAGTTTGTTTGCAGCCCACTCCATTAACCCCCCCGGCCACGGCAGCTGATACTTCACCTGATCCCGGCTCCGGCGGTTCCCGATGTCTTCAGCAAGCCGGAGCAGGGACCAGGTGAAGTATATCCAGCCAGCCGCTCGCAGCCCAGGCCGCCCGATCGCCCCCCCCCGCAGCACCGATCGCCCACCTGCAGCCCCCATCGGGGGGGGGGGGGGGCGATCGGGCGGCTGGGGCTGCAGGGGGGGGCGTGCGAGCGATCGGTGCTGCGGGGGGGGCGAGCGATCGGTATTGGGGGGGGGGGGGCGTGCGATCGGGCGGCTGGCTGGAGCATATACTTCACCTGGTCCCCGCTCCGGCTTGCTGAAGACATCGGGAACCGCCGGAGCCAGGATCAGGTGAAGTATCAGCTCCGGCGGCCAGGGGGTTAAAGGGGTGGGCTGCAGACAAACTCGCAGCAGGGATGTACATCCCTGCTGCGTGTTTGTCTGCCATTAAAAGTATAGGGCCGGGATCTGCAGCGAGTCTCGCTGCAAAAACGCAGCATGGAGACTCGCTGCAGACCCGCCAAGTGTTTTTGTAACCTAACTGTAGCTTTGCCCGTGCACACCAGGAGCTCAAGCCCCGCACACCTGCAGTATCTCCTGTTTAGTAACTGCCTGACAGCCACTGGAACCTCCAGCACCGTTGCTGCGCTTAAGGAGGAAGTATTTCTCTGCTGCACCCAACTACAGAAAGAGATAGCTGCCATACATTGCTGCCCCAGTGTTACCATAACGACCTCAGCGTTGTCACCGCTGCTCCGCTCCTCGCTCCTTGTACCTTAATTCTCTGCCAATCAGCCTGTATCTGTCATCCACAGCTGCAACATCACTCCAGCCTGCATTTGCTGCCTGCAATCTGTATCACCAGCCTCATCAGCTGCCAGATAAGTGCCATTTTCATTTCTTTTTTTTTTTTTTTTAATCAGATTATTTTTATTGACAATTTTTTCCACACACAAAAAGCGTGCCTTTTTTTGTTAAACATACAAACAAAACAAGCCCCCCATCCTCCCCCCACCCATCTTAAAGTACCAACCCCCCTCCCTCGAACCAACTTCCCTAATACAATGTGATAACAATAATTGTAGGAAGGCAGCAACATTGGTCAGGCTATACAAAGAAAAACTATTATCATAAAGCTTTTTTTTTTTTTTGAGATCAGAAAGTGCAACTCTCCACAATGTCATCCATTAAGGAACAATAAGGCACAGTATCATATTCAAAGACCTAAGTATGAGCCTCCCTATCTTGAGCCCAGTAGTCCAGTCAAGGCACCCACCGTCAGGAGAATCCAGTTATCTACCGTATATTGCCGCCTCTTCCTCCCCTTGTCCCATCACGGCGAGCAGTTGACGCAGCCCGGTCTGACAATGATAAGAGGGCTTCCATTGGGTTACGCCTAAGATTTCTAGATGGTATACCAGGTGCATCAAGCCAGGGGCCCCATATACTCTCAAATTTCTTGGATGCCTTTCTTTTTTGATATACCCCTTTTTCCAACCGTAAAACCTCATTAAGTCTGGCTACGAGTTCCGTGACGGTGGGCGCACTCGCCTGTATCCAGTGACGAGCAATTAATTTACGTGCCTGGTACAGAATTCTGCATATAGCCAACTCAATACCAGTAGGCTCATCCTCCTCTGGTATCAGACCCAGTATACATTTTAGGGGTTCCACTGGCACAGCAACTCCATATACCCTACGTATGAGGGCTACCACCTCCCTCCAATAGCCCTCCAGCTCAGTGCAACTCCACATCAGATGGATAATATGTGCGTCAACTAAGCCACACCTAGGACAATTAGAATTAGCCCGCACACCAATTCTATGCAGAAACTTGGGTGTCCTATACACCTGGTGTAGTAGGAACAGTTGAGAGGACCTGTGTGTCTCTGATACAGCCAGTTTGGGAGTTAGGGCAAGCACATTTGTCCATTGTTCGTCAGTTATTGGGCCTATGTCTGCTTCCCATTGTTCTTTTACCACCAGGGGTCGTCTTGAGAGGTAGGCCTCTAGCAGTTCCTGATATATTAGAGATATCAGACCTGTAGAGTCTGATGCAGTGAGGACTGTGTCTAAGATTGGCGGTGTGGATATGGTGACCGGAGTCCCAGCCATTTTCATTTCTAATGTGTTACTCCCATTTTTTTTAAAGGAACAGTGTACCAATTGCTGCAAATATGTCTGATCCTCAAGCTATATATCAAGCTGTCTCCAGCAGTCCTGCCTCATCATCTACCAGTGTTCCTGCATCCCAGGCCGCTGCCGCCAATGTTGTTCCTGCTCCAGTTGCTGCTACTGGTCTACCATTCTTCATAGGAACCTCCAGTCTTCCCAACTATAGGGGAGAGCCTCACACCTTTGCTAGCTTTAGGGAGAAAATACTTCATACCCTTGAACTTGTCTCACTTTCTCCTACTCAGCAGGTACAATTGCTTCTAGGCCAGCTTGAAGGTCCAGCTGCTGAAGAAGTGCGTTCCTGGCCCACCACTTAAATATCCAGTGTCCAGCAGATTCTCAACCATCTACGTAAGGAGTTTGAGGTCCAATCACCTACAGAGGTACGGTTAAAATTTTATGACAGACGTCAGAAACCAGGTGAGAACCTCCAAGACAGGGGCGTAGCTAGGATTCATGGGGCCCCATAGCAAAAAAACTGTATGGGGCCCCCCTACACACTAATATACACTACCTTTCAAAAGTTTGGGGTCACATTGAAATGTCCTTATTTTTGAAGGAAAAGCACTGTACTTTTCAATGAAGATAACTTTAAACTAGTCCTAACAAGTCCTAAACAAATACACCCTATACATTGCTAATGTGGTAAATGACTATTCTAGCTGCAAATGTCTGGTTTTTGGTGCAATATCTACATAGGTGTATAGAGGCCCATTTCCAGCAACTATCACTCCAGTGTTCTAATGGTACAATGTGTTTGCTCATTGGCTAAGAAGGATAATTGATGATTAGAAAACCCAATCATATTCACACATCTGAAAACAGTCTAGCTCGTTACAGAAGCTACAAAACTGACATTCCTTTGAGCAGATTGTGTTTCTGGAGCATCACATTTGTGGGGTCAATTAAACGCTCAAAATGGCCAGAAAAAGAGAACTTTCATCTGAAACTCGACAGTCTATTCTTGTTCTTAGAAATGAAGGCTATTCCATGCGAGAAATTGCTAAGAAATTGAAGATTTCCTACAACGGTGTGTACTACTCCCTTCTGAGGAGAGCACAAACAGGCTCTAACCAGAGTAGAAAAAGAAGTGGGAGGCCGTGTTGCACAACTAAACAAAAAGATAAGCACATTAGAGTCTCTAGTTTGAGAAACAGACGCCTCACAGGTCCCCAACTGGAATCTTCATTATATAGTACCCGCAAAACACCAGTGTCAACATCTACAGTGAAGAGGCGGCTGCGAGATTTTGGGCTTCAGGGCAGAGTGGCAAAGGTGCTTTGGTGCTGGTAAGGTGGGAGATTTGTACAGGGTAAAAGGGATTCTGAATAAGGAAGGCTATCACTCAATTTTGCAACGCGATGCCATACCCAGTGGACAGCGCTTGATTGGAGCCAATTTCATCCTACAACAGGACAATGACCCTAAACACACCTCCAAATTGTGCAAGAAGTATTTACAGCAGAAGCAGGCAGCTGGTATTCTATCGGTAATGGAGTGGCCAGCGCAGTCACCAGATCTGAACCCCATTGAGCTGTTGTGGGAGCAGCTTGACCGTATGGTACGCCAGAAGTGCCCATCCAACCAATCCAACTTGTGGGAGCTGCTTCTAGAAGCGTGGGGTGCAATTTCTCCAGCTTACCTCAACAGATTAATAGCTAGAATGCCAAAGGTGTGCAATGCTGTAATTGCTGCAAAAGGAGGATTCTTTGACGAAAGCAAAGTTTGATGTAAAAACAATGTTATTTCAAATACAAATCATTATTTCTAACCTTGTCAATGTCTTGGCTCTATTTTATATTCATTTTACAACATATGGTGGTGAATAAGTGTGACTTTTTATGGAAAACACAAAATTGTTTGGGTGACCCCAAACTTTTGAACGGTAGTGTATATATACAGTGCTGCAACACAAACAAAGGGTTAATACAAAAGACAATTAGCTCTCTCCTTCACTACTCCTACATTGATAACCCCTGACCTCTGCAGGAGCTCAGAGGTTAAAACAGTAGTGAGGCAGAGAGCTAATTGTTAACCCTTTTTTGTGTTGCAGCATGTAAGAAAACACTGGGTCACTTACACACTGCAGTACATAAGGGGTTAAGCAAAAGGACACAGGAGACTCTTATCTTCCCTGGGCCCCCTCACTCCACGGCCCCCATAGGAACCGCCTTCTCTGCCTCTATGGTAGCTACGCCACTGCTCCGAGATTACGCACTCACACTACAGTCTGTATACAGAGCACTAAGCCAAGTTGACCACCTAGACCCTTCTGCTGGTGAAGACAGATTCACAGAAGGTGTGGACTTTAGAATGATACAGAGTCAGTTACGTATGCTAGCAGCACAAAACTCTAATATGACTTTCCTTGATTTTAAGGCTCTGGCACTACGTGTTATAGGAACTGATTCACCATGCACCACTTATCCTTCTACTACTTATTCCAAAGACATGGCTGGTGAAATTTCTGTTACACCGTTACTACCTTCTGTGCCACCTATGCAAGCCACCCAAGCTGCACAAGCATCTACACAAGCATCCAGCACCACTGTTACTCAGGATACACTTGCACAAGTGGTAGACTTTATGCCAAGCTTTAAAAGAGTTAAAGTGCAATTCCTCCTCCTCATCCCATGAGTTTTCTGCTAGTAGGCCATTGTCTCCAGAGCCTCAACCTAATCATTTTAACACAGATAGACCTCCACCAACAAGGTTTCAAGAACATGTATTTATTGTCACCGGTATGGACACTTCAGTCACAGTGTTATCAGTTAAACGGGATACCCCCAAGCTAACCCTTTGGGACGTAATGCCAAAGGCCCAGAGGGACGATCGCAGTGGATTTCGAGGTTTCTATCAAAATGCCCGCAAGTAACTGTATGGATTGATGGTGTTCCCCTTAAAGCTCTTGTTGACACTGGATCCCAGGTCACCACCATTTCCAGGCAGACTTTTGAGAAACATTGGGACCCCCGTGTATTGAGATCGGCTGAAAAGGCTAAAGTTCAGTTAATTGCTAGTAATGGTCAGCCCATTCCTCAATTAGGCTACTGGGAGAGCCTACTCTGCAAATTGGTGATCGTAAACTGCCACGCCAAGGTGTTATAGTGACTGAATCTGAAGGAGTTAATACAGCTATAGTGTTAGGCATGAACGTAATACACCATGTGTTTTTTATTGAGTTATTGAATGCTTTGCATGCCTCTTTGCCGTCTATTTCTTCCCCATACAGGCAAGCAGTTCAAAAAATCATAAGAGCGCTCACCGCCCAGCAGAAGTTCGCCAACCACAGAGGAGAAATTTGCCAAGTTTGCACTAAAGATATCCGTCACATCATTCTGGCTGCCAACAGTGAGACTTTGGAACAGACTCGACCTGGAATTGACAATGCTGACTACGAAGCTCTGATTGACTCTGTCCAAGATAATTGCCATCCCCTTGTAAAAGCTGCAAGAAGCATTGTTACAGTCTCCAATGAACAAATTCCTGTACGGTTAGTTAATCTCAGTGAATCCACTGCTGAACTCCCAAAATTCACTACAGTCGCTCAGTTATACCAGCTGGATCCTGAAGACATTCTGGACGAAGCAACCCTTGCCTACCAGAAATCGATCAAAGCTACCTCTAAAGGTCCTAACCAGTCTACTACCCTCTGGTGGGATGAACTTAACATCGTAGACGCTAATATTCCCCTTGAGCATGTCAACGGTGTCCGTAAACTTGCTGAACGTCATTCTCGGGCTTTCAGTAAACACTCCCTGGATTTCGGCAAGACCAGTTTAATCCAACACCGCATCAATACTGGTGACCATCCTCCCATCAAGAAAAAGCATTGGCTAATCCCTCCTGCCAACTACCAACAGGTGAAAAAGTTATGTGGAACATCTCCATCACTTGGCTGAAGTATTCCAAGTACTCATCGAGCATGGCTTGAAAATAAAACCCTCCAAATGCCATTTGCTTAACCCTTTCCTGCACGAGGACATAACTGTACATCCTCGTGAGGGTGCGGGCATTCGCCGTGATCCCGGGTGCCTCATGTAGCCCGGGATCGCGGCTATTGGCGGGCATGGTCCGATCGCCGTGCCCGCTAATTAGATAATCGGAGGCAGCTGTCAAAGATGACAGCTGCCTCCGATTACCAGATTCAGCCGTTCCCTGGTGTCTAGTGGGGGAGATCGCTCCTCCGGGACGTTGTCCCGGAGGAGCGATCTCCTTTACTGAAGCCGGCCGGGGACCGCTCCAAGATGGCGCCGTCCCCGGCTCGGCACTCGTTTGTTTTCGGCTGTAGCAGCCGAAAGCAAACGAGTGCCTATCTCATTGATCTTTGCTGTATACCTATACAGCAAAGATCTCAATGAGAGATCAAAGTGTATATACTAGAAGTCCCCTAGGGGGCTTCTAGTATATGTGTAAAAAAATAAAAATAAAGTGTTGTTGTCAATAAAAAGCCCCCTCCCTTAATAAGTCTGAATCACCCCCCTTTTAAATAAATAAACATGTTTGCAATCGCCGCGTGCGTAATCGCCCGAACTATAAATTAATCACATTCCTGATCTCGCACGGTAAACGGCGTAAGCGCAAAAATATCCCAAAGTGCAAAATTGTGCATTTTTGGTCGCATGAAATCCAGAAAAAATGTAATAAAAAGCGATCAAAAAGTCGCATATGCGCAATAAGGTACCGATAGAAAGAACACATCATGGCGCAAAAAATGCCACCTCACACAGCCCCATAGACCAAAGGATAAAAGCGCTATAAGTATGGTAATGGAGCGATTTTAAGGAACGTATATTTGTTAACAATGGTTTGAATTTTTTACAGGCCATCAGATACAAGAAAAGTTATACATGTTACATATCGTTTTAATCGTAACGACTTGAGGAACATATAAAATGTCAGTTTTTCCATAGGACACACGGCATAAAAACACAATCCCCCCCAAAGAAAAAGAATTGTGTGGTTTTTTTTCAATTTCACTGCACATATAATTTTTTTCTGGTTTCGCAGCATATTTTATGCAAAAGTTCAGCCTGTCATTGCAAAGTACAATTAGTGACGCAAAAAATGAGGGCTCATATGGGTCTGTAGGTGTAAAAAAGTGCTATGGCCTTTTAAGCACAAGGAGGAGAAAACGAAAACGCGAAAACGAAAATTAGCCTGGTCCCGAAGGGGTTAAGCCACAGGTTAACTACCTAGGCCACATTGTTAGTACTGCTGGGATCCAGCCAGATCCAGAAAAAATCTCTGCAGTTAAAGCGTAACTATAAAATATTTTGACCATTCAGTTTTAGTTAGCTTAGGTCATGATAAGAATTTTTGCAATATACAATAATAACCTAAAATGAACAGTTTTTCAAATACATAAGGCTGATTATGCCCTTATAGCCCTCTCTGGCTCTGACTTATTTCTGCATTCCTGCCGGACACGCCCCCTCCCTGGAGATCCGCCCTGAGTGTACGGACTGTGATTGGAGGATCAGATAACAGCCCTGACACAGAGAGAAACATAAACAAAACCTCCTCCCTCCCTCCCCTCACCTCCTAGCAGCACGTTCTCCCCCCTCCCCTCAAAGAGATCACATAGCAGAGCTGAGGGTTTTGTGTGTGAGAAGCAGCGCAGGGGAGGAGCTGGATGGAGGGACAAGTGTTTCCAGTGCTTCACCCAGGAGGGACATCCCAGCCATGAATCCAATGTGCTGCATGTGGTAGAGTGGCTAAGTCACTGAGGAAAAGACTACAAGTCCCAGCACAACACAGCTGTAGTCCTTCCATAGTACATATAACATTCATTATCAGATTTCTGCAGCAGGTGCCCCACCTCCATGGCTGACATTATCCTACAGTGTTATTGCAGTGTCCCAGAACATGCAGACTACTACTCCTATTATGGCCATTTCTATTGCTGTGCCCATGCCTGTTCTGGTAAGTGTTTGCACTGCAACTGCTGCTGGTTTTCCCCTAGTATTCTCTGGTATTGTGCATTTTCATGTGTATTCTCATGTATTCCTGTGTATTATTACAGTGTACAGTGGTATGCAAGGCTGTTGATCACGTGACCTGTAACCATGGTTCCTCCAATGGCCGACTAGCTCTGGCCAGGAGCAACCATGTGACCTCCCACTTCCTGCTGACAAGTTAGTCTTCCCCCTGCTTCCAAGCAAGGAGGATGTGTGTCGTCCCTCTCCTGCCTCAGAGGAGTTGTGGATCGAGTGCTCTGCTGTATTCAAGTCTTCGGCTGTATCTGCCTGCTCAAGTGACCGGATTCTTCTCTCTCATCTGGGTGTCATTCTGTTATCTCTCATCATCGCTACAAGGATTCACAGCAAGTATTACTCTCAAGCTAATGCACCCAGCAACGCTATTCCTCTCATACTCCTACTCCCATCATCCGGCACGTATTCTCACAGCCTATGCAGCACCACTCCTGCCTTATTTGTCAAAGCCTGCTATATACCCGGTTGCATCCGGACAGAACTGTTGCTACTAGTTACCTTTTCTATAATAAAACCGCTGTTACTGAACCCTGGCATTGGTGTCCACTAACTGGTGCCCTGACTAAGTGCAGCGAAGAATCGCATGCCCATCATCACCCGCAGATTCCACAGACCGGCCCTACAGCTGTGCTGCCCTCAGGCCTATACCGTGACAAGTATAACCCCTGCAGCTGCCCCGGTCATTGCCCGCTCATAACACCAGCACTGCGGAAGTGGCCCCCAGGGGCCAGGGCATCGCATTTTTTGGCGTCACGAACAGGATACAGACTGTGTTGTGCCAACTGTCAGTGTCCCCAGAACTGTACTGCTAATCCCCCCCAGAGACTTTGCTATTGCCGCGCTGCGGCCTGCTAAGGGGTCAAGTCAGCCGGTGACGCACTGTCTTCGCGCGCGCGCGCGCGCTCCGCCCCGGCCCTGCAGTATCCAAGCCTCTGTTGCAGGAGGGAAGGAGATTGTGCTCGGACCGCCGGAAGTGTTGATGCTGACTTCCGCCCTATTCCTCTCCGGTCCCGGACACCCTGCCTATCGGTGCCTGCTGTTCCCGCAAGCTCTCCTCGCCCCTGCTTTCTTCCAGGCGCCTTACATCAGAACCCCTCGTCATGTCCACCGGCCATCACAGTGACTCTGACGGGTCCGGCAGTTCGCCGACGGCCCGAAGAAGGCTTCCCGCGGCTCCCGTTGCTATGGCTACCGCAGCGGTCCCATTCTTCATTGGGCCCAACAATCTTCCCAGTTATAAAGGAGAACCCCATACGTTGGCTGATTTCAAGGAAAAAATTTCCCGCACCCTTGAACTTGTCTCACTCTCTCCCACTCAGCAGGTGCAGTTGCTGCTAGGACAACTTGAGGGTCCCGCTGCCGAGGAGGTGCGGTCATGGCCAGCTACGGAGAAAGCTAATGTACAACAGATCCTGACCCGGCTGAGTAAAGAATTTGAGGTACAGTCACCCACGGAGGTCCGCCTTAAGTTTTATGACCGACGACAAAGGCCAGGTGAGACTCCTCAGCTGACCTACCCAAGTTCACCACCGTGGCCATGTTATACCAACTCGATCCTGAGGACATCGTCTGTGAGGAGACCATCGCCTATCAGAGTTCCATCCGTGGCACTCAAAGGGACTCAAACAGGGCTCTCGCCCCTTGGTGGGATGAACTCCATATTGGCGATGCCAATACCCCACTTGAATACCTCCACGGCATCCTCAAGGTGGCCAAAAGGTATCACGAGGCCTTCAGCAAACACTCCCTCGATTTCGGGAAGACCAACCTGGTCCAGCATCGGATCAACACTGGGGACCATTTGCCTATCAAAGAGAAACATCGGCCAATCCCTCCTGCCAGCTATCAGCAGGTCAAGAAACTGCTCAAGGAGATGAAAGACTCTAACGTTATCCAAGAAAGTCAGAGTCCGTGGGCTGCCCTATTGTCCTCGTGAGGAAGAAAGACGGTAACATCCGGTTCTGCGTGGATTATAGGAAGATAAACACAATCACCCACAAGGATGCCTATCCTTTGCCCCGGATCGAAGAGTCTATTGCTGCTTTGGGGTCAGCCGCCTACTTCTCCACCTTGGACCTCACCAGTGGGTACTGGCAGGTGCCCATGGCACCCGAAGACCGTGAGAAGACGGCCTTCACCACCCCCATGGGACTATTCGAATTCACCAGCATGCCCTTCGGTCTGTGCAACGCCCCCGCTACCTTCCAGCGGTTGATGGAAGGTGTCTCGGCCATCTCAACTTTCAGAGTGTCCTGCTCTACCTAGATGATGTGATTGTCTATTCACGTACCTACGAAGATCACGTCCATCATCTGGCTGAAGTGTTTCCAGGTCCTAATCGATCACGGCCTGAAAATCAAGCCTTCCAAATGCCACCTTCTCAAACCCAAGTGAACTATCTGGGGCACGTTGTGAGTGCTGAGGGGATACGACCCGATCCAGAGAAGATCTCGGCTGTGGAACACTGGGATACCCCTAAGACCGTCAAGGAGGTGAGAAGCTTTCTGGGATTTGCCGGCTATTACCGCCGCTTCATTCCCCACTTTGCCCAAGTGGCCGAGCCCCTCAATGAGTTACTCCGGGGTTGCCCTCGAGAAAGCTACAACCGACGACTCCCCGTCGAGTGGTCCGAACGGCAGGAG